>NW_027526225.1:28768537-29368537 GCF_048455015.1 Haemaphysalis longicornis
CGTAGACTTTGCATCGCAGTCGCACGGGCAGTATGCATTGGTCAAGTGAGTAAGCCCGAGTCGGAGGTTTGCGCCGGAGCGTATTACGGACGCACACGGACGCACACAAAAGCACGACAGTCAGCCGCTGAGACGGCGTTATCATTACTCCAAGGTTCATTAGCGGCTCAGTTACAGCTACGCATACAGCACAAATTTGTATGTTACCGTACTAATGATGTTTTACCGTACTAATAATGGAATTTACCACACTAATCATGATAGACGTGTATCGTCATTGCATGGTACCTGCCGCCCTCTGTGCCCTTGTGTTAGTTACGGGTTGCTAAATTATATTCGCGGCTGGTGTAATTATGTATCTAGCGTTATTTTATATGAACCCTCAAGAATAGGTGATGTGAATATGCGTGCTTGGTGACATTGTGTTACTTGCCGTTCTCTTATAATTTTTTTTCGGGGCATGATTCTTTTACGCAAATTATCTTTTTTCTGTCAACAGGGGGACGCATAATTCGGATTACGGTGATTTATGTACATTGTTGTTTATTAAAACACCACAAGTTTGGATGTGTGTGTATACTAGTTCGGCATTTTTTCGATACAATAGCAGAATGTACTGTGCCTTTAGTATCTTCTTTTTTTGTAGCGTGAGGTACACTGGCCGAGGTTGAAAAGTTTCGCGTGGCTCCCGGAGAGCCGTGCTGCGCAAGCTCGGCACGTGGCGGCCCGGTCCACTTGATGATCATGCGAGGGGTGGCCGGGTGTGGAACCGATGGCTCGTGTGCCACAGCAATATAGCGGGGTGTTTGCCAGTGTGGTAGCCATGGAGAAGGAGAGCGAAACGGCGCACCTTAGCCACCGCCGCTTGAATGGACTGGACTAGACTGAACTCTCCATTTGATTGGATTGGAATGGAAATCGTTTTAGCAGCAGTAAGCATGATAACGCGGTGATCCTAGACAAACAGGAAACCTAAGAATAACCAGCCAACCTTAGCTCACGCGACGTATATCCTGGCATAGCCGAGCCAAGCCACTGCTAATTTTTTTTTTTTTTTTTTGGGGGGGGGGGGTATCGGATTGCCTGTCCCCCCACAAAAGCAGAATTTGCTTGCTTGGAGTGGCACTTGTATAGGTTTGCCTCGGAGATGAAATAGAATGTTTGTATGTATGTATGTATGTATGTATGTATGTATGTATGTATGTATGTATGTATGGTATGTATGTATGTATGTATGTATGTATGTATGTATGTATGTATGTATGCATACATGTATGTGTATGTATGTATGTATGTATGTACCCACATCCACATATGCTCTTTGCAGTCTTCTTTCACTCTTTCCAATTTTCCCCTTGTCGTATAAGCATACCCACTCATCTACTGCATCTCGACCCAGCCGTCCCATTGCTACCTTCCCATACCTACTCTACGATTACCGGAGGCTCTTCTAGGTCCCTTTGGTGCGTCTCGGTCACCGCATTTACCCGGATATCTTCTTCTTCTAGCTGTGCACAAATCTCCATCCATTTCTCTTGTTTCCTGCCACCCTGCATGTTTATGTACGCCAATCTTCAGTTCTCGCCCTCTCTTGTTTACGAACCGGCGTCTCCCCTTTGTTTCTACGTGCACTTACCTGTACCGACCTAGCTGTCTCTTCTTGTTCCCCGTTTACTCGTTGCTCACAGTGGCCTGCGGACCCCCTAAAAAAACCACTGCACGCTTCGCGTGTCGCCGTTTGATGGCTTCTCCCACCTGCTCGCTGAAGTGTACTCCGTCTCGCTGGAACGCCCTCTTCCAGCCCACTCGTCAGACATCAGTGTTGATGTCGACGACTGCGAAATCCATCTCGTTACCGAGATCTCGTATCTCCCTGTTCACTGCTATCACCTCCCTCTCCACATACACCGGTCTTCTAATGATCTCAGGTACCGTGCTCACGACGATCTGTATATTTGGGCTCATGTTGCACCGTAAGCTCCCTCACTCCCCTCTCCCGCTGCCTTCGCCCTCCAGCGCCCCTTCCCTGCAGAAAGTCATTGGTTCCTCCGGCTATAACCACGAGGTTCTCCCCCCGCATGTTTTCCCACATTTGTCTCGCCTTTTCAAGAATTATTCTGACCGTCTGGTCAGGAAACACGCCCACCTGCACTCTCTCGTCGCCCCTCACCCGTCCTCGAATCTCCCCCTCGGAGTAGCGCAATGTTGAATCGCCTGCCACGATAAGTTTGCGCCGATCTCTTTTCTTTTGGCTTCTACCGGGCGCGGCCACCTCCTGCGGCTGCTCCGGCTGCCCTGATGATGATGATGATGATGATTAGTTACTCTCCATTTGAATCGGGGCGTTGCTTGTCAGCAACCGACTTGCCTGTTTTCTTAGATGCAGAGCATCTGATTCACTCGCCTTGTCCCTCCGGCGTCGTCGTCGTCGTTGTCGTCGGCGTTGTCCACCCCTCCCCCATTCTCCTCGCCGCGCCAGCTGCGCTCTCCGCCGCTCACCCTCTCTCCTCTCCGATAGCGAACACTCTCTCGTGAGGGGCAGTGGATTGGATTGGATTG
Organism: Haemaphysalis longicornis; assembly: GCF_048455015.1. Classification (NCBI taxonomy): domain Eukaryota; kingdom Metazoa; phylum Arthropoda; class Arachnida; order Ixodida; family Ixodidae; genus Haemaphysalis; species Haemaphysalis longicornis. Next base: position 28,771,097 of record NW_027526225.1, read on the forward strand.
GATTGTATTGGATTGGATTTGTTTATTTTCGGGTTTTATATTTTAACACGAAAGTGTTTTATGCCTGAGTACACCAAGATTTCACGGACATCATATCCGTCACGGAAATGACGCCAGTACACATTTGCTGAAACGACCCGCCAGCAGGACGTCGCTCGCCAAGTACACTCACAAGACAGCCGCCGACACGAAAATCATGCTCACTTCGCTGCAGATTTCGCTGCACATTTCACTTTCGTGTTTTACCGATTCCTATGACCGAGGAATAAACCACAGTTTTTAGATGCAGAATATCTGATTCACTCGCCTTGTCCCTCCGGCGTCGTCGTCGTCGGCGTTGTCCGCCCCTCCCCCATTCTCCTCGCCGCGCCAGCTGCGCTCTCCGCCGCTCACCCCCTCTCCTCTCCGATAGCGAACACTCTCTCGCGAGGAGCATTGGATTGAATTCCATTGGATTGACTTGGCTTGGATTGGCTTGGCTTGGATTGAATTGGATTTGGGTTGGATTGGATTAAAGTGGATTGTGTTGGATTGTGTTGCGTTATAGCCGCGGCACGTTGCGTCATAGCCGCGGCAGACGCGCTGGGGCCGGCGCATCTGCAGTACACTCTCTTCCGCGGTTTCCTCTCCTTCGGGCGCGCTGCGCATATAACCGGTGTGCCGTTCTCCGGCGAAGCAACATTCACGCTTGGCTCAAACACCTAGAGTCCACGCCGCTTTACAAGTACGCCAACGTCGTCATCGACTGGGACCGGCTTACGCAGTCCCCTCAACGTTATGCGCGCTATAAAACGCGGTCCCTTCGCCGCTCCGCCTAAGCGTCGCATCTACACAGGGGTTCCCGCGAGGGGAGGTGGGAGTTTTTCCACTTACTTCCCCTACTCCTTGCTAACCTAATAGATTTGCTTCTTCCCGCCAATCTCCTCCTCACTCTGTTTTTAAACTCTCATCGCTCCCACCCCATCTTTTCGCCCCCCGTGGTTCTAAATTCTCATTCGTATTATTACTCCGTCTGCGTACCCGTCTCTTCTCTACTGATCTTAAAACACCACCACTACAGTCGCTCTCCGTCACCTCTATGGCCCTGATGTTGCGGCTCCCTCTCACCCCAAATCCCCAAGCCTCCGCCAGCATCGTTTCCCCCTTACCCCGCGGTTGTCGTATCTCTGTGCAGCCCCTGACAAGATGGTCTATAGTATCCCGATCACTGCCGCAGCATGCACATGTTTCATCCTGCTGCCTGTAGATACCCATGTATGCCCGGGTTCTCAGGCATCCTGCTCGTGCTTCGAAGATCAATGCACTGCATTTCGTATTGCCGTACAAACCATCCTTCCCTGCTCCCCCTTGGCGGCGCCACCACCGGTTGCGCCGGCGTCCCGCAGTGGGAAAGCTCCGCCGCAGCCGTCTGCTAGACCGGCGTTCGGCATGGCGAACACTGTAATCTAACCACCTGTATTTCGCCGTGTCGACTGTTCCTAAGTTTTCTATTGGCTGGAATGAAGAAAAGGGCGTCAAACTTTACCACAGCAAGCACGTTTTCGACTTGTCCGAGGAACGCGACGGCGCACACTGCACCATGGTGAAGTGTCGCTGCATACGCCAAGCAAGCGTAAACAAGGATGCTTACGCCGTCACAACTCTTGTGTAACCATTATTATTTCACTTTAGCGTTGTCTTATCCTAAAGAATTGAAGGTCACTGAATAAATTTGAGGGGCTAAACAAACGGGGACCAGAAGAAACACGCAGACACAGACAAGGCGCCACTTCCAACTAAACTTTATTAGTGAAAAACCCTATGTTAAATACACTGTTCTGACGTCATGAAAACGTCCCACCAACAACGTGTGCAAGCCTACACGTTTCCATCTAAGAACTCGAGTTCGTTGAGTGATACTGCGACCGACGGTGTACTGATGCACTTGTTTCTCGCCTTGTGAATGAAGTACGCCTCCACAATCTCTCTCTCTTGCGTATCTCTGACCCATTTTAGAAACGTGCCCTGTTTAAACAGCGGAGTGCAGTTTCTACCCTGCAGAGGGTGCCTTTTGCAGTGCTCAGCCATGTGGCCCCCAGCATTGTTAATTGTTTACTGCCCAAGCGTGCTCGCGCGCTCTGTCGTTGAAACATGTTGCAGCTCATGGGAATCTCGTAGACAACTCTCATATTAGATTCTGTGTATAATTCGCCGTGCTTCTTAGAGCACGAATACCGCTTCCTTTGCGTCACCATAGGGCAAACCTTCGCCAATTTGCAGGGCGCCCTAAACACCACATTGACATCGTACCTTTCAGCAACTTTTTTAAGATTATGCGAGATCCTGTGCCAATACCGGATAACGTGAACTTTCTTTCTTTCTATTTACTTTTGCACGTCACATTCCTTCGGTTTTCGTTTAAATTTTTGCAGAAGTGCTTCGTAAACGCCAGAAACAACTGCAAACGCCCGTGTGTACGAGATTTCGGCGCACGTTAAAGATCCCCAGGTGGTCAAAATTAATCCGGAGCCCTCCACTACGGCGCGCCTCATCGCCTGCGTTGCGTCGGCGCGTTAAACCCCCCCAATCAATCAGAAACAACTGCAGAAGAGAATCCCGCATTGCTCAGCCGGGCAATCTGTTCATTAAATGCGTCTTGTACCTTGTGCGCGCACGACTTGTTTAAGGCTGCCTTGATGCATGTCATGGCCACACCCCTTTTGATTTATTTCGAGTGAGCGCTATCAAATGGAAGCAGCTGCTTGTTAGCACGCGCATTTGTACTGCCAACACGTGCGTGTTCTGAGAAATCAGGCTCAAATTTTGGAACCGCAGACAGTTATTGTTTGTCAGCTCCCACGTAAACCTTAGCGATTTTGAAGAGCTGACAATGGTTTCAATGACGCCATTTACTATATCATTCAAGCTGGTTCCGGCCACTTGTTGTGGTTAATCAATGGTTAATCAAGAATGAACCAACTCGCTCAGCAACAGTGTTTATTAAACTGTACCTGACCATCGGTGCACCGGTTCACGAAGTAGGTGTTTTCATTCAGCACGCTCAAAACATTCCCAAGCTCGCCTTTTATTTGACAACCTTTTATTTGACAACCTTTTATTTGACAACCCTTTATTTGAAATAACGGTAAAATTAATAAAAGAGGAGTATCTAGTGGGTTCCCCCCAAATATTAGCATTGTTGTTAACTAGCAGCTTGTCCAGTATAATAGTTGGAACAACCCTTCCGGAAAAAAAGTACGCTTTACTTCCTTTTTTCGTACCTCTAAAGCAGCCTGTTTTATTTTATAATTATGTAATAACACACCACTCTTTGCATTTGTGTCGCATTGTGTTCGAATATACGGCCACTAAGACGTTCCAACCCAAGCCAATGACGAAACTAAGGCAAGTGCATGGTATAATGGCGGCCCATAATGATAGAGACGGTATTGATATGATCCGCATAGATGCTAGCGCCAGATTCTTCTCTAGTGTATAAAGTAAGAAACTCTGTGACTGCCCCCACCCCTCCTCCACCGCCATTTTCGGAGAGCCCTCGCGCCGCCACGGCGAACCGCCCTCAGCTCACAAGTTCGCGACACTCTCCTCCCTTGCTTTCTTTCACTATTCGCTGTCTTTCTCTTGCAATCGTTCACTCGGTTACGACAACGACGCGGCTCAGCCCAGAGACGGCCGAAAGAGGCGTGCGTCCTAAAACAAAAACGTCCCAACTAGTTGCGTTCGCAGAAACCACCTAGGTACGCCATATTGTCATGTCGGGTTTGTCAGCACCACATCAAAGGCCCTATTTTCAGCTGCTTTTTTGTGACTGTTGCTTAAGTAAATTATTTGTCTTACTTGCGACGCCGTTGTAGAATGCAAGAGCGGAATGCACTACCGTCACCTGCTGTTCACGTTGGCGGCATACAAAAACAAAAAAAATATCGTAAGAAATTAAAATTGCCGGTGCAAAACGTTTATTGTTTTAAATGCCAAAATCATCATCAGTAGCGCTGCGGACGGGGCGAGAGCAACGTACACGCCCTCCTCTTCGCAGCTTTGTCTTCTTCTCCTTCTTCTATCTCGTGATGGTTTCTTTGGTTGGCCAGTCCCTAGGGGCATCCTGCCACAATTATCATCAGAGGCGCTGCGGACGGGGTACGGACGCGGGACATTGCCCCGAGCAAGAGACGCTAACGTCCTCCTCTAAAGTTTTCAGTTCGTAGTTTCCGTTGACGTTGAGCTTCGCGGCCTTCGTTGTATCAGTAGCTTCTTGACGTAGTTTGAATGAGTCAAAGTCATAAGGCGCGTTCGTAGCACTTGTTCCTGTCTCGGTTTTGTAGCGCAGTGGGAAGAGCGCCGCGTACCTCCCGTTTTGGCCAGAGAGTCGTGGGATCGAAACCGGGCGCCGCTAACTATTTCTTTTTTTATAGTGTAGGGGGAGAGGTGCGGACAACGGACGGACGCCGGACATAGCCCCGAGCAAGAGATGCTTTGCATCTAAAAAGAAAACTGGGCATCAAATAGTCGTAGACGACGGACGGATACTAGGACGGATACAGGCGCCCGTGTCTGTCGTATCTCGTCTTAGTCGAAGTACGTTTGGTTTCTTTTTGTTCGTCAGCTACAACGTTTGCGGCAGCCTATTGCCCGCTCAGTCATAAGTTTCTTCGACTCCGGCATGGCCAATGTTAGGTACGATCTCGCATTGCCTGCTTTTCAACCGAACACGAAGTTTTGACGGCTCACGGCTACCACAGAACGGGCTGGATTTCGGCTACCTCGTACCTCGTTGACGTGATAATGCATAGTGAAGAAAGCAAACCCCAAAAACTGCTTAAGAATCCAATTGTCACGCCAAACCCAAACCAGAAGCCGTGGTCTTCCCATACCCCCCCAACAACATGGATCTTCAGGTGCAGTTTTTCCACTAGTATACTTACTAAGAAACTCTATGGGGGCTCTATGCTGTAAAGAGGAGAGTGTCCTCTCTGCTTTCTCTGTAAAAAGAGTCTCTCTCTCTCTTTGTCGCGAAATTGTGAGCTGGGGGTTGTTCGCCGAGGCGGCGCGAGCGCTCTCCGAAAGTGCGCGGTGGGGGAGGGGGGCACTATTCTGGGCCCGCACGAGACGCTCGTCTGCGCGGCGCTGGCGAAAACGTCAGGGGGACGTGCGCGTCACGATAGTGTGCGCTCCCTGCCCAAGACGCGAGTTGCGGTCCCTTCCTGAGACGCACTTCGCGCTGCGGACGCAGAGGCTCATCATCGCCGCCGTCGAGAGATCCCACGAGTGAGTGCTGCCTCAGCGCACTGCTGCTGCGCCCAAATATCGCATTAGGGAGTATTGTAAACACTACAGCCAATTCTTTTTCCACGTTGTTCATTCCGTACCTTTCGAAAATATTTTTTTTTTGCGTTAAATGTGAGGTGACCTACGCATCTTTCGTGTGAACTTTTATTACAAGAGAAAATACTTCCTATTTGAAATACTGCGAGACCGTTGCTTGCAAAGTCAATGCCGAACTAAACGCCTTCCTAATTATCCACGGGCCGAAAGCCGTCTGGCCATTTAAGGCAGAGAGCCGCGTCTATTTTTGCCGTCCCCATACGTTCGACAGAAAGTTCGAGCGCGGCAAAAACATTCCCCGTAGAATTCGTAGGCTGCAACGTGTTACTCGTGCAAAGGTCTGCACTTCCTTTAATCGACGAAACTCCAGGAGCACAGCTGCAACTTTTGACGCCTCGGCATTTTGGTTGTACCACCCTAGTGCGCGCACTCACCTACACCGACCACTTTGTTCAGCATTTCCCGACAGGTACGGCCTGAGAAAAGCTTAGCCTCGCATGAAGACCTCTCGGCACGCAATAAACGTTGTCTGGAACAAGGACTTAAAGGGGTCATGAACGCAAAATAAAGCCAGGTTCGGCTTGAAAGAAATAACAATTGGTAACTTACTCATATCCCTTCACTACACGTAAAAAGTTTTAATAGCAAAGCTGTTTAAGCTTGAGTTTGTTCATTGGCGTCAGCAAAGAAAAAAAAACTCACGCAGCTTCACGAAGTGAATCGTGACGAGTGGGCGAAGCACTGGGAATCGTTCTTAACGTAAATCACCAGTGAGAGTGCCTACTGCTGCTAAAACAATTTCCAGTCCAATCCAATACAATACAATTTAATCCAATCCGATACAATTTAATCCAATCCAATCCAATCCAATCCATTTCAATTCAATCCAATCCAATTCCAATCCAAATCCAATCCAAGTTCATTCCAAATCAATCCAATCGAATCTAATGCCTCTTGCGCATGCGGAGCATGGCTCTCCAGGAGCTCTCTCTCTCTCTCGCTATCTCTCTTTCCCCTCTCTCTCTCTCTCGCTATCTCTCTTTCCCCCCCCTCTCTCTCTCTCTCTCTCTCGCTATCTCTCTTTCCCCTCTCTCTCTCTCTCTCGCTATCTCTCTTCCCCTCTCTCTCTCTCTCTCTCTCTCTCTCTCGCTATCTCTCTTTCTCTCTCTCTCTCTGTAACCTTTTGTGAACCTATTGTTCACAGATGTTTCGATTTACACGGTGCTGTGCCGTGAGCACGGACACCGGACGCCGGACAAGCGTCGGCCTTAAGGTGCTTCGCCCCTAAAAAATTGGACTTGCTTGAACTAGGGGTGCAAGGACGGAGAAATAGTCCAGCTGGCGGCCCCTCTCCATTTGTCGGAGACCCTGCTGTTCGAAGCCAATGCTACCAATGAACGATGAAACAAATCTTTATTAACAACAACAGGTGCAGTTAACCCATAAGAAATAATGTAGTGCGCCCGAAATGCTGCAGTCTGTGCAAAAAGCCAGAAACTCTTAATCACGTTTCATCGACTGTTGGGGCTCATTGTTCCACTGGGACATTCTCCAACGTACTTTAAAGAAGGACTTACCCATGACACCGCATGGTATTCGGTTCCTACCGGTGAAAAATGAGGGCGGGAAAGGTACGATTAAATCATGTTACTCAGTCTTCACAGTATATGGAGGACGAGAATGGCAGTGAGGAGTGCGGATATAAATACCCGGCCTATCAGGGAAAGCTTCATCGAAAGCTCACAGTATATACGGGAAGTGTTTCGTGCAGAGGATGAACCCCCGGAGTGGTTGCCTGTGCTTGACGATTTAGTGTCAGAAATTTTGAAGCCACTGTTTCATTCAAGTAGGGTTGACGGATTTTAACAATATGAGACGATGTGTGATATACTGTAAAAATGTCGAAGCAGGCATTTACAAATAAAAAGTCATGATAACAATTGGATAGGCGCCGGTTTTATAACGCGCGGGACCTAGTTTCGATTCCCATGACGGGAAGCGGTTTTTCCCTTCCATATGGAGATTTTCTACTTGTTTGGAAATGTATTGCCAATATACAACTCTACTTTCGGAATTATGTCATCTTTTGGCCGGCCGGTTGTATCGAGGGACCTATAGACAGACTTCTTTATTAAACGGGCTCATGAACTGAAACCCTTCCCGTTCCACAGAGGTATAACGGGTAAATTAAATACATTGAAAATGGATGTCTGGATTTAAAATTAAAAAAAATGTATAAAGGTAATTAAACAAGATAATTACGCAGAAAATGGCTCACTACAGAGCAGAGATAAATACAAAAGATCTAAAAGTTATTAACGCGTCATTTACCGCTGAGTTTGTTTCGGCGTGTGTGTGAAATTGTGACAATATTTGAGGGGTTAGTATCGATGAATATCAGCGTTAATTAATATTGTCATTTCTTGTAAAATTTTTAATGTTTTTGTATGTTTTATTACGTCTGGTTTCCTTCTTACGAAATAATTTCTATGGATATTAAGAAGTTGTTCTCTGTGTTTGTTTGTTATTGGGCAGTCCTGTAAATAGTGGTCGAAACTGTCTGCTGGTAGGTTACATTTACATACATTTACTTACTGAAGAAAGGGTGCCTCTGAACAAACCAAAAAACTACGAAATACCAACTCGGCCAAACACGCGGAGTATCAAACAAAACAAAAAATAACATTGCTAAACGTGAACGCCAGAAGCGTCGTGAATAAAGTGCAGCCACTTGAAGACCTGTTGCTACTTCATGAACCAGATATTGTAGCAATCACAGAAACCTGGCTCTCATCAGATATACTCGACCATGAATTCACTCCCCCTAACTATTCTGTCATCCGAAAAGACAGACCATCTCGAGGCGGAGGCGTCGCGTTGTTAATTCGACGTTCCATTTCATACACACTACTGCCAGACGTTCCGTACACAGAAGCGGTTTTCTGCAAACTTTTGTGCAATAGCACAAGCATAGTGGCGGGTTGCGTTTATCGTAGCCCATCTTCTGGTTCGGAATGCATAGTTTCCATCCACAATTTTCTTCAGCAGCATGTCCATAGCTCTGCAGTCGTGATAATGGGTGATTTTAACCTTGCTGATATAAACTGGAGTACCATGCACCACACCTCACAGGGTTCAGAGGATTTATTCGATTTAATGTTAAATTTTAACCTCCATCAAATTGTTTCATGCCCAACTCGTGTTCAAGGAACAGCCACAAGTGTACTAGATTTAATACTTATTAGTAGTCACCTTAGCCATATGGACACTCAAGTTGATGTTGTAGAGGGCATTTCAGACCACAGAGTGCCTATTTGCCGGTTAACACTTGATCATAGATTACACCTGCAATTAACAGTAAACCATGTTCCAGACTTCAGTAAAGCAGACGACGCCAGCGTACTAACTTATTTAGCTCATGAATTTTACGAGTTTGTGGAATTGAACTGTGATCCTGCCACAACTGTAAAGGACCTCTGGCTAAGGTTCAAGCGCACTGTTCTGCACTGCATGAATAAATTTATTCCATTGCGGCCTACACGGCCGCAAAGAAATAACCCCTGGATCACAAGAGAAATTCTACACGGAAAGAGGAAAGTCAAACGACTTCGGAAAGCGGTAAAACAACAGTGCTGCAGTGCGAATACATCAAAACTAAAAATAGCTATTTCACACTTTAAGGCCAAAACAAAGCAAGCAAAACAACATTACTTTAAAGTAACGCTACCGTCATTCATTACTGGTAACCCACAAAAGTTCTGGAAGCATTTCAGCCCTAGAAAAAACAACAGTCCTGAACTTTCATTGCAACAGAAAACGGCAAAGTCCAATATGTACAACAACTTTTTTCATTCCGTTTTTACAAAAGATGACGGGAAAATTCCACAGCTTGCACATATGGATAATACTGTAATCAGCCCTCTAGATGTAACTGATGAAGGAATATTTTGCCTTTTGCTCGGACTAGACCCCAAAAAATCTTCCGGGCCAGATGACGTTCCCAATCCCTTTCTTAAGCGATATGCCGAATGGTGCAGCAAATACCTTGGTATGATTTTCCGCAAATCTCTCGCTCTAGCAAAACTTCCAGACGACTGGAAAAAAGCTAAAATCACACCGATTCCCAAAGCAGGAAATAGCGATAACCCTTCAAACTTTAGGCCAATATCTTTAACCAGCACGTCATGCAAAATATTGGAACATATAATCTTGAAACACTTAACCGTTTTTTTAGAGACTAAGGGCGTTTTGTCATCTTGCCAGCACGGGTTTCGCAGCGGATTATCGACTATCACGCAACTAACAGAAGTTGTTCATGATTTAGCATTATCTATTAACAGTTGCACGCAAACGGATATCATACTACTAGACTTTGCTAAAGCATTTGATTCCGTATGTCACAATAAATTAATTGCAAAACTTCGAAGTATTATTGGAGATGGAATATTAACAGATTGGGTTAAGGACTTCTTAACTAACCGTTCGCAATATGTCCTGTATGACCAAGTACCATCAGAAACCTTGCCTGTTACGTCCGGAGTACCACAAGGCTCCGTTTTGGGGCCTTTGTTATTTCTTGTTTTTATTAACGATATCACAGACAGTATCTCTTGCAACATTAGGCTCTTCGCCGATGACTGCATTATTTACAAAGAAATTACAAGTCATGCAGATCACCTTGCACTAAGCGATTCTTTACACCATCTTTCCAACTGGTGCGACATGTGGCAAATGTCGATTAACCCCCAAAAAACAGTGTGCATGACGATAACCCGAAAAAAAGAAGCTATGCAGTATGACTACAGCATTAGAGGCACCAGGCTTGAAAAAGTGATTGAACACAAATATTTAGGCGTCACGATTACGTCAAACCTCAGATGGGATGCGCACATCTCTAATATTACTTCAGTTGCTCTGCGCAAGCTCTTTTATCTTCGCAGATGCCTTCGGTTGGCCCCTCACTCAACCAAGCTTTTAGCCTATACTACTTACGTAAGACCGGTATTAGAATATGCTAACACAGTATGGTTTCCCTATACAGTCACTAACATTCAAAAGCTAGAAAATGTACAGAGGAAGGCAGCAAGGTTCATCTGCAACAAATATAAGCGCACTGATTCTCCCACAAATATGTTAGCAAGCTCTGGCCTCCAAACACTTGCGATTAGAGCAAAACAAGCGCGCCTTAAATTTCTTTTTCAGCTACTTCACAACCATTATAAAATTGACCCATCATTGTATATTCGTCCATCAGACTCCCGCGTTACCAGGCACAAACTTTCACACACACTGAAAGAGTACTCCTACCGCAATGACACATTCAAGCACTCCTTTTTTCCACTTGCAATAAGGGAATGGAAATGTTTAGATCCCTCCTTAACAAAAGCGACATCGTTATCTGACTTTGCACCAAAATTAGAAAATATGTTCTGTTAATGTGGCAACACTCGCATCCCCAGCGGCATTGCGCCACCAGTGAAAGCGTATTTGTGGAGTATATAAGTGTTAAGTGGGGTGTTTGCAAGTTTGGTATTATTTGCCTGTGTACCACTGGATTTCATGCACAATTGCTCTTCTTTTTGGTGTTGGTTTCTTTGTCTTAAGTTAAAAAGCGTGACTTGATTATGCTTTTTCTTATGAGTGTGTTCATGTTGTAAGTTTTCAAGTGTGTTGTTCAAGAATTTCAGCTCCGTATTCTTCTTATCTAATTAAAAGTAAACAAATTTGTATATTTTTCGCTCTTATGACTGTCATTTCACTACATTCCTGTTTCTGTTTTCTGCGCTGATATTTATTTATGTACCACCTGCATGTACCATCTGTATGCCCACCTGCTATGGTCTCGGAATGAGACTGGCAGTATTGAAAATAAAAATAAATAAATAAATATGTTACGGAAGACTGACTGACTTGACTGATTGACTGACTGACTGACTGACTGACTGACTGACGGATGGACGGAGCATAATTTTTGCGTTTAAGTGACTCAAGAAAGACTATCGTCTTTAAAAAGTACCGCGTTTGCAATTTTTGGGATAACGATAGCTAATCGATTGTAGCGTACGTGTGAATGTGTGAGAACGTATGTTTGTATGAGTTGGCCTTGTGTGTCTGTGTGCGTGGTGTGTGTCGCGTATACTTCATAAGCAGGCTGTGCGTGTTTGGTGTGTGTATTGCGTGTGTTGTGCGAGTATCGCGTCGATAGTGTGCGTATGAGCGCTTCTCTGCACGAATGTGTGCTTCATGCCTATACATGTGCGTTCTGGGGGTGGTGCTCTTATCTTTCGACATTTTTTGTCCCGAATGTCACGCACCTGTTTTGGCGCTTGCACGTCATACTCTTTCTCGGACTTTTACACTCCCAAAAGGATTGATTGATTGTAAGGCTTAACGCGCCGACGCAACGGAGGCGATGAGGCGCGCCGTAGTGGAGGGCTCCGTATTAATTTTGACCATCTGGGTATCTTTAACGTGCACCAAAATATTGTACACATGGGCGTTTTTGCTTTTCGCCTCCATCAGGTAAGCGGCCGCGCGGCCGCGAATCGAACCTGCGACCTCGTGCTCAGCAGCGCAACGCCTGAGCCACTGAGCAACCGCGGCGGGTTTCCTCAAGGAAACAGGACCAGAGAAGGATGTGCTTAATTGAGTGGATGAAATTCATATTAAGAGCAATTGGGGCGCTCTTGGGACTATCAGGACCCTCCATCCGATTAACCACGCCGTGCGCACACCCTCTCGACACTCCACAACTGCACTTCAATCTGTAGACGGCAGGCTTCCCTGGTGCAGGCTTACCAGGAACTAAACAGGGAACTATGGCTTCGCGTACTCACTGTTGAGACAAGACGAAGGCGAAGAGCAGAGAAAAAGGGTCGGTGTATAACGCTCTATTTGGTGGAAATATTTAAAGCGACCCTGGAACTTCTTTCAACATTTTCAAATTCTGAAACGCCTTCAGAACGCAGTGAAAAGGCGTCCCCAGAGTTTATATTAGGGGGCCACAGAATACCCCACCAAGTTGTTCAATCCCTCGACCCGCTGCCTCCTCCGACCACGAAGACGACGAGGCAGTAGTAAAAAGGGACGAGAGCTCGTGCATCGAATCTGGCAGGGAACGGTTCGGAAACTGGCAGCATAGCCAATAAACAGTTTGCTTACGCGTTGAGTTTCGCTTTTCGGCACTCGTGGCTCAACAAAGTATTGGGGCCGTAACCCATCAGCTACAACCAGCAATGCAGCCGACTTTCGTGTGCTTGGTGCAGTGCTCGGAAGTTTACTGCATTTATGCCACAATTCGCACTATGTAGTTTTTTTTTTCTTATTTTGCGTTCCTTGCTCTCGTATTGCTCACTTGGCTTGCATCTAAGTTTACGAATGCGCTCTCACAAAGTGTCGTCGCGGAAGCAGCGGTCACTGCGTAAAAAGAAGGATCAACGGTATTTAAACAATTAAAGCCGTACCACTCAATATGAAAGCTATCGGGACTGCAGACCAGTGATTCGCCATTATGGGCAGTAGCGCCATTATCCGCTCACTGCTACCACCCAATGCAATTCAAATTTCCCGCCTTCACAGTGATGGCGTGCCCTCTGCCTGAAACTGCGCGACAGCGGGAGTTCTTTTCTGTTTCTGCTTTGATTGATTGAATAAACTTTATTCAAAACAGCAAGCGCGATGTTAGGGCGCCTGCCCGGTGAGAGGCGTCCTCAGTCCAGGATGCCTTGGAGGTGACCTGCTCGCGTTGCCCTCTCTACCAGCATGCGCTGGGTAGAGGGGTCGGAGCTGGCCAGCAACTCCACCCACTGCTGTGTGGTGATGTTGGGAAGTGGCGGCTGGGTAGGGGTGTTGGGGCATTCTACGGTAATGTGGTAGAGAGTTCCCATGTTTGGACAAAAGTGACACGTGGCTGGGTATTGGGTAGGGAACATGGCGTGGTACAGTGTATTGTGGGGGAAGGTGTTTGTCTGCAGCTTGCGTAGTGTAACTGCGTCGGTCCTAAAGAGAGTATGGTGAGGAGGTGGGTATTTCTGTCGTTGTAGCCTATAGTGGGCGAGGATATCGGTGTATGTGAGGAGAGGCGTGGACAGGGTTGGGGGCGGGGCGAAGGGGAGGGAGTTATTAGGGCAGTCGGCAACGGCCCGGAGTACATGTTCGCGGGCCGCGGCATGAGCCGCTTCATTGCCTTCTAATCCCATGTGACCTGGAGTCCATACGATATGTGCGAGGGGCAGATGGAGATTCTGGCGTAAAATTCGCAGGGCTTGGTGAGAGATGCGGCCGGTGAGGTAGTTGCGGCAGGCTGATTGGGAGTCTGTTAGGATCGTGATATAACCTTCTGTGGTTTGTAACGCGAGGGCAATGGCGACTTCTTCCGCTGTGGTGGGCTGTGAGGTGCGAATCGTAACGGCGGTGAGTTCTTGTCCCTGGTGATTGGTGACGCTGGAAACAAAAGCTTGAGGATTGTATGCCGTAGCATCTACGTACCGAGTGGTAGTTTGTTGGGCGTATGCAGTAGAATGGTGGTTAGCTCTGGCTTGACGGCGGGCGGTGTGGTACTCTGGATGCATATTGCGTGGTATGGGGGCGATGCGCAATTGCTGGCGGATTGAGAGAGGGATTCGTTCCTTTTGGTCATGGCGTGCTTGAGCTGAGTAGCCGAGTGTGGTGAGTAGGTTCCGGCCAGTGGGTGGAAGGGTGAGCCGACGTAGTTGTGTGGCTCTGTGGGCTTCGATACGTTCTTGCCATGTATTGTGGAGGCCCAGTTGGAGTAATTTCTTCGTTGCTGTAGTAGAAGGAAGGCCGAGTGCTGTCTTGTAAGTTTGGCGGATTATAATGTCGAGCTTCTTGATTTCTGCAGTTTTGAGGAGTAGGTATGGTGTGCCGTACGTGATGCGACTTGTTAGTAGTGCTTGGACGAGTCTCGTGGTGTCACGTTCTTTAAGGCCGTGTCGCCTTCGTGCTACTCGATGTAGGAGGTGTGTTAGCTGGGTTACGGTGCGCTGTAATGGTAGGATTGTTCGTGACCCGGAACCGTCTTGTGGGATATTGAGACCTAATATGCGAAGTTGAGAAGCATGGGAGATTGCTTGTCCGTTCAAGGTAACTATCGGTAGAGGAATTTTGTCCTTGACGCGATGAGAGGCCGGTTTTGTGAGAGTCAGAATCGATGATTTTTCGGGTGCACATGTCAGACATCTTGGTTGCATGTAGTCTTGAATGATGTGGACAGCTTGCTGTAAGGTGTCTTGTTGTTCTCCAATAGAGCCAGTGGAGGTCCAGAGTGTCAGATCATCCGCATAGATGGCGTGTTTGAGATGCGGAAGGGCTTGCAGCAGCGGAGGTAGGTCTTTCATTGCCAGGTTAAATAAAAGAGGGGAAATTACCGATTCTTGGGGCGTGCCTTGTGGTCGTGTAGGAAAAGGGGCAGTGCGTAGGTGGCTTAACCCCACTGTGGCTGTACGATTTGTCAAAAATGCTTTCACGTAGTTGTATGTATGTTGCCCGCAGTTTGTCGAATTTAGTCCGGCGAGTATGGCTTCATGTGACACATTGTCAAATGCGCCTTTAATATCAAGTGCCAGGATTGTATAGCGATTGTGTGAAGTAAGGTGGTCGAGGAGGTCTTCTTTTAGGTATAAGAGTATGTCTTGCGTTGTGAGGTGGGGACGGAAGCCAAACATCGTGTCGGGGAAGTGGTGATCATCTTCTAGGTATCCAGAGATGCGGTTGTGAACGAGGTGTTCAAAGAGCTTTCCCAGGCAGGAGGTCAGGGAGATGGGACGGAGATTGTCCAACTTGAGGGGTTTATTGGGCTTAGGTATAAGGGTGATGTCTGCATGTTTTCATTCTGGTGGGATAGTGCCTTGCGCCCATTGTTCATTGAGATAGTCCAGAAGGTGATCAAGGCTAGCATGGTCCAGGTTTCTGAGGAGCTTATTTGGTATCTTGTCTTTGCCAGGTGTTGTATTGCGTGTAAGTTTGTGAAGGACGGCTTCGAGTTCGGATAGCGTGAAGGGGGCGTCCAATTCTGGGTTAGGTTGTCCTGTGTACACGGGAAGGGGGGGAAGGGAGTCAGATTGGGAGCTTGCATAGCGTTGCATGAGGTCGTGAAGTATCGCTTGTTCCGAGCCTGGGTAGTTATGGATGAGGCGACGAAGTCGATGAGTTGTAGTTGCTTTCGTTTCTCGTGTGCCCATCAGCGTGCGGAGGATATGCCATGTTTTGCGGGTCCCAAGTGTACCTTGTAGCTTGTCGCAGAACTGATTCCAGTTCAGCCTGCTTAGGTGTGCGGCGTACTCGGCTGCTTCCTTTGTTATGCGTTCGATGCGTTGTTTGAGCTTTCGATTAGTGCGGTGTTTTTTCCAGTGTTTAAGTAGTCCTGCGCGGGCATCCCACACATGTTGCAAATGAGTATCTATTGCAGGGTAGTCAGGGGTAAGGGGGATTTCCGTGGTGTACTGCCGAGTCTGGTAATTAGATCTTGGCTCCATTGTCCTATGTCCGTGATTGGTACATCTTGTTGATGATCGCGGAACTTCTTCCAATTGGTTAATCTGGCAGTGCCAAAACGGAGTTGTGCGCATTTCTGATTGGTGATCGTCAGCGCAAGGAGGTAGTGGTCACTGCCCAGAGTGTGTGTCGTACATTCCCAATGGGCGTCCTTGATATTCTTGGTAAGCGTGAGGTCAGGGGTGGTGTCTCGGGAAACGCTATTCCCTATTCGAGTTGTTGTTTGAGGGTGGTTTTGAATCGTAAAATTAAATTGCTGGATGGCCTCTTGCAGTTTGGTGCCTTTGATGGTATTTCGTCCGTAGCCCCAGGCCATGTGCGGCGCGTTAAAATCACCCAGGACAATCAGCGGGCAGTGTTTCGCACTGATCGTGGCGCGTTTTAGTAGGTCACGAATTCCGGTAAGCAGATGCTTTGGAGGACTGTAAATGTTAAGTACGAACAAGCTTGGTTGGGACTTGTGGGCAGGGAGAACTTCTATAAACGTGTGGTCTATTGTGCTTGGTAGGGTTAGAATCTGCGCAGTAAGGATCATGCGGACAAGGATTGCAGTGCGGGAGTTTGAATTTGACGAATAAGCCGTGTAGTCGCGGAGTTGAACATGGGGAGTGCCGGTTTCTTGTAATGCGATGATGTCTGGTCTGCTCTGTTGAGCGAGCGGAAGAAGTTGGTCGCGTTTATTGGTATACGAGCGACAATTCCATTGCCATACAAGCAGTTTGTTTGGAGCCACGGTGGTCTTCTGGTCAGGGGGGAAATTAAAGGGAGTCCTCATCGTCGCAATCAGGTAGTTCCATTTGTTCAGGGTGAGGAGGCAGGGGATGTTGCTTGGACTTCTTGTGCTTTTTGCCCTGGGGGTGTTCTAGTTGCTCTAATCGTTCTTCGCAGTTTTGGAAGCGGTGTTCCATTCGGTCTATGCGGGAGTTTATGGTTTTGACAGCGTCTGACAGAAAGGCCTTGATGCTGTCTGTGGCGAAGTTTATCAATTCTTGTACTTGCGGTAAGGTGGGGGCGATAGGTGTAGGCATCGGGTCATTTTGGATAACATCACCATGGGAGGGGGCGGGGGATGAGGGTTGTGAGTTCTGCATTGCCTTGGAGGTGTTGTTCGCCGTGATGAGTTGTTTCAATTCAGTGATTTGGGCTTGCTATGCATTAATCTGGTGTGTTTGTTGAGAGAGCTGACTTTTGAGGCGTGCATTTTCTTCTCGGAGGAGGGTTACTGTTTCAGGTTCTGGGGAGGTAGTGTTGGTTGTGTGGAGGGTGGTTGGAGCAGTATTTTGTGGCGGGGCAGCAGTGGGTGGAGGAGAGACAATTGCTGACCAGCTCACCTTTGTTGAGTCAGCGGGAGCCAGTCTTGGGTAGTTGGCTTGCGTCAACGAAGGGGGCATAGGCGGGGCTTGGCTGATGACGTTTCGGAAAGCAGGTGGGGGTGATGGCTTCAGCTTGCGTTTGCACTCCTTGCTGGCGGTAGTGTGAGTAAGTCCACAGAGTTTGCAGCAGGGCACGCAGTCATGGGTCGGAGTGGGGTTGGGGGTGTGGCACTGCGCGCAAATGTTCCTGTGGGGATCGGGGCAGATGTCTTGACGGTGACCAAGTTCGCCGCACTGAGCACAGCACTGATATGTGTTGCGGTAAGGGCGACAGCGAGTTAAGGCACTGTACGCCCTCACAAAGAATGGAACGTGAGGTCCGTCGAAAGTAATAAGTGCTGCATGCGACTTCCCGAGCATTCTGATGTCTAAGATGGGTTGGCCGGTGGTATGGATGGCCATGCGGAGTTCATGCGGGGTGGTGCCTGGGGTGATGCCCTTAATAACGCCTCGGGAAGTACCCGGGGGCGGCTTCATGTAGGCCGTAACTTCGTATGCAGTAGAGCCGAGTTGGATAGCGGTAAGGAAACGGAGGGCGTCAACGATGGCTTCATTGGGAGTGCCACTTTTTTTCGCTTACTATCGTAAAAACCTAACCAACGACCGTTCATAACTAAATGAACGCTGGCGCTGCCGGTAAAATTACGTATATTTCGCCTCAAATTTACCTAGAGTTTTCTTTGCGCTGAACAATAGGGAGATGTATGCCAAGCGCCAGCGGTTTACGAGTTTCAAACGCTTATGACTATATAAAGCGCCTGGCTTTGAAAGCCTCGGGGTTACGCCGCAACGACAGCCGCTACGACGGAACGCTGTGTGGTCTACTTGGGTCCAGCGAGCGAGATACGATGTCAGGACGAGCCCAAAAGTTCTCTTCACTTAATATTAATGCCCAAAGAGCTTTGGATGATAAAGTGCGAACGCTTGGCGTCATCAAGGAATAAATCCAATTTCTTTATCGAAGGTGTAAATTTTTTATCTGCATTATCAATATTAAAACAGTCCATTAAGATTTTTCTCCGGACTTATTACCTGCCTGTCTTGTATTTTACTATCTAGAGACTTGTATTTTTATTTCTAAAGTCCGAAAGTAACTAGCACTCAGCATTTCCTTTTTTCTATCTTTCTTTCTATTCATTTTAGAGAGAGAGAGAGAGAGAGAGAGAGAGATACTCTTTATTACAGAGAAAGCAGAGAGGTTTGCCAGCATGAATTCGCCGATAGGCTAATCTGCGGGGAAGGGGGGAGAAGGAAACAAAGGAAGTAGATGGAAGAAGAAGAGTAGACAAGAAGAAAAGAATAAAAATGAAAAAGAAAAGAATAAAAATTAAAAATGAACAGTCTTCTTTGAGGGCGCTGAGTAAAAACTTGACTGTACACGCTTAGGGAGATGGCTACAATGTTGTAGCGACGGCAATGTCCTCGAGGTACTCAAATAGTGCAGACAGGGGTTCGCGCTGGGAGGATGGTGAGTGGAATGGTCCAAGTATCAAGCTTGGTGTTAATGGTCCAAGTTGGAGACATTCAATCCTTTGCTGTAAGCGGCCCCTTGATTCAGCATAAGCAGAGCACTCTAGTAATATATGTACGACGGTTTCGAGTGAGACACAGTTGTCACAGTATGGGTTGGACGTCTGGCGTATACGATAAAGGAACAAATTTGTAAACGCTGCATTAAGGCGCAGTCGATGGTACAGTGTCTCCAGTCGGCGAGGCAGTCGTTCCGGCAGCCTTATTCTCATGTACGGGTCTATGCAATATAGAAAAGAATGATGAAACTCCGGAAGGGACCATAAGCGGTTTCTTTCAGCCAAAACTACTGCCTTAGTCATGGCTGAGGCATCATTTTTCGTGAAAAAATCCTCCTTGGCGTTCTCAATTCTAGTCCCCTGCGGGCAGCCTCATCCGCTTTCTGGTTTCCCAATATGCCACAGTGGCCTGGGAGCCACTGTAGCGTCACACGATGTCCAGAGACGAATGCGAGAGGGTGGAGATACTTCACTTCTCGCTGGGCATGTTCATGAAGGCTGATGCAGCTAGAGCGTTGCAGGGTCTGAAGAGCTGCCTTCGAATCGCAAAAAATGGTCCACTGTGTCGACGGCTGGCGAAGAATGTATCGGATGGCCTCTTTTATCCCATGAACCTCCGCCGACGTGGACGAAGTCGGTCGCTCATGCCGCCATGATAGGGCTTTCCCAGCTGATGGAATAAAAATTCCTGGTATCCACTAACAATTTTTTTTCAAACAAGGTGTACGTATTAGATGTTGCTTGTTTGCTCTAATTTATTGTTTGCTGAGATGTTGCTTGTTTTCTCTAATTTATTGTTTGCTGCAAATCATCGACGGTCCATTTGTAGTTACAACTATAGGACCCTGGTTTGTATGGTATAAATATTGTGCCCCTTTTTTTGTTATCACTAATCAACTGAAACTGAAACTGAAACTAAGAGCTCGAAGTGCGGCCTTAGGAGAACAGCTCCACGAAATCCCCAGATTGTATTTTTATTTCCGAAGACGCATCACCATCCGCCATGCCGCTGGAAACTCCACGACGCCAGCTGAAGGACTTACCCCGCTGTCTAAACCTGCGCTCGGCCCCATTGAAGAGCGGCTCGTTTTCCCTTTACGGTGGCGCACCGCAGGTATCGAGCCGTGTGATAGGATCCAAGCTTGAAACGCTCCTAAGCCGCGTCGATAATCTACCGTTTTCGTTCAACCACTCCGGACAGCACCTTCCGGAAGAAGCAGTGGCCGGGCCCGGCAGACGGCAATCCGAACTTCCGCAGCCATTTCCCCCAAAATGGCAGTCTTTCTTTTTTTTGAGATGCTCGCATTATCCCCGCCTTCTATTAGGAACTACAAACAGGAATAAAAAAAACACATCCACCTTCATTATATAAGTTTCGGTGGTATGCATGTACGTATATATGTAAGCATGTACGTACGTATGAATGTAGACATGCATGTATATATGTATCACAGAAATAAGAGTTGGCAGTCAAGAAAACCTCAGAAAACAAGGGGGAAGATGTGGTAGGTCATTGAAACAGATAAAGAATTTGGAAAGAAAGTGGAGAAAAAATGCCCGCCAGGTGGGATCCGAACCCACGACCTCCAGAATACTGGTCTGGTGCGATAACCACTACGCTACCGGCGGGGCGATTTTCCCCTCTACTTTCTGGGGTATTTATGTTTAGGTATTTTTGTTTCCTGTGCTTGGGGGTGGTAGCCAGCGCCACTCGGACTACTCGGGGTAAAGAGGACCTTCTTTTTAACCCCCGGGCCGTGACTCGAGTGTCTACGACATGTCGAGAGTCGTCGACCAGCGTTGAACCCTCTCGAGCTTCCTATGGCACCAAGACTGTCGGAACAGAGGCCCTCGCTATGCATGTAGCGAATCAGAATAGGAAATGAAGGGCTCGTTGAAAATATCACAGAAATAAGAATTGACAGTCAAGAAAACCTCAGAAAGCAAACGGAAGGATGTGGTAGGTCATTGAAACAGATAAAGAATTTTGAAAGAAAGAAAGAAAGTGTAGAAAAAATGACTTACCACATCCTCCCCTTTGCTTTCTGAGGTTTTCTTGACTGCCAACTCTTATTTATGTGTATATATGTACGCATGTATGTATGTATGTATGTATGTATGTATGTATGTATGTATGTATGTATGTATGTATGTATGTATGTATGTATGTATGTATGTATGTATGTATGTATGTAGGGAGCAATAAAACTTGGGAGATGGTACGGAACACCAGAAAGGAAAACTTCGAACAAAGTAGCGGTCACGATTGTTGCCAACGTTTCAGCAAAGAGACTTGCCTTCGCCAGAGCGCTGACGAAGGCAAGTGTCTTTGCTGAAACTTCGTTCGGCTTTGGGGTCGGGTGTATGAGCGTGAGTTTTATCCCTTCAGGTACCTCGCCCATTGGCCAGTACTCATTAACAAGATCCAAGAGTGCGGCAATGTTGCAGCCTTCTAGATTTCGAAGGTGTTGCCACGTGATGCCATCATCTCCCGGACAGAGCTTCGTTTGCCGCGGAAAACCGCAGCCTGAAGTTCGGCAAGAGAAAACAGGGCGAGTCAAGGTCTGTGGAGGGGGTTGGGATGGTGATTACTGGTAACGGCGGATGCTGATGAAGGGAGGCGAGAGGAAAGAAGGTTGCGATGAGGTGATAGTCGACAGTTGTTGGTGGATCTCTGAGTGTGAGAGAAGAAAACAGATGTCTGTTTTCCTTTATAAGTAAAGGCCCGATAATGGCCCCACAATTTATATAGGCCTCTTTTCGGCCCTAGCTTGTCGCAGAGGCTGGGCCAGCGCTCAGTTGAAAGTACTCGCTGGTATTCCCGGATCACCTTGTACTGGCACCGAAGAATTACAACTTCTGAATGGCTTTTACCGTTGTTGGTAGAATGGGAAGTGAGAGCATGTGCCCGTTTCCATAGGTTGGCCATATGAGCGTCGAAGGCAGGTGTTGAGGAGTCGTATTCAATATCTTCAATCGCAGTATCCCCAGCCGTGTGAATGGTATTGACGAGCGTAGGGAGGGTTATGGGTGTGTGTCCAACTGTACGTATGGCCGCGCAGAAAGCATACCTCTGCTAATCTGTAGGAGCTTTCAATATGGGCTTAGTACTTCTTGAACCAGCGCATTACTTGGCATGAGCGAAGGCAGGAAGGAATAGGCTCGTTACCTGCGTGACTTGCTCGCCGACTGGAACGATGGCGACACGCTCTCCGTTGAAGTTTATTTGGCTGGCGTCCACGACCTTAGACATGGCTGGAGAATTTTTTACGGTGGCTTGAAAACTCTGCCACTCACGTGCTGCACGCAGTACACTTCAAACAAGGAGATGATGGATGCTGTTGTGCCAACAACAAGTTCCGGACTAGAGGAAATTTCACATCGAAGAGCTGGATCTTCGGAAGCGGCTGAGACGCCGTGTTGCTGAAAGACGCCCGAAGATGAACACGATTAGCAAGCGCTGGAACGACGGGCCCACGCACCAACAGAGCCGAGTGGCACGCCCACGCTGTCCCTGGATTCAGCCCCAAACTTTGCCCCTCGATCAAGCCGCCCGAACAAAAGGCACAATTATTTCTTCAGTGAGATGCTTATATAAGCAAACACTCTCACACTAACAAATCTAGAAATATGCTCCGTATTGGTAAACATTGTTCAACAAAAAGATCATATTAGGCTTATTTGAGGAAGAACGGCAATACATATATGATGCTTGCAGTGGTAATTTACTTAAATGTGGATGGGCGCTCCACTTTTGCGTGAGCTAATTGAAAAAAAAAAGCCTTGAAAAAAAATTACGCCCACCTCCCCTCTCGGGAACCCTGGTGTGATGCGACGCTGAAGGGGGTTCCATTGTGCGTTTCCTTTGGGTCGATTACTCGAATTGCGTGAGCAATCGTCGGGTAATGCGAGAGAGAGAGAGAGCAAGCCTAGCGCGGACGACCGTCGACTGAGAGACAGGCCGGAGCGCGGCACTCCGCTTATATGCGCAGCGTGCCCGAAGGAGAGGAGACCGCGGAGAGAGAGGGCGCTGCACATGCGCACAGCGCGCAGCGCCGCGCGCCGCGCCGCCCACCGGCGGAGTGAGAGTACGCTGCGCCACGCGCCCACAGATGTTGGGCGAGAGTGCGCCGGCAAGAGATGCTCCTCTCAGCGTCGCATCTAAAAAGTTTTATCCGCGAAATACAAATTAAGCTGCCGCCCTGACCTCGCGCTCGATGGAGGCTCGACAGCGCCCGGAAGTTGCAACAGACGGCTCAGCAGTGCGAACGCTCGAAACTAAACTCAGCAAACCACTAAAGGGTGGACCGCGACAGGAGGGAAACAGCGTGAGAGAAGTAGCGTCATTAAATAAGCTACACTTAAGAGTACCGCCACTTCGTGCACGCGGAAGCGTCTGGGGGCCACATTGTTTCTGGCTTGCAGTGTTGCCATCTCTCCCAACGAAACTGCCGCCGGTTGTGACGGGCAGAGTGCCAGCGGCCGCTCTAGAGTCCGCGCAGCAGAAAGAGAGAGAGGGAGAGGAGAGGCGCCCAGAAACAAAATGGCTGCGCCAATATGCGAACAAATATCACACATGGTGCCGACCGGTCAATGAAAATCCTGGCGGCACATAACAATGTGAGAAAAGAGTGCCGATACTGTAAAAACATTTATTTAGTGACGCTAAGGAAAAGCAGTTACGTGGCAAGTGCAACAGAGGACTGCCGTCTTTCGACGGCAGTTGCAGCGACGCGAGCCGATGCGAGGCCAGTTTATTGCTTAGTATTCCCCTTTATTCAATGCTCCGCAATAGGGCCTGTAAAATATTTTTAATCACAGCTTCTTTCTTAAGAAAAAATGATTCAGACGCGAAGATTTCTCCCATACAACATGCGTTAAAGTTCGAAATCCAAATTGCTGTGACCGTGTCTGAATGGCGCATTCGGATAGACGTCGGCTTCATTGCGCGACGGAATCAGTTTTGATTCTAACAACGGAAAGCGTTTTTTTTTTCTTGAGGCGATTGATGTGCCTTGTGTGAACCCATTGTGTAAATAGGGTTTCCTGCGATACGTTTAGCTTGGACGTCGACGCCACCAGTTAGGCGCCTAATAACAGTCAGGATTTGATAAATAACCTCACACCGCGCGGACGGTTGCTCCACAATTCTCGTCGAAGGAAGCGTGCCCCGACGTATATGACAAGGCAGCCGCCGACGGTGCCCCTACGTTCTACCGGCATCGCCTTTCTTCCTTTGGGTCCTTCATTTCGTGGGCTCCTCCACCAACCCATGGTCCCCAATCCCATCCCGTTCCAACCTGCGCTTTCCACCGTGGTGTCGAGAGAACCGGACGAGGGACGCGCACAGTCACGCGAACCGACCATTTCGCGTGCCCTCCGCCTCTTATTTTCCACCGCCCTCCGACCATGCACAGGTGGCCGGCCCTGTGAGGGCCGCTCGTGTTTGGGGAAATGGAGAAAGCGATCGACTGTCGGCAGCCGCTGCCCTCGACTCGGGCATGGTTCACGGCGAGCTCGAAGGCCTCTCGCGATATTCCATTCCCAGATAGGACAAAACCGGGCGCTTCCGGCGCGATTTATCAAAGGAGGCCTATTAGACGGTTGAAATTCCGCGTCCCACCTCCTAATCGGACCAATATATGCCACACCACCCTTATTTACAAAAAAGGTTGCTCTGGAATCAGCTAAGAGGACACTTCACAATAAAAAGTCACGGTTCTTAACAGCCGAGCTGTTGTTAACTGCTGTAAGTTTGGAGTTCGTGCGCGCCGAAAACTCCCCGCGAGGAACGCTATCGCGCAGGCGTCGTGCAGATGTCACAATACCAACTCGACAACGGAAAGACACGTGATAGCTGCCGCCGCGACACTCGAGAGCAGCGTGAGCATGCGCTCAGTATCGTAGGAGAGCACTTCGCGCTGGAGCTCACGTCGTGGAGCGCATGCGCTCAGTATCGTACAATGACGTCACGCGCAGCGTCTTCGCAGTTCTCGGCATGGCCCGGCCGCGGGTAGTTGGCATGGCCGAGGAAGAGGCCGCGATCCGAAAGGCAGGGTGGGGTACTGAAACTATGTGTCCGTCAATGCTCTCCTTGAACAGCTTAGTGATTCAAATCTTGCGCATGAGTGCAGGCTTGCCTGGATTTTTGTTTTGTAAACACAATTAGTATTGGTGGGGCTCCAACCCCGGGATTTTGTTGCAAAACCCGTGATTTTAGCCTTAGGCAACTGAGACATAATTTCCTTACAACACAAATAGGTTTATTTGCACAATACATAGTCAGTATACAGGGAAACGACGCATGAGAATATATTGGTATAAACTTTGCTACGTATAAAAAGGTTAAGACGAGGACGGCACTTGCTGCCACTCGCTTTTTATATATATAAACTCCCAATTTTTTATTCGCTCTGCCTCTGTTATTGTCGAAAAGAAGACAGAGTGGTAGTGAATGGTAAAAGGAGTGGGGGGACAGACTAACACGTATATGACGGAAAGGAAAAAAAACTGCGATGCTTGCAACACATTGTGAACTGGTGTGTTCGCTTGATTAAAGGCAATCACACTGAGAAATATTGAGAGCAGTCCCTGCGTCGCGTATCCACAAGGCGACGAAATCTCGCCACCTTCTCGTATGTCTGCGTCGTACTCGAAAATTACGTAAATGGTAGTGTGGAACCTTCTACAACATTGAGCATCGTGCTTCGGCGTGTGATTTTGTGAAAATAAAGGTTGAGGGTACTGTGTTCCCGCAATTCAGTTCCCGCAGTTAGGTCTCACCGCAATTCAGTTGTGCCCGAAATTCAGGTTGCACCGCAAGTCTCAGCGTCTCAGCAATTTCTTTTCCGTTTTTCTCTGATCTCCGCCACCGGAAATTCTTTTTCGTTTTCTTTATTCCACGTAACCGAAACAGTATCATCTTCAAAAAACTTATCTTCACAGTTACGGAGCAAAAAAAAGAAAAAGAAGTCGGCCACTATTGCATCACATACCTATATACACAAAGTAATGTTATCTTACAGGCCCAAACTTTAGTCTTACTAGAAGGGTGTAGCTGCCTAACAAGACTTCATTTCCAACTATCGGTGGAGTATTGGCTTGCCGCTTCCCGAACTTTTCTGTTCTGTCGACAGCTGTTTATATTATTAAAACCATGTGTGTGCAGCGCTGGTTGTATGGAGGTAATAATTATGCGACAATATCAGCCAGTTACATGATTATCTTAAGGCCATCCCGGAATTCCCATTACGAGATTAAATCTGACATGAATGTTGTCTTGTGGAGCGTTATAACCTTCCACAAGCAACACGATAAATTTCCAATCCGAAAGGCAGTAAGACACGGAGATACCATCTCGCCAAAACTATTCACATCATGTCTGGAGGGGGTATTTAGAAAGCTAGCTTGACTGGAAAAACCTAGGATTAAGGATAAAGGGAAAATACTTGAGCCATTTTAGGTTTGCGGACTACATAGTCTTGCTGAGTAAGACTGCAGCACATATGCAAACAATGCTTGAGGAACTACAATCAGAAAGAGCGGCCGTGGGGCTTAAGTAATAGTAAGTAATCAATCTAAAGTAATGAGGAATAAGCACGCCAAGAACGTCCTCTTCAGCTTAGCAAACGAAACGCTAGAGGAAGTAGCAGAATATAACTACCTCGGACAGATGGTTAGTACTGACTTCAACGACGAGAAAGAAATCCAGCGCATAATAGGTATGGGCTGGGGAGCACTCGTCAAGCACTTTAAAATAATGAAAAGTAAGCTACTTGTGTCACTCAAAAGAAAAATCTACAACCAGTGCATACTACCGGTGATGACATATGGAGCTGAAACTTGGTGCCTTACTAAACAACTAGAAGGCAAACTTAGGTGGGCTCAGCGGGTCATGGAACGAATAATGTTAGGAATAACACTCACGGACACGAAACGAGCTATCTGGATCAGAGAACACACTAGAACTGACGATATCATAGTTTAAATAAAGAAAAAAAAAGGAATGCACTTGGGCTGGCCTTGTAGTGAGACGAAGCGACAACCGGTTCCTAATGAGTCACGTACACTACGTCGCAGCAGCGGTAGACTGGGCCAAAACCGAGGTGGTCAAAGTCGACACGCTCATTAAGAAATGCGTCAAGAGGGTACTTGGTCTCCCTATTAGTGCCAGCACTGAAAGGGTTGAAAGACTGGGTGTACACAACAAACTAACGGAGATCATCGAGGCACAAAGGGAAGCCCAAAAGCAAAGACTCTTAACTACGAGAGCAGGGAGGGCCATACTCCTCACCACGGGGCACATCCCCGAAGATTTTGAAGCATACCAAGTAAAACTCGATGGGAAAACCAGGGAGACCTTCGAAACCAGGCCCATCCCTCGCAACATACACCCGCAATTCAACGAAGGCAGGAGGGCGGCCAGGGCCAAGGCGCTACTGAAAATTGCACAAGAAGGGCGGCGAACGTCGACGTTCGTGGATGCAGCACGATACGGCCGTTCCAGTAAATACGTGGCGGTCGTGACCGACCCTGCTGGCAAACTGCTGAACGCAACATCCGTAGTTACACACAAACCCGCTATCGCAGAACAAGTGGCGATTGCCCTGGCTATGGCCGACCCTTCGAGACCGAACATCTACTCGGACTCGAGGGCAGCAGTCCGTGCGTTCCTCAAAGGAACGATAGCCAAGGAAGCAGTGCGAATCATTAACAACAGAAGCGAGGACTGCTATCACTGCATTACGTGGTTCCCTGCCCACATGGGACATGAAATACATGAGAACATTCCCAACGCCAACGAGATGGCCCACGACTGCGCGCGTGAAATCACCCGCCGCGGCAGCGTAGGACGCTCGACGACCAGCGACTGGGAAGAGTATAGAGATCCGCTACAAACTTTCAACGAGATCACGGCACACTACAAGCTAGAGAGAAAGAAATATCCAGCCCCCCACACCAAGCTTCAGCGATCACAATCCACTGCCTTTAGAATGCTCCAAACGGGTACATTCCCCTCGAGAAGCGTATTTAGCCACTTCGCACACGACATCCAACCGCACTGCACAAAATGTAGTAGCACCACATGCTCGTTAAACCACATGCTCTGGCAATGCCCTGCGTTACCGCGCGGTGACTTTATAACAGAAGAAGAGTGGGAAGAAGCCCTACAAAGTGAAGAGTACATGACTCGACTCCGGGCTGTCCAGATTGCTTGCGAGAGAGCGGAGGAACAAGGACTTCCGCCCCCTGCGCAAGTGCGGCCCGCATCCGCAGGACGCAGTCACTAAGACTGCCACGGATTTTCTGGACCTCAATAAAGTTCTCTGTCTGTCTGTCTGTCTGTGGAGAATTAGGGTAACAGAGTGGATACCCAAAGATGGGCCTAGAAGAAGGGGGAAGCCGATAACGCGATAGAGAGATGAAATACGCAACTTCGGGGTCAAACTGTGGACTCTAGCAGCTCAGGACAGGAATGGTTGGAGGTCAGTGGGAGAAGCCTTCGTACTGCAGTGTAACTGATCAGAATGATGATGATGCTGAAGATGAGGATAATGCCATGACCTTTATAGCATGCTTTTGGCACACATGAAGTGCCTAGTAGCAGAGTGCCAATACTTTTGAAAGCAAGAAAGAGTGGTTGGGCTGCGCTTGCGTCGTCCACTCTTTCTGCATGGTTAATCCCATTCTAAATGGTGCGACTGTCATGCGAATTTGCAGATGCGGCGCCGCTCGTGCGGCAAAACGACTTTTTTTCGTTGCTGCGGCAAAGTGCCAAATATTTGAAACGGTAGCAGCCCCCACGAACTCCGCTTGTGCGGCTTTTGCGGCGTAGAGGTACTGCACTTGCGGTCAATAGGAACACAGCTGGGTGCACGTCAGGGCATCGCCATCTGCTCACTTAGCAACCAGATGGCATTGCTTCTATACGCGCGGGGCAAGCGCTGGTGCACCGAAACAAACGCACGCGCGTTCACAACACGATGTCGCACGCCGTTTTCATCCAATGCCTAATTGGTATCCGCACAAGTGGCGGACATCACAGCGGAGAAGAAGTTTCATACTAATATACACTAGAGGGAAATCTAGCGCCACTGTCTAGGGGAGCCGCGCTTCAGCGAGCTTGCCGTCATGTACCGGGCAGGTACGTTCCACTTGTCCTTGGCATGGCTCACAAACAGGCTGGTAAGTTGGCTCTGGCTGCCAAAAAGCAACAATATTTCTAAAGCAGAATAATCGAGTTTGTTTTATTATTATAACAATGAAGCTCCAGAAAGATTTATTTGTTAGGGATTATTTAGAAGCTTCATGCAAGATGAACAAAAAAACAATGTTTCCCATTTTTATTGATTTTGGCTTCAAGACGAAAGAGAAGCCATGTGGCTAACCAAGCCAAGGAGGCGAGGAACGTCGCTAGCTGCAATGGCGCCACCCGCGGCGGCCCGCGAATGCACCGTCAGATTTCCCTCTAGTATACATTAGTATGAAGCTCTATGCCCAAGAAGAACCGACCGAGGTATACCGAGGTGTGCTATTTCCTCCATGTCCTAGGCGCACACGACAAGCGAACCCAGGGTTGCTTGCCGTGATTGTATTCTCTGCTATGTATGCGTATATTGATAAATAATTGGCGATTATTGTATGAAACCGCAGATGAACTCATATTTATTGCAAAGCAGTCAGAAACAACTTGCCCAGAAAGTGAAATAAAACTTCTTTAAAAAAAATCCCAACAAGTTTTGCTCGCGGCAGGCTTAATTCGGTCTGCAAAGAATGTGCCCTTGAAATGCGAAGATCGTGACGTTCGCAGGTCATGTAGACATGCAGACGACATCTCCAGGCATTGCGAACTTCGAAAGCGCGAATGTTCGTTTCACCGAACTCGCAGACAAAAAACGCACTATGTAGAACGGGCTTTACAGCGCAAAACGCACCGACAGTAAAGGAAGATTTCGTTTATAGAGACTTGGTTGCTGGCCAGTTGGTACAAAACATACGATTAAATAAATGCTTCACGAAAGACGAGGACGAAGACAACAAGTATTTGTGCGTCATGTCTGCCTCTTGCCTTGTCTTGTCTTGTCTTTGTCCCTCGTCTTTCACGCAGTGTTTATTGTAAGCTATGACTTTTTAGGTATGCATAGTCCAGTACCTCCCTACCCGTTTTGTGTCTTATTGTAGAAATAAAAAAAATTGGTCGTGGCTTAGCTCGGCTATGCCAGGACATACGTAGTGTGAGCTATGGTTCAGCTGGTTATTCTTAGGTTTCCTGCCTGTCTAGGATTTGCTTATTATCATGCTTACTGCTGCTAAAATTATTTCCAATCCTATCCAATCCAATCCAGTCCGGTCCAGTCACTGCTCCTCGTGCATGCGCAGCACGGCTCTACAGGGGCCACGCGAAACGGCTATCAAGCGGCTCCGCCGCAACGTCAGACTTGGCTACTTGCCAACGGAGGCGCACAGCTGGGCACGCGCCGGTGACAGTGCGGCTGCCGCGGCGATGACGTCGCTCCTCGGGAATGCGCAGACCGGCGAATGTGCAGACCCAATTCTCTACACACCCGTATTCTAATTGGGTTGGATTTCCAATCCAATTCAATCCAATTCAATCCAATGCTCTTCGCGCTTGCGGAGCATGTCTCTTCAAGGTCCACGCTAAACTGCTCAACCTCGGCCAGTGTAGCTTACGAGAGAGAGACAGAATGCATTTAATGGTAAAAGCGAGGTTAGCCGAGCCATAGCGCTTAGCATGCTACGCCATATGAATCAACGAAAACATGAGGGTCCGTGAACTAAAATAAATAAATAAATAAACGAATAAATAAATAAATAAATAAATAAATAAACAAATAAATAAATAAATAAATAAATAAATAAAAAAATAAACAAATAAATAAATAAATAAATAAATAAATAAATAAATAAATAAATAAATAAATAAATAAATAAATAAATAAATAAATGATAAAAAAACAAGGTGTTGCACACGAGTATTCAACCACATTTACAGAGCTTGGAAAGCACATACACAGAGTTTCGAAGTTAAGTTGGTCACAGCACTTGTTCCAAGCCAGTACTACGCAAGAACACCAACAGAGCTTTGGTAGCCCGTACGGCCTGGCGTGGGTCCAACCAAGGGACGAAAACTGCCCTTAGTTCAAGGCCTGCGTGTTGAGGCATACACAAAGATGTTAGGAGAGTCTGCCTTGGCACTGTGAAATTTGTAGAGGTACAGATGACATGTTACATGGCAAGTTGGATAGAGTGGTGAAGAGTCCTGCTGAATTTTGCAGAGGAAATGCCGTGTGTACGCCACGTTGAGACGTAGGCGATGCAATACCGCTTCCTTCCTCTTGCTGAGCCCAGGAGGCATCTTGAAGCTGCATTTAGGGTCAATGATATACAGAGGCGTGTACTGACGTTTCTTGTCGGTCCACATGCACTGCTGTGTTCTCCAGGCAATTGAATGTGCGAGGGTTGCCGCATTCTTTCTTGTAAAAGGAACGGCCAGCGGTGGAACAGACAGGTTGTGGGCCGATGAGGCTGCAGTATCAGCTGCAACATTTCCGGCGACTCCGCAGTGAGCAGGAAGCCATTGCAGTTCGATGCTATGCCGCTGTTGTGTTGCTTGGAGGTGCAAATGATGTATCTCCCATGCCATCTGATCTTTCGGTAGTGATTTTAAGTATACTAGAGCGGACCGGGAATCAGTAAAAAAAGTCGATTGTGTGGGTGGCTGCTTTAAGATGTAGTGAAAAGCATCCCGCAGCCCAGCGAGCTACTAAAAACACGATCGATCGAAGTGCTTGTGCCCCGAAATTTGTGTTTCCGCTGGCTTGTGCGCATGTAGTAACAGGGATAGACTTTTTTTGTCGTACTACAGTTTTTAGAGTCACACCAACTCGTTCATTTTTACCTTCCTGTGGGACGGCTTCACCAAACGGACGAATCCACTGGGCGCAAAAGGGCACCGAAACACCCACGCGTAACTGCACCCGCGAAAAAATTCTCCCAATTGCCATCGCCACCCCAATAATACGATATCGTGCAATTGACCTTTTTTTGGCGTTTTGTAAACAAACTGCGAGAGACGCTACATCGGCGAATATTCAACTGCAGCTCCACCGGCCGCGTCATCCTCGAGTCGCTATTATTCATACCAATGCAGAATTTCAATTCGGAAGAAATGCGTTGGTCGTAGAAAGAAACCAGAAGAAACGCACCTCATGGGCCCGCGCGGATTTCCTGCGCGCACGACAAGCCAGGAACCGCCTTTAAACAGACGTTAAATGCGACAGTAACGGTGCGGGCAAGCTTAGCTTGCTGGAGAATTTGACTGCTGCGCCATTTGTTACGACGGGCAAGCACGCACGCCGGAAGTGGTTGAGGAGGTGGCCGGACAACGCTTTTCAAGTGGGATTTCGCAGTTGAAAGGTTAGCCTGCAGCTTGATATCAGAGTTAGGCAGACGCGTTCTTCGCCGAGTTTACAGGTACACTCGTTACGTCGAGCCAGTTTTCATTTCGAGGAGTTGACAGCGCTCTCCGCTGCCGCTCGCGAGCTTTAATTGGGTCGAAATGTGACGCCGCATAATGCCGCTTCGGGCAGTGCTAATCCGACGGAGAGGGGCCCAACACGCGGTGGGGCTAATTCGCTGCAAACACGTTCGAATGACTTTTGACACCGTCGTAAAGTTTGTTCGGCATAAGTGCAGTACTCGTTCAGGCGACCGTCGCATTCTATTGGGACGGCACTTCGTTCTTCATTTAAACACGGCACTCTAGAACTTCCGTCTGTCACACAGTATTAGGGTCATGAAAGCCAGAGTTCTTAAATATGCACAAGTTGCAAATTCCCCTTTAGATTATTCTAGGCCGTGCGAGCACCTTTGCTTAGTTGAAGCTGGGGAAAGGGGGTGGGGGTGGGGGGAGGAGTGCATTGGCAGGGCACCGAGCTTGGGACAAAAACGGAACTTTGCTAAACATCTACCTGATAACACAGCTTAATAAAATAAAGCTTGCTTTTCAAATTGGAAAACACTAAATAAAGTACTGTCACGTTTCCAGGGTTGTTATTTTATCACTCACGGCAGCAGTCGCAAGCACTTGGTTACCGCTTCCGCTTTCTATCGACAGATGGCAGACTAGTCAACTTACCCTATTCCTACCCTTGTTTTCCTCCAGCGCAGGGGCGCCAACCGCGAAACGGTTTTTGGTATTTGGGGCCTATGGGAAGCTTCGCAACTGCTGTATATTGCAGGTTGTCGAACCGGAACCGAACGGATATTTTTGTCGGAACTGAACCCGAACCCGAACCGTTATTCGTTTAGCACGCTGAAGCTGAACCGGGGCTGAACAGAAAAATTCCGCCCACCTCCCCTCGAGGGAACCCTGGTGTGATGCGACGCTGAGGGGGGTTCAAGCGCAAGCGGAGAGCAACCGTCGACCGAAAGGCCGCCAGAGAGCGGCACACCGGTTATATGCGCAGCGCGCCCGAAGGAGAGGAAATCGCGGAGAGAGAGCCGCAGCTTTGACGCAACACAATCCAACACAATCCACTTTAATCCATTCCAATCCAAGTCAAGCCAATCAAATTGAATCCAATCCAATGCCCCTCGCGATAGAGCGTTCGCTATCGGAGAGGAGAGGGGGAGAGTAGCTGCGGACAACAAAGGACGCACGCGGACAACAACGGACGCACGCAGAAAGGATGCACGCACAAGAGATGCTCTGAGCGTCGCATCTAAAAATAAATAACGGTTACCGGTTCACGAACCCACGGTTCGATCATCCATTGTTCGATAAAGCACAGTCAGCGTCATTCGGGCTCTATCAACTTCGTGATCGTGCACGGAAGTTTTACTACTTAGAATAATGATAACGCTATCAGCGCCCGGCCCCTATTCGTGGTCGTAACTCGAGAAACACGCGTTCCTAGCCAATTTGCTTGGGAAATAAAGTGTTTTTTCTGGAGGAACAAAATGCGAACCAATATTGAAATCGTATGCTGCTGCCGGTCGCGCACAGAACAAATGTCCCACTTTCGGCTGCTTACAGGCGACAGGAAACGTAGGCTTTGTTCTTCCAGGTATAGATTTCGCTGTGACTATGCAAGCGCTGTACATTAACAGAAAACGAACGTTACTATAACGAAAAGAAAAGATTTTACATAACTATCTAGAGTTATATTTAACTTTTATGCGCATGACAACAACGAAATTTTAGGATTAAATTTTTCTTAGACCGGTTTTATGTTTTGGCAGGGCAATGATGTCGCGTGTATCAGCGTGGTTAATGGGTGGATGAATAAAAGTTTAATTTCTGTATAAAAGGTGCTGCGGATAGGGTGTTATTGGTCACGGGGGTGCCGATAAGGCCATGCCTTCCAGCAACGTCCCGCGTTTACGGGTCGGTGCTGAGCATCGCCCCCTGCGACTTCTCTGAATTAGGTAATTGCAGATCGCTATAGGGACCGGGTAGCTAGGCGGGTGGCGCCACCACTCGGCTCTCCCCCCGTTACTGGGATGGGCGGGTGCATTGGACTACGCAGCGTTCCGTTGTTTTTGTCGTGTTTGCTTGGGCGCCTTTAATGTTTAGGTGGGGTTGTGAGCAAGAACTGCGGTGAAACGAAGAATAGGCAGATGTGTCGGATACTTAGATGCACTAACGACTACTTAAACTCGTCGGAGGGTTCTTAGGTTTGGTCTGCGCCTCACTGATACGGGCACTTTTTGCGGCGCGGTATGCCTGGCGCGTACACCCGGTTTGAGTGCGAATAAAATTATTAGTATTAGTAGTCATTTATACCAGTGTAAATAATTTCCATTGGTTTCAATCACTACTGTTTTCACACCAGCCTTAACGTTAAGTTGGAATACCTGCATACGCGTGCTTTAAGAGAAAGGCACTCATGCACGACTTCGATTACTGTGTGGCCATTCCAACGTCACCGCAGTTTACTTTTTTTTTCTGTAACCGTACGTTTTGTGCCTTCTGTTTCCATGAGTGACAGCATGGGAGCCTGAAAGCTCAAGCGGAACTCTGGCGTTTTTGATGGTGAATAATATTGCTGAGAGATTTCAAAGGCGAAAAATATTTGTCTCTTTAGGCGGTAGCGCAAAGCGCTCTCATCGCAGGTTTTGATGCGCTCCGTGGCAGAGCTAAGGAAAAAGTCACCCATCGTCCCGTTGAAATAAAGCCCTGTAATAATAAAAAAATGGACCGAGTATCTGCTCCTTTCGTTGCAAATTTTGACAAAAGACGCTAGTCGACTCGTTCCCGTGGCAAGTAAAGGCCTCCCTTCTCTTTCCTGTTGACCTCTCATGCTGTTCCTCTCCCGTATCGTTCCCCCCAAGTTAACATGCTAGAGGTTTGCTAAAGTCAATTTATATTTGCCGCGTTGCACTGTTCCAAGTCAGGTGTCTGGATGCCAGCGAGCGCTGCCGTACGGCGGAGACGCGTGTGAATTGAGACACCCTACTAGAACGTTTATAAAACCACGCTGCCCTATTCTGCGAGCGTTCCATGCGGAACGTGGAACCTATCTAGTGGAACCTTTCGTTGCTGTTGCCATTTGATTTTTCAAATGCCGCCAGGTAGCGCGGGAAACAGCAGGCGGCGGTTTTCTTGCAGTTGATGTAGTATTTCATTTGTTGTCGCAAAAACCAGCATCCGTGAATTTTGTAATAAAGTACACTGCAAATATCACTCATGTATTGATTTTCTGTCTGATATTTGCGTAATGTCTTGTTCTTGTTCAACAATGATGACAACTATGAACATTGACATTGGACTTAGACGTTTGGATTTGGCTGTGGTATATAAGGCTATTGCGCAGTTTCTGTTTCACTTTGGCCTTGTGGCTGAATCGAGGCACAGACAGACAGACAGACATACAGACAGACCGACATTTTTGAGTTTAAGTAGAACAAGAAAGGCTATCGCCTTTAAAGATCTGCCGGGGCAGGCAGGCCACCAGAACGCTGCAACGGGCAACAGTAATCTAAAACCTAAAAGTGCCAACTTGTTGCGTTTTATAATTCGTGGGGATGCAGAGGGGTAAATGCTGCTTTGATACTGGGATATAAAACTGCATACATGGGTGAGATTTTGTTCCACCAAATAATTTCTGTATAGAGGTGAAGCCGACTCCACAGAGGCTTATTACATGAGAGAGCGGCTCCAAGAAAATGTTTGCGCAATAGCAGACAACTGTCAGAATTCTTGCATCCATATTTTGTAGATTTTGTAGATGAAAAAAAAAAGTTGCTGCCTTTTTGCAGCCGCCCCTTTCCATAGGGGCAATTTCCCGTGCAAGCCGGGTCAACTTCCCAAGCGTTGTAGTCCCACACAAGGGCCGAGCGCCAGGCCGGGGAGTCGCTTGTACCTATTTTACCGGTGCGTGCCCGGCGCCACCAAGGAACACGAATTCACATGGTGCCTTCCACAGCCACGATGGACGCTCAACGCGCAACCGCCTGTGGCAGGACATGCCGCCAGACTCTTTCATCCCCGGCAATGGCGCAACGCGGCATGATGGCCGGGGGCCCCACCAGATGGACAAGGGTCAAGGACCCCTCAATAGGGTAAAGGCAGCTTTCCAGACGTGACATCCCCTTTCAAGGGTCCGCACTCGACCAGGGACGCCTGTACCCATTAGAGAAACCGGTGGGTGCACGGCGGCACCAGGATTCGAACCCAGTACCTTCCGCATACGAGGCGAGTGCTGTACCTCTGAGCCACCGCTGGTATAAAAATGCTGGTAGAATTTTTTTTGCTGGGCGGGAAGGCGGCTCCATACGCCAAAGCTCATGGTCGGCGCTACTGCCTTGCTGAGTTTGCTTTCTAAATAAATAAATAAATAAATAAATAAATAAATAAATAAATAAATAAATAAATAAATAAATAAACGAATAAAAAAATAAAAATATAAGTAAATAAATAAATAAATAAATAAATAAATGTGTGTGTGTGAAGGGGACCACCCACATCTCTCTGCTTCTTTCGCTTTCCTCAACCCCGTCTTCTATTTAATAAGCGTTTTAGGAACGACCGTGTATTCATCTGTTTCTCTCAGGTATGACCACCATCCACGCCTAGGGGGAAAAACGTTCGCCCATACCGTTCAGCGAAACTTCCTGTACCATCTATGTGGTGCGCTAAAACTTTTCATCGGTCCTCCACCTTGACGGAGTACAACAGCTCAAATTGGTTGTGCTCTGGTTTCTACCATAATGTAAGGTGACTAACGCAGCTGTCGTACCTTTCTATACACAATCAACGTCTTGCCGGGGCAGGTATACCCGAATTCAAGGTCCAAAATTGAAAAGGAACGATCGTTACAATCACAGCAATCACACACTGGCCTGCCACTAACCCTCCTCGTTCAACTGTCACGACATTTTCGGCGGGACCTCATAAAACCACATGCCCTATTGGATAAGATGAACGCGGTCTCACTTAACCTTAACTCTTCGTTTCTTATCGCGCGGATAGCGAGGTAGAATCTGGTACAGCTCTTTTATAGATACGCTGTTGCAAGTAGCGGAAACCCTGTTACACCTTCAAGTGGTCATCGTACCCTACGGAAGCTTGCTACGTATCTGGAGGGCGTTGGTGAGAAACAGCAGATAGCAACCGCCAACCAACACCCCTTTAGTTAAGATGAACGCTGTCGCGTTAAACCTTCACCCAGCGTTCCTTGTCACGGGGGCAGCAAGCTAGAATTTGGCACGGGGCATTTATAAATCAGCGGTTACAAGAGTCGGCAAACCCCGTGGTCATCGCTCCGCTCATCGCTCCGTCCAGAGGCTTGGTAAGTATCAGGAGGGTGATGCTGAGAGGTAGCGGCCCTCGTGTGCGGCTGGCGTGCGGAACCGGGTCGTGCCGAGGGCCGCGCGGGGAATCAGCGACCGATCGACCGGATCACTGCTCCCCGGGGCGTCGTGCGTGGCGCACGCCGACGCCCATCCCCGCTGCACTCTACGGCCCGGCAGAACGGCCGCTCGTATCTGAGCAGTGGAGCCATCCAACAGACGCCGACCGGTTCGAGCGGCGTAAGGCAGCCGGGTCTCCGTTTCTGCTTTTACAGTGTATCTAGGAACCATGGGATCTCTTCTGGAGGCTGCGATTTACTTGGCACTGCTTGCTCGACACCACCGATGCCTCTTGTGCCAGTTGAAAAATAGGCTGATAACGGCGACAGCGCCGCTATCATCAGTTGCACTTTTAACTCGCTAGGGGACGGATTGGTGTCGTTTGCTCGGAGGAAGAGCGGCAATTGAAGGAGCGTTTGCACATGCAGAAGCGCGAATGGGTGCGAATACAACGAAAAGCCGCTGCCGCAGAACGGGCAGACGCCGCCGTTGCCGCCTCAAGTTTCACCTCATCGAGTAGCTGCGAACCCCTCGGGGATGAAGAGAATATTATAATTCCGCCGTAGCAAGACCCGCCATAGCTAGCTCCCATCTTGACAGATTGGAACGGCCGGAACTTTTTTCGGCGTGTCTGTCCTAGAAGACGCCTCAACTCGTACAAACGAAGGCTTCAGTATATAATTCTCGCTCGCGGATCCGGATATTAATCAACAGCGGGATCAAAAGGGGAGGTGTGGGTGTTTACGTGGCGGGCAGCAAAGTGCATCTTCATTTATTCAACCATTAGCATATTTGCGCCCACTGCTTTTCCCGATAGGGCAGGCTTCGGCGGAATATTAAACCAGTATGGGCTAATCTTGTTCTGGTGACGGCGTGCTTTTCTCAAAGTAAAAGTCAAGGTAAGTTTTATTTACATTGTCAAATAGAACTATCCTGGTAGGCTTGGGCAGAAAGTGAAAAAACAAGTCACTTGAAGGATGCTTGAGCTGCCCTGCACACAGCATACGGCGAAAATGGACAGTACATATAGAAAACTATCATCCTGGACATTTACATAAACACAAATATGTCGTATTAAGACCAAATAACGAAGAAAGCATAAAAACAAAGCAATAAAACACGGCATAAAACATAACAGCAACGAAACGGAAAGTAGGTTCACATAGCAAGACTAGAAGAAGACAGACTGCGTAAACACAACATTCAAATTTAAGAGATCAGACAGATAATGCCCTTCAACTTAGTTCAAGTAGCGACCATGTTTCAGGAATTACACCCCTTGGCCATAATTTGTTCCAAAGAGTGGGGAGGGGTATGGGAGATTGTGTCTGCGTAGATTGTACGAGAGAAAGAAATGCGCCAAATGTATTTTCTGCGAAAAGAACATTCTGAGAGATTTTGTCTGAGACAGGGCATGAGTTGGTAATGTTTAAAACGCCACTTATGTATTCAGCCTGAATTATATTCGTGCGTGGTAGTAATGGGTGATATGTGGTAACGAGTGAAGAGTCCCTAATTGTGAGCAAGGTAGTGTACGCATGCATAAAAGCGTTGAGCGTTCGTATGAAACACATATATATTTTATATTTGTTTTGGTGGTGGTACCCCAAGCCAAGAAGAAGTAATATAGGTATGATATAAAAAGTGCATCATAACTAATTAATTGGGGATGTTCTGGCAGGAAATACCAAAATTTCGCAAGAATTCCGGTGCCCTTGCCAAGTTACTCATAATGAACTGAACCTGAGTCCCAGCTCATCATTTTATTAAAAATGCTTCTACGATCTTGGCCGGATGATTGGAAGATTGCGAGGGTGGTTCCCTTGCACAAGTCTGGGGATAGACATTCCCCGCATAATTTTCGCCCAGTGTCATTAACTTCCATTTCATGCAAACTCATAGAACACGTCAACTATTCTTGCGTTGCCAAATTCTTAGAAGACAATTCATTATTCAGTCACTCACAGCACGGGTTCAGAAAATGATTCTCCTGTGAAACGCAGCTTTTATGTTTCACTCATGACCTTCACTCCGTTTTAGATCGCGGGTGGATTACGGACTGTATATTTCTTGATTTTGCGAAGGATTTTGATACTGTGTCACATGAACGTCTATTTTTTAAACATAGTAATCTTAACTTGGATACTAACGTGCTTGCATGGTTGCGCTGCTTCCTAACTAACCGTTCTCAATTTGTTACTGTAAATAACTCTGATTCCCTTTTGTCTGCCGTTCGCTCAGGTGTTCCTCAAGGCTCTGTGTTGGGGCCCATACTTTTTTTGATCTACATTAATGACTTGCCAACTAACATCCGTTCATCAGTCCGCCTTTTTGCAGATGATTGTGTAATTTATCGGGAAATAACTAATACATCTGATATTAACACTTTACAGTCCGATATTAACCAAGTTATGGAATGGTGTAAGTTGTGGAAAATGAATCTTAACATTAATAAATGCAAATGCATGCGCGTTTCTCGAGCTAACTCTGCTGCGTCTAACTACTTTCTTAACGACGTCCCTCTCGAAACTGTCCAGTGTTATAAATACCTTGGTGTACACTTAACATCTAACCTGTTGTGGAAACTTCACATTGATTATGTAGAAAGTAATGCTAACCGTATGTTAGGCTACCTCCGGCGAAATTTTTATATGGCTCCTAGTTCCCTAAAATTACTTCTTTACAAATGTCTCGTTCGTTCAAAATTAGAGTATGCGGCTTCTGTGTGGGACCCCGGTCAAGAATCACTCATCGCAGAAATAAAGAAAGTTCAAAATCGCGCGTCGTGCTTCATTCTTTCTAATTATCACCGCACATCAAGCGTTACGGCCATGAAATTAAGCCCAAAAGGCCAAAACATCCCATTCTAAAACAACAGCTACTATCTTCTCCACCTTACACTTCGGCACGCATTGATCATCTGTACAAAGTTAACGTTCCATCCGGCCATACGAAGCATTTTCATAATACGGTTATCCCCAGCACTTGCGTGAGTTGGAACCGCCTTCCTTCATCTGTTGCTGCGATAACAGATGAGACTGCGTTCCGATCTGCTGTAAGCAACCTGTTGTGGTGATTTCTTATCTTTACGTTGCTCGTTTCAGCTTGTGTTTGTGATGCTGCTTTTGTTTCTTTTATGTTACACAAGATGTAACCCGCTCCCCTCTGGAACGCCCTTTGGGCCCTGAGGGTAACCA
Organism: Haemaphysalis longicornis; assembly: GCF_048455015.1. Lineage (NCBI taxonomy): Eukaryota > Metazoa > Arthropoda > Arachnida > Ixodida > Ixodidae > Haemaphysalis > Haemaphysalis longicornis. The sequence continues at coordinate 28,811,906 of NW_027526225.1, forward strand.
AATAAATAAATAAATAAATAAATAAATAAATAAATAAATAAATAAATAAATAAATAAATAAATAAATAAATAAATAAATAAATAAATAAATAAATAAATAAATAAATAAATAAATAAATAAATAAATAAATAAATAAATAAATAAATAAATAAATAAATAAATAAATAAATAAATAAATAAATAAATAAATAAATAAATAAATAAATAAATAAATAAATAAATAAATAAATAAATAAATAAATAAATAAATAAATAAATAAATAAATAAATAAATAAATAAATAAATAAATAAATAAATAAATAAATAAATAAATAAATAAATAAATAAATAAATAAATAAATAAATAAATAAATAAATAAATAAATAAATAAATAAATAAATAAATAAATAAATAAATAAATAAATAAATAAATAAATAAATAAATAAATAAATAAATAAATAAATAAATAAATAAATAAATAAATAAATAAATAAATAAATAAATAAATAAATAAATAAATAAATAAATAAATAAATAAATAAATAAATAAATAAATAAATAAATAAATAAATAAATAAATAAATAAATAAATAAATAAATAAATAAATAAATAAATAAATAAATAAATAAATAAATAAATAAATAAATAAATAAATAAATAAATAAATAAATAAATAAATAAATAAATAAATAAATAAATAAATAAATAAATAAATAAATAAATAAATAAATAAATAAATAAATAAATAAATAAATAAATAAATAAATAAATAAATAAATAAATAAATAAATAAATAAATAAATAAATAAATAAATAAATAAATAAATAAATAAATAAATAAATAAATAAATAAATAAATAAATAAATAAATAAATAAATAAATAAATAAATAAATAAATAAATAAATAAATAAATAAATAAATAAATAAATAAATAAATAAATAAATAAATAAATAAATAAATAAATAAATAAATAAATAAATAAATAAATAAATAAATAAATAAATAAATAAATAAATAAATAAATAAATAAATAAATAAATAAATAAATAAATAAATAAATAAATAAATAAATAAATAAATAAATAAATAAATAAATAAATAAATAAATAAATAAATAAATAAATAAATAAATAAATAAATAAATAAATAAATAAATAAATAAATAAATAAATAAATAAATAAATAAATAAATAAATAAATAAATAAATAAATAAATAAATAAATAAATAAATAAATAAATAAATAAATAAATAAATAAATAAATAAATAAATAAATAAATAAATAAATAAATAAATAAATAAATAAATAAATAAATAAATAAATAAATAAATAAATAAATAAATAAATAAATAAATAAATAAATAAATAAATAAATAAATAAATAAATAAATAAATAAATAAATAAATAAATAAATAAATAAATAAATAAATAAATAAATAAATAAATAAATAAATAAATAAATAAATAAATAAATAAATAAATAAATAAATAAATAAATAAATAAATAAATAAATAAATAAATAAATAAATAAATAAATAAATAAATAAATAAATAAATAAATAAATAAATAAATAAATAAATAAATAAATAAATAAATAAATAAATAAATAAATAAATAAATAAATAAATAAATAAATAAATAAATAAATAAATAAATAAATAAATAAATAAATAAATAAATAAATAAATAAATAAATAAATAAATAAATAAATAAATAAATAAATAAATAAATAAATAAATAAATAAATAAATAAATAAATAAATAAATAAATAAATAAATAAATAAATAAATAAATAAATAAATAAATAAATAAATAAATAAATAAATAAATAAATAAATAAATAAATAAATAAATAAATAAATAAATAAATAAATAAATAAATAAATAAATAAATAAATAAATAAATAAATAAATAAATAAATAAATAAATAAATAAATAAATAAATAAATAAATAAATAAATAAATAAATAAATAAATAAATAAATAAATAAATAAATAAATAAATAAATAAATAAATAAATAAATAAATAAATAAATAAATAAATAAATAAATAAATAAATAAATAAATAAATAAATAAATAAATAAATAAATAAATAAATAAATAAATAAATAAATAAATAAATAAATAAATAAATAAATAAATAAATAAATAAATAAATAAATAAATAAATAAATAAATAAATAAATAAATAAATAAATAAATAAATAAATAAATAAATAAATAAATAAATAAATAAATAAATAAATAAATAAATAAATAAATAAATAAATAAATAAATAAATAAATAAATAAATAAATAAATAAATAAATAAATAAATAAATAAATAAATAAATAAATAAATAAATAAATAAATAAATAAATAAATAAATAAATAAATAAATAAATAAATAAATAAATAAATAAATAAATAAATAAATAAATAAATAAATAAATAAATAAATAAATAAATAAATAAATAAATAAATAAATAAATAAATAAATAAATAAATAAATAAATAAATAAATAAATAAATAAATAAATAAATAAATAAATAAATAAATAAATAAATAAATAAATAAATAAATAAATAAATAAATAAATAAATAAATAAATAAATAAATAAATAAATAAATAAATAAATAAATAAATAAATAAATAAATAAATAAATAAATAAATAAATAAATAAATAAATAAATAAATAAATAAATAAATAAATAAATAAATAAATAAATAAATAAATAAATAAATAAATAAATAAATAAATAAATAAATAAATAAATAAATAAATAAATAAATAAATAAATAAATAAATAAATAAATAAATAAATAAATAAATAAATAAATAAATAAATAAATAAATAAATAAATAAATAAATAAATAAATAAATAAATAAATAAATAAATAAATAAATAAATAAATAAATAAATAAATAAATAAATAAATAAATAAATAAATAAATAAATAAATAAATAAATAAATAAATAAATAAATAAATAAATAAATAAATAAATAAATAAATAAATAAATAAATAAATAAATAAATAAATAAATAAATAAATAAATAAATAAATAAATAAATAAATAAATAAATAAATAAATAAATAAATAAATAAATAAATAAATAAATAAATAAATAAATAAATATGAACAAACTTCACCTGTGAATTGCCTATGTTGATACTCATATCGGGTTGAGGGGGAAGCTGTCTTGTGCTGGAAAGAGCAGCTTTAGTTTTCTTTTTGGGCTTACAAGTACCGAGTTTGGGTTCAATTCAATCCTTGACTTTGGCAAGAACATTGTTTATAACAGGAACCAGAAATTGGGTGGAGCTGTCTTTGAAAAACGAGCTTGTATCGTCCGCATAGATTATAACGTTCGGCTTGCTTGCAGTCAAGTTCATGATATATACGATAACAAGTAGCGGTCCCAAAATACTACTCTGAGGCGTGCCAGCAGTAAGTTTGAAATTATGACGTATGTTACCCTATTTCAACGCATTGTAGACGATGACGTAGGTAAGATTTCAGGAGTTCAAGCTGAGTGCCTCGTATGCCGTAAAGTTCTGATTAAGTAAGGTATTATGGTTATGGTGATAGAAAGCCTTAGAGAAATCCATAAAGATGCCAACACAATTTTGTTTCAAGAGCGCTAAGAAAATTTTTTAAGTCAATAATTCTGATTGAGTAGATTTACCTAGCAAAAAATTCCATTTTGCGATTTTGATAACAATTTAAAGGTATTGCAAAACTCAACTAACTCTATTTGGAATATTTTTTTCTAAACCTGTTGAAAAACGAGCAATATAGAAATCCGTGTATAACTTGACACGGTATTCTTATCTCCGCCTTTAAATAATTCAATTACATTGAATTTCTTCGTATGCATTGAAAAAGTGCGAGTTGAACAGGCAACGTTATAAATATAGTTTAATGCTGGTGCTATAAGAGTGAGGGCAAAGTTCACAGATGCTATTTGAATGCCATTTATATCACAAGAGTCGTTTAACTTTTTTAGTGAGATTGAGCTAAAGAAAGTAAAATTTGTTCTAGGCATTGCGGGCGCGAAACATTCCACGTTATACCCACCAGTTTGGCTGCTCTTAACGAGCCTGTGTGCTACACACGTAATCGTGCTGCGCCATATGAAACCCAGAAATGACATTCTCGGAGTTGCCAGTGGGGATGCCGGAACGGGCTGTAAAAATAATTTTTTTCTTTGGCGTTGTTTCGCTTGGCTATTTTCCAATTTTTTCAAGTTACGTACTCCAGTAACATTTGTGAATATACCCGTAACAATAAAAATCCGGGTAAATAATACAAAATCGCCTTCTTTTGTTTGTTTTGGTTTACACAAAAAGATTTGTGTAAAGGATGTGCGCCAGAGGTGTCGCATGACGTGTGTCGGTGCTTCCTTATAGGTGGTATTCACTGAAATATTTTGCTGTCAATTTCTTCGCTTGGCAACACTGAAAACGGGCACGGACATGGCCGAGGCGCCACGGGCATGGCGCGGCTTGTGCCACCGCTCCCGCACGACGCAGAAAAAAAAAAAACACCGGCGTGCGTCGTCTGCTCCTTTTCAACCCGTTTCAACAGTGCTGTCATTAATCTCACTCCAGTTGGAGTCGAGGCGTTACTTTGTGTTCGGTGGAGTAGAGTTTGGAACGTCAAACACACATCATGTGCTTAGCACGAACAAGTACCGCCATCCCGCGCAGCCAGACGTAACCAGTGGCGGCGCACTCACATGGTTGCCTGCATGTGTGCCTCGCCAGTGAATACCACCTATACGGTTAGTTAACATTTGTAGTGGATTAAGACAGCAATTCTTAGAAGCGGTAGGAGCTCTAGAAGGGACGTTTTTCCCTAAAACGGGCAACAGTTGGAAGGGAAGGGAAGAGAGATGGTGAAGTTTATGGCAATAGTCGTGAAAGTACAGCGCAGGGCCAGCGAACCTAATATTCCCGCTGTCGTGCCATGACACTAACCAGAAACCATATCTTGTGTATGGGTGTTACTCTAATTCGAACAGTTTTTAATATTTATGCGAATGGCTTTATCCGCAAAGGCCATGACTGTGTTTTCCACGGGGACGCGCCAACTCGACGCAGCCAACCCGTCCCGAAAAGCTTTTCGTCTTTTCGTCGTTCCTACACTGGTCAAACAGGGAATCTCCTTCCCTGTGATCCTGTCACAGAGAAGGTGACCCACTCGTTTTTATCTCTCTCTCTCTCTCTTCGTGCAGGAAAGAGGAAGGGGCCTACTTGAACCGATAATGTGGTAGCATTGATCTTGCCGTAGTTTGCGAACTAACCCCTCGCTTTGTTCTCGGGTGGAAGTTTCAACATGCTTCCGATATCAGCTTTAACTACGCCGTCCGTTTCGTTCATTTCTGTTTTGATTCTCAGAGAGCCCTTTCGTAACCATCATTCGTGACAGGTGCGCAGGGAGAGAGGGGAAGCTCCCATGTACAAGTAAACCTGCGCGTAAAGGACTTCAAACAAGCAAAGACATACCTTCTTCTGTATCCTGCCGATCCTCTGGATAATTGTGGTCGCGGGTTATTTATAAGCACGGCGGCACAAACAAACCGAGACGATAACAAATAGCAGAAATAAAGGAAGGCTCCCGATGCCTAGTTCTCTTTTTTTCTTTTTCAAGAGGAGTAGACGAAAGTTTAAAATGGACTAAAAGCAGCAGCGTCGTTTTCCACTGTTTTGTGAAGGGAGACATCTCATTTACGGCTGAAACGACTACAGTGGACCTACTACGTCAGCCTAGTTCGCCAGGTTCCACGTTCGCTCTTGTCATTGCTATTGTAGGAGTACTCGCACACTCGCAGGAAATTTTCGTATTACGTTGTTTTTTTTCGCTGTTATGGGAGCCTTCCAGCCTACTAATCGTAGAATGATACATTAGATGGTCGGTAGCAGCGTAAATAAATATTTGCCGCTTCGTTTATTCGTGTTCATTCCGGTTTTGGCAAAACGAACACCGATGCTGCCGCCATGACAGGAGGATGCTCGTGACGTCACCGTTCTTGTCGTACCACGGCCGGTGTGGACGCGCTCGCCCAGACCGACCATGGTCTCCACCATCTCCTCACGCCAGGATAGCATGACCTCAGTCCCAAAAACCGGGACGTGTTGCACACGCCGGAGCAGCGGGCGCCAACCGCAGCCAGCTGGCCACGTCACAGGGGCCCTCACGGTGGCAGTTCGGGGCCACGAGGAGCTGATGGCGTCATGTTGGTGACGATTGCGAAAGGGTATCTGATCTGAGCATTCTCGTGCACGCAACGATTAAAATGGATTTAAAGTATGTTATACTGAACAGTCAGTGTTGAAATTTGCTGGGAGATATATCTGTATACGAATGAAGCTCTTTACATAGTTATCTCAGCTTTGAAATTTCGTGTCAGTGCTCTTTTAAGCAAACACAGGGTTGACAAAAGAGGTAAGCTGCGACGAAGTGGCCAATGGGCCAGCCGCCCTATGTTACGAGTTATCCGTGTACGAAATGGCTATGCTGACTGGCACTGAACGGTTTACAAGCGACGAGTTTTCCTGGGCCTGTTTTAGGCGCGAGCTTAGCAAAGATTTATAAAAGTATTGGAGATCAGAGCGAAAATGCAACCAAAATCAACAATACGACGCTGGTGGCTCAGTGGCTAAGGCATTGTGCTGCTGAGGCCAAGGACGCGGGTTGGTTTCCGGTCGCGAAGGCGGCTTTTCTGATAGAGGCGAAAAGCGAAAGCGCCTCCCGCCTGTCTACATTTAAGTGCACGTTAAACACCCCCAGCTCGTCGAAATTGTACCGGTGCCCTCCACCACGGTACCGGTGCCCTCCACCGGTGCCCTCCGCCGGTACCGGTGCCCTCCACCATAGCCAAGTGTAGTTTGGGCCCATTAAACCCCACAATCAATCAATCAATCCATCAATCAATCAATCAATCAATCAACACTACGACCATAACAGAGTCGTGTGACGGCTATGATTCGACGTTCTCGAGATAAGAATAACCAGAAAAGTCGGTAGCAAGACTACTTATAAAGGGGCAGGAGAGACGTCGTTATAAGCGACGACCCGCATACAGGTCATAATCATTCCACCAACTCAACTCAAGTGACATCGCGCGAAACGAACAAGCGAAAACAAAATCCTCGCCGAAACATTCCAAAGCAAGCACGTCGAAGTACACCGACGACAAAAGGTAAGCAAACGAAACAGAACAGGAAAGCTGCAGGGAAAGATCCTCTGGGCGGTACCAAGACGCGAAGCCACGACTCACGAAGCGAATGACGAACGACAGCGATCCGCGTCCTGGACAAAGGGGGCCTCGTTGGTTGTACGACGGATGACCGGGACTTCAAGCAGCGAACCAATCAAAAGGCGCGGAGAAAAGCGGGAAATAGGAAATACGACACACCAAGGTCGTACAAGCGGACGAAGAAAACGAAAAGAAATCCGAGAGGAAGGGTAAAAAAAAACAAAAAAAAAGCAAGTAAAAGCCTCGCTTGCAGTGTCTCCCCTTTCGAGGACTCCCTTCATCTTTCGTGAGAAGCCGCCAATTTCCGGGATATATACGCGTCGGAGTGCGGCTGACGTCGCGCGCACTTCCGTCGTCACGCACATTAACGAGGGTCACGGATTGAGAGGCGCTTATTGCCGACCCTGCAGTGGGCGGCTCCTAAGGCGACTTATTGCGAAAGCGGAGACGAGGACAATGCGCCGGAGACATTAGCAGTAGTGATAGGCCTCCTCCGGCTGCGCCTTAACCACACTACCCCCTCTGCAGGGGTCGTCTTATTTTCTTTTTCTCCTGCTCATCGCGTGATCGCGTTTTTGTGTGCGTATAAAGTACGGGCATTTTCCCTTTTGAAGACCATCGCGTTTCTTGGGCTACTTAAACGCGAAAGTTTTAATGCGTAGCATTTTTCGCCGAGCACCTCCACAGCCAGGACGGTGTAACGGCTTGAATTTCCACAAAAATGCAGATTTCGCGAAAGTTGCACCTGCAATCGCTATAATGGCATAAATGGAGATAACTGGTCGCACGAAATTTTGAAAAACGAAAAAATAAGAAAATATTAAAAAAATACGCTATTTCCATCATAGTGCAGAATTCGCAAAAGTTCTTCCTGTAATCGTTATAATTTGCGTAAATAGAGATAACTGGTCCAACAAAATTTTGAAAACCAAAAAATAAGAAAAATATCAAAATATTACGGAAACTGGCTCGAAAAAACTTCCACTCAAGAAAGGCGGCATTAGAATGCTACGCATTAGTAGATAATTCTCTGAATTTCTGCAGAAGTTTTTGTCTTTCTCTCTGTCTGTCTATCCCGCGATCCAATCTCCCAGTCAAGAGATAAACAATTATTAACCTAGAAGTTTATATCGGCAACACGTTTCCAAACAACTAACTCTGGTGCCAAACTTCATACTTGTCAACACTGTTGAGACAAAAAAAAACATTAGGCATGTATGAGGGAACAGTTCTATACTTAACTAGTACTAGGCAGTGTTCGTTCAATTGGAGATTGATGGGCGCGTTATGTCAACAAGAGAGCTGTTTAGGCCGACACAAATCCGTCCATCATAGACAGAAAACCCGGAAGCCTCAGAAAAAAAAACCGTGTATAAGGAGGTCCCGGAATCGAACCAGAGACCTTCCGTGAAGTCGGCAACCTAACCACTGCACCACCCCAAAGGCCTTAGGAGTAAGGGTTAGCGGCGGCGGGGTACAATAACATTTGCAGCCAATTGGAAAGAGGAAACAAAAAAAAACGCTTCCCGTCGTCTGAATCGCACCCTGCGCCTAACCGATAAAGCTATCATCGCATTCCGGGCGCACAACATTTCCTGCGGGGTCGTAGCGCGGCCGTTGGCTTTAGACTTCACCGCGGGTTCTAGCGCGTGACAACGAGGTCGGCTTTGGGAGAGAGGCAACACGTTGCCGACCCTGCCTGTGCGGACGAAACGATCAGGACCTGCTAGTCAAGGAGGACTTTCAGCGACAAGTTCAGAAATAAATGTGAGGTGATAAAATATGGAGCGGAAACCTGGCGCCTTGAAAGCAAACTTAGGTCGGCTCAACGGGCCATGGACCGAATCATGATCTGAATAACACCTAGAGACAAGAAACGAGCTTCGTAGATCAGAGAACGAAAGTAGAGTATAAGATATCGTAGTTTAAATAAAGAGAACAAAACGGACCTCGGCTGGCCACGTGATTAGGCGAAATGACAATCGGTGGACTGCCACGGTGACTGAGTGGACCCCCAGAGACGGGTTCAGAAAAAGTGGAAGGCCAATTACTCAACGGAGGGAAGAATCAAGGAAATTCGGAGGCAAATAATCGACTACAGCGACGCGGGACAGCAGCGGTTGGATGATGATGATGATCGTTAGAGTTTTATGGCGCAAGGCCAGCTGGGGCAAAGAGCGCCAAACAAAAGTATCTAAAATAAAATAGTGGCTACTAAAGCCAAAATAACAATAAAATCAATTAACGGCAATGGTGATGGCTGGTGTATAGGGTCAGATATGATTATGCGTGATAGGAGATGAGGTTTAAAAACTTCACGTCTGACAAGTACTCAAACACACGTTTCACGGAAAACATGGCATCGTCACCTAGAAACAGCGATGGATGTAGTGGGATATGTTGTCTGTAGAGTTCTCTGAAGTGTTTGTGACGTGTTGTGTGAAGTTCCTTGCATGTGATTAGTATGTGCACTACGGATAGGGCCTCTCCGCACCTGCTGCACTGGGGTCTAGAAGATCCCGTCAGCAGATACGAGTGCGTTGCATGGGTGTGCCCTATCCGCAGCCTACCCAAGGCGACTTCCGTGTGTCTGTTGTGTGAGTCAGATGTGTACCGTTCCAAGTGCGGCTTTATTACATGTAGTTTGTTGTCTGTCTGTTCATTCCAGTGTGTTTGCCATGTTCTGCGCAAGTGTTGTCTTATGTGTGGCTTGAGGTCTGTGTAAGGTAGTGTTGTTATGTCTACTGTGTTTCGGAGTGCAGCATTGGCGGCCATTTCATCCGCCAGTTCATTTCCGCCGATGCCAGAGTGGCCTGGCACCCAACACACAGTCACCTCAAGGTTTGAAGAATATGCCAGCACAATTGATTTCAAGACAAGGTTAACTACATGGTTTTTCGAGGACTCTCCGGATGACAATGTACGGACGACACTCAGCGAATCTGTATAGATGATGGATTTAGGAATATGATGTTCAACTATGTGACTTACAACAAGAAAAATGCCATATGCTTCTGCCGTAAAAATACTTGTCTTTACATTCATTCTTCTACATGCTTCAAAATTCGGCCCATGCGCCGCACAAGACACTGCAGTGAAGGTTTTCGATGCATCGCTGAAAAACTCTGCAGCCTTGTATTTATCCTGCACATAGATGAAATGCTGCAAAATCCCACTTTTTGGTGTCCTGTTCTTATTGTATTTTAAGAAAGACAAGTCATATGCAACAGGACGAAGATGCTATGGTGCTACAAGATCAGTGATAGATGACTTGAATGTGTCTACAAAGGAGACCTCATGAATAGTGACCTCGTCCCTTACTCTGAGCGAGAAGGGAACAGGAATAGATGGGCGATTTAAAAAGAGCTTTGATGTGGATGTATCATTAAAAACCGGTTTAAAAGGATGGTTGTCCATTGATGAAATTTTAGAGGCATATAACAAGTCAACATAGGTTCGCTGGTGTGATAAGCACCATTTGTCACACTCTGCGTACAGACTCTGTACAGGGCTCGTACGGAATGCGCCACAAGAGAGGCGAAGCCCCAAGTGAAGCACTGGGTCGAGCATTTTAAGTGCTGTTTTAGTGGCTGAGCCATACACAACACTCCCATAGTCCAATCTAGACCCCACTAGACTTGTGAAAATACGTAACAGGAGTTGCTTATCCGTTCCATACGACTGGTGGGACAAGACTAAGAATGTTGAGAGCCTTTAGACATTTATGTTTCAATTGTTTAATGTGAGGGATGAACGTAAGCCTTTCATCCAACACCACACCTAAAAACTTGTGTTCCTTCCTCACAGGAATCGATACGCCATTCAGGATAATGTCTGAGTCCGGATGGATCCCACGCCTCCTGGAGAAGACAACACAGGTGCTTTTTTCTGGGTTAAGTTTAAAACCGTTCTTGTCTGCCCAGCTGGCAAGTTTTTTGACACCCAGCTGGACTTGACGCTCACAGATGGACATATTACATGATTTAAAAGATACCTGGATGTCGTCTACATACATTGAATAAGAAATTGTAGGTGGCAATGCCTTCCCAAGGGAGTTCATCTTAACTATGAACAGAGTGCAGCTTAGCACTCCACCTTGCGGAACGCCGTTTTCTTGCACATGAACTCTTCAGAGTGCGCTACCTACTCTCACGCGAAACGTTCTTTCGGACAAATAACTAGCAAAGGTGTTGATCATATGGCCAGAAACACCGAAAGACTTTAGGTCACTGAGGATCCCGTAACGCCAAGCGGTGTCATAGGCCTTCTCAAGGTCAAAAAACACCGTTGTGCAAAACTGTTTGTGAATGAAAGCGTCCTTTATGTATGATTCAAGGGCGACAAGTTGGTCATTTGTAGATCGCCCCGCCCTGAAGCCTGCCTGGCAGCCCTCGAGAAGACCATTTTACTCAAGGAAGTACACAAGTCTCCTGTTTATCATCTTCTCGAGGAGCTTGCAAAGGCAGCTTGTAAGGGCGATGGGCCGATAGCTAGCGGGAGAGGAAGGGTCCTTTCCTTCCTCCAGGAAAGCCACTACTATGGCCTCCCTCCAAGAGCGAGGAATGTGCCCCGAAAGCCAGATGTTGTTGTATAGATGTAGGAGTGTTTCAAGTGTGTCTGGGTGTAGGTGTTGCATCATTGTGTATGAAATCCTGTCTGCACCTGGAGCTGAAGGTTTACAAGTACCGAGTGCGACCTTCAGCTCATGAAGTGAAAAGGGGGTGTTATAGGATGAGTTCGACTTATTAGTGTCTCGCAAGGACTTCTTCTCACATGATGCTTTGTGTTTAATGAAAGTGTTGGTGTAGTGTGCTGAACTGGACACGTGTTCGAAGTGTTGTGCAAGTGTGTTGGCCTGGTCTTCGAGTGTGTCCCCTGTTGTGCTAACCAGGGGCAGGCTGTGTGTCTGTTGTTCTTTCAGCTTGCGTATATGTGTCCAGACTTTGTGTGTATCAGTGTATGAGTTGATGGAAGTGAGGAAGGTGCGCCAACTCTCCCTTTTCGCCTCACGACGCACTCGCTTCCCAAAAGCCTTTGCCCGTTTAAAAGAAATGAGGTCATCTGACGTGGGGTACCGGCGAAGGACACCCCACGCCTTGTTCTGGGCTTCTCGCGCCCGCCTGCATTCCTCGTTCCACCAGGGCCTCCTTGGGGTGCGGGACCCACTGGAGGCCTGGGGAATGGACTTTTCGGCGGCGTCGAGGATGTGCGCCGTGACGAGTTGGGCGGCTTGCTCCACGTGTAGGTGTTTTATGGATGTGTGGTGTAGTTGAGATGTTTGTATGAATGTGCTCCAGTTTGCTTTTGATTCATTAAATTTTTTATGGGAAGATGGACTGCTCGGGCCTATACCTATATACGTTAATGAAGTGGGGAAATGGTCACTACCATATGGGTCTGTGCCCACACCCCACTCAAGACATGGAAAGAGAACTGCGGAACCAATAGCCAAGTCAAGATGCGAGTATGTATTGTGTCCTAAGTTATGATATGTAGGCTGTTTCTTGTTGAAGAGGCATGCTCCGGAGGATATAAGAAATTTCTCTATCAGGCGACCTCGGGCATCTGTTCTAGAGGAGCCCAAAAGAGGGTTGTGTGCATTAAGGTCGCCTGTTAGTATGTATGGTTCGGGGAGCTGGTCGACCAGCGCCTCGAAATCAGAGCTCGAAAGTGCAAGATCAGGAGGAATGTAAATGGAGCATACCGTTATCAACCTATTAAATATTATCGTACGGATTGCTACAGCCTCAAGGACAGTGTTCAGAGTGACAGGGTGGCAGGCTAAGGATTTCCGGGCGGCAATTGCCACACCTCCTGAAGAGTGCGTGCAGCCAACCCTGTCCTTTCTTGACACCATGCACCTATTTAAGAAATTTGTTTGTTTAGAATTGAGGTGGGTTTCCTGGAGACACATGATACTTGGCTGATTGGCGTGCAGAATCTCATACACATCGTCAAGATTTTTAAGGAGCCCTCTGCAGTTCCATTGGATGATGTTTTCTGTTCCCATTATTTAAATTTAAGAATAACTGGAGTGTGTGTGTGTGTGTTTGTTCATGTGTCGTCTTTCGGGGCGGTTATTCTAGGATTTTTAGGCTTCTCTGTCAGCTTGGACATCGGAGGCCGCTCCTTGCGCTGCGTTGCAGGCAGGAACGGCGCGACATCCATCTCCTCGTCGGATGCCAGAAGGAGAAGGGTGCCCCCCGGACTTGGCCCCCTTTCGCGAGCCCTTCGTTTGAGCCGCCACCGCCGAGGGCGTCCGGGGCACCAGAGGTGGCACGGGCGGTGCGGTGACGGTGGGAGCCGATGCGGGGCCCCCGATGTCCACCCCCTCGACACCCTCCAACGCACTGGAGGACGGGGAGGCAGCGGCGGGAGCGGTACCGGTCCCAACGGAAAAGGTTGTCACCACAACCGCTGCTGCCTCAGCAAGCGGCGTGGCGACGGATTGGGCTGCCTGAGGCACCCCAGGGGGGGGCTGGGGAGGGACCAGGTCAGACTCGCTGAACTGGGTCCCTGTAGACACCAGACGCCGCTCCGCCCCCCGGCGAGCCGCGTCGGCCTACCCCCCCAGGGGGAAAGAGGCGAACCTCTTCCGCGCCTCTGGGAAGGTGATGTTCTCAGTTATCTTGATGTTGATGATCTTTTTCTCTGTTTGAAATTTTTCACATTTGCGGGAGTACGCTGCATGCGGCCTCCCGCAGTTCACACACGTGAGGGTGTCGGATGGGCAGTTGTCGCTGGGGTGATCGTACGCGGCGCATTTTGCACAAGTCGTTCGGCCACGGAATGAGTTTGTACCGTGCCCGAACCGCTGGCACTTGAAGCAGCGGCGCGGGTTCGGAATGTAAGGACGAGTGGAGCATCGAATGAAGCCGGCATTTATATATTGTGGAAGTGCCCAACGGTCAAAGGTCAGGTTAATGTGTTTGGTAGGGATTATCTTGTCGTCCCTGCGCATCGTGATGCGACGCACAGCTGTGACGCCCTGATCCTTTAGACCTTCGAGAAGGTCGGCATCTGTTTCCGTCAGGAGATCTGTCTCAGAAATCACACCCTGGGAGCTGTTTAGGCTCCTGTGGGGCGTGACCCTGATGTCCAGATCATGGATGCGGGTTTGTGCAAGAAGAGTGCGAGCTTGTTGTTCAGCATTGAGTTCTACCAGGATTTCTCCGGTCCTGAGCTTTTTAGCTTGATATTTGCCACCTATGGTGCTTTGCAGAAATTTAGAGATCAAGAATACGGACATGGAAGCGACAGGTCGTGCTGAGTCAGCTGACTCAAACACAAGAAAACGAGCATAGTTATTCGCGGTTGTTGACAAGACAGTTGTTGAAAGAGGTGGGAACGAAACTTCGGTGCGGCCCCTTTTCGGGGGCCGATCACGTTTGGGGGTGGGGGGGGGGGTTGGAAAATGCCATATGATACATTGGAAAGCAGGGAGACGGGGGTACTTTCTTCTTTGACCTTGCCCTGGCAGCCAAAGAGGTCCCGGAGCTCCCTGCCTGGTGAACAGACAGGGAGCCCATCCGCCGGAGCTTGACCTGGGCTCCGACGGCCACCGTTCGTGGTTTCTAACCCTCCACCTATAAACACATTGCCACGGTTGGATCCAGCGTATGTTTGGGGGCTCGGGGTCCGCGGTATCGCCAGTACCGTCACCAAGATTGCTCAAGGTGCCCCGTGCGGGGAGGAGCGGTTGGAGGTCTAGTGGAGAGGCCTTCATCCTGCACTGCACCTAGTGGGCTGCTACTGCTGATGATGATGATGGTCTTCAGCCCAGTCTCCTACGAAGAGAGTGGGGCCACCAGCTCCGCTGTTTCTCCAGCCTTGCACCATTATTGCAAGCTGTGTCATTTTTTTTACAAAAGCAAGTAAAAAATACGCCTTGTAAAAGATACGTTCGTCCAGAAATACAAAAAGAGCTCGCGCCCGAGCTTATACCTCGTGGTGGCATTACGAGTCCGGCAGTAACGAAATGTACCAATAGATGCCGCGCGAGGAGTGGAACGCGCAAAAAATTGAATTGGCTTGAGCAGGCGTCCATCATGTTTATCGCGGGAGCAGCGAGACGGGAGGGACAAATTGTGAGAAGAGGGCGGTGGGGAGAAGAGAGGCAGTCACGTGACAGGGGCGGCAGAACATTATCGTATTTCGATAACATCTGCAGCAAAGTGAGCAGATGCATTTTCACTTGCTCGTCTTGGCACAAGCTCTTCTCTCGCGGGGATAACCTTGCGGCTACCTGCACAAGTGCAAAGCAGCCGAGGAGATGCCCGAACATTAGAAGAAAGAAATGTCGGCGACAAAAAAGTAAGGCACTGTAGTTCGAATGTCTTGGCGAAGGTGCGCACTATGGTCGATACAAAAATCGATCACGGCAATAAGCGTCACCTCACTTCATTCTTGTTGATCCGACGATGAAATAAGAGAAGTTTTGACTTGTTTTCCTAACCGGTTTTTGAGCTTGTTTTGAACTTGTTTTCGAAAGAACTGCCTCACCATATTTTGTATAATGTATGTATATGTTTGATGAAATAAGAAAATTTTGACGTGTTTTTTGCACTTGTTTTTGAACTTGTTTTGAACTTGTTTTTGAAAGAACTGCCTCACCATATTTTGCAATATGTTTTAAATGATCTGTATGTTTCTTTATGTTGCCTAATGTATGTACTTTTCCATTCTTTTTAACGTACCCACTCCTGGTATGTCTCGTGCATAAAGACATCAGTATCTGTAAATAAACTAAATGAATTTTGGCCTCCTATCGGGAAACTTACCATCTGTTATCATACCAGGGATGGAATGGCGGTCAGGCAGAAGACGTGGCAGCACAGAGAGGCATCAATGTCAAGAATTTCTTGATGTGTTATCTTCGTTTAGTTTGAGTCAAATGGTCAGGTTCCCTATACGTGTCGACACAATTTTTGATCTTGTGCTTACTACAGAACCAAGCAATATGCTTCTGAATGTTTTAGATTGCATCAGCGATCACAACGTCGTACCCTGTGAGGTTACATTACAAAGCTCCAGAACCGAGAATAAAAAGAAAAAAATTCTTGATTACAGCTGCGCGAAATGCGGTGTGATAGAAACCAAATTGTTGTCATTTTCGCCCAGTTCTTTACTTCCTTCGCGCTAAGAAACGTAAATGAAAACTGACAAATTGTTCGTGACAAGCTTCTAGAACTGAATAAAAAATACGTTCCATGAATAAGTATCACGTCATCGACACAAAGCGCGTATTTTACGACTAGTGTTAAACGCTGATCAATAAAAAAAGCGACTTTATTCAAACGTCAAACGATCTGATTCAGCAGGTGAGTGGAAGCGCTGCAAAGAACAATCTAATCTGCGTAAAGCATAAATCCAGGCGGCCAAGAAAATTTTTTTTCAACAACAATGTATCAAACCTACTGCAGACCAAGAGAAGAAAATTCTGGAAAGTGATAAGTCCGGATTGCTCATCATCATCGTCCATATAATTATCCAAAAATGGTGCACTCCTTTCCTCGTCAGAAGCTGCAGATGAATTCAATTTTTTTCTCTTCCGCATTTAAAAATGAAAGCCCATTAGCAGCTACTCTTAACACATAGTCCTTAGATTCAGCAATGGATGACCTCCACCTCACTCATAAGGGCATTGCTTCCGCCATTGATAGGCTCCCAACCAACTCTGTGCCAGGCTCTGATGAAATATGCACAAAACTAATAAAAGTAACCAAAATGATCATACCCCCGATCTTAGCTGCTCTACTACAGCACTCCATGGGCACAGGATGCGTACCACTTTCCTGGAAAATTGCCCGTGTCATTCCCATCTTCAAGTCAGGCGACCCATCGGTGCTTCTTAATTACAGACCGATTTCCTTAACCATCATTGTTTGCAAACTTCTAGAACACATACAATGAGGTGTATGTTTCACGAATGTCACTACAGACGTGAAAAAAGCGGACGGAAAGAAAGGTGCAACCATGCAGTGCAGCTTGACAGAGCTCCGTCCGCCGATGCAGCAATTACAGGCTAAAAACATTTAAGGTGCACATTGAGAAAAATTATTATACAAAATCACAAATGCGACAAAATGGTGTCCTAAATGTGACATAATATCATCTGCATAACCTACCTATCCGCCAAGAGCTGCCTTACAAAAGACAGCTTCTTTTTTTCCCATCAGCTTGATTTTTTGAAAGGCCGTTCCTGTGAAACTCAGTTATTCTAATTAATTACTGATCTCCATAATGCAGTACATTCCTCCTCACAAATAGATGCTATACTACTAGATTTCGGTAAGGCTTTCTACAAGAAAGTCGCTGCTCTTAAAATCAACACTAAGGTGAACGGGTGGATTAATAACTCCCTTACCTATCGATTCAGTCGGTAACCACTGAAAGCCATTCCTCCGGTTTGGCTCAAGCAACTTCCGGTGTCACACAGGGCTCAGACTTGGACCCTATCATATTTTTAGTATATCTCAATGACATTAACAGTAATATCTGTTCTACTAACCGATTATTGGCGGGTGACTAGTTTCTTTAGGGACAAATTAAAAACCCCAGGATTCCTCATCCTTGCAAGCAAACCTTAATCAAGTGGCGGAATGGTCTAGGTATTGGCAGATGGAAATAAATGGGGCCAAAACGAACACCATAACATTTACCAAAACTATCAGGTAAGAGCCCTGTCACTATTTTCTCAATAGTACGCGTGTACAAACCATAACCGTGGTAAAATACTTGGGGTTCCACATAACGTCTGATCTAACCTAGAACCATCACATTTATACTAACACCACCAGAGCATTTAAATCACTCGGAGTCATTAGGCGCATTCTGTAATCAGCTAACACGTCCACAAAGCTTCTGGTGTACCAAACACTAGTTCGATCAGAGACAGAATATGCAGCACTAATCTAGAACCTCCATCACTCGTATCTCGTAAATGAGCTTGAAGAACTCCAAATAAGGCTGTCTGATTCATCCACAGGAACTGCTCACGCACATCAAGCATAACAGTAATGAATAAAGCCCTGAAATTACCACCTCTACAACAACGCCGGCATCCTAGCCTTTATTGGTTTTTCATACGCTATACCCCCGCCAGTCTCCTTTCGCTGTCTCGCGCATAAAACCCGGTAGTCGAGGTAGTCTCGTTTAGATCGTGCATTAAAAAGTCCAGCCAATATTCGCACGTACCAACCTATTTTTCTTGTCACCATTCTTGCGTGCTATTCGTCACTAGGATCCACTCCCAGGTGAAATCATCACCCTTATTAACCACCGTTCATTCATCAAAGGGTTAAAGTTATTCCTCAATGTATAAAGTTTTTTGTCATTTTTAACCGGTTGAATTTGTTCAATGTTTCTGTGAATCTCAACCTGTCATTTTCTACCCTGTAAGTTTTGAAATTAGCTAACTATTGAGCCCTTTTTGTGTACTCTTATTTTGCAACTATGCATTTCGACATGAATGTGTTGGTATTTGTAATTCCATGAGCGTTGCCGTTTCTCCTGTTACAATGTGTTTTCTTTTAGGGGCGAAACTCCTCTTGCTCGGGCCCTGTCCCGGCCGTACATGGTACATGGCAGGATGATGATGATTGTAGCAGGATCCCCCCTAGGGATTGGCCAACCAAAGACTGGCCAAAGGGGTCAAAATGTTAAACGTGTTCGTTGCTACCCAACAAGGAGGAGAGGAAGAAGAGGAGGTTGTCGTTCGTCGCCTGCCAGCTCAAGACACGTACCGGGGGTACGCGACACAAGACGCTCTGCCGAAGGCGACGACCAAGGTGGCTAAAATGTCACACACCGAATTCGCGAACTTAGCCATGGAGATTCTCATCGTCCCAAACAAGCCCTACATAATCACCACATAGATTGACGTCGTTGACGGGCTTGTCAACGGAGCGGTGGAAAGCTTGACGTGTCAAATCTTTATATGATGTGTGGGCGAATGTTTCACGGTTTTACCGATAAGCATTTTAGCTTGGCCCCTCTCATCATCATTCACTTCGTGGAGATGGCGGGATTTTTTTCGCGCCCCGGCCTTTGTAACACCCGTAATGGCCTTTAGTGTAAATGAATAAAAGCTTAAAAAGAAATGGACTTAGGCTGGCCCCGGATGAACACCACGCTAACAATGCGGACACCAAGGAACGGGTCCAGAAGACAAGGCCGCGGCTTTACGGAGGGACGAAATAAGGAAATTCGGAGGCAAAGAATATAATAAGGCCGCGCATGGAAGGAGCCTGTGGAAATTACTGGTGACAACCTTCGCCCTAAAGTGGACCTAATTAGACTGTTGTGGTTTTTTGTTGTTATTGATGATGATGAAAACATAGAAAGTGGTTTCACTGCAGTGAGCCTTATGAAAGGTGGTGAGTCAATTCCTAAACTATATTGCTGCGAACCTTGCATTGGGTTTGTTTGTTTATGTTTTGTTTTTACTGCCCGGCTGCGGCAATCTGCGTTGTCTGTGTGGCAAGTGAAGCGGCTGTTCTATTCTTCGTTTTTTATGCCGCCCGTGCTATCTTCTTTGATAGGGAGAGCGTTTCGAACTAGCGTCAACAACCTAGAATAATCTGGAATAATCACGAAGCCAAAGATTACACAGTTGTCGTGAAGCAACAACAAGTCTATTGGAGCGAACGCCTAGAATAATCTTCTTTGATCTACAGTTTTCTGGAAGTAATTCGACGGTTTGAAAAACACTCGCGCCCAAAGATAAATTCCGGCAGAGCAGACGCCGTGGTATTCGATTCCCCGACACTCGCCTACGCACTTCACTTTGTTGACTCTTGCTTCACCGCATGTGTATTTTTTGAGTTGTTATGGTAGCACAAGTTCGCTCCAATAAACTTGTGTTTGCTTCAAAACAACTGTGTCGTTTTTGGCTTCGTGACAATATACCCCTAAGAAAGCTGTCTTTCCACTTAAAAGTTGGGAATGTTATTGCGCACAGTAAACGCGCCTTATAAGTGACATTATTAGTGGCAGGATATAAATCTGCAGGAAAGCTGCTCTTTCACAGAACTGATGAAAAGGTGCGGGGAACTGCGAAAGTGCAAGAGCAGCGCGAACATGTACAAGCAAAGAGGGTTAAATTGTGGGGATTAATGGGCTAAAGCTACATTGAGGCTGGCCGTTGTGTATGGATACGAATTAATTTTGACCACCTGCGAATCTTTAAAATGAGCTGAAATCTCGACACACGGGCGTTTACGCTTTTGGTCTCCAGCTGAAACGCGTCTTTCGGCTCAGCCGCACAACGCCTTATCCACTGAGCCACCGCGGCGCTCCAAGTACAGAAGAGAAGGCGAGCGCAGAGCAATATGCAAAGCCCAAGTAATAAAAAATGCTGACCATTCTCCTTCATCGGGCCTCGTCGATATTTTTCAGCGATAACTCTGGAGGCTTGTTTCTGTGGCCATTAAGTTTTTGTGGCGAAAGACTGCGAACCTGCGCAGATGGAAACATGAGGGCTGCTCCGCGAGCGCACTTCGTGCATACTAGCCAGAAAAACAAATCGGTTGCACTGAAGTCTGCTTACATGTGTTGAAGGCGAAATCCGGGCGATAATAATTAACGACTTTTTAGCGCAAAATCGCATGTGCATCGCTTTCTTCGTTTTTGTTTCCTTGTCTTTCGATGTTAATTACTTAGACTGGCTTCTTGTGTGCTGCACCGTGTATGCGTCTTTTTCTTCTCGGTGGTTTCTTCGTTTTACCGCGTCAATTTTGTCGGCAAGCCGACTGGCACCCGCCAGAGGTTAATTCCTGGAAACAAGTATCCTAACAGCCGGTGTTCTACTCACGAGCCGTCACGTTCATGTGTCACGTGGCACGCACTATACTACAACCTTTACGTTTACAGTGGATAGTTTTGTGAGTTTTGTGAAGCGGTCTGCCGATTCCTGCGCTTTCCCGAACTGCACATGTTCCCCGAAGACAGGAACAGGACAGCTTTGTTCACCCGCTGACAACATGCGGAGATAGCGCAGTCAGTAGCGCATGGGGCTGGTACCGTACAGAACCGGGTTCAAATCTCATCTGATTTACACTTTATCCCTAAAACAGTCCCAATAAAGTTCTTGTACCCATTATTTTCTCCGCTTACGTTCTTAAGATTCATATAATAGGCAGAATTTTTCTCGAGTTTTGTGGTGATAGCTGCCAGCCGTAAGAGCGTAATTATGGATTCTGCCTCAATCTTGCACAACCGTAAGAACTGAAAGTATCAGTTCGTCGTTGCGGTATAGATGGTCACGATAGAAAAAAAATTGGCTGGCGATTATGATACTCCCCAATGCGATATTTGGGCGCAGCAGCAGTGCGCTGAGGCAGCACTCACTCGTGGGTTCTCTCGACGGCAGCGATGATGAGCCTCTGCGTCGGCGGCGTGAAGTGCGTCTCAGGAAGGGACCACGAACTGCGTCTTAAGCGAACGCACATCATAGTCACGCGCACCCCCCCCTCTCATGTATTCGCCAAGGGTCGCGCCGTCGAGCGCCTCATGCGGGGCCAGCATACTGCCCCCTCCCTACCCCTACCGCACACTTTCGGAGAACGCTGACTCCCGCCGCTACGGCGAACCGCCCTCCCCTCCCATTTTCGCGACACTCTCGTCCTCTGCTTTCTTTCATCGTTCGCGTTTTTTTTTTCACTCGTCGGTCCAGGCCATCATTCCCTCGGTTACGCCGACAGCCGGCTCAACCCAGAGACGGCCGCCAAAGGACTGCGCCCTAATACGGCGCCGTAAATTCAACTGTAATTTTATTATGATGTTTAACGCGCCGACCCTACAAGGCGATAAAGCGTGCCGTAGTGGAGGGCTCCGGATTAACTTTGACACCCTGGAGATCCTTAACGCCCACTCAAATCTCGAACACACGGGTGTTTTCGCTTGTCGTCTCCATTAGAAAAGCGGCTTCCATAGCCGGAATTAGAACACGCAGTGTACTTACGCCCAGCAGCACTGCCTCAGTCACTGAGCCACCGCGGCTAGTAATCCACCCGGGAGTGCGACGGACAACGTTGTCTGTGCTGTTCCTCAATTGCGTTGCTCAAACGTCTGCCAAGTATTTGCATACGTACCACGCTTCTTGGCTGTACCATTGTTTTTGCGTGCAGTCATAAAGGAAGTAAAACCGAGGCTTCGACCGACAGCCGCCTGGTCGGAAATGATCACTGAAAAAATAACAAAGACCCCGGCCGCAAGAGATAAAAAGAAGGTATGCTGACGTCTTGATACCCGGAGCGCGAGTTTTCTTCCTACTGCAAGCCTTGAACGAAATCTAACCTCTCTTCAGCCCAAGATAAAGACGGTTTGAAAGAAAAAGTGACCGTAGTTCGGAGCAAACGTATCTACGGACTTCTTGTCAGCCTGCAAAGCATTCCTAAACCTTTAGGAAGAATTTTAATAGCAATATGAGGAAATAGGCGTTGGTAGAAAAATCCCCTTGATGTTCTGCTGAGGGTTTAGGCTAGGCACTGGGCCGAATAAATATGCTCTAGAATCTGTGGATGGCTTCGAGCTGGCAAGATGAACGCATGAACACCGAAGGAACTGACTAATTGCGGTGGACGAGCTTCTGTTTGCCTGTGCAAACAAGCGCAGTGCATCCTGAACGTACCCGGCGACATATACTGTTTGCCTGGAAACCTCATTTCTATTCTTTTTCTACCAACTGCTACAACAATTCCACTGTTTGGCTCCTGTATACCTTAGGGACAAAATCACGGGTTTTCAAGCGAACGACCTCGGTTAGAGCCCCAGCAGTGTTCGGAGTTTTTGCCAACATCAGTTATCTATCTATCAATTAAACATTCTTTTAGGCCGCTCAAAAAAACTATAGCCGTAATGCCAGTGTCACCTCAATGAAATCTGTTCTTGGCCTGCCTGACTTGTCGGCACGTCGCAAATATCGTCTTTGCCTTTTCCAAAAAATATTTTTCCATATCATTCACCTGAGAACAGCTTATGCTTCCGCCTTCATATATTTCATCTCGCATAGACCATGTAAACAAAGTTGGTGTTCCTTCTTGTCCCACTAACCTCCAAGAACCAGCGTTGACTGGAACCATCTTCCCGCCTCCACTGCTGCCATCTCAGAACCTTCCCAATTCAAGACTGCCCTACAAAACCTCATTTGTTAATGTGTAATATTACTATGTACTCTCTTTTCCTAAATAAGTGTGGTTTGGTATCTTATAGGTCGGTTTATGGCCCGGCGTATCAGCACGTTTAACTAGCGTTCTATATCGCACCTAAAGTACTTGGATTGTACCTATCTCGCAACGGAATATCGCTTTTGGCAGTTTTTGACGCAGCGGGTATAAGGGGAGGACGACGCTGGGGACTCGGCAGGGCATTACGTGAGCTGCTGAACATTCTGAGCAAGCAGTTTCCTCGGCAAACTTGTGAATAGCCGTGTACACAAATTATTTTCCGATGAAATACACAATAAAAGGCCGGATAAAACGGCGCGAACTAACGGGACGCAGAGTTAGTCAGCGCTGCTCGCGTGTCTCCTACTAAGCGTCCCGTCAGTTTGCGCTGTTTAATCCCGTTTTAACATGCCCCAACCAGCCCAGTTGCTCCCTGTCCAAAGATACAAGACAGCGATGACACTCCAAACGTACCTTTTATTTTCTGCTTCGCGATGCGATTGCTGGGTAGACCACGTGGTAAGACAAAGTGGCAGCCGTTGGACCACCAGGGTAGAGGAGTGGCCACCGAGAGACGGGTACAAAAGAAGGGTGAGGCTAATTGCTCTTTGGAGGGACGAAATAAGGACATTCAAAGGCGGGGAATGGACTCGAGCAGCTCAGGATAGAAGAAGTCACAGGTCAATGGGAGAGGCCTTTGTCTTGCAAAGGACCTATTTAGGCTGTCGTTACTGTTGATGACGGTGCTGATGATGCGGGCGTAGACGCTGACTGCCTTGTCCTTGGCGGCACAGCCATAGAGGCTACTCATACGGGTCTTCCTGACAGCTGACAAGGATACGTTGATAAAGCCGGCGCAGTTTAGAGGAGCCACGAAAACAAAATACAAGTTTGGTTCATTTGAAAAGCGGCTTTGTCCCACTGAGGATGATATTAGTTTTACTACAAACTTAGAAAAAACAATGTAGATATGAAAGCAAACATACGGAGCAGTGCCGACTCTCTGGCCGCTTTTCAATTTCTATGACGTCGAAAGTCTTGTTTGTTCGATTGGTGACCTCCGGCCTAAGCCATCCCTAAGACACACGGCTGGGTGATCGTAGCGGGGCCTCTAGTTCAGTTTAATCGCATCACTGAAATGTTAACATGCCCTAAACGCACTGGTGAGTATGTTCTTAGCGCTGGGCCATATTACGTCCCGCCTGCCCATAACATGTCGCTGTAGCGCGAAATTTCAAAGATTTTAATACTTCTTGCTTTCTTCGGTTAAAAACGCCTTTCATGTCTGGAGTTGAGCTAAGCGAAGCGTAGTTCTTTCAAATTAATCCAAGCTGTATTTTTCTCTTCATGGCCGCTTAATAGGCAGCTCTGGTCATTCGACTTCGTAAATAGGGTGCGAAAATAACAGTTACCTTGATGGGGATAATTTTTGTGGGACAAAGCTAGTACCTCTTAATTGGGTTCGGGAGCTCGCAGCACGAATGAGCGAAGACGAATTTTTAGTCGAGCATCAAAGCGGCCGAGCACGGACACTGAGGCCACACCATTAGAAGTGTAGCGGACCGCAGAGCCCTACAGCTGACGTCAGGACCAAGGGGACGCCATGCACGAAAAGTGGCCGCGAATCTGCTCGCTTCGGCACAAATGTCCTCAAAAGACCGCCTATGCTACGTAAACACCTGTCTTCTCTTTCCTGCTCAACGATCAGGCACTTTGCCTCCAGTCGCACTCCTTTCACGATAGAGGTTCACTGGAGTGAATTCAGGTTTCCCGCGTTTCCCTTCTCGCGTGCCACCTATTGGAATATCTTGTTACTGATGGACTTGGAATGCCGGCACGAGGTATAGGTTTAGGCGCGATCCTTTTTTTTTGTATTTTTGCTCTAAACACCCTTTTCAACGCGCCATTTTTTGCAGCCACAAATATCAAGCACGCATCTATTTTCAAATAAAAAAACTCTCCTAGTATCTATGATGTATAGAGCTTTCGAATCAAATATGTCTTGCGTGTAGATTTATTTATTTATTTTTTGCTCAACAATGTTGCCAAGTATCAAGTATGGCACCAGATTTCTTAGTTTGGAAAGTTTTGGTCTGCATAAAGTCCTGGTTAGAAAATTACCTTATCTCTTGGCCGGGTGATTATATCGAGGGAGAGACAGACAGACAGACAGACAGACAGACAGACAGACAGACAGACAGACAGACAGACCAAAAGTTTTCGGTTTAAGTAACCCAATAAAGACCACTATTTTTTTTAAATCTCATTCCCAGTCGTGCCAACAAATCGTCGACGGAGCGTCGCAACCTGTAAAGCGTGCTTTGCTGCGGATTGAGGCTGTCGGCGGGAAAGCACTCAACCCGGAAACAGCGGAAGGTCAGGAATGCAAGTGGAAAAATAGCCGCGGGGGTTACACGCATTAGAAGGCACCGGAGGTATACAATGAATGAGTAATGTCAGGTAATTAATTATGTGAGAGGTTGAATATGCAGCAGAAAAATTTTTTTTTACGTGTACCGAAATCTTCTGGGTATGTTGTGTGGTCGAACGAGCCGAAGAAAATACGTGTACAGGTTTCGTGCAAAAATTGTTGAAATTTTACCAAATGTATGCATAAACTTTTCTTGCAGTGTGATACAAGAGCACAAGCCCCAGCCGAAGCTTAAAAAAAGAACAACTATGAATTCCAGAAACTTAAACGCCTGCCCAAACCAACCGATTGCGAGATCCTTGCTACGCGGCTTTTCATGAGCTGTAGTCCGTGTATATGTCTGAAATGAGTATATACGGCCTATTTCAGGTGAAGCAAGCACTTTACTACACGTGCAATTTATCAACCATTTTGGTGCATTGCGTTTTATGCAGAAGTGTATTTAGAGATGAGCATGCTTTGCTAAAGAACAGCCGGTTCGGGAGTCTGAATAACAAACATCGTCCTCCCAATAAACGTCTACTAAGCACGTTGAAGAGTCGAAGTCAATGCTGTCTTTGGCTTGCATGAGTGGGCGCCTTCATTACACGGTCGCTCAAGTGCACCAATGCCACGCCCGGTCTTTCTCACGCATCAGCAACTCAAAAGTACGAGGCGGGCGTAGACAAAAAAAAAAAAAAAAAGCATTGGTCAAGGCGGAATAGAACAGAAACGGGCATTCGACGCCACACAAATTACATGAATATTGCTGTTCTCTTGCAATACTTTGATGCGACTGGTGATACCAGTGACATGGTCGTAGATTAACACGGATGAGGCCATTTTTGAGAGGATGTTTCTACCAACTGTGTATTCCGCATGCTCTGTGGGCGGGCTGCAGATGTTGGCGGTTAAATCGCTGGAACACTGCGTGTCTGATTTCAGCCCGCCTGACTAATTAAGGTAAAAACTGCTTTACTGATGCTAGGAAACGGGGAGAATAACTTTGCTGTGACTTCCAAATGCAGTGTATTTTCAGCATTCGCTCATTGCGTTTTCATATTTTTGTTTTTTCCACGTGCGGCACGAGTACTCATCGATTCAAGGGGCCATGAAGACGAAATAGAGCGCTGTTCAGGTTGAAAGAACTACACTTTGGTGACTCCCTCAGCTTAATTTCAGACGCGGAAGACTTCTTTAACAAAAACAATGAAAGAAATATTGAAGAACTTTCAAATCTCGCACCTTAGTGACGTAATATGGACAGGAGTGACGTTGTATGGGCTGGCATTAAAGCATATTTGTGAGTGCGTTAACTAAGCGCTAGCATTCAAGTGATACAATTAAACGGAGGTAGAGGACGCACTAGAATCTTGCAGTCTAGTTTTTTGTAGTGCCTTCGGTCGGCGTCTGCTAATTGGACAAACAAAATTCTTTTACGTTATACGAAAATCGCCGCAAAGTGACTAAGGGAGTGGCCACTATTGAATCTGTTTTTTTAATATCTGGAAACTTTGTTTGAAGCATGAGATAAAACTGGTATTGTTGTTATCGCGACAAGACCGCCTTTTTAATGACGCAAACTTGTATTTTGTCTTCATGGCCCTCGCAGGTACGGTTTGCTTGAAGTGGTTTCGCGCTATCTAGTCTGCTTTGAATTGAACTTTTCTGTCTTGCGTCAGTAATACCTGCGGCGACCTGTTCACAATTGCACGTGAAGTCGTTAGGAGTACCGCAGCGGTCCACATGAGCAAAGGCAAACGTCGTAGTTGGGAACAATCGAAGAGAAGCAGTAAAATTGCGACTTTGCATGACATGACCGACAGGCAAGCCAATTTGAAAAATCATAAGGTAAACAGCGCGAAATTACGGGACACAAGGAGCAGGCTACAAACAGCCACAGCGCTGGCTAACAACTGACAGTTTTCACTGAACTCACTGCCTTTTTAGGGCACGCATGTATTCAAAGGAAAAGAAGAAAAACAGCGGCTACGGGTGATACAAACAGCGCGGACGACATCACGCGGAAAGGTTGGCGGTGAAAGATAAACAAATTGCTAAATAGGGATAACTAATTTACCCCTGCTTGTGATAAGTTTAATCATGTATCTGCTCGCCCAATCTTTTTTTTTCAGCGAGCCAATTTGCTAGTAGTTTTGAGCAAAGTTAAGAAAAAAAAACTGCGGTTGATTCCTCTGTCATAGGAATCAATAAAACACGAAAATGAAATCTGCAGCAAAATCTGCAGCTGAGCATGATTTGCGGGTCGGCGGCTGTCTTGTGGGTGTGCTTGGCGAGCGACATCCTGCTATCGGGTCGCTTCGGCAAAGGTGCACTGGCGTCATTTTCGTTACAATTATGACGTTAGTGAAATCTTGGGGTATCCTGGCATAAAACCAGAAAACGAACAACCCTCAGCATTACGCACTTTTTAGTACTAGAGGTTGCTTCCCCGCAAGAAGACCCTGTGTGCAGGGGTGCACCCTTTACTGGCCGCTTGCTTCGTTGTACTGGCGTCACTTCCGTGACGGATATCGCGTCAGCGAAGTCTTCGTGTATCCGGGAATAAAACACTTTCGTGTTGAAAGAACAGTACCGTAACGCGTAGAGAAATGCTGTATCTTCTTTCTTTTCTACAGGTGCGCCACTTCCACCGGACGGTCATCTCAATCCACGCTTTCTATTTGGCACAATGGCACAGCCTGTTGTCATCGAGGCCGCTGGCACCGGCGCGAGAAATACTGCCACGCAAACACACGCAATTACCGCTGAAAGCCGCGCGGCACAACACGTATGACGGGACAACACTTTTTCTTCCTGTGTTCCCGCCTGTTCTGTTACGCAAGGCGGCGTCGTGAATAAACAATGCACTTACTGGTCGATGCGAGCGGGGCTCGGTGGTTGGAGGTCGCTCGACAGTCCGCCGGCCCAGTCGGTGGTTAACGAACGTGCCGACGAAAAAAAAACAACGAACAAACAAGCCACTCACACCAGCCACACACAGCCACGACTAACACAGGGAATCACCTCGCTGGCAGTGAAGCCACTCGTCGAAGTTCGCACCGCACGAATTCCAGCTAAAGTTGTTCGGATAGCGATTGATAGGCAATGCCGTTCCCTCTGTCGCACGAAATCCTCGTGGTGACGTCACTGGTAAGGAACGAGTTACGGGGTCGATCAAACACAATCGTCGCGTCGTCTGCTGTTAGGACGCAAAAAAAAGCTGCAGACGATCGGAGAGACGAAGTAACGACGTGTTCTTACGGCGCTTACATGCAGACGAAAAACGATGGACTAAACACGGGTGCTTTGTCGTAGTGGTGTGATGTCGTCGGCTGCCGTAGCACGGTCATCTCGGAAATGCGGCCTGCAACAAAGATCAAATGGAAGCGACATCGGATGCGCAGTCACTTCGGCACTACAACTTTCCTCTAAGAACGCAAAAGTCAGCTCCTAGGAAAACACCTGAATGAGCGCTACCGTCGAAAGTCCCGCTACGAACACAATCGCAGAAGTGCAGAACGTAACGCCGTAACGCTACATAATGTCACTGAACACGCGAGGCCGTACTAAGGCAAAACGAACGAAACTCTAGGTCCGCGAGAGAACTGCCCCGGAAGGCGCTTCGGGAGTTAAACGGAACTTAAAAAGAAAACTAAAAACTCGCACGCGCCCGACACCGTTCGCCAGACGCGGGGTCCGAGCCAGATTGGCGCGGGAACGCCGGCGCGAGCGGCCTACTTTCCCATCGAGCGCTGCAGGTGGCGCCAGGGCGCCGCCGGAAGCAGAAGCGAAGGAGCAGCGGTGACGTCACTTCCGGATGGGGGTGGTTGTCCTGCGCTTTGGAGCAGACGTCAGGGCGTCCCTCCGGGACCGGCGGGCGCTCACCAAACACTGGCGCCCCGTATTGTTTTGAGGCTTTCGCGCATCTGTGACCAGGGCAACAAAAATCGATGAATTTTATGCAGCCTGGCGGAACCGCAATTTTCTCCACCTCGCACGAAGACGGGTTTCTCATAGCGTGCGAAGGCGCCAGCAGTCAACCACAGAGAAAAGAGGGTTTCCGCTTGTGTTCTCCACTTTGAGGTGCGGTAACGGGCAACGTAGGCAATCGTAGTTGCAATCCGCTACAATTTTTCATGGCCTTGCGGGAACAACCACTTCACTAGAAGAGAGGACAAAGCCCCAGCTGAGCGCTCTTTATTTCTCCGATGCAGCACGCCTTATATTCAGAGGAAGCGTGTTTGTTATTTACGTTTCCCTCCGATACAGCTCTAACGGTATTAGATTAATTGAAACTCTGCGCAATCTCTGTTGATTTTTCATCACAAGTACGACTTATCTATGGGGGCAGTAGCTTCGCGAAAAAAAGGGAGGGGAGGGGGCGAATTAAGAAAAAAACAGAGGACGCTTGTTCAGAAGATTCCTTGCGGGTATGAGCTTTCAGGTACCCAGACGTTCAATGGGCCACATGTCTGGTACGACAGTTGTCGTACAACAGCTTCACACACTGAGTAATTTAAGGTTATGACTTTGGTAATTGCATGGCGCAAGAGCGAAAAATTGGAGCAACGTTAAGCTCCACATTTAAAGGGACACTGAAGTGATATGTAAACATTGCGGGATTACTAGCGCAAATTGTAGTCCGGAGTCCCCAGGCCATGTTTCGACCACTCTGGGCGCGTTTACGCGATTTTATTTAGTAGAAAAATTAATACGAAAATGCTGTCCTCCTCTCTTTACGCTCGCCCATTTTCTGCGGCGTTTTCGTGTGACGTCGCGAGGAGCCGAACTCGCAATTGGCTGCGCTACTGCACGGCTCCCCGGCCTTCAGACAGAGTCAGTCGGCCCAGTTTCGCCCGCCGGCCGCCCACGGGTCGTCGCAATTCGTTCGCTCGGTTCAAACGAAGCCAGGACACGTTTGGGAATGGAAGAATGTGCCTTTCTTTACTTGGTTAGTTTGTACACTGTATATAGCTCCAAGTCAAGGTCGCTTCACACAAGCGCTGCACAAGCGCACATGCAACGCTTCGCTGACTGGTACGCCAGTAGGAAAATATAAGGCCTCTTGAAGGCGGGAGAAGAGTCAGCGAAGTCAATATAGGTACTAAGAAAATAAAATAAACTGATATTTTTACCGTACAGCTTAAAACTAGGGTGCGGGAAGCACTTTTTTGCGCTGGGCGAACAAGCACAGCGGCCAGCAGCACGACTACGCATCTGCGAACGCTTTTCCGTCTAAGAAATGCAATTGCTAGACGTGAGATATTGTGGAAACTTGGGGGATGCTTACTGCACGAGCGCAAAACAACAAATAGTCACCTAAGCTGCTTGGAATTGTAAAACTAAATAAAAGTGTAAACTGGTTATATATTATATACCTTATATTTCCAAGGTCGTCAGCGCTCGCCCGTGGCCGAGTTGTTTGGAGCGGTAGGTACATACATACATATATACATACCCTAAGGGCCCGTGGGCATTACATAGGGGGGGACTAAATTATACACAGATAAAATCAGTTCTTGGCAACACAGTTCAATAAATCAACCACATGAAGAATAGGAACTACTACACTAAAAAAAAACATTTTAGGCACAAGAAGCGCCGCACAGCGGAAATACAGATGTGAAGCCGTAAAAAAAACATCATAAATATTCATTTTCAAGGAAGGCTAAGAGTGCAGATTGAAACGATGAAGTCTGCGTCAAGATGGCTATGTGGGATGGCAATGAATTCCATTCGGCGATGCTGAGTAGAAGCGGGGAATTTTGATAAGCGTTTGTTCTGGCGAATATAGGGTGGACTTTATGCGCATGATCAAGGCGAGATGAAACGTGCGGGGCTGGACGAATGTGAGTGCGTGCAAACGGGTGGGCGCTGTGATACAGAGAGTGGAAGTATGACAGCCTGGAAAATTTTCTGCGCGTGGCAAGCGGTGGAAGGGCAAGGGATTTTTTCATGAAAGATACACTTTGCTGTCGGGAGTATGATGATAAAATGAACCTTGCAGCTTTATTTTGAACGGATTCTAGTAAGTTTGTAAGATAAAGATGGTGGGGGTGCCATATTATTGACGCATACTCTAATGAAGGTCTAATTAGCGAAAGATAAGCGTGAAGCCTGGTGTCAGAGTTAGCCTGCCGTAATCGATGCTTTAGGAGGCCAAGTTTTTTCAGCGCTTTGGTAACGATAAATTCGACGTGAGAGTTCCAAGTCAGGTTTGCATTAAGAATAACTCCTAAATATTTAAATGACGAAACTGGTTCAACTTGCGTATGATTAATTGTGTAACTATTAGGGGATTGAATCAGTACTTGTAGAAAATTTTACATATTTTGTCTTATCCGTATTAATTTCCATTTGCCATGTACGACACCTATTTGTTAACTTTGTTAGATCAGATTGTAAAGTAACAACATCATCCAGATTAACTATTGTTCTGTAAACCACACAGTCGTCAGCGAAAAGGCGTATGTTGGAGTCTATGTTGTTAGCTATATCGTTTATATATATTAGGAACAGTAAGGGGCCCAAAACAGAGCCTTGTGGTACCCCAGATTTAACGCGCACGCTTTTAGATAACAAATTATTTATTTTTACTGACTGAGTGCGGTTATTTAGGAATGCCTCAATCCAACGAGTAGTGTTTAGGTCCAACTGGATATTGCGAATTTTAAGCAGTAATCGCTTATGGGGCACGCG
Organism: Haemaphysalis longicornis; assembly: GCF_048455015.1. NCBI lineage: Eukaryota > Metazoa > Arthropoda > Arachnida > Ixodida > Ixodidae > Haemaphysalis > Haemaphysalis longicornis. The sequence continues at coordinate 28,844,434 of NW_027526225.1, forward strand.
GTCAAAAGCTTTAGACATATCTATAAAAATGGCATCGATGTAAGAAGAAGAATGCAAAGGAGTGTGGAGATCAGTAATTAGTTCAAATAGTTGTGTCTGGCAGGACTTATTGCGCCTGAAACGATGCTGCGTTTCCAGGAGAAGATTATTTAGGTTCAAGTGGGTCATTATTTGGGAATACACTATGTGTTCTAATATCTTACAACAAACTGATGTAATAGAAATTGGCCTGTAATTACAAGGACTAGAGCTATCACCTGATTTGAAAATTGAAGTTACTTCTGCTATTCTCCAGTCGTCTGGGATACATCCTGAGTCAAGTGATTGCTGAAAAATTAGAGCTAGAAGAAAAGATGATTTATCCATTGTGAGTTTCAGTAGTTTGGTAGTGATGCCATCGGGTCCAGGTCTGGTGCTAGGGGAAAGGCGATTGATAGCGCAGGCTACACCATTTGCGGTGATGGCTATTTCAGGAAATGGATGACTTATTGCTATTTCAGCAAGGTTTAATGACTCATTTATTGGTAGTTCTTCAGTAAATACTTCACTAAAGTGGTTATTTAGAGTCTCAGCGCCCTCACTGAGTGAAAGTGCGCTGCCATCAGCACTTTTTAATGCAGGGAATGAGTTAGTTTGCTTAGGGTTTACCGTGCGCCAGAACTTCTTTGGATCGGTTTTTAATAGAGTAGGTAAAGTTGAGTTAAAGTATTTATCCTTGGCCTCAACAACCGCCGTCTGTGCCAGTTTAGCGAGATGTTTGTACTGTAGCCAGTCAGCAACTGCATTGGTTCGCGAAGCCTTCCTGTATGCTCTTTTTTTCTTATTTAAGCGTAGCTTAACATCCCGTGTAAACCAAGGATCATTGCTTTGTGTTTTAACGGTCAGTGTGGGAATACAAGCATTTTCTATTTCTTTTAGTTTGCTGCGGAACAAGCACCAGTTTTGGTTAGTAGATCTATTCTCCAAGTTTCTGTGAAAGTGAAGGGTGAAATCCGCAAGCATGCTGTTCATTTTATCGACGTCTGCGCACTCGTAGTTCCGCAAGCGTTTTTCTTTTATAGTTTTATCTGAACGTGGCAGCGATAGCAAGCAATGAACGAGTTTATGGTCACTAATATCTTCCAAAACACGAACGCAGGCGTTGATGGGGTGGTTTGTTAAAATTAAATCTAAGATGTGGTTTCCACGCGTGGGCTCTTGCACAAGCTGACTGAGGTTGTGAATTTGAGTGAAATGAAGAAAACGGAGATATTCTGCACGGTTGTAAGGGTTGTTAAGATGCAAGTTCGACCACTCAATATCGGGGTAGTTAAAGTCACCAGCTAAAATTATAATACGATTCGAGAACTTGGCAGACACTTCCTCAAGCGTTTCATTTAGGAGTTCAGCAAAGTCATTCTGACAATCCGGGGGGCGGTAACATGCCCCAATAACACATTTGATAGATCCAATGGTGGCAGAAATCCAGACTAGTTCGAGAGGGGAGTCGATTGTTATTAGTGATGGCTGGTAGTCCTGTTTGATTACGACAATAAAACCTCCTTCCCTAGAGGCAGTTCTATCTTTGCGGAAAACAACAAACGGGCGAGGAAATCTTAATTCACTTTCTGTGATGGCATCAGAAAGCCAGGTTTCTGTTCCAATGATTATGTCCCATGAGCAAGTATGCATGTAGGTTTTCAAAAAATCTATTTTAGGGAGCAGGCTGCGGAAATTTGCTAGTATTATCGAGAGTTTTTCTGATACGGCTACTGGAGAAGGAATTGAATCGGAATGTCATTGTGCAGTGGGGAATACTTTGATGACAGAATCTGAAGTAGGGTTGTACCGAAAGACACTGTCACGAAAGTGGAGGCTATTGAAGCGAATATTATATTTCTCATTTTCCGTGCGGGTTGACTTCACGAAATCACGTAGCTTTTTGCGTGCTAACTGAATTTTAGGCGAAAAATCCTCTTCCAGCCAAACCTTGGGCCATTCGAGGTTTTTGAGTTTCGGCGCATTAAGTAAAACTTCAGATTTAGCCTTTAAGTTCAAAAATTTGACTATGATAGGACGCTGGGAGTCTGGTCGACTCTGGCCTATTCGGTGAGCGCGTTCAATGTCACCGACCTCGAGCTGGAGGTGAGTAGAGAAGAACTCTCGCACGATCTCTTCCGATTCCTTATAGCCCTCGCGTTCTACTTCGTCTAAACCCTTCACGATTAAGTTGTTTCGTCGCATCCTGTTGTTCATATCATCAACAACCTCGGCTAGCTCGTCGTTAGTTTTTGCTACGGTTTGTTTGACCTGCTGAACAGAAATATTGACAGCAGTAAACTGGCCATGATACTGGGGAACACTAGTGATTGCTTTTTCGATCGAGTTGACTTTAGCAATGATGTTAGTAACTTCAAGTTTGAGTTCGCACAAAGTGGCCGATGTTTCGGCGTGACACTCTCTCAGAAGCACAAGAACGTCTTCAATCTTAGGACCAGGGTTAGACTCTACATCTCCTGCACATAGCAGAAGAAGCACGAGGCACGCGGAAAGCACCGAGGTGACCCTAGGGCACAGACCGCGAACAAGGCCGGCACTGGCGACAAAACGTTCGGTACCACCATGCACGAGTACACGGCATGCTAGAAACGAGCCGATGCGCGCTCGGTATGTACACACGTCTACACCCATTTAGTCCTGAGACATCGGTTCAAAATAAACGAAATTGGGATCAGCAGCCACAAGAAATAAGCAGAGCCGAAACACAGTGCTAAAAACTATGCCTACCTATTGAACAAAAAACGACAACTTAGCAGCTGTACGTTGTGGCCGCAAATCCCGTCTTGACAGCAGCGATGATGCCTTAAGTAGGCTCCGGTGGCGCCGCAACTTGTGACGGCAGGTCCGCGCACCCTCTCTTCGCGGCACGAGGCAGCCAAGCGGATGAGGTGCGATGCGGCCCACGCAGTTGAAAACGTCGCCGTAGAGCCGATACCGGAATCTATTGAACAAAAAACGACAACTTAGCAGCTGTACGTTGTGGCCGCAAATCCCCAATTGTCATTGTATATCATTGTAGTACGTGTTTTGCAAGCCCCAAGTTCGAATCCCCGCGGGTATATGCTTTTTTTTTCAAGTTAACTTTTTTCGTTTTCCACCGATGTTTTCTATTCTGAGTTCACCTTTTTGTGGGCCACAACGTTCATTGCTCCACGAACTCGTTCACAGAACGCGCGCAGGCTGGCACTGGCGCGCTAGCGAGTTCTCGTTGGCGTGCTGTTGCCATAAGCACCGACTGCTTGCGGGCAGTGGGCACAGGCCAGAATCAATAGACCCTTGGCCTGGTGCGAACACGCTTTTTACACGATACAGGCATGAGTGAGGCAAGCTCCAAATATAGGGGAAAAACGCATGGCATTTGAGCGTCTTCGGGGACGCGGAGGGCGTTCATGCACTGCGTAGGCCTCGGGTAGTGAATGCTACGATTCCTGGGAGGCTTATCTTATGCATTTTACAGCTGACAACATGGCAGAAGCGCGGCACGATAATTACTGAGATATTGAGAATGCCCATCCAACAACGCCGTTGGTTGTGTTTTACAGAACCGAAACCAAAACCGAAACCGAAACTTGTTTGATTGCTACCCTTGGGCATCGTCCAATCACGGTGCCCCCTCCTCCCAACGTCACAGCCTTAGTTGGTGCGGCCGCCGCAAACCGCGCATGGTAGTTTTTCTTCTTTCGCGCTCTGTAAAATAATTACCGATTTGTCAACCGGATAAACGATGAAAACTGTGCTAATTTGAGCCAGTCTACGCAGTGCAAGCGAAAACGGGAGCTTGACAAATTCACTTCAGTGTCCATTTAAGTGTGGATCACGATGGTGTTATTGTATTCGGTGATGGGGTAGACCAGTGTGCCCGGCACAGGTGTAGGGACACGCCGGGGTGGCTCAGTGGCTAAGGTACGTGTTGCGCTGCTGAGCACGAGGTCGCGGGTTCGATTCCCGGCAGCGGCGGCCGCTTTTTTGATGGAGGCGAAAAGGAAAAACGCCCACGTGTACGAGATTTCGGTGAAGGTTAAAGGTGCCCAGGTGGTCAAAATTAATCCGGAGCCCTCCAATACGGTGCGCCGCACCGCCTTCGTTGCGTCGGCGCGTTAAACCCTATCAGCAATCAATGGATCTCTGTTTTTTTAAGCGAAATCATTCTTATGGCGTATTCGGTTGGCCGCTCCGGTCCTCTGGCTCGGAGTCGCCAGATGCCAAGGCGGCTCGCAATCAGATCGCGAGAGGCAGCGACCAACCGAATGCATCGGATATCTCGGAGCAGTTCTGTAGCGCCACCGTGCAGCCAGCGCGGGAAGCCGCCGTGGATAAACCGCGGCGTTTTGGTTCACGTGACCCGTACTTCCTGCCAGATCGCGCCACGCTCTCACTTCGAAGTCAGAGCGGTCGCAACCGCTCCGAAAGAACCAACCGAAGGTAGTACGAGCGCTCGAATTCTACCAACCGAAGGCGCAGCCGCTTTTCAGAGCAATCCAGAGCGCTCGTAGACGCGCAACCGAATACGCCAGTAGTGCGGCGGCTGACGTCTTGTCAAAAAAGTAATGCCTTTCCCCATAGACCGCTTCGTCGACTAAAACACTCCGATAAGATCTCTGGACAAACGGCGCGCGCGTGAAAACGGGCTTCCATTGCGTCAAAGTGGTCCCTTCAAAGTCGCGAAAAGCAACTCTTCTAGACAACACAATACATGGATTCATCGCGAAGAAGGAGCAGAATAGTATGCGTTTATCTCATAAACCGCGTACACATTTAGATGGTTAGTAGATGCGTTTACTTAGTGCGCGGAAAATCGTCGCATGGGATCGCCCTTCGTTTGCGATTTGGGTCTTTCAAGGATTGACGATCGATTGGGCGGACATTAAGCGGAGGTTTGACTTAATTCAAGTGGAGGTTTCGATGCACTTTTGACGCAGTTTTCATATCATAAAGTTTTCCCGCTTCTCTAAACATTCTTTACGAAGGGATGGTAAATGTTTGTTTGTCACGCGGGCGTGGGGTTTAAAGGGGGGTCTCGTTAGGCAGTCTTCATTTTATTGATCTGCCAGCTGCCTTTTCCATCCCTGAATGCAGGCAAGGCATGCCGTTAACCGTAATTTATCTCAAAGTCGTCCTATAGTCCTGGGGGTAAATATCGAGGCTTCTGAATTTTCACGCTCCAGTTTGACACGTATACACGGTATGCACATAAACGTTGAACAGGCGATTTCTTCGCTTGGTACACTACAAACCGCCATAAGTGTGCCCGCCGTGCGGCGCATGCGTCCGCATCTTGCAGAAAAAAATTGCAAGGCCGGAGAAGCAGCAGAACTGGCGGCCCCTCTCCCTTCGTCCGAGACCAGACTGTTACACCTCACATGTATTTCCGAACTTACTGCTGAAAGTTCTCCATGACTGTAAGGCGCGTATCATTTTGTCCTCAGGCTTTCATATCTCTCCCAAAGTGGACCGCGTTAGCACGGGTTTGAACTGGCGGCAACCGGCTTCGTGAACTGGGCGTCTCTAGCGCGAGCGGTTCTGTGCTCCCCAGTTCACGTGCGAGTGAACGTGAACTGCCGACTAGAAATTCACGGAATAGATCGCGCCACGAACGCTGGGCAGAGTGTTCTCCAAGGTTGAATGGGACGGCGCCGAGAGTTCCTCACGAGGCGCACGCTCACGTGCGCTATATCGGTATTTTTTGTATTTTTTTTGCGAGCTCTTGATGTCGCGCAAACCCACGCGCAAGCCTGGATGCCGCCGGACGCCCCTCATGAGGCGCACGCTCACGTGTTCTCGGTATTTGTTCGTGGTATTTGTTTCGAGCTCTTGACGTCGCGCAAGCCTGGACGACACCGGACGCTCCTCACGAGGCGCAACCTCACGTGCTCTCGGTATTTTCTCTTAATATTTTTTTGAGCTCTTGACGTCGCGCTAGCCCACGCGCAAGCCTGGACGACGCCGGACGCTCTTCATGAGGCGCACGCTCACGTGCTGTCGGTATTTGTTCGTGGTATTTTTTGAGCTCTTGATGTCGCGCAAGACCACGCGCAAGCCTGGACGACGCCGGACGCTCCTCACGAGGCGCATGCACACGTGCTCTCGGTATTTTCTCTTGGTATTTTTTGCGAGCTCTTGCCGTCGCGCAAGCCCACGCGAAAGCCTGGACGACGCCGGGCGCTCCTAATGAGGCGCACGCTCACTTGATCTCGGTATTTTCTCTTGGTACTTTTTTGGAGCTCTTGACGTCGCGCAAGCCCACGCGCAAGCCTGGACGACACCGGATGCTCCTCATGAGGCGCACACTCACGTGCTCTGGGTATTTTTTCTTGGTATTTTTTGAGCTCTTGACGTCGCACAAGCCCAGGCGCAAGCCTGGACGACGCCGGACGCTCCTCACGAGGCGCACACTCACGTGCTCTGGGTATTTTTTCTCGGTATTTTTTGCGAGCTCTTGCCGTTGCGCAAGCCTGGACGACGCCGGACACTCCTTACGAGGCGCACGCTCACGTGCTCTGGGTATTTTTTCTTGGTATTTTTTGCGCTCTTGACGTCACGCAAGCCCACGCGCAAGCCTGGACGACGCCGGACTTTCCTTACGAGGCGGACGCTCACGTGCTCTCGGTATTTTCTCTTGGTACTTTTTTCAAGCTCTTGACGTCGCGCAAGCCCACGCGCAAGCCTGGACGACGCCGGACGCTCCTCAGGAGGCGCATGCTCACGTGCTCTCGGAATTTTCTCTTGGTACTTTTTTCGAGCTCTTGACGTCGCGCAAGCCCACGCGAAAGCCTGGACGACGCCGGGCGCTCCTCATGAGGCGCACGCTCACGTGATCTCGGTATTTTCTCTTGGTACTTTTTTCGAGCTCTTGACGTCGCGCAAGCCCACGCGCAAGCCTGGACGACACCGGACACTCCTCACGAGGCGCACACTCACGTGCTCTGGGTATTTTTTCTTGGTATTTTTTGCGAGCTCTTGCCGTTGCGCAAGCCTGGACGACGCCGGACACTACTTACGAGGCGCACGCTCACGTGCTCTGGGTATTTTTTCATGGCATTTTTTGCGCTCTTGACGTCACGCAAGCCCACGCGCAAGCCTGGACGACGCCGGACTTTCCTTACGAGGCGGACGCTCACGTGCTCTCGGTATTTTTTCTTGATATTTTTTGTGCTCTTGACGTCGCGCAAGCCTGGACGACTCCGGACGCTCCCGACGATTCGCACGCTCACGTGCTCGAAGTATTTTTTCTTGGAATTTTTTGTGCTCTTGACGTCGGGCAAGCCCACGCGCAAGCCTGGACGACGCCGGACTTTCCTTACGAGGCGCACGCTCACGTGCTCTGGGTATTTTTTCTTGGTATTTTTTGTGCTCTTGACGTCGCGCAAGCCCACGCGCAAGCCTGGACGACGCCGGACGTTCCTTACGAGGCGCGCGCTCACGTGCGCTCGGTATTTTTCTTGATATTTTTGTGCTCTTGACGTCGCGCAAGCCCACGCGCAAGCCTGGACAACGCCGGGCGCTCCTCATGAGGCGCAGGCTCACGTGTGCTCGATATTTTTTCTTGGTATTTTTTGGGCTCTTGACGTCACGCAAGCCCACGCGCAAGCCTGGACGACGCCGGACTTTCCTTACGAGGCGCACGCTCACGTGCTCTGGGTATTTTTTCTTGGTATTTTTTGTGCTCTTGACGTCGCGCAAGCCCACGCGCAAGCCTGGACGACGCCGGACTTTCCTTACGAGGCGCACGCTCACGTGCTCTGGGTATTTTTTCTTGGTATTTTTTGTGCTCTTGACGTCGCGCAAGCCCACGCGCAAGCCTGGACGACGCCGGACATTCCTTACGAGGCGCACGCTCACGTGCTCTCGGTATTTTTCTTGATATTTTTGTGCTCTTGACGTCGCGCAAGCCCACGCGCAAGCCTGGACGACGCCGGGCGCTCCTCATGAGGCGCAAGCTCACGTGTGCTCGATATTTTTTCCAGGCATTTTTGTGAACACCGTACCAAGCTCAAGTTTCAAATTAAGCAGCTCTGCTGTTAAAAAAAAAAACCGGCCCCGGCGTCTGTCATCTGCGCCGATACCACCCGATTATCGGCCATGACGTCAACAAATATGAATAATCGCAGTGAGAGTGGTCCTCCTCAATTTACCAGCACTGGATAGTGCACGGGCAGTCCCAGGACTGCCTTCGGACCGGAATTCCCATAGGAATGCACCGCAGAATCGATCGTCTGATCGCGTTCGGGGTAGTCCGCGTACGATCCGGGACGGAAAATCGAGGAGGCCCATTGTGCGGGGATGCTGTCCTTGCCCTTGAGAACTCCGCATCACCGCCGGAGGATGGGGCCGCGGTCTCTTATTAGCCATCGTAGGGCAATCCTAACCCCTAGTAAGCTACCGGGTACTTCCTCGTAGAAGCACGCTACACTCTACACTGAGTGCGTTAAAAGCGTCATTTACACTATCCCCTCAAAGTGCGAAAGGGAGTATATTGGTCAAACAGGACGCTGCTTCAATGAGCGGGCGAGAGAGCACCGGTTGGCAGCCAGCAGCGACATAGGCGGAAGTCTTGGAGACCACTGCAAGCGCAGTGGGTGTGAGCCACTCGTGGATAACACGACCGTCCTATACAGAGCAAAACACAAAACGGAAAGGGTGATAATCGAGGCAGTCTTTATACAAAAAGCTGGAACAAGTGCATGAGGACGCCGTCACTACCATTAGGTGACAAAGAAATATCGTTCCTAATAGCCAGCGAGTAGTATATCACTTGTAGTTGTCCTCCCCTCCTTGCGGTTGGGTGTACGTGCGCCTTGATTACATGCACGCTTCTTAGGTACACCCTGATTGTTCGGTTCAGGCAGGCGCGCATATTAGTGTTGCACCATCAGCACTGTTGTGTTTGTTCATACGCGCCGTTGTCCCCACCGTTTACACTTGTTGGTTTGATTAAACCTTGGTTTCTTGTTGTTGTTGTTGTTACTGGTGTTGATAAGTCAAGTAAAAATTAGTATGGTTTCCTTTAACGAAATAGTTGGAAGTTGGCGAATGTATCTGTCGTTTCTTGTCTTCTGCGCCCACGTCCAGTTTGCGCCAAATTTTCTTCTTTCGCTACGTATATAAGTACTAGCTCAGCAACAAGATGCGGTCACAGAACATTTGCTGTGGACGTGCCCTTCATTGGAAGCGGCCAGAACACGACACCTTCGAGGCAGAGGCTCCACCCTGGCAGACTACCTGACCTTCATCGGTGGACACGGGGACCCCACCACCGCTCCCTCCTTGCGTCTCCTCGCGGAACAGGAGTTCACCTATACTTGTAACATTGTATTTATGCCATTGGGTACACTATCACAATGAAAGAAAAGTTTTGTTAAATACCGTGTGCGAACTTTACACTTGAGTAGTTCGGCCCGGCTCTCCCGGGCCCAAACCACGGAATAAGATAAAAAGGAGCGCCAGCTGTGGCCCAGAAGAAGTAAAAATTGTTCCCGTGGTCCGCAAATGTCCCCGCGGCGCCGGGAGCCCCGCTTTCACTTTGCTCTCTTCCTGTTTCGCACCCATCTCATCGTGGTGTCCTTGTACATTGCTCTCCCCTTGTTCGCGCCCCCCAGAGGCCTGTTACCTTTCGTCGCGACATCTGTCTTCAAAGATGTCGAACTGTGAGCGTAATCACTAGCCGGGCGCGAAATTTCAATCACGGTGCGCGGGTACATTGAGCAGTGGGGTAACCGCACACCGACACATAAATGGCGATCGCTTATTCCCTAGTAGGGAGTGTTTTGTTACCCATAATCAAGGCCAGCTGAAAAATATCTATCGAACTCAGCAGATCTCAAATGCAATCGTACGACGACGATGTCGTAAAACCAAACAAAGAGTTAGCAACAGTACACAACATGCTCCCTACCCGATTGGGCTTGGTAATTAGATGCTAATTAAGGGTTGGTCATTAAAGGCAACAGAGTCGATCTCCAGAGAAGGCAAGCGTGGTAGGGGGCGGCAGAAAGTTAAATGGAAAGATGAGATCTAAAAATCTGCGAGGATAAAGTGGTCGCAGTTAGCACAGGACCGGGATAATTGGAGATCTATGGGAGAGGCCTTTGCCCTGCAGTGGGCATAGATATGCTGGTGATGATGATGAAATAGATGCAGCGCAAAAATCGCCCTTTCTTAATTGCCCGTTATTGTGCTGCGTGCTTAGTGACTAATGCTTCTTGTGCACACAACGTTTACGAGGGTCGCCCGCAGTCTCCATAGACGTGGGCTGCAATGATGCTATCATTCCCCGCAAGAAATGGACGACTGCCGCCTTGTAATGGATATGGAAATACGCGACTCAAGAATTTAGAACGCTATCTTCGTTTTGACCCGGGTCGTAACTTACGGCCCGATGTTCACGGTCCCTGTGCGGTCGTTTAATCTTGTCGGTGCCGCCAGCGACTAACGCCAAATACGTTTACGAGCAACGTGTTCTGATGACCCATTTATTGAAAATAAAATGGTTCTAAAATAAAGAGCCAAGCCCAATAATGACCTATATATGTCGTAAAAAATGCTTGCGTGTTTGAAAAAATTAAGTTTTAATTAAGTAACGCTGTAACGTGCTAAAATCGACACCTGTCGCTATCTTATTAACAGTGTCATCGACGGAAGCCTGTCTCCTGCATGCGGTATATGCGGGTCGTAATTAACTGCTGGACCACCCTTTGATGGGTGGCAAGTCTTCAGATGTTGGAGAGGGTAGAGGAGGGAGCAAGTGATGTGTCGAAAAAGCGTTTTACATATTGGTACTATGTGGAAATGCAATACGGAAACATTTGTCGAAGCGTCCCCCCTCGGGCTCCTGTCGCGGTAGTTTGGCACTACTCACAACTGGTCACTACTCACAACTGGCACTACTGACAACTACTCACAAAAGCTCGGGGCTACAGCACTAAGCGACACGAGCACAGGTACTGAAACAATTGGGCGTGTGTGCTGAGTGATATGAATTTTGAGCCAGAAAGCTTAGTTTACGAATTCCTAGAGAGTAGAGGAAACTTATAAAATCGCTATTTGTTAGAACTAGCTTCCGTATTTTGCAATACGTGTGAAAGACATCCGCATTCATGTTCACCAATTTACGGAAGGTATTGCCCCATTCGTTGCATGCAGTGCGCAAAAGGTAGCGTTTCTCTAGCGGCCAGATGTCTGTATGTGGTCTCTACATTTGGTTTTTCCGCCCTGCAAGCCAATCGTTGAGGTTTCAACGCATAAATGTGGGCTAGTTGGTTAGAACTGTGGAACATGGTTGCGAATTCTTCATCAACAGCGGCTAGCGGGGAACGGAAGAGCACCCTTGTGTTTTACTGGCGATTATGTGGGAACCGGGCGCTGGCAAGCTGCGCCGATAGCAACATCCGCTCGCAGAGAACGGAAGATTAGAACCTCAGGCGGGTCACTGAAACATGTTTTTCACTTTGTCGCATCCTACTGGGGCTCCCGCTTGCAGAAGCTCGGTCGTTCACCATCGTAGATTATTGACTTCGCTAATTCGGCACCAGTGTAAAGCACGTCGTTTCCAAAACGAAATTGATAACGTGATGACCGAATCTGAAACGTGGCGTGAAGGAAGCAGCCTGCATCGCAATATTTAAATGCTGTAGCCGGTGTATTTTAAATGAGGTGAGCCCAAGGAATGTTTTGATTTACATTTATCTGACCTACTCAACCACTTATGAACGGTGTATTTGCGGAAAACATTTATAGATGCTTCTCCAATGAGCACGCATCGTTGAAAACTTTTGTGACGTCACAAACAGTAGTACCCAAACGCGTACGGGGCGTCGACACTTACTTTCGGGCTTCTGGCATTTTCTTCTCGGTACCGTAATCTTTTGAAACAGGCCAACCTGTTCCCACCCTTTAGTGTCCCTTTGACTGATAAGTGGCGCCAATATCTTATGTTATAACAAGGCATATATCCTGTTAAGACGCAAATTAGGACAAAAATGAAGGAAAATTGAGATTTCTTCAAAAATGGCGTCTCAAAAGAAATCCAAACTTAGTGATATGAATGACAACGGGTTCATTGATCCAAGACAAAATATTTTATGATGTGTACATTTGTACACATGACGCCTCTGGGCCGTAAAGCACGTCAATGAGCACAATCAAGTACTACTTTCAGGTTGTTGACTGTCAGAAGTTTTCACGAGTGCATGTTCAATGCGTCTTAGATTTATTGCTTTGATTCTACTACTTTCGGATGTGATATTTAAAAAAAACAATCCTTTGTGGCACTGAGACAGAGGTAAAGTCCGCATTTGCGGCAGCGGTGAAACACGAGGCTTAGAAACACAACCTGTGTTTCAGCACCTTTGAGGGAAGCTAGCACTCAGTTGTATTGGCCAGGGGTTCACTCCATCAAACTTTGTGGAATTCGTTATCATGGGCGCGCCGACATAGCATGTCTTCCCCTCTTGTCTTCCCCTCTTTGTCTTTGTCTTTGTCTTTGTCTTCCCCTTTGTCTTCCCCTCTTCGGTGGCGCCGCCCTGTGGCTGGCAGTCAAGCTACGCGCAATGTCTGAAATTCCGTGACATCTTTCACTTTTTCTTAAGGGGGAGGGGGGCGGGGAGTCCCTCAGCGTTCCCATCTTGTCTGTATTCCAGCCAGCTGTTCCCATCGACAATTGTGACCAAAGGAGCTTTGAGGCGACGTCGTCAATTCCTTTTTCCGACTTAGTGAGCGGGCTCTTATGCCTATCAAAGACACAATACTCTTATTATTCAGTAATACAAGTTAGCTAAAAATAACATACAAAGGCAAGGTGATCCGACAAGGCAGTGCTGAGGCGTCATGTGTAATATGGTACACACACGTTTTTTTTTTCTTTTTTCTACGCGGCCTAGTGCCATCTTCTACTGGAATCACAAAAAAATCTCATTTGCGACAAGTCAGTACGTTATATGTTGACATGACGATATGGTATGACATGAGCATCAATTCTGTAAAAGCATTATCACACGTGAAAACAACAGCCACAATGTACTGAAGTGCCGTTCCATAAAACTGGAGGCGTCAATCTTGAATGTTTGTTTTGGCTTCAGTTTCGTTGCGAAAACACTAAAACTTGCTTATTATTCACTTAGAAGGCACCCGACAGGCCGCACGTGAAGTACCACTTTACTTGAAGCAAAGGAGCTGCGCATCGCGGCGCCAAAACAGACGCGTACAATTTCACACACCGTCGCTGACGGGGATACAGCGACTCCGTTTACCTTGTCTCCGTCTATAGCCAAGTAGCTAAACTAACATTTTGACTAACAGATATCGGAGCTACCCAAACAGTAAGAAAACAAAGTCTTTGTTGACTCTTTTAGTGCTGAAGAAATGAGCAGTGATTGTTGACACGGCAGGCGCAGGATGGTAGTTCAACCTGCACCGGTAATTAAACCTTTTCCTCTTGGGCCAGTGCGGATACTTACAGCCCAGACTCTTGGCGCCATAAGAAACCCTAACTGAGATAACTGCGGATCGCTGGAAACCACGATGCACTTGCTGTTGGAGTGCTCCGCAAGCAGGGTGTCGTCTTGTGCGAAAACTGGAACACTAGCTGAGCCCAGGACGAGAAGGACCTTGAAGGTCCTTCTTGGGCCATAGCCCTCCCCATTAGCTCAACGCAAATTACTGGCGGTGATGTTCGATTATCTGGACGAGAGCGGCGTCATTAAAGTGATGTAAAGGTTAGCTAAACAGAATCTTCAGACTGCTTCAGCACACTGCTGACACGAGCTGAACGTACTGCATTTTTAATAGCGAAGCTGTTTAGCAAGTCGTAATTTTTCGTTTCCGCACTTGAAAATACCGAATAATTTCCGAGCACCCGCACACGAGCTAGAAGACGAAGACGACGAAGGCGGTGCCGCTATATACCGAAACGGCCCGTTTTCTTTTCGCCCTGTGTGCGGAAATTACCTCGTTTAGCCCGTATTTTTATATCCTTTTGTTCGTGATTATGTGCTGCATCGACTGATACCAAGATTGCGCCAATCAAGGTTACCCGACCATCGCAAACGCCAGAAACAGTCCCCTACAAGCCAGCGGGACGCCCATTAGGCCTAAAGTTCCGGCTCCTGCGCTCCAGTAGCGCACCACCTGCGGAAGCGGTCGCAGCTACAACAAGCGGCACGGATGCACTTCCAGTTGCAGCGAACCAAGACGTACCGTCGCCGGCAATGAGCCAGCCACCCCCGGCAGCATACGAACATGGAGCTTCTTCAGTCGATCCATATCAACCTCCGCCGTACGAGGGCGCCTCTGAAGCAGCCAACTGCGACGATGCCGAAGACGACGATGGACAGATGCAAGACCTCGACGAACCACTCACGGACAACGAAGAGGAGGACGGATGGCAACGCATCCCACTATCGAAGAAGAACAGACCCACAAAAACTGACCGGGTGAGTCGGCAGCGTTACACCCTACAGCTGAAACCACTCGCCAAACTCCGGATTAGACACATCCCCCGACATGCCACTGCCTCAATAATAGGACGCGCTGCCCCCAATGCCGAACTGGCCGAAATGGCTTCGGTAACGTTTGACGATGCAGCTAACAGCGCACGTATCGCTGTCTACGATACAGTGCATGCTACGCGATTAGCTCAGGTAGATCACCTAATCCTTCGCCAAAACGGCACACTTGAAAGAATAGAAATTGCAATTGAGCAGGCCCCTTTCAACAAGAACACCATTCGCGGGGTCGTCCAAGTGGACCCAGCCGATAGTAACGAGACTATTCTCAGTTGGGTGCGCTGCGAACAGGCCGACATTCTCAGAGTCCGAAAAATCGGTAAAACCGACCGTGCAATTCTTACATTTGACTCTACAACTCTCCCAAAGACTGTCAAGCACTACATGGAGTTAGTACGTGTGGCAGAATACAGACCGAAACGACTGGTCTGCTTTAACTGCCACAGTCTGGGGCACATGGCGAAATTTTGTCCCTCCCCGAGCGTATGTAAAGATTGCGGCCGTCCCCACCCAGAAACCGCCGAATGTGACTCTGCAGAATATTGTGTTATTTGTAAAGAAACAGGACACCTCTCGGTTAGTAAGGTCTGCCCTACGCGTTTACCTAAAAAAGAAGAACGTGGCAACCGATCAGTCTCATCTAAGAAACCTCCACTCGAAAATAACCTGACCGACGGTGATCGATCTACACCGCCAGGAGTTACATGGGCCTCCACCGTCTCCGGCAACTCATCCCATTCGCCCCCTCCAATTAGTCCTTTACCCTCAAACCATCCACTAGTAGTTGAAAATGCCCAGCTCCGTCGCAGCCTCGCCGAAATGCGCGCCGCCATGACGACCTTACAAAAGGAAGTGGCCGCCCTCCGAGCGACCGCAGCTAGCAGTCAATCGCCCTCCAGTGGGCCAAGTAGTTCTGTCCCGGCACGCCGCAGCCGTTCACGCACAAGCCGCCGCAAGCCATCCACTAACGCCACCCAGGCGCCAGCGACAACGTCATTCATAACGGAGCAGATGCTTACTCAAAGAGATGCCCGTCTTAAATTTGAAGCAAACAAGGAATGGCAAAAGGCGTCACGCGAAATAGTTTCCCTTCAAGATCAGGTCACTTCTATCAGGGATGAGCTCCGTCAGTTCATGGGAAAAGTGGGGGAAGCACTTGAAACTCTCCAGACCTCAACGATCCCTTCCAATGAAACGAAACGAAAGAAAAAACATTAGCCGTCCAGTGTTGCCCCCAGCTCTACCGCCGAACAGAAGCATACTACAGTGGAATTGCCGTAGTTTTTCACAAACCGGTCCGCTCCTCAAGTCCCAAGTGAAAACGCTCCGTCCATTGGCGTTACTGCTTCAGGAAACACGTGGTCCTTGCAAAATGTTAGATTACACCACCTTTTCAGATCCCTCCATTTCAAGCCAAACCCGCTCCTCCCACGGCCCGACCCCAGGGTTAGCAGTGGTACTAGTCCACAAATCCTGCCCCGCTGTCCAGCATCGTTGGGACCAAGCATGCAATGATGACAGAGAAGTGATTATGGTCCTCGTTACGCCGCCAGGAGGCAAATCGGTGATGCTTGTGTCTGTATACTACAAGCCAAGATCCGGTGCCGTCCCCCCATCACTTTATGACTGGATACCCTATCTTTTTTCGCTACGATTCACCGGTCCCATTATTATCGGGGGAGACTTCAACGCTCGCAATACCCTTTGGGGCTACTCGTCCACAAACCGTCGAGGCCGGCTTCTGGAACAAACACTGGAGTACAGCCCCCTTCAACTAAGAAACGAATATGGCGTCGCAACCTGCATTGGCCTTTACTACGCTCAAAGCGATACAACACCGGACCTCACCCTAGCTACCCCTGGGGCGGTGAAGACCTGGCGCACGTTAGACAGCACCTGGGGTAGTGACCATCATCCCATCATGCTTCAAATCAATAGCAAGAAATTCCGCAATAGACGTACTTACTGTGAGATAAACTGGTCCTCGTATCGCTCCCAATTCAACATCTCCTCTCAACCTACCCTTGAGGAATTCATCTCGTCATTAACGCAAGCACGTTTGCTCTCAAGCGAAGAAGTAACCAGTACGGCAGATGTGAATTGCCCTGATTCACACATGTTCGGACTTCTCCGCAAGGCAGAACGGCTAATCAATCGATACCGCACGCAAGGAAAACGCCATAATCACCTAATGCAGCTAAAACGTCACTACCGCATTATTCGCGAATATCAGGTCACGTTACAGAGAGAGAAATGGCACGATTTTTGTCAAGATCTCGGGCATGAATCGGGCCTGTCTCGTCTTTGGGGAGTTTTCCGTACCATGAACGGCCGTGCGAAGGTGCGCGTCCCGATCTTGGATGAGATGTGCCTTCAAATGGACTACTCGCAAGTGGAAGATACCATCATTCACACGTTATTTCCACACGCCGTTAGGGACCCTTCAACCCTCCCACCTTTACCAATTATAAGCATTGACCAACCGGTGCCGGAGCTCGATTCTCCCTTCTCTTTAGGGGAACTGCAAGTAGGCATCTCTCAAGACAACCCCAAATCTACTCCTGGCCATGACCAAGTAAAATTGAAGGACCTCCGAAACCTTCCGCCGCACGGCCTCGATGCGCTGCTACATTTGGCCAACCACTCTTGGGACTCAGGCGAGATATCTGACGCCCTGAGGGTAACGATCATTCATCCGATACCCAAGCCCGGTAAATATCCTCGGAATCCCCAGAATCTTCGGCCCATAGATCTAACCCCCGTAATATGCAAACTTATCGAGCGTATGATTAACAATCGACTCGTCCATCACTTGGAAAGTACAAATTGGTTTCACCCCGCTCTCACTGGTTTCCGCCCCCATCTTGCTACCCACGATTACCTATGGCTACTCCGGAGAGTTATTAATCGAACCTCGCGCAAGGCTTTGCCGGACTACGTCCTCACCTTAGACATGCACAAGGCATTTGACAACGTCAGCCAGTCAGGTATCCTTCAAGAGCTTTCCCTCGCCTTCCCCAGCCAAAAGGCCCAGGCCTGGGTACGCAGCTTTCTACAGCATAGGCCGATCCGTCTTAACCCTCAAGGACATCAGCCCACAACGTTCTACCTCGATAGAGGAGTCCCACAGGGGTCCATTTTGGCTCCTCTCCTTTTTAATCTCGCAATGAACCGTGTGGCCCGAACTCTCGAGCAGGACACTGCCGCCCGATTCGCGCTTTATGCGGACGATATTGTGGTATGGACAGAAGCCCAGGATAACAACTCCAAAGAAACTATGCAAACAGAGTTGCAGGCAGCAGTCCTAAGTTTGGAACATACGCTGTCCAAGTTCCGGCTACAGCTATCCCCAACCAAGACAGAACTGCTCAGCGTGGATGGTAAACGTGGCACAAATAAGGAACAAATTATCTCCCTTCAAGTGGGAGATACGCTGCTCGAATCCCACAATGGTACCATTCGACTGCTGGGTGTTCCCGTCAGCAGCTGTAATAGCCCAAAACAGTGGATAGCCTCACTTAGGAAAACCTGGCGTTCCACCTTACACCTAGTTACCCGGATATCGAACAAGTATGGTGGGGCGCACCAAACAGCTTGCACCATGCTCGCCCGTGCTGTGGCGCATGGGCGCTTCACGTACGGCTTCCCGGTTTACGAATTACGGCATTCACATGTAAACGCCCTCCACCAAATGAATCGGCACCTTCTCCGTGCGATCAGTGGCCTCCCCGCCTTCACAAGGGTAAACACTCTACACGACGCAGTTCCCCTTCCGCCTCTCGCTAACCCCATCGAAGAGACAAAACTACGCTTCAAATATCATCTGGGCCATTCGCCACAAGGAAAAAGACTCCAAAAATGGGACCACTTAAATAGTCAGTCTGAGAGCACCGATTTGCCGACAGCATTCCCTCCGTGGGAACGCCCATCCATCGGAATTCTGCGTCGACGCCCGATCCGCCGGGATAAAAGAAAAGTACGCGAACAATACGTTCGCACTCTCGCAAATGACAAGGAATACGACGAAGCTGACATCTACACCGACGCGGCTCTGAATGGAACGACGGCGGCCATTGCCTGGACATCTGCGGACCTGCCGAAATTGAATGGATCGAGGCACATTTCTAACACATTCGACCTCGTAGAAGAGGTAGAACTTGTAGGAATTCTGGGAGCGACGCAGCAAATTTATAACCATTCCGGCCATCTATCCACGAAGAAATTTCGCATCATCAGGGATTCCTATGTTGCTTTCCGAGAGTTAAATCGTCCGTTTTCACCGAACAATACGGCAACAAACATTCTCACATTGATAAGAGACCTACAAATTGAAGGCTTCAAAGCTCGAATTGTTTGGACTCCAGGACACACTACAGGCGCAGAAGGCAACCGTATGGCACACGACGCTGCCAGGGAGAGGCTACAATCACCTCCCACGGTGCCCGCCACGCCCGTCCCCCCTCTCCAGGCAGACTGGCAACTCCAGCTTCGTCACCTCAAAAAGGAAAGCTGCAAGCGCTTACAGGCAGAAACTCCTGTTGGCATCCTTGCCCCTCTCAAGCGCTTCTCGCGTCCCGGGGAAGTATTCGCCAATAAAGTGTATGCGAATGCAGCGTACATCCCCCACATTATTTATAAATGGACAGCTCCAGCAGGATCCGAATTGCGCCGATGCCCCCACTGTAGCCGTGAAGGCACACCACATCTTTATCACTTAATTTGGCTTTGTCCATCATTCGACCGTAATCGCCACCAGCTTTTAACTCTAAGTCCCGCCCCTGTGACTGAACAGGAACATGTTAGTCGGGTCCGCGACGATCCCACCACACTAGAAGCAATCACCGAGTACGCCCTTGAAAACGGTCTCTACAAATTAGTGTAACGGCCTGGTAGACTTCCCCGTTCTACCTACAATGTGAACTGACTGCAGCGTGCACTGTTTTCAGTGTGAACCGCGTTGTCTACAGTGTGAACTGTACATTTAAGTGTGAGCTGTGCATTTTAGTGCCACTGACTGACTTTTATGTGTTCATTTTGTGATTAGGACGCCAAGACTGCAACTGTGTTCATTGTGAGAGTTGTTACCTTCCCCTTTTCCCCTCATCCTTACCCCCCCAGGGCCCCATGGCCTCTCGTCTAATAAAGTTTTTCACTCACTCCCGCACACGAGCGTGGGCTTCGCGGCGACCACCCGGCAGCTAACAAAACCAAGAAAATGGCTATCGCTCGTGTGTGCGTGCCTCATAACGACCGCCCAGCGTCTCCTGCGCACGTTTTTTAAGCCAAGCGTACCCAGTTAGGAGATTGGCAAGAATTGCGGGAACCACGTGGTAGTTCAAAAAAACCTAGAAAATTCAGAGCGCTCTTGTGTGCGTGCCTCGCAGTGACCGCCCAGCGTCCCCCGCGCACACTTCCAGTTTTCGCCGTAATTGTGGCAACACTTGCTCGGAACGATAAAGACAGGTCATAGTGTACGCCACTCCAGTGTGATTTTCAATCATTATCACTTCCAAAAAATGACAGAAGCTAACACCTATAGCAACAGTTATGAACTAAAGGTGCTTGCGGCAGTGAAGAAGAAGCAAATCGGCTGCAATCGTGGAGTTAAAACATTTGTGATTGTCGTGCAGGTTCCGTACGGCTTCGCTACGTTGAAGTCTTACGCGATAGTGTGATTTTATTTCTTTTCCTAAATCGTGCCTTTTTCTGAAAAAGCGTGGTACTGCGGGCTTGTTAGTACATACTTGACGACAATAACAGCGCTTTAACGGGACGCAGAAAGATTGACAAGACAAGGCAGCGCCTTGTCGGTTGGCCCCGCCAGAGATGCTTAGGCTTACCGTGGCAGGGAATATTTGGTGGCAGCTTTCCCTAGCTGCGCGAATGATGCTGTATATTGGCGTTTTTTGGTCACATTACCAGCTCCTTCCCTGCACAAGCAGCCTTGTTTGTGCCTTGAGTGGCCTTTTATACAGCAGTAAGGAGCGGTCGCTGGAGCTACTGGCACTGTTTCCCGGCCGGCGCGAGCCGCGCCGCGCGCACCGTGCGGGTGGTTTCCGGCGTGCCGTAAGCGCGTGTGGCGTGCGCGGCGTATTTTCTCTTGCAAAAAAAAAAAAAAGAGTGAGAGAGAGAGTGAGAGAGAAAAAAACCCGAAAAGAAAGAAGAAACGCTTCGTGCGGTTCACGCTTTCGAACTCGACCCTGCGTTGGCAGAAAGATTTAAAAGAACTGACTACGGACTTGTGTTTTAAAGCGCCGTGAAGTTTGTGGTCGAGACTGGAAGTTCCTGATGCTTTTCTGCTTTGTCTTCTACTTTGTTCATTTTCTTTGTTTTTTATGTGTTTTGTGCTTATTCAACGTATGAACAATGGCGAGGCACCTCTCACAGTTGCCTCTAGTTACAAAGGGATAGCCACATCCACATCCATCCGTGGCATTCTGTGCGACAATTCGCTCCCGTTCGCGCCCACTGAGCGGATGGGGGTCGTCAGAGCAAATTCCGCCTCCTGCCAAGCAACAAGCAGGCGGGAAAGGTGCCAACGGGAGAGGAAATGGGGAGGGCGCAGCGGTGCAGGCTGACACAAAGCGACAAGCCACCTTAGGAACTCCGTAGTGCCGGGCAACGAATCTTGGCGGGAGTGCGCGACGTCGACTGAGGCGCCTGTCGGCGCCTATTGGGCCCACCCACATGACCTTTTCGGTTGTCGCAAAACCTCGTTCCCTCATACCGTTCATCTTGTTTATTGCTCGTCGTTGCTGGCGCTGGACACGTGGACGGCGCCGCCTCCGGTGGACGGCTGTTTGCCCATTTGCCCGTTTGGCTGTTTGACGGCTGTCTAGGACGAAGTCTTCCTTGTGTCGCGACGGCAAGTGAGATAAAAACGGACAAAAACAGACAATGGCTGAATTGGCTAAGAAAGCACAGGTAATACAAAGCACCCAGGATCCTAGTTTACGGCCTAGTAGCAAGAGACAACACATTAGTGCAGCAAACGTGAGAATGTTTCTGGGAACGCCGTGAGAGCACCCCGTTGAGGTCATGGTTTTCTTATGCAACCTGCAATGACTTAGTGATGCGAAAAATCAACGCCCTTTTCTTAATAAGAGAAAGAGAGTTAAAAGGCGAAGCTCCTTCGACGATGCCGCAATGGCTCAATCCGACAGACGTCGCCTCTGGTAACGGGAGGGACCCATGTCCGACGCCGACCACGGGAAGCGATTTTTATCTTGAGGCACTCGTGTATATTGGCTTCTCTGCAGTGCTTTATGGAGTAATGATGGACGGAACCAGTCAGGCATACAGATCTTCCATTTACAACAGAATCTGGTGATCATTGACGCCATCTGGAATCGATGTATTAAGTACTCACTGCTCCTGTTTTTTTCTTCACTTGTAGTGCCTACAGCGTGACCGCAAAGATGAGTACCTGCAGCCACGCGCAACCAACAAAACATCGCCATATTTCCTTTTTTACAGTAGCGAAGGCGTGGGCCCAGACGCACTCAAAATCACGGTCCCCGTTCAACAAATAAACGGGGTCGGCTTTCTATTCGTGCACCCCACGTGGACGGGAATACCCATAGCAGGTGAATCTATCAAGCGGGAGGGGTAACGGAACTTACACTTATTCAGTGACTCTGGACAGCACCAAAAGCTCTGTGAATGAGCTGATTGATTGATTGATCGATTGATTGATTGATTGATTGATTGATTGATTGATTGATTGATTGATTGATTGATTGATTGATTGATTGATTGATTGATTGATTGATTGATTGATTGATTGATTGGTTGGTTGGTTGGTTGGTTGGTTGGTTGGTTGGTTGGTTGATTGATTGATTGGTTGATTGATTGTAGGCTTTAACGCGCCGACGCAACGCAGGCGCTGAGGCTCGCCGTAGTGGAGGGCTCTGGATTAATTTTGACCGCCTGGGGATCTTTAACGCGCGCGCGAAATCTCGTACACACGGGCGTTTTTGCTTTTCGCCTCCATCGGAAAAGCGGCCGCCGCGACCGGGATTCGAACCCGCGTACTCGTACTCAGCAGCGCAATGCTTTAGCCAGTGAGCCACCGCGGCTGGTTCCGTGAAGGAGCCATGAAGACAAAATAAAAGTTCAGTTCATTGAAGGGACACTAAAGGCTGAATGAAATTTCGTTTTAATGGAAAGATCAAATGTTTCTAAGCTCTTTCGGGTTTTGTTCGACGAGCAACAATGCGTTATTTGCTGAGAAATAAGTAAACTAAGCTGGGCCCGTATGCCCGAACGCGATAAGTGCGGGAATAGTTCTCAACTACGGCTGTAGCGCTGTCTAGGTAATAAATCGTTTGCTCGAAACTGATACAAACGCTCGGTTAAGGTAGCGTTTCCGCCGGGTTTCCTGGCAAACCGACTAATTTGCCGTGGCCGACTTCGGCTTATTTGCGCCTTATTCGTAAGCGGGAACTTAATCGAGAACTTATGCGTACGGGCAAACGGGCCCTGGTGTTTCTCTCACCCTCTTTCATTTCAATTTTTTTCGTGACGTAGCCACTGCGTCACAAACTAGGAGCGAAGCACCGGCAGCACCGGTGCGGTTTAGAGCGCAAACGCTGGCAACGGTAACTTTTACGTCTCCGAGCCATGGCGGACTGCGGCTCGTTTCTCTGGCCGAGGATTCGACGTTTAGGATTTTTCACCGACGGAATGAGAAATGGTTTTATATGCTCGAGTGGTTGGTGTACCCGACTACTCTGGATTGTCAGACACCATACAGACGGCTGCCAGCGAAGCCCATTTGAAGCGACAAGCGACAAGTGCGGAGTCCCTGCCTCCCGGTTCGGCTTCAGGAAGGCCCCTTCATTTTATCTCGTGTGGCGATCACAGCCATCTCATATTAACTTTTATCGGGCGCTGGGAACCCAGCGTGAAATAAACTCTCTTCACGGCAGCCGTGTCGCAGTCGTTGTAGCCCGCGCTCTCCCTGGCACAAATATAACAAGGGAAAAGTGACGCACGCTTTACGGATTATCAATGGCGGCTCAAGGCGAACAGGCGGAGTGAGTTCATTTAACGGGCGATTATGTCTGAACCGGGTGCGCTTTACGGATAGCAACATTTTAAATAAAGAGTTACTCCTCCGTCTACTCCTACCCCGCGCGCGGAGAACGGGGGATTGGAAGTTCGAGCGGCTCTCTTAACCACCTGCAGTTCATCTTGTTCCCGTTGCCGGTTCTAATCAAGGCACTTTAGCTGCTTCCCGCCAAGTATATCGCGTTCAGAAGCTCAGGTGGTCACTGTCGTAGGTTATTGACTTCGCTAGTTGCGCATCAATGCTCTTCGAAAACGAAATTGAGAGCATTATGGCTGACTGAATAGTGAGGGAAGCAGCCTGAATCACAGTGTATAAAAGCTGTGCTCTCTGCTTTTTTTAGATACGATGACCTCACGGAAAGCTGTGATTTACGTTTATTTCACGTGCTCAACCACATAGTAACTGTTTTTTTTTGTCATGAAAAGACCTATAAATGTTCGTCTAATAAGCTCTCACCGTTCACCACTTTGGTGATGTCGTAAGCCCAAGTACCCAAATGCACACTAGGTGACGTCCCCTGTTTTCACGTTTCTGGCGTTTTTTTTCCTTATTAAGAGGGACTCACCTATTCCTGCGGGACTTTATAATTCATCGCCCACGGGGTTAAAAAGCATCGTCTAGCGATACAAAAAGTTCATAATCAGAGAAACGTCCCTGACGACCCAGTTTGCTTCTTTTAGAAATGTATCGCTTCTTCACTGAGACAAAAAAAATAAATAAGAAACGCATTTTGGTTTATCCACTTCTCACTAAATGGCACTAGCTGTCTAGCAAGCGAGAGATTTATTTCTTTATTTTAGTCCAGAAGAGACGTATCTCTAAAATAGGCAAACTAGGCCGTTGTGAGCACTGATATGCATCTGTAAAGCTTTTTGTATTGGTGCGCGATGGTTTTAAAGTCAGTCGGTCAAGAAGCCGTAGGTCTCATAGGAATGTTACCCGGTGGGTCCCCCTTAAACGACTGCTAGCTGCGAGGATGGCGTGTTTAGGTTCTCGGCACCGTAATTAATCGATACAGGCCGACAAGTTTTCACCCTGTAGTGACCCTTTAACCGCTCCGGCCTTAGCGGTGTCAATTGACTCCGTCACATAAACGTTTCTATAGCGATTGGAGAACGGAACCAAAACTGCACGTTTTCAGGGAGATTGTTCTTCAAGGGTGCCTATTGCGGTAGACATCACCGCTGTTGCGTCTCAGCGCGAACTGGACGCTACAAAGAAGCTGAAAAGAGATGAAAAAAGAAAAACTCCCGCCTCCCCTCACGGGAACCCCTGTGTAGATGCGACGCATAGGGGGTTCACGTTGCAGCGTTGGATAGCGGAGGAATGGCGCTGGAACGATGGAGCGGAGCGGCGCAGGCACCGCGTTTTATAGCGCGCATAACGGTGACGGGACGCGCCGTCGCCAGTGCGTCTGGCGCGGCTATGACGCAACACAATCCAACACAATCCACTTTAATCCAATCCAATCCAAATCCAATTCAATCTAATCCAATCCAATCCAATCAAATCCAATCCAATCCAAGCCAAGCCAAGCCAATCCATTCGAATCCAATCCAATGCCCCTCGCGAGAGTGTTCGCTATCGGAGAGGAGAGGGGGTGAGCGGCGGAGACCGCAGCTCACGCGGCGAGGAGAATGGGGGAGGGGCGGACGCCGACAACAACGTCGACGACGCCGGATGCAGGGACAAGCCGAGTGAATGAGATGCAGTCGCATCTAAAAACTCCCACCTCCCCTCGCGGGAACCCCTGTGTAGATGCGGCGCATAGGGTGTTCACGTTGCAGCGTTGGACAGCGGAGGAACGGCGCTGGAACGATGGAGCGGAGCGCCGCAGGCACGGCGTTTTAAGTGCAATGCACTTCTTAAGCGACCCTGAACCTGCGTCCACCGGCGACGTCCGCGCACGTGGAGATGGGCGCGCGCAGCCTGGCCGCTGACATGGCACATACCCACGTGGGGGATTGGCCAGGAATCTCCTCGTCTTCCTTGGCAACGGGGGGAGATGGGCGCGCGCTGCCTGGCCGCTGACATGGCACATACCCACGTGGGGGATTGGCCAAGAATCGGGCGTGAGAAGGGCTAATGCACCTGCTTAAAGGAGAGAGAGAGAGAAATAAACGTTTAATAAAAACGAGCAAATTTGGTGCTAGATGGCAGGGGCACCAGCCCTGTGGGGGGCAACATTAGTCCGGGATGCACTGGTCCTGGCTGGCTGCCCGGGCTCTAGCGACGACTTCTTGTTGCGCCGCAAGGTCCGAGCTGGTCAGCCGGTCCGCCCACTCTTAAAGGAGTACTGACACGAAATTTCAAAGCTGAGATCCGCTCTAGCAATCAAGTACAACGACAACACAAATAGGTGTCTGTGAATAAATGCCTCTTTCTTTCTTTGTAGTTGTGTGTGTGTGTGTGATCTCTCTTTCGCGAACATTACCGAACCGCGCAAATTCAACTCGTGCATTCGCACTTTCACATTCTTCCCCTCGGGGAAATGCGGGGAATTTTTTTATAGCGCGCATAACGGTGAGGGGACGCGCCGGCGCCAGTGCGTCTGCCGCGGCTATGACGCAACACAATCCAACACAATCCACTTTAATCCACTCTAATCTAAACTCGTACTTTCTAGCTTATTAGCTAGGTTCAGTGCTCAGAGCTCCTCGATAAGTATGCAAAATGAGTAGGCTTCCCTTAAGTATTTTTAGACGCTCTTATGGAGACTAAACAGTCTAATGCTATGCACCAAGCAGCGGGTACGTGCATCGCAGAGTCGAAAATAAAACCTTTTCTTTCTTTTTCTTTTCATCTATTTATATCATTGTTGTTCACTTTCATCAGGTGAGTGTTTTTTTCTGTGTCCAACGCATAATTTTTCTGCACCTTCACAAATTTCTTATTAGAAGGTTCGTGGACATTTGGGAGGCTCACGAAATTCGTGTGGATATTTTCTTCGGGCTGTAAGGCAGAGAAATCGCATTTAGTTATAGCTGCGTGCAAAGAGGTGTATATCCGCAGCGAGCGTTGTTTATTCACATGAAAATGCAATGAGGTTTGTGCTATGCCACCGCGAAACGACGCAGACAACGTTGTCCAGAGTGCTCGAAGGTGGTTTTCGTTCCACGAATTTTAATCGTAACCATCGTTATCGTAACCAACTGAACCTCAACCCGAACAGTTATGATGTGACTACGGCGTTTAAGGATTAAATAACTGGCTAACGAACGCAATAAATAGTATACATGCCGGTTTTCGGTATAACAAGCATCGAAACCGGTGAATATGTCCAAGCGGCTCTTTATTGTTTTCCAACCCCTTCAGGCGTAAAGAACAAATCCTGGCCTACGCGTGATGACGGTCCATTTGGACCTCAACCTACCTTTTTTGCGCCCCATATTGCTTGCAGACATACTTTCATGCCATTACAACGTCAAGTGAGGTGATACAATACCTACGAGCGTTCGGCAAGGTTGCAAAAAGGGTTTTACCTCGCATACGGTTACCGTCAGTCGTAATGGCTTCTACCAAAGCTGACAGCCCCGATGGCCTGGAATTTGTTTTGGTCTTGCATTTTCTCCGTTGTCGGTTAATACACTATAGCTGTTCCCTTTGTTTTAAAGATTGCTGAATACAGAAGCTGACACCTAGGTCCGACTCTTCACGCTCCGCACAGGACCGGCTTTGCAGGAATAGCGCGACGCCGGCAATGTTTCTTCCGGAGCGGTATCAAAACTATACTTCAAATGACGCCTTGAGCTGGTGCACGCGATTTTAAGTCTGTTGGTACGATAAAAAGTTCCGCAAATGCAAACTATAGTGCGGACAGGCATCAAAACTCAATCTAGCGCGAAGAAACAGCAGGGAGAGTGAGCCCCAGTGGAGCAGACGACAAATGCGAGAATCCCTAAGCCGACGTCACAGAGACGCGCTCCGCATAGGGAGGAGGCAAGACGCTAACTAGCGGTACTTGCTGTCCCTTTTAACGCGAAAGCTTTGTTAATGAGACCCATGGCGTTCTGTTAAAAACCTAATGCATTTTCGAATAGACCGATTGGCCGACAGAAAAGCTCTAATAAAAAAATTCACGCGGCTCCACGAAGTGAATCATTACGAGTGGGCAAAGCAATGGGGATCGTTCTTACCATAAATCACCCGTGAGGGTGCTTACTGCTGCTAAAATGATTTCCAATCCAATACGATCTAGTACAGTTCAATATAACCCAATACAATATAATCCATTTCAATCCAATCAAATCCAATCCAATTCACATTCAAATCCAAATCAAAATCCAAATCTATATATATATATATATCTATATATATATATATATATATATATATATATATATATATATATATATATATATATATATTGTGAGCGCTGTCTTCACATTGATTGCTTGAGTGGTCATTCTCCCTATTGTGTCCAAACACACTATCATCAGCATCGTCTCGCCCACGCATCGTTTGGTGTCATCATCGTATCGCTGGGCTCACGCGATCGTCATCATCATCGGAGTTCGCTGGTTCGGCTGGCTGCTGAGTAACGACCGCCGGAATAAATACCGCCCTGCATTAGGCCTGCTTTCCTGCTTTCCTCTCTCAAGTGGTGGAGTTGCTTGTCGGCCCCGTCCTCTGCCGCTCCCAGCTACACCCCTGGAGCTCCGTTCGGGTCGACGTCTCCCGCTCCACGAGCCAACGATGCAACGAGAAAGCGCGTCGGAACACAGCGCTCCACCGCCCTCGGCATGGGTGATCACAGGCCACCAGCGCGACCCTCCCTCCTTCGCTGGTCTTCGGGGTGAAGACGTTGAAGATTGGCTCGACCAGTATAATCGAGTCAGCCAATTTAACCGGTGGGATGATGCTTTTAAACTGCGCGATGTTCCATTCCACCTAGACCTGCTCGCAAAGACGTGGTACTTCAACAACGAGGCAACCTTCGAGAACTGGACCGATTTTACTTTACGCAAAGCATTCGGCCCCCCGTCAGCTCGCATCGATGGCGCCAAGAAAGATCTGGGTTCTCGCGTCCAACGTCCCGACGAAACATATGCGGCTTACATCGAGGACGTCCTCGCCCTCTGCCGCCGGGTGGACGGAAGCATGCCAGAGGCTGACAAGGTGCGGCACATCATGAAGGGCATTGCTTCATTTGCCTTTAACGCCCTCGCTATCCAGAATCCCCTGACAGTCAGCGATGTGCGGGAGACCTGCCAACGCCTTGATCAGTTGCAGTCACTTCGCCTTCAGCCTGAGCCGGCTCCTCTGGATGGGAACACAGATTTGCGTACTCTGATACGCGCAATCATTCGTGAGGAGCTAGGCACCCGTACCTCACCGTGTCTCCAACGCGATCACTGCCACCATAGCCCATCTCCGCTGCGGGATTTAATCAAGGAAGAACTGGCATCCATGACAGCGTACCCACCTGCAAATTCGACCCCTCCTGCCCCTTACATGACGACATACGCAGAGGCCGCTTCAAAACACCCCTTGTTCGTGGAATCGCCTCCGCTTTCGACTGCTCCCGGACATTTGACGGCCATTTCCCCCTCTCGGGGTGCCCAGGCGTACTACGCGCACGTGCGCCCCGACCGCCAGCTTTTCCCTCGGGACCGCCCGGTTTGCTACTACTGTGGAATTCGGGGCCACATTTCCCGTTTTTGCCGAAGACGCCAGCAGGATGAACGCCGAGGGTACGCTCCTGATGAGCGGGACAACGCCCGCTTTGCTTATGGTACCGGTAGAAGCACATACGTCCCTCCTAATCGCCGTTCTTCCCCGCCTCGCGATTCTCCTGAGTTTTCTCAGCGTAATACGCCAAATCGACGCAGATCGCCTTCGCCCTACCGTCGCTCGCTGTCCCCTCTTCGTCCTGCCCCACTTCCCAATAACGACCCTTCGGAAAACTAGCACCTGCAGTTTTTTTGGGGGGAAACTGCATTGCTCGAAGACGACACAACTCCTCCTGAACGTCCGTGGAACCTATTATTGGTGGAAGTGGAAGGTTTGCGTATTGAGGCACTTGTTGATACGGGGGCTAGTGTGTCAGTTATTAGTGCACAGTTATGTTCACGTCTGAGGAAGGTGAGAACTCCTTACTCCGGGCCATCCTTGTGTGGGGCAAATGGTGATGCGATTCGGCCTTCTGGATATTGTACAGTGCGGATTACCATAGACGGGCTCCTACATTACGTTCAGTGTGCGGTGCTGACTCTGTGTTCTCATGAAATTATTTTGGGCTGGGACTTTTTATCAGCATCGTCTGCAGTAATTTCCTGCCGCGAGCCTGCGATTCACCTCACTGAGGCAGGAATGGACTGTGTATCCGATCCTTCCGTACCGCGGTTGGTCTCTGCCGAAGATTGTGTCTTGTGTCCCGGCCAAGAAACGGTGTTTTCCGTAACGTGTGACAGTATCGCCGATGGAGATTTGTTTGCCATACCAGCTGGGAACTTCGCTCGCAAAGGAGTTATAATACCGCCTTGTGTCGTTCGCTTTTCACAGGGATCAGCTTTCATCGCCGCACTAAACATTGCCTTTGAGCCCATTCTGCTTCCTAAAGGCACTAAGGTTGCTTCTATTCTAAACGAGGAAGTTGGCTGTCTTGCGCTTTGCCCTATAGTATCACTCCAGCATGCCTGCGGACAAGCGATTACGTCTTCGAGCCTTACATCCACCATCAGCACTGAACTAAGCGAGGAAAATCAAAAATCACTACTCGCCCTCCTTACCAAGCACAAGGCGTTGTTTGATAGCCATTCCCTCACTCTTGGACGAACATCAGCAGCTACTCATCGCATAGAAACCGATGGTTCTTGTATCGTCCGCCGTCGTCCCTATCGCGTTTCATCCGCAGAACGCAAAATCATTCAAGAAAATGTGGACGACATGCTTCAGCGGGACATTGTTCGCCCTTCGGGCAGTTCCTGGTCTTCCCCGGTTGTCCTGGTCCGGAAGAAAGATGGCTCAGTGCGCTTTTGCGTGGACTACAGAGCGCTTAACAAAATAACCCGGAAAGACGTCTATCCTATGCCCCGAATTGACGACGCTCTCGACACGTTACACCGCGCAGAATACTTCTCGAGTCTCGATCTTCGGTCAGGGTATTGGCAGATTCCCATGGCCGAAGCCGATAAAGAAAAAACAGCCTTCGCCACACCAGACGGCCTCTACGAATTTAACGTGATGCCGTTTGGGCTTTGCAACGCTCCGGCCACCTTTGAGCGTATGATCGATACTGTACTTCGTGGCTTGAAGTGGAAGACTTGCCTATGCTACCTAGATGATATCGTCATTTTTTCGTCCACTTTCGCTGAACACCTTCAACGTGTGGATGAAGTCCTCACCTGCCTTGGCAATGCTGGTTTGCAGCTTAACACCAAGAAATGTCGCTTTGCCAGTACCTCAATCAAAGTCTTGGGCCACGTTGTAAGCAAGGAAGGTATACGCCCAGATCCAGACAAGATCAATGCGGTCCTCAATTTTTCCCGGCCTCTTCGCCAGAAAGAGCTACGAAGTTTTCTGGGCTTGGCTTCCTATTTCCGTCGCTTCATCCGAAATTTTGCAGCAATAGCCTCGCCCCTTCAGAAATTACTCACATCCGGAACTCCATTCATCTGGACCCAAGACTGTGAAAAAGCTTTCCAAACCCTGAAACAAGCTTTAACTTCTGGACCGGTCCTCTGCCACTTCGATGAGTCGGCACCCACTATTCTTCACACCGATGCAAGTGGTCACGGTGTTGGTGCTGTCCTTCTTCAGCGTACGGATTCCTCCTCGGAGCGAGTAGTTGCCTATGCAAGCCGCACTTTGACTCCCGCTGAAAAGAACTACACCATAACTGAAAAAGAGTGCCTCGCCGTTGTTTGGGCAGTGCAAAAATTTCGTCCTTACTTGTATGGCCGCCATTTCTCAGTGGTAACAGACCACCACGCCCTGTGTTGGTTATCCTCCCTCAAGAACCTCTCGGGGCGCCTTGGCCGCTGGGTACTCCGTCTACAGGAATATGACTTCACTGTGACTTACAAGTCGGGGAGAAAGCACAGTGATGCCGACGCTCTTTCCCGTTGCCCACAGCCGACCACCCACTGCCCACAGCCATCGTCTCAAAGTAACTCATCGCCTTCAACAACTCCGCTCGCGTTGCACATGGCCCCTTTGCAAACCGCCGGTCAAGATATACTACAAAACCTTGTTTCTCTCCAACGAGCCGACCCGTACTGCAGACGATTACTGGATCTTCTCGACGGTTCAACATCCCCACCTAACAGCCGAACGCGCCGCCAACTAAGTAAATTTCGCCTTTCCATTGGTGGAGCCCTTTACCGCCACAATTACCACCCTACCGGAGACAGATGGGTTCCAGTCGTCCCTCGCTGTCTTCGAGCCAACATCTTGGAAGTTTTCCACAATGACGCCACAGCTGGCCATCTTGCTTTCTACAAGACCTACGACCGCATCAAAAGCAGATTCTTTTGGCCAGGCCTTTCCTCAAGTGTCGCTAAATATGTTGCGTCCTGCCCTTCGTGCCAGCGTCGTAAACGCTCGACCTCAGCCCCTGCCGGTATGCTACAGCCGCTGCGATGTCCTTCTGCCCTATTCGAAGTTGTGGGCATCGATTTGTATGGACCAGTGCCTCTCACTTCGACTGGTCATCGATGGATTGTGACCGCTGTCGATCACTTAACACGGTATGCAGAAACTGCCCCTCTACGTACCGGCTGCGCTTCTGAGGTCGCAGATTTCTTTCTGCAAGCCATCTTCTTACGGCATGGACCACCTCGTACGCTTTTAAGTGATCGTGGCCGAACCTTTCTGTCAGCAGTCCTTGAGGAAGTTCTCCAAGCTGCTGGTACTGCCCACCAAACCACGTCGAGCTATCATCCGCAGACAAATGGGCTAACAGAACGGTTCCACCGTACACTTTCGGATATGATTTCTCTCTATATCAACCCCGACCACAAGAACTGGAACGTCATACTTCCCTTTGTAACATACGCTTATAATACCGCCGTTCAAAGCACCACCGGATTTTCACCGTTCTTCCTCGTCTACGGCCGCCACCCACCGTCCATTCTAGACGCATCTTTCTTTTCCTGTCCCGTGGATACCACAACCAACATCACCGACCAATTTGTTTCTCGACTAGCGCAGTGCCGAAACCTCGCACGATTGAACACCGAGTCTTGCCAAAATGACCGCAAGTCGCGATATGACGCAGACCGCGGGAAGTTATATTCAACCCTTGGGATGAGGTACTGCTTTCGACGCCGCTCCGTGCGCCAGGACTCTGTGAAAAGTTTATGCCGCGCTTCATTGGTCCGTACACCGTACTACAGAGAACTTCTCCAGTCAACTACGTCGTTGCTCCCACTTGTGGAGTCGCTGACCGACGGTTCCGTGGCATCGAAACTGTCCATGTTTCGCGCCTAAAGCCCTTTCGGCGCAGATCATGCTCCCTTTGACGGCCAGGATGGCCGCTTCAGCCGCCGGGGAAACTCGTGTGAGCGCTGTCTTCACATTGATTGCTTGAGTGGTCATTATCCCTATTGTGTCCAAACACACTATCATCAGCATCGTCTCGCCCACGCATCGTTTGGTGTCATCATCGTATCGCTGGGCTCACGCGATCGTAATCATCATCGGAGTTCGCTGGTTCGGCTGGCTGCTGAGTAACGACCGCCGGAATAAACACCGCCCTGCATTAGGCCTGCTTTCCTGCTTTCCTCTCTCAAGATATATATATATATATATATATATATATATATATATATATATATATATATATATATATATATATATATATATATATATATATATATATATATATATATATATATATATATATATATATATATATATATATCTTTCTCTCCCTCGCTCTCTAACCTTTTGTGAACCTGTTGTTCACAGATGTTTCGATTTACACGGTGCTGTGCCGTGAGCAGGGACACCGGACGCCGGACACGCCTAGGCCTTAAGGTGCTTCGCCCCTAAAATAAAAAAAAATGTTCCAGGGCCTTGGTATTTTGGTATTAAGCGGCTTTAATTGCTCGTGAAAACGCCTTCCCAAACATGAGGTTTTGTTAATGGTGAAGGCAACTCTCAAAATAACTGTGCTAGCTTGTTTTTTGTAAGCTGGCTTTTCCGCATTGCATATTCCGCAGTGAAGCATGACCAATTTAAGGAAGGAGTATGATTACAGAAAACGACTCTCTCGTCTTATCAAATCTATCCGGAAACAAATTACATGACAATTAAGCGCTACGACGATTCTAAATGCCGGAAACCGGGCTTTTGTTGTGTTAATACGTTCAGTTGAAAATGGCGAAAAAAGAACGGTTCTGGGTAAGACAATGCGTCGAGCATGAATAAGTAGTACAATAGCATACCTCAACCTCATCAATAAAGTGTCTTTGTACATTTAGATCATTTGTAGATACATTTACAAAGTTCGGGGAAAACTGTCGCTTCCGCGCTTCTCTCAACGTTCTTTAGGAACGGATGGCAGATTTCTTTTTCTTGCATGTGCTTGTGTGCTATTAAGATGGCGCAGTTTCAGTTTCGGTTTGTTGCACTGGATAATAAACGTACACCGCGCGATTTTCGATATTACAGAGAGATGTCCCGAAGTGTGGCGCACAGCGGTGGGACCTCTTGTAGATGAGCAAATAAATTACACGTAGTAGCAAAAAAAGGAGAACGAACTTATAAAAGCAATAGTACTGAGATTATTGCAACATACACAAAACTTACACGATCGTAAGCGTAAACATTAGCGTCTTTTATCATACCTTCGGAGGAAGTTTTAAATGTTTTTGAGCCATTCCTTTACATCTGGCGGGTAATATATTACAGCTGATGTAAAATAAGGAACTATGTGCTATTTGTAGCTTCTTTTTTTTTGTGATGTCATCGCAGCGTACCCTACTCCAGTGTTAAGCGCATGCAAAGACGCTTAACCGCCAGCAGGTAATGTGTCCACTATGAAACGCGTGCGTTCTCCTTACTTCTCTTTCTGCCGTTCAAATCCCTTCCGCGAGCACTGTACGTAGACGTGAGGGATGCTTCATTAAATTCAAGGGCTCCTTTAGCGCCGTCACCCTTCTCACCGTTTATGGAATGTGCCACTTAGTTTGGCGGTCACACTCGCATATAGTGAGAAGGAATAATAAGACGGTTGAAAAATATTCCATCATAAAAACGGGAACCGAATATTCTTAAAGGGTAAGAGATACTTCATGAACAATGCCAGAAGCGAGAACACCAAATAAATAAAGCCGCTAGCTTTGGTGACCCCTACACGGTTCTTTATCAGCACTTGTCTTACTACCGCCTCTAAAGACCGACGAGAGGTGAAAGCGGAAGAACGGAAACAGCAGAAAGGTAAATCTCTGACTATTTCTGGCTGTTAGATGATTCGGAATGGACGTAATCTGCTCTACATGCAATCGTTTCCGTTCGAAAATGAAAAAAAAAGCGAGCCTCGCCAATATAAAACCACTATCCGTGAGCATCGTGTGCTTCTTCGGGTGAGGCGTAGGTCAGGGCCCTGATTGAACAAAATATTGACGGTAACGCTGTCGCCACGAAACACGGGTTACATTCGTAGACCATATTGCCCTTCGCTCTGCGAATCCGCCCTCTATAGAATGTCGACAGCTCAAGAGGCAGCGAGTGGGTAAATCTGGTAAAGTGGGTGAAGCCACCAGATGTCTCGATCCACGTTCCAGCCTGGCCATTCCCGTCAAAGCAAACTTCAACGTCACCGGCTATAAAAGAGTGCCACCCAACTTCGCCGCTCTGTGGGCTCGGTAGCTGTGCGAAAGCACAGTCTACTAATCCGTTCATCTTCACTATGCAGGTTAGTAACACCCAGGTTATGTTTTGTATAAAAAGTCAAGTAATTATTTTCTAGTACAGCTGCCGAGCCCGCAGTGCTGTGTTGCCATTATTGTCGAATGTTTTCAAGTGCTGCGCTCATTACTGCTTTTGGGAGGGGATATTGAAACTAACCAGGGGCCTCCAGATACCATAGATGCTGTACTCACCGAGCTGAAAAACCTGTCTGCTGCACAAACCAAATTTTTTTCTGAACTTCAAAGTGTTAAAGATCATCTGCGATCAACAGACTCAGCAATGAACGATATATGCAAGCGTCTGACTAACCTGGAAACGCATTACTGTCAGCTTTCAAGCATGCCTAGAGAGCTAGATGACACAAAAACGTTAACCACTGAAATCACCCGGCATTACCATAACTTTCAATCCCGTGCAGACGATAGCGAAAACCCTTCACGCCGACATAACCTGATATTTTATGGTATTCCTGATCCTAATCCCAAAGAATCCTTTGCCGATTCAGAGGCAACAATCATTCCATGTATCACTGAAAACCTTGAACTAGAAATACAGCTTTCACAATTAGAACGCGCACACCGCCTTGGCCGCCATTCGCCTGACCGCGTCCGTCCTGTAATTGTAAAATTTAGTTCGTTTAAGGTCAAACAGTCGATCTTGTTGGAAGGCAAGAAG
Source organism: Haemaphysalis longicornis (assembly GCF_048455015.1). Taxonomy (NCBI): domain Eukaryota; kingdom Metazoa; phylum Arthropoda; class Arachnida; order Ixodida; family Ixodidae; genus Haemaphysalis; species Haemaphysalis longicornis. The sequence goes on from NW_027526225.1 coordinate 28,880,578, forward strand.
TTTAAAGACACTAACTACAGCGTTGGTGAGGACTTTTGCCCTGCCGTCCGACATGCACGAAGATACCTTGTGACTTTCGCCAGATTAAAATCTGCAGCATTTAAGTTAAGCTTCAAAATTTTGTTCATCGGTTATAAACGTTACGTCTTTGATGAATCCTCACAGACAGTAAAGGAAGTAACCTAACAATCACTGCGTCGTCCGTTATCATCTATCAATCCCCAACCAGCGCAACAAACTACCGTGTCTCTTTCCGTAATCTTCACCAACATTCGCAGTTTCATTTCGAAACGCGAAATCGTCTCTAATCTTGTTTCATTATCCAGTAGCAACTTGCTTTTATTAACGGAAACATGGCTTAATAGTGACGTAAGCGATCAGGAAGTTCTGGTTGATTTGCCAAATTTTCAGATCTACCGTAAGGACCGGGATGGCAGGATGGGAGGAGGGGTGCTCATTGCTGTTAGACAGGGCCTACTAGCAACTCTGGTGAATCTTTCGTCAGACTTGGAAATAATATGGATAAAATATCAAGCTGTACCACAATCAGTTTTAATTGGCGTGTGCTACAGGCCCCCACATAGGAACCCTGACTTCTCCGGCAAGCTTAATTCTGTGCTAAATGAACTTTCAACAAAGTACCCTAATGCCCATATTATCTTGTTTGGCGACTTTAATTTCCCGAATATTGACTGGCCTAATCTAACTGTTAACGGAGGACTACAAGTGAGGCGAGCGAATTTCGTAATGTTTGTCTAAATTTCAACCTAGCTCAAGTTGTCACTAAACCAACCCGCGTAACCCAAGACTGTGAAAACATATTAAACCTAATACTAACCTGTGTTCCTGAAAGCATAACATCTATTTCCTACTTGTCAGAAATAAGTGACCATGAAGTAATTTAAGCCGACATTTTAATAACTCCTCCAAAACAACGAACCGCCAAAAAAACCATACGACTGTATAATAAAGGAAACTACACGGCTATAAATAACGAATTGAACGATTTTCTTCCAATATTCAAAGACCATTTTTATTATCGGTCGGTGCATGATAACTGGAAGTTAATTAAGGATAAATGTGATACACTGGTAGAAAAATTCATCTCTAAGCTCAGTTTCCGTGCCAGTTCCCAAAAACCATGGTTTACTAAAACGCTCAAAAGATTAGAAAATAAGAAAAAAACGCCTTTTTCGCTCCGCCAAGCAGCAGAATATTGAAAACGCATGGTTAAAATATTATGCTGCTGAAAAAGCTTACCTCACGGCAATACGAAACGCTAAGCATTCTTTTTTTCACACTGACTTACCGAAATTGCTTGCTAGTAACCCTAGGAAATTTTGGCAGGTCATAAATACCAACCACTCGTGCACTACTACTCTTACTAATGAAGCAGGTGACGTGGCCACTGACTCGGAATGTGCCGATCTGTTTAATAGAGCATTTACGTCTGTTTTTAGCAAAGAAACTGACGTTCCACCCCAGCCACAGCCTACTGTAGTCAGTACTGCCGTGCCGCCAATTCTTTTTGTTGAACCCGGAGTTTTGGCAATCATTGATAAACTGAAATTATCCTCATCATCAGGTATCTACAGCATAAATTCGACATTTCTAAAGAACACTTAAAACATCTGTGCAATATTTTTGTGCCTACTTTACTCGTAGTCTCTTGCCACGGGCCAGCTTCCTGCAGATTGGAAACACGGAAATAGCACCCCAGTATATCACCCCAGATATCACCCCCAGACTAAACTGGCCATGTTTTCTCACGACTTGCATATTAACTTGGTTTCTAACGTGCAGACTGATGCCATCTTTCTGGACTTCGCAAAATTGTTTGATAAAGTACCCCATAAGCGCCTTCTGTTGAAAATTTCCCGGTTAAACCTACACCCCGGCGTCCTAAATTGGATCCGTGAATTTTTAGGTAACCGCACTCAAGCTGTCTTTTTTAACAATGCTACCTCTACTTCCCTTCCTGTAACATCCGGTGTCCCGCAGGGGTCAGTTCTGGGTCCGCTTTTATCCCTTATATGTATTAACGATCTCCCAACTCACGTATCCTGTAAAATCCGAATGTTTGCCGATGATTGTGTTATTTACCACACTGTTTGTAACGCTTCTGATCAATTAGCTCTACAAAGTGATCTTAACAACGTAAAGCAATGGTGCGAAGATTGGCTAATGGAACTTAACCCTCACAAATGCAAAGCCTTATCCTTCACCCGCCGCCCCTCTCCCCTTGTTTTTTCTTATGCTATCAGTAATGTTCCAGTTGAAACAGCTAATTCATTTAAATACCTTGGGGTCACGTTCTGCAACGATCTTTCATTGGGTTTGCACATCACGAAAGTCATATCATCGGCAAATAAAACATTCGGATTCTTGCGACGTCATCTACGTAACGCACCTAGCAATGTAAAATTATTACCGTACAAAAGCCTTGTCAGAACTAAACTTGAATATGCTTCCCCAATCTGGAGCCCGCAACAAGCCTATCTTGGAGACACCCTTGAGTCTCTTCAAAACCGTGCCGCTAGGTTCATCCATAGTTCTTACTCCCATGACGCCAGCTTATCTTCACTAAAGGCAGAAATTCAACTACCCCTCCTTTCCCTTCGCCGCCGTATCGCCAGTCTTTCGTTATTTCATAAGTTTTTTCACAGCTCGATGCGCATGCCACCTTATTTTGTTCCCCCAGCGCACATGTCTCAACAAACTGGTCATCTCCTTCAAGTCGCACGCCCACGTGCACGCACCGTTACTTTTTCGACATCATTTTTCCCTCGCACAACAGTTGCCTGGAACGGCCTTTCAGGCGACATTGCTGCCATTACTTGTACTTCTACTTTCACAAGCACTATCACTAATCATCTTTCACCTTAGGACAAAAGATGTTTTCTACTCAGTTTTTTATGTACCCACCCCTTATGTAATACCCCGCAAGAGGTCTTTAAGGAAATAAAATGAAATGAAATGAAATGAAAAGAAACGGAGCACTAGACCGATTAGATGCTAAGATGCGCACTTTGTCTTTTTTTTCTTCAAGTGTTGTTGTAGTTGTTATCCTACCGATTGCACTTGTGCAGTTTTTTTTCCGGTTCAAAGTGTTGTGCCCTTACAAGTGTATTTTTATGCGTGTATGTTATCCCGTTTTTTCTCTCTTTTTTGTGTCGCCCGCACCTGCTCAAAGCCTGGCATCCAGGCTAGCAGTAACCTGTAAATAAATAATAAATAAATAAAGCAAAAAGCTCCCTAACGTTATAGCGCTTTCACCGGGGCCCCGCGCCGATGCCGTTAGCAACAGTCGCCTAACCGGAGTTATGCAACACAGAAAAGCAGAAAGCTGTTGTCGAAACAGGGCGTTCGCCGTTTTTCTGTTTGTTTATTTGTTTGCCGAAATCTCGTCTGTTCACCAGCTTGGTTGCCGAAACTGTCATTCCGACCAGGCTGCAAAAAAAAAAAAAAAAAAAAAAAATTCTGGCACTGAGAGGATCACAAAGGAAAAGAAGACGGGGTGCTTTCGCCCGTGCGCTGCACTCGGTGGACACTTTACACGACGTCAATGGACTGTCACTGCTTATGTAGAATGATGCGATGTTTTCTGGCTTTAGCGCCAGAAAAGTGCTTTAGAAGTGCATCGCAAACTGTTGCAATTTCTTTAAGTACAGAACAACATTTTGCAAAGCGCATGCAATTCAAACACCAAAAAGTACCCAGAACGTTTCTAAAGTTCGTAGTTTGATGAAACAAAAATGATATAAAAATAGAAAGAAACGACAGCTATAAAACGTCGCGAAGGGATAATTATTTGGAAAGTTGGATAGAGAAGTCAGACGTGATGGCAGTACTTTGAAAAGGTTACGGCAAAGTCACTTTTCGACTTCAATAAATCCACTTTGGTATGTCAATCAAGCGAGGTCAACGGCCTTCAACCTCTTACGAAAAGCATTGATTCTACTCAAGTACGACAGCTTCTGACCTTTTAGCGTTGAATGCTTGCCCTGGTATACTATATTACTGTCCTCTTGATGTTTTGCAGGACGTGTATCACCATAGGCACTGTAATGTGACTGTTTTTCGAGAAAGCGATGCGCAACCCTTTATTTTGTACCCAGATTATCGCGCTACTACTTAGGAGAATGACAGAGGCAACAAATCAACGAAGTAATTCACCGTAAATTCTAAAAAAAGTGGTTAAAAGTATGTTTGAAACACCCAGCATTGTCTCTCCTTCTCTTCCCCCGTTGTATAGTTAGTTGCTTTCGAAAGTTAAAAAATGATGTGCTGTAAGGGCAAGGAATTGTTTGTTCCAATTTTTTTTGTATTATGATCTCGATAGAATTCGAGAATAATCTTTCTGCATTCGATTGTTTACCTTAACAGCTCGTCCGCGGGGACCGGGATTTTTTTTTACCGAAGTCGCGCTTAGAAATACTGAGAAAATATGTTCCTGCAGCAGGCTGAAGGAAAAACAGGTGACTTCTCCTTCGGGAGCCTCTCATACACAGGTGAAAGTTTAATCGCCGGGCAAGTTTTGACCGACCTCTTCCTCTAGCGCAAGAATTAGGTTTTGCTGACCCCCCCCCCCCCTTCCCGCAAAAAAAAAACACAACAAAGAAAAATTCTGGGCAGCCTGTATGCCATTATTTGAAGCGAAAAAAAAAAACACGGACGATGAAACAAAGTAGACGACACAGGCAATATGTGTCGTTTCTTCTGTTTCATCGTTCGTGTTTTTTTGTTGCGCTTCAAATCATGACCCAGCAAGAAGTTCTTCTAAAACACCCTGTTATGACCGAAATCGACTTACGTCACCTGAACGTAGTGGAAGTTGAACAAGTTACGTAGCCAGCAGGTTGCAGTCACGAGACCTTTTATTCCAACTTTCAACCAAATGATGGTGGCTCCGACCCTTCAACCACCTTCTTTACTCATTTCTAGGCCACGGTGCTAAAAATGCAGGCCTTTCCTGGCGCACGAAGTCTTTTGGTGCATCGTATTCTAATTCAGGATGCATGCCTATTACAGTTTTGATTAAAAGTTTGAAGTATATACTGAATCCCTGCGCCTAAGGACTCCTGATTTTGTTTTAAAAAAGCGAAAGCCTCAAGCGCCCCACTCTACGATAAAGCGCCGTTGTTGCTGTTCGTGTTCGTGGGTAGGGGGCTATGTAAGATAAATATTTTTATTTCTCTTTTTCATTTTTTAATGGTTAATTTGGTTGTTTATGTATTTCTTGTTTTTGTAATGCCGTGAGACCAATCACGTTCATTTGCACTATGATACTCAATAAATGCGTTATATTGGCCAATTATTCCTTTGAGAAGAAATAACGACCACACCGACAGCAACAGAAAACGAATGTACTCAAGTTTGCCGCCCCCCCCCCCCCCTCGAACGGGAGTCTTGTTCGCCTAAAAGCAAAGAAATTAATCTGAGAGCATAAATGGCTCAGACACGCGACCACCAGCATTGTCACCAGGTCAAATGGCCAATGGGTAATGTGGCCGATTCACAATTTGGTCAGTTGGCCACCTTGAGTAGGCTGGGAAGGGGGGGGGGGAGCTGATTGCCGTCTGTCAGTTTGAGCGGACTTTCATTTTAAAGACGATAGTCTTTCTTGGGCTACTTGAACGGAAAATTTTGATCTGACTGTATGTCTGTCTGTCTGTGACTCGATCCAGCCACCCGGCCAAAGTAAAATAGATTTTGCCCAATACTCTTATATACTCACAACCAAATCTAAACGTCTAAGTCCGGTGCTAATGTTTATACTTGTCAACATTCTTAAACAAAAACAAAACATTTTGCAAATATCAGGCAGTAAATCAATGCATGACTGATATTTGCAAGTTACGGATGCTTGCTTTTTGCGATAGCTAATAAAACACTACATCAACTGCAGGAAACCATCGCTGGCTGTTGCCCGCGCTACCTGGCGGAATGTGGAAAAATAAAGCCGTTCCACTTAATGTGAAAGTTGTCGGAAGTGCAGAGCAGTGATTCGCCATAATGGGCTGTACCGCCATTATCAGCTTACTGCTACCACCCCATGCAATAGAAATTTCCCGCCTTCGCAGTGCTCGCGCGCCCCCTGCCTGAAACTTCGCCAGCGGGAGTTCTGTGCTCTTTGAGCTTTTCTCCCCGTACGTGCCGGCGTTGCACGGCAGCATTTTGCGTTTACGATCGTAAAAACCAACCCAACGGGCGTCCTTAACTAAAGGAACGGGGGCGCTGCCGGTTAATTACGTATATTTTTCCTCAAATATACCTATAGTTTTCTTTGCGCTAAACAGCGGGAAGTTGTATGACAAGCGCCAGCGTTTTACAGGTTTCGAATTCTTATGACTATATAAACCGCTTGGCTTTCGAAGCCTCTGGGGTACGCCAACTTATTGACGAAGAGCGCTATCGCGGTGCCTTAGTACGCGCGAGAGCAGAGCAATGGGCAGTAGGTGAGGCGCCCACAAAGCGTGCGCTCGGAATAGAAAAAGCACATGCACGACGCAATCAGATCAAGGAGATAACTTACATGGGTAAAGTAACGAGTGAAAAAAGCGAAATCGATAACGCTTTTTATGAGTATTACCAAGCACTGTTCGCTCTTAAGCGGTGGCCGCAGAAAGCTTCAAGCGGGATTTCATAGACGGGCTTCCTCGTTTAGAAGACGAAATGAAGGACTGGCTTGAACGACCTATTTCGGAAGACGAAGTGAAATGTGCTATTGAAAGCCTGAACACGGGAAAGTCGCCGAGGCCGGATGGGTTAAGCGCTGCTTTTTATAAGATGTTAAGTACGATATGGTACCTGTGCTAACAAAGATGTTTAATGCAGCGTATGATATTAAAACACTGCCCCCATCATATTCCACGTCCCACACAGTCCTCATTCCTAAAACAGATGAAGCGGAGAAACTTAAATTTGTCAAGTCGTACCGGCCAATATCATTAACAAACGTCGACAACAAAATCTTTATGAAAGTTCTGGCACAAAGGCTTCAAAATGTTGTCCAACAAATAGTAGGGCCCCATCAGGCGTGCGGAATTAAGGGTCGCAATATTTTTACAAATATCCATAAAGCAAGGTGTGTCCTCGAGTGTTGCGACGCCCTGCACTCGGGAGTGGCAGTCCTGCAGATTGACTTGGAAAAAGCGTTTGATTGTGTGTTACACCAGATATTGTTTTGTATTTTGGACCATGTGAACGTTGGGCTTGTAATTAAAGAGGGAGTCGCCCTGGCGTCCCGCAATTGCACTACGCGGCTGATCGTGAACAAAAAGTTGGGAGCCCCAATTGAAGGGCAGTGTTTGGTGCGCCAGGGCTGCCCCCTCAGCCCCCTATTGTTTTGCATATACATCGAAGCCTTGTGTATGAGTATAATCAGAAATAGTGCCATCGAAGGTTTCCGATTGCATGAGTCAGAAGTTAAACTTTTGGCTTACGCAGACGACGTGGCCGTTTTTTGCATGAACGAAGAAAGCGTTCAGTTGGTAGTTGACAATGTCAAAAAGTTTGGCATGGTGACGGGTAGTTTTGTGAACTGGGCAAAGTGCTTAGGATTTTGGCATGGGGAATGGTCATCAACATCGCCAACCTTCGCTAATATTAGTTGGGTCACCACTCCAGTGAAGTACTTGAGCGTTGAACTTGAATATTACAGGGATAGTGAACCATACTGGCGTAGCCAGACACAGGCGTTGAGGGAGAAGGCCGAGAAATGGAAGGGGGCAAGGTTGTCCATTTTTGCAAGGGCCACGGCATGTAACTTATTCTTTGTAACGAAGATTTGTGCAGGTACTGCATTGTTCGCGAATCAACGTCCAAAGGCTTCACCGGGTATTTGCGGTGTTCGTTTGGGGCTAAACATGGGAGAGGTGCAGCAGAACAAACCTGTTTTGGAGAGTCCGAGATGATGGCTTTGAGCTGGCGCACCTGTATGTGCGACAGCTGGTAAACCGGTTTTTGTTTTGGCGAGATGTTCGTGACCCGTTCTTGCAGAGTGTCATGCAAGTACGGCTGGAGCGTGCTATGCCTGAATATGTAGTATCAACATAGTGCATGCCAGGTGGCGTGTATGGGTATTTTAAAGGAATAGTTATGGCGGCCCGTTTTCTATTCGCACGTTTTTTTGGCGAGTACCTGTCCTCTGTGACACGCAAAAAACTGCATAAGGACATTTGCGATGTTGTTTTCCACGTCCGTGTGTATAGATCTCATTACCGTGCTGGGCCAGGCCAAAATGTGCTAAAGCGCGTCAACAGAATGGAGGTTCGCCCTGGTGTGCAAACCTTTTTCTTCAAATTACACACAGGCACCTTGTCTGTTGGAACCTGGATGCAGGATAAAGGAATATCTGTGCCATGGGGAACTCAGTGTTCAATTTGTAAACAACCAGAAACGATAGAGCACGTTTTTCTGCATTGTTGGGCAGCGGTATTTTTGTGGGATGTCCTCCAGAGGACCCTTCATAAAGATTTCCCGCTGAGCCCCCATGGCATACGCTATCTAGCGGTGGAAAACGGGGAGGGGGCGCCCTTGGACCTCGTTATGTTGGTGGCCTTGCATAGCATATGGCGCTCGCGCATGGCCTGGCTCCACGGGGATGTGGACGCCCGCCCTACGCGGCAATGTTTTCGTGAGTCCATATCCCAGTACGTAGAAGTCCAGGTGCTTCTAGACTTGGGTCGAGCAAGCGAGCTAGGACGACAAGTCAAGCGCCTAAAGTGCTGAGCACTTAAAAAAATCATACGGCAACAGCAACGAAGGATTTCACTAGGTAGGTTCCGCGTTCCGCTTGAAACGCTCGTGCAGTAGGGAAACGTGGTTCTATAGCCGTTGTATTAAATGCAGCGCATTTCAGTAACTCACGATGTCACCCGCGTTGACGTCCGTAGTCGCAGTCCGCATCGCTCCCTGTCGGTCTGTCATTGGATTGGATTCGATTGGATTGGCTTGGCTTGGCTTGGCTTGAATTGGATTTGGATTGGATTGGATTGGATTAAAGTGGATTGCGTTGCGCCATAGCCGCGGCAGGGGGTTCACGGCACGTTTCACGCTTCACCATCTTCCTGCCTCTCGCGTGCTGTTTTAAATGCAGAGCATTTCAGTAACTCACGATTTCACCCGCGTTGACGTCCGTAAGCGTCCGTAGTCGTAGTCCGCACCCCTCCCCCTACACTATATAAAAAAAATACTGTCCGGCGCCTGGTTTCGATCCCTCGACCCTGCGGGCGGAACGCAATGTACATGGTGCTCTACCCACTGCGCCACAAAGCCGGCACAGAATGAGAGGCTACGAACGCGCCTTATATCCTTGACTCATTAAAATTACTGTTGACGAGCGCTCTCTCGTCAGCAGTTGCCACAAGTGCAACAACATTAACGTAACGAAAACTACTTAACGTCGTGCGCCCCCGGAAATGCTCTGCATTTGATCGTGCCCCTCGCGAGGGGGATGTTTTTTACACTCGCGCTTTCGGTGGACAGGCGATGCCGCCGCTACGCCGCCCGGTACGCCAAGGACACTCAAGGCCGCCCGCTCTTGCGCGCGCGCCACAGAAGTTAAGAAAGCGGGAATGGCGATGTTTGCATGCCGCGCGTGGGGCATCGCATCGCGGGCAATCAATCTGCCGCGTATCTCTCAGCGAGATTAGCTGACAGGCTCGTTTTCGGATTCCTTAACTCACGCGCGTCTCCGCCGTACGGCAGTGCTGGCATCGAGGCACCCGACTTGGAGCAGTGGAACGCGGTAAATTTAAATTGGCTTGAGCAAACCTTTAGCGTGTTATCTTGGGAGGAATGAGACGGGAGAGGAACAGCATGAGATGTGAGCCGGAAAGAGAAGGGAGGCATTTACTTGCCAGGGGCATCAGTCAACTATCGTCTTGCGTCGACATTTGCAATGAAAGGAGCAGATACGCGGCCATTTTATTGTCTGTATCAATATTGATTCAAGATGCAGCCTGGAGGAAAAGTTCATCTCAGCAGCGATGAGACGTGCCGTGCTCTTGCGTATTTCTTGATGAGAATATTGCGCATGCCCGGCGGTGGAATTACAGGGCACTTTCTCCTCCCTTACGTCATTACAATGCTGCTATGGCCGCCGCTCGTACCGGCGGCCATAGCAGCATTGTATGGACCGGCCGGCCGTTGTATGGCATCACCATGCGTGGCAAACAGCTCGTCAGTGGGATGCCGGTGGCGGTCAGCGCGGCGCTCGTAGGCATGGCTTCCCGCCGCTGTGCTCGCGCGTCTAGCGAAGCTTACATAACTACAAAAACTTTTTTTTCAGTTTTCTGAGCCTTGAGAATGGAGACAACCTGTACAAGGCACACAATGTGCATGTTTTACGCATATATTCAGTAACTGCAAACCGCAGACGCCCCTCAATGCTCTAAGCGATGTAATGTCGAGCTGGAAGCGCATGTTCACTCATTAGTGCGACCGTTGTAATACACAAAGTACATTTTTCATGCCGTACTGCATGCTGTTTGGTGCACCCAGGAACAGCTTGCATTTGATGCTCCCTGCAAAGCAGGCGTAGGAAGCAGGTCCAAGCACGCGACGGTGCGGGAACTCGCATTTGATGAAGAAACGGCGTCGTGCACAAGCAAACGGGGGAGGGTGTGAAATGTCCCTTGTTGTGCCGGCGGGCTGGTCGCTTGCACTCGGCTTGCACAATGTGCAAGCCGAGTGCTTGCACAATGTGCTCGGCTTGCACTCGGCTTGCACAATGTGCTCCCTCAGGAGGCATCAGCAGTAGACATCGAGTACGAGCGACTTCGTGCAATTCGCAGGAGAGCAGAGCGGCGAGCACGAAAAACGGCGTCTCCGGATGATATTCGGCATGCTAGACGGGCGCAGAAACACGTCCAAAAACACATTCGCAAGCTCGCTAAACAGCGCTGGAGTCAGTTCTGCTCTCGACTGGATCCACGCAAACCACTCACGCGTATCTGGCAAACGTTTCGCGCCTTGAGAACTCCACCAAGCCCACTTCACCCGTTCTCAGCCGTGGCTCTACAGACGGGCGTCAGTGAAGTGAACGTTGCTGAGAAATTCTGCACTAAAATCACCACTCCGGCCAGCAACGTGGTAATTTCGGAGGTGTCCCCGTTCTGCTACTCTACCGCGAACGCAACGCTGATGGATGAACCCTTCACCATCGAAGAGCTTACCACGGCGTTGGGAAATCTCAACTTGTCTTCCTCTCCTGGCGCTGATGGAATCACGTATTTAGCTTTACACCACTTGGGTCCCAAGGCTCTCCAGCAGTTGCTGTCCCTCTACAACCAGTCCTGGCAGATCGGGCGTCTTGAGGCCTCCTGGAAGATTGCCCGGATCGTGGCGATTCTCAAACCAGGCAAACCGGCAACAGATATAGACTCTTATCGGCCAATTGCACTACTAAGTTGTATTGGCAAGGTAATGGAGAAGATGGTGCTGGAACGGATTGTTTGGGACCTGGAGAATCGAGACATTTATCCATTGCAAATGTCTGGGTTCAGGAGAGGACGTAGCAGCGTAGACAACATCCTCTCCTTGGTGTCAGATATTACCCGGCAAAATCAGCCGGAAACATCACTATTACTGTTTCTTTGACATCAAAGCGGCATTCGACAGCGTCGCGCACGAAGCCATCCGAAGAGAGATGGCATGCATAGGGCTTCGAGGACGCATGTTCCAGTGACTATGTGACTACTTGCAAGACCGGTACGTCTACATGGCCACCAGTGATGGCGAAACGGCCAAACATCCCGTCACGCAAGGAGTAACTCAAGGCGGCGTCTTGAGCCCGACGCTTTTTAGCATGTGTCTTATACGCCTCCCAACAGTCCTGCCCAAAGGTGTCAACATTTCACTTTACGCAGACGACATCTGTATCTGGGCTTCAGGCAGGAACCGTTGAAACATTCGCGCCACACTCCAGAAGGCAATTCTCAAGATGAGAAACTATCTCAGATGCTGCGGTCTCATATTTTCCCCGGAGAAGTGTGCTGCGATAGCATTCACGCGGCGCGATGTTTCACGTTATACGCTCACCGTAGAGGGCACTCCAATACCATATGTCAAGTCGTACAAGTTTCTCGGTGTCACGTTTGACCGCTCAATGTCATGGGCCCCACATATTCGGCGACTGAAGGAGCGGCTTCTGTGCTTTGTGCGCATTCTGCGTATGCTCGGTGGGAGTTCGTGGGGCTGCCCTGTATCCTCACTCTTTTGCCTATATAAAGCCCTTTTTGTCGGCCTCTTGCGTTACAGCCTGCCGGCCCTACATCAGCTATCGCCTACAAGCCTGAAGGTAATAGACTCAGTGCTGGCAAAAGCTATGCGCACCTGCCTGGGTCTACCTAAATGCACATCGACGGTTGGAACCCTTTGCGAAGCTCGGTGCTTTTCCGCCACAGTGCTACAACGCCAAGAGGTGCTTCGAACGTCTTTGCGCCATTTGACTCGGTGTCATACGCATCCTTTGGCAGACCTGTCCACACAGTATGCAAGACACTTGCTTCCGGCGAATTTTCAACAGCCTCAAAAGTCGATAGTAGCCCCGTGGGTACTGGCACCATGGAAAATTTGCACGACTATACCCGGAATTAGCAAAAAGTCTGCCATGCCTGCGGCCGCTCTCAAGTTCTTCACACTCGAGTATATTTCCAGCACTTACAAAGGCTACACACATGTTTATGCGGATGGCTCGGTTCGCCCGGGCTCATCCGCCATCGGCGTGTGGATCCCATCAGCCCGGTGCACTATCGAAAGAAAACTTAGCCATGAAACATCCTCGACTGCTACCGAGCTGGCAGCTGTGAGGGCTGCACTTCATTACATCAGCGGCCATCATGCCCAGCAATGGGTAATATTCCTCGACTCGCGCAGTGTCTTACAAGCGCTCCGAAAGCTTAACAACAACCGCAGTCAGCTTGTATGTAAAATTGCCGAAATTCACACAATGGCAGTGCGCGAAGGCCATGGAATCACTCTTCAGTGGGTACCTGGTCACTCGGACATACAAGGCAACATTAGATCCGACGCAGCCGCCAGCGCAGGCCACTTGCTGAGCAACACAACCCAGCTTCCTTTCTCCCGAGAGGACAGCAACGCCCTTATCCTCGCAAGTGGATGGGCTGCACAAAGGTCGGAGTGGCAGGACCCTCACCGCAGGTATCTGCCACTGCACGCTATTGACCCGCATTGTGACTTCCGATTTCCACGCGGCCTCAACAAGCGGTGTGAAGGAGTTCTGCACCGACTGCGCCTGAATGTGTGTTCCTTGACCTTTGTAAAGCGTTTGACAAGGTGTCCCATAGCAAGCTGCTGTCTAAGCTTACGGCGATCGGTCTTCCCGCGTATTTGGTTAACTGGGTTCGTGAATACTTAAAAAATAGGATGCAATTTGTTGATGTTGGGGAATGCGTTTCTGATGCTCTGTCTGTCTCATCTGGAGTGCCTCAGGGCAGTGTGCTGGGGGCCCTTCTTTTTCTTATTTACGTCAATGATTTGACTGAAGTGGTTTCTGGTCCGGTTTCTTTGAAATTGTTCGCTGATGATTGTGTTTTGTTTATGAACGTTCGTTCTGCAAGTGATCAGGCTATACTACAGGAAGCTATTGACAGTGTTGAACAATGGTGCAAAGATTGGGATATGGAAATTAACTCGCAAAAAACAGTCTTTTTAAGAATATCGCGTAAAAAGTATCCCAGTGTTTTCCAGTACCACCTTCATGGCTTCGCAATTTCAGAAGTTTTAACTTATAAGTATTTAGGCGTCACATTTACTCAAAATTTGACATGGTCCCAACATATTTCCGACATATGCGCATCAGCCTTTAAAAAGCTATGTTTGTTAAGGCGAAAGCTTAAGCATTCTCCGTGTAATGTTAAGCTCTTAGCGTATCAGACTTTCATCAGGTCAAAACTTGAATATGCGTCTGTTGTGTGGGACCCGCAAACTAAAAAAGATGTCAACCAACTTGAGATGCTCCAAAGAAAATGCGTTCGTTTCATTTATGGCAAATACAGACGACAAGACTCCCCTTCGCAGCTCATGACCAACAATAATATCCCGACACTAGAAATAAGAAGGAAACTAAACCGTCTACTGTTTCTTCACAATATACTAACCAAGAAAGTTTCGTTGCCTATACCTACATTCCTTAAGCCCTTAACCACGAGAAGAACGCGTCACACACGAGAGCATGCTCTAGAGCCTATTTTCGCAAGGACTAGTTCATTTAAAAATAGCTTTTTCCCGCGTACCATAGAAGACTGGAATTTACTTCCTGAGTCAATTCTAGCAGCTGACAATTTTGCTAGAGCATTGGAGCAGCACTTGTATTGTTGAACCGATGGTATTGACGCAATACAGTGATGGTGTATCACTGTGTTGGGTGAGATTGATATTGCATTCTGATCGGCTTTATGATGTATATTGTTCATGTGCTGTTTTGTTTTATGTTGTTTCTAGGTAGTGTTGCGTTTTTTTTTTTTTTTTGTTGCTGCTGATACCGAGTAGTGACCTTTGTATTTTTCACTTGCCCCTCCTGCTAGGGCCATTCTGGCCTGCAGTATTTTGAAATAAAATAAAATAAATAATAAGAATGTGGCGTTTACTCGGAGTTATAAGTTTAAGATTGGTTGGGAAGATTCCCCCCTGTGCCGGACTTGCGGTGTGCGCGAGACTGTAAATCACTTGCTCTGCGTCTGCCCTCGATACGCTGCTGCGCGAAAAACTGCAGCGAGCTCCCTCTCTCGTGTACGTCATGGAGGCAGCCTCGAACTTTTTCATTTTCTTGGGCCTTGGGCCAATAGTGCTGACAGTACCTTTGGTACAAAAGTACTGCTCCAGTTCCTACGAGAGACTGAACTGGACAAATCTCTCTAGATCAGAGACAGAGCAAGTGTGTCACGATATCTTCTCTTTCGCACTGTGGCGTTCATCTATTTATTTTTCTTGGGTTGGTGTTGTTACTTTTTTTCCCGTCGTCTACTTTTCATTTTGTTTGAGCGTTTCCATTAACGATTTTCTTTTCAATTGTATTTTTTTTGTCCGGACTCTGTTAGCAGCAATCTCTTGTTTTTCTTGTCCTTTTTTTCATTTTTTAACGCTTCACGTTTGTCTTCTTCCTACTGTAACCCTGATGTCTGATATGCACCACTCATCAACGTAGTCACCCCCCATCTGGTGTAGCAAGCCTTGTCCCTAGCAGGGCTGACCTCACCAGTTCACATTAAAGAGCATTCTCTCTCTCTCTCTCGACCCATTCGCTAGCACTCGAATGACGACAACCACCTCCCCTTTCGAGAGCAGCTGCCAATCTAATGTTTACCAGAACACATGCGGAGGGGTGGAGGAGGAGTGGTTGCGGGTTCTCAGTGTTCGATGGCGCCTTAAAATTACCGTCACGCAGTTTCCATGCTTGCTTTGTGGTTTTTTTCTCTACCACCTTCCCGGACCAATCACCGCCATTGAAAACCATCAACAGTTTCGCATAACTTTAGCTGACATTGTTACTTTAGGAACCAGATAGACCTGTTGTACACTACCTCTTTGCTGAATTGTATGGTCTGTTCTTTTTGTGGTTGTAACCAACTCGCCTCTGTAATGCTTCTGACCTTGAGTGTAAAATAAATAAAATGAAATGAAATACTAATATATTGCCGCGAACCATGCATTGGGTTTGTTTATTTGTGTTTTGCTTTTACCGCCCGGCTGCGCCGGTCTGTGTTATCTCCGTGCCAAGGGAAGCGCGTGTTCCATTCTTTCTTTCTGTGCCGCATGTGTTATCTGTTCAGATAGGGAGAGCATTCCGATCTAACGTGAACATCCCGGAATAATCTTCTTGCATCTACAATGTTCTCGATGCGAATCGACGGTTCCAGAACCACGCGCGCCGAAAGATAAAAAGCCTGCAGAGCAGACGCCGGGGCATTCGATTCTGCGACGCTCGCCGACGCACGTACGTCACTTTGTTGACCACTGCTTCGCCGCCTCTGTATTCTTTTCAGTTGTTAGGGGAGCACAAGTTCGCTCCAATAAACTTGCTTCTTTTCCAAACAACTGCTTCGTCCTTGGCTACGTGACATCTGGTGGAGGTGCGGGGTACGCACCCTTCATGCCCACTACAACCTCTGGAAGCCGCCAAGCCAGTCCAACAAGAGCCAGCCTCCGCGTGCAAGATTTACCACCCGAGTTCGGTCTACTACCGGAGAAGACGAAGAAGAAAAACGTCGCAACCAGCACCATGCTCAACCAAGCCAATCCTCCTGTCGTTCTGCAGCAGCCACGGGAACCGCCATCATTCCGAGGAGCCCCCGCAGAAGACCCAGAAGAATGGTTGGAGAAACTGGAGCGCGTCCGGAAATTCAACAGGTGGGACGACGCAGAAACGTTCCGGCACGTTTTCTTTTACTTGGAAGATTCGGCTCGCACTTGGTTCGAGAACCACGAGAGCTCCTTGACAAACTGGGCTCAGTTCAAAAGCGAGTTCACTAAGACCTTCACTACCGTCGTGCGGAAAGAAAGAGCCGCCCTTTTGTTGGAAACACGCACGCAACACCCCAACGAAGGTGTCGTGATCTTCGTTGAGGAGATGAAGAAGCTATTTCGCCGCGCGGACCCCGACATGACGGAAGAAAAGAAGTTGCGCTTCTTAATGCGCGGAGTGAAGGAGGAACTGTTTGCTGGACTTGTCCGAAATCCGCCCAAAACCATCGCCGAATTCGTGACCGAAGCCAGCACCATTGAAAAAGCCCTCGAAATGCGTGCTAAGCAGTATGACCGCAACTTTGTTGGCGCGGCCAATGAGAACGACTTTGGCAGCACGCGGATCCCGGCCGACAGCCTACGCGAGACTATCCGCGCAATAGTGAGAGAGGAGCTGCGGAAACTTCTCCCAACGCTGCCGCAGCCCCAAGTCGCTTCCCTCACCGACGCGATTAGAGAAGAAGTGCAACAAGCGTTGGGAACTTCTACGCCATCCGAGGTACCCCGAGAGCCACAAGCTATGACATACTCCGCGGCTGTTCGTCGACCCCGCCCTGCTCCAACACGCCGTCAAGAGGCCCCGCCGTACCGCCGCCCACTGTCACCCGCCCGACCCCCGGTAGCCCGAAACCAGACGCCGAGGAAGACGGACGTATGGCGAACTCCCGATAACCGTCCTCTGTGCTACCACTGCGGAGAGGCCGACCACATTTACCGTCGCTGCCCATACAAGAGACTCGGACTGCGTGGTTTCTCCGTCGACGCACTTCGCCCTCTCCCTGGCCAACGACCACGTGAGATCGACGAGTATCTATCTGAAACCTGCCGTGGCCCAGCGCGTTTCAACCGTTCGCCGTCGCCCTACCCATACCAATCGCCGAACCGCCGTAGCAACGCTGACTTCGCCCGTGGAAGGTCCCCCAGCCCACGCGGGGGAAACTAAAAGCAGCAACTTCTGGAGGTGAAGTTGCTCTACGGCGAAAAACCGGAAACCCTCCAACGACGCAAGGACGCGCCGAAGACAGTGATTCACGACATGCCCTCATCCAGACGACCCGACCTAACCCTGATGAGACTCCCGAACACGACGACAGCTATACGCCGCGACGCTTACCCGACCTGACCGAGACGTCCGCTGAGAAGACGTGGACAACGACGACGCACAGTGCCCGACCGTCAACACGCACAAGCCGAGATGCGACGCCCCGACGCACCCGGAACTCGAGGAAGGCGGCATCCGACGTCAAGGTGTCCATCGACGGTTTTGATGTAGTCGCCCTCGTAGACACGGGAGCTGACTACTCCGTAATGAGCGGACCATTTGCGTCTAAGCTGAAGAAAGTTATGACCAGATGGGACGGTCCGCACATACGCACAGCAGGAGGCCACATCGTGACGCCAAGTGGAACGTGCACATCGCGCGTCACCATAGACGGCACGACGTACCCTGCAGTGTTCGTCGTTTTGCCCAACTGCTCCCGCGATGTAATTCTCGGAATGGACTTTTTGACAGACAACGGCGCAATAATCGATCTCCAGACGAAGTCGATAAATTTTTCCTCCGACCACTCCATGACGCCGGAATCGAACCCCGAACACCGTGCAGCTGTAAGGATCGCCGATGATCACGTCACCCTGCCACCCCGCGCAAGCTTGATGATCACCGTCTACTGTGAAGGTGCTGCTCCCGACGTCGACGCTATCGTGGAGAGTGACCGAAGGTTGCTTCTTGACCGCGGTGTGTCTGTCGCAAGAGGCATTGCGCGGTTTAAGCAGCGCAAATCCCACGTTTTGGTCACCAATTTCACCGAGGAGTACCAGCATTTAAACAAGGGCGCTGCAATTGCGTTCGTCGAAGAAACGCAACAAGCAAGTGACGTGATAGCAGTCGCCGACTTTGAACGCGCACCCGACGATACCTTCAAGCTTCCGCACCCCTTCGACGTGAATCCGGCGCTACCGCAAGAAGAAAGCAACAAGTTATTGGCTTTGCTGCGTCGCTACAGCGAGTGTTTTTCGTCGAACTCAAAGTTACGTCAAACACCTCTGGCGAAGCACCGGATAATAACGGAGGATGGAGCCCGACCTACCCGACAGTCACCGTACCGCGTCTCTTCCCACGAGCGCGAAGCCATCCGTACTCAAGTCGACGACATGCTCAACGACGACATTATACAGCCATCGAAAAGTCCGTGGGCTGCGCCGGTCGTACTCGTGAAGAAAAAAGACGGCACACTGAGGTTCTGCGTTGACTACCGGCGATTGAACAAGATCACCAAAAAGGACGTGTACCCCCTGCCACGAATCGACGACGCCCTCGACCACCTCTGCCATGCGAGGTACTTCTCATCGATGGACCTGAAGACCGGCTACTGGCAAATTGAAGTGGACGAGAGAGACAGAGAGAAGACTGCATTTATAACCCCGGACGGCCTATACGAGTTCAAGGTAATGCCGTTTGGGCTATGCACGGCACCAGCAACGTTCCAAAGAGTCATGGACACTGTGCTAGCTGGCCTGAAGTGGCACACCTGCCTCGTATACCTCGACGACGTTGTGGTATTCTCCCGGACTTTCGATGAACACCTCGCAAGGTTGAGTACTCGAGGCCATCCGTACGTCGGGGTTAACGCTGAAGCCTGAAAAGGGCCGCTTCGCGTACGAGGAACTGAAGTTTTTGGGCCATGTCGTCAACGCCGCGGGAGTCCTGCCTGACCCGGCGAAAACTTCAGCCATAGCGAACTTCCCAAGGCCGAAAGATAAGAAGGGCGTGCGCAGATTTCTTGGACTGTGCGCATACTACCGGCGCTTCGTCGCAAACTTCGCACGCATTGCAGAGCCGCTCACGCGCTTGACGAAAGATAGCACCGCTTTCAGCTGGGAAGACGACCAAGAAAAGGCATTCTGCGAGCTGCAAAAACACCTGCAAAGCCCGCCCGTGCTCGCTCATTTCGACGACAACGCCGAAACGGAAATACACACGGACGCCAGTGATATAGGCTTGGGTGCGGTCCTTGTCCAGAAACAAAGCGGGTGCGAAAACGTAATCGCCTATGCCAGCCGTGGTCTGTCGAAGGAGGAGAAAAACTACTCTGCCTCCGAAAAGGAGTGCCTGGCTATTATATGGGCCATTTCAAAATTTCGCCCATACGTGTATGGCAGACCGTTCAAGGTTGTAACAGACCACCATGCGCTGTGTTGGCTCGCCAATTTGAAGGACCCCTCTGGCCGTCTTGGGCGGTGGAGTTTGCGCCTGCAAGAGTTCGACATTACAATCGTCTACAAATCCGGCAGAAAACACTCCGACGCCGACTGCCTGTCCCGCGCCCCTGTCGACCCACCACCACAAGACTCCGATGAAGACAGTGCGTTCTTTGGGGTTGTTACGGAGAGCGACCTAGCCGCCCAGCAGCGTGCCGACCCCGACTTGCGAGTAATGATCGACTACCTCGAAGGACGAAACGTCGCCGTGCCTAGAGCGTTCAAGCGTAACTTACCAGCATTCAGCCTCAGAAACTCCGTCCTCGTGAAGAAGAATTTCAGCCCCGGAACAAGAACGAATTATCTACTTGTCATCCCCGCAGACCTTCGTGACGAAATTTTGGAAGCGTCCCACGACGACCCGTCTTCCGGACATCTCGGCACAGCTCGCACTATTGCAAAAATTAAGGCGAAGTACTTCTGGCCCCGCCTTACATCCGACGTCACCCACTACGTTCGGAGTTGCCGGGACTGCCAGCGACGAAAAACGCCGCCGACAAGACGCGCCGGACTTCTACAACCGATCGCCGTCCCGCGGAGGCCCTTTCAACAAATTGGAATGGACCTTCTAGGCCCGTTCCCGACGTCACGATCGGAGAACAAGTGGATTGTCGTAGCGACAGACTACATGACGCGCTACGCAGAGACCTCCGCTCTTCCGCGGGGGACTGCACAAGAAGTCGCCAAGTTCTTTATAAACCAAGTTGTGCTGCGACATGGAGCCCCTGAAGTCCTAATCACGGACCGCGGAACGGCCTTTACCGCGGAGCTGATGCAAGGAATCTTACGCTACAGCAACACGGATCACCGAAGAACGACGGCGTACCACCCCCAAACGAACGGACTAACAGAACGTCTGAACAAGACAATTGCGGATATGCTGTCCATGTACGTCGACGTTGAACATAAGACTTGGGACGAAGTCCTCCCGTATGTCACGTTTGCGTACAATACAGCGACGCAGGAAACTACGCAGATGACACCGTTCGAGCTTGTCTACGGAAGACGACCGACTACGATGCTCGACGCCATGCTTCCGCATGTAGAAGACGACGACCTCAACGCCGACGTCCAAGGATACCTTCAACGTGCGGAGGAGGCCCGCCAGCTCGCTCGAGTTCGTATAAGGGACCAGCAGCTGGTGGATGCCGGCCGCTACAACCTCCGACGCCGAGACGCCGAGTACCAACCAGGGGATCGTGTGTGGGTTTGGACTCCCATCCGACGACGCGGACTGAGCGAGAAACTTCTGCGACGGTATTTCGGACCCTACCAGATTCTGCGACGTGTTGGCCAACTTACCTACGAAGTGATCCCCGATGGTGACTCCGGCACATCACGACGACGTACGCGGTCCGAAGTCGTCCACGTGGTTCGCTTAAAACCTTTCTACGAACGATGACGAACTTTTATTTTCATTTTCGGACTGTCGCTTATGTTAGCATCGGGTCGATGCACTCTTAGAGGGGGGGTAATGCCGCGAACCATGCATTGGGTTTGTTTATTTGTGTTTTGCTTTTACCGCCCGGCTGCGCCGGTCTGTGTTATCTCCGTGCCAAGGGAAGCGCGTGTTCCATTCTTTCTTTCTGTGCCGCATGTGTTATCTGTTCAGATAGGGAGAGCATTCCGATCTAACGTGAACATCCCGGAATAATCTTCTTGCATCTACAATGTTCTCGATGCGAATCGACGGTTCCAGAACCACGCGCGCCGAAAGATAAAAAGCCTGCAGAGCAGACGCCGGGGCATTCGATTCTGCGACGCTCGCCGACGCACGTACGTCACTTTGTTGACCACTGCTTCGCCGCCTCTGTATTCTTTTCAGTTGTTAGGGGAGCACAAGTTCGCTCCAATAAACTTGTTTCTTTTCCAAACAACTGCTTCGTCCTTGGCTACGTGACAATATATGCTGCGCGTATGATTAGCCTGAAGCATGCGCTCGGCGTCTTGGGCGAGGACAGCTGGGCCCTGCCTGAATTTTTCGTGTGCGACACAAAAGTTTCCGACCAACCAGAGGCTAACAGATTTGCTGTAAAAAAAGTTGCAGAAATGTTGAGTATTGTCTATTAATGCGCAAGAATTCTTACGCCGTGTTTCCGTTCGTTTCACCTACCGCGCGTTTTCTCGGTGACATGAAATGCCCCAACAGAGACAGAAGGGGGAAGGGGAATAGACTTTATTGTTATCTTAATTTTGTGGTAATGGCAATGGGGTCTTCTAAGTCTAGAAGTCCCTGGGCAGTCTCTGCCAGGCGGGCCCTTTCAACCAACCGAAGCTGATCGCCGGGGTCCGAGCTGGCTAGCCTGCCTTCCCACTGCTCATGGTTGGGGAAGGGAATAGGTGGGAGGGATGGTGTGTGCGAGCACGCCCAGATCACGTGGTAGAGCATGCAGGGTCAGGGACAGTACTTGCAGGTGGCGGAGCAGGGGAGGGGTGGGTGGCGTGGAGGAGGGTGCCGGGCGGGTAGGTGTTGGTTTCAAGGCGGCGGTAGGTGGTGGCTTCTGCCTTAGTCAACTTGTCGTGGGGCGCGGGTCATGTAAGGCGGTAGTGTTCGAGGATATCTTTGAATTTTGGAGGTGTAGAATGGTACACTTCCGATGGTGACGATGGAGTGTTGGAGGGAAACGCCCCGTAGATATGCGCGCGGGCGGCAGCATGAGCCGCCTTATTGCCTTCCAGAGACTCATGTCCCGGGGTCCAGAGAATGTAGAGGTAAGGGGGGTTGGGAATGGACTGTAGGATGCGGAGGGCTAAGAAAGCACTGTGACCGGCAGCGTAATAGCGACAGGCTGCTTGCGAATCTGTGACTATGGTGATAACATCTTGAGATGTAGTGGCTGCGAGGGCTATTGCGATTTATTCTGCATTTGTGGAGTCGTTGCCAATTAGTGTCGCGGATGATGGAAGCGAAAATCGAAAACACCCTTGTGCTCGCGATTTCGGTGCACGTTAGAGATCCCCAGGCGGTCGAAATTAGTACAAAGCCCTCCACTACAGCGCGCCTCATTGCCTGTGTAGCGGTCGGCACGTGAAACCACAAAATGAATCAATGAATAATACATTTCTGTGGCGGAAGTCAGTTGTATTCCTCGGAGGTCTACGGCCAGCTTGTTTTTATTTTATTTTAGTTTTTGTTGAGGTACAGTAGAATCTTGATAAACGGAAATCGCTTAAACGGAATTGCCGCTTAAACGGAACAGTTGCCTGGAATTTGGTTGGTTTTGTATTCAGATAACGTAAAAAAACTCTCGGTAATCGGAACTAAAATTTCCGCATAACCGTGTAAACGGAACCAGAAATGGAGCTTCTTGTGAAATCCACTGGGTTGAGAATCAGCTTATTACTGTTCCGGCTGTTTCGTTCTTGTTTTTTTTTTCTTCCTCCATGCTTTTTCAGCCTTGTTGGCCTCGTACGCCTCGTGTCATAAGTGGTTAGCCGTGTTAGCGCAACGAATGCAACATCGCAGTTCTTGTTCCAGTCGTTCGGTCTCGATTCTAGACGCCGAGGCTACAGGGCTCACCTCTTGTCGCCTCGTTCGTGCCATCGTTGTGCTATTCGTCCTTCATTACCACGTTGCCGTCTTCTAAATTCGGTGGCTTGTAAGCACTCGCTAAGTTGAGGCCTCCAGCATCCGTGAAGATGCAGTTGCAAGGACCCAAACAAAAATAATTGACGCATTTTGTAGTGCATTGTTGCCAAATCAACTTTGTCAATGCTGTGCCTACGCCTCTTGTAGTTTCCTTTTCTTTCTGAAAACTATCAGCTACAGTCACTTTCTAGTGGCTAGAGTTCTGTGAAATTCCCTTAGAAGTGTGTACGCACATAAATTTGCACCTTAGAAGATCCCTTTCAGTAAACGGAACTCCTGTTAAACGGAAATAATTTTCCCGGTCCCTTGAAGTTCCGTTTATCGAGAGTCTACTGTAATCATTTTAGGGCCCCGGTGTGAATACACCTTGATTGCGTCGGTTCATTTTCAGTTTTTTGTTTTTGGACAGACGTACGAAAGCACACGATTAGACAGAACTTTGGTTTGGTTATTTCATTTTCCCTATTTTGTAATTTTTTGAGATTTCTGAATTTCTGCAATGGCCAGTGGTTGCATATTTGGCTATTAGTATGCTAATTGGGTCAGTTGTGTTTCGCTTGGTCATATTTTTTTGTTTTTCTTTCACTGATTTACTTTTGCACCTTTATAAGGATTAAATGTCTTTACAAGGCATTACACAGTTCGCGTTGAGCATTCTCTCATGAGTACATCAGAGAATGCTTATGCATACAAAAACTAAATGTTGGCATTAACTGACACACCCTGTCACATTTTTAACGCAGTGGCAGTCTGTCGGTGCTAGCCTTTACGCTACGGACGGACCCACGGACAGGAAGTGTATGACGAAGAACTCGTGAATTATGAGCGTTTGATCTGCGCCGCATTTAGAAGGCCTCATTACGAAAAAAAAATGCCGACGTGGGTGCAAAATGTAACGATGAATGTGAAGGACAAAGGTTTTCAAAATATTCGCCAGTCCCGCACTAAGAACCTAGGCCTGGAACTTGAAATCGCCGAAGTCGCTGAACCACTCATTATACGGAACCGACGTTCTCTCGTTGGAGAGAACGTCGTGGAATTACTCCCTCCCACCTCTTCGTATAATCTAGGGAAGCCGGGTTTTTAAGCCTTGCGCGCAGGGCGGTTAAAGCATACACAAAAATCACGTTCTTTTGAACACGTCCGTGTGAAGGAGCGGCCATGGACCGGGATTAATTTGAGACGACAGCACTCGGGGCGGTAATTAAGGAGCGACAAGTTCAGTAGGCTTTCGTCTTGGGCTGACTGGCTGGATGTTCTATTCAGTTTTCTCGGTGCAGTTGTCCGCCTGCCACCATTTCATAATTTCCATCACAAAAATAGCGAAGGAAAGCGTGGCCCTGCAGCGACGTTTAGTCGAAGCTTTTGTCAGACATCCAGCATTAACTGTTGGAAATATTTATGATAGGCATTTCTATCGAACAGTGTATTACAAGTACGAATACACGTTGCAAAAACTGTACTTAGTTACGCCGTCTAAAAGGGGAAAGCGTGGCTATTTTCTATTCCTGTTTAAATGCTTACGTCATGTGGTTGACTGCGACACTTTGACGTCTTCAATAATATTAGTCAGCGTTATTAGTAATTTTGAGAATTCATTGTGTTTGGAACAAAGTTTGTTTTCCTTTGCAACGACTGTGCAATTTGAATAAGAACATTGGGCCTAATGATGTTGAGATTTTAAACAATGATGTGTCTACAATATAACTGGCTCTGGTGGTGTCTTATGTATTAAAACTCACGTTTTTTGTTTTTGAATGTTCCTTTTTCTTTTTGTGATTTGTGCACCACCGCCTAAGGCCACGAGGTGTTGATGGAATGAACAAATAAAGGTGAATGAATGAATGAATGAATGAATGAATGAATGAATGAATGAATGAATGAATGAATGAATGAGTTAGTATGGCTCATAATATTAGTCGGGAGTTAGTGTTTGCACCGATACTTTTTCAATTGTGGAAATCAGTTTAAATGGTTTCCCAAGACTTGAAGAGGCACGATTGAAGCAGATAGGCGCGATTGTTCCCTACTAGGATAGTTCATAAGCTGAGGACTCGGGCGAGTGTGCACTCTGCACCTACCGTTCACTGCGCCATAAAGACGACGGAGAACAAAATAGGGCGCTCGACACAATGGTGAACTTGCAATCAACTTTATTGTGTAAAATAGGACACTTACATATGTCCGCCCCGTGCGGTTTACGAGCAGCGTAAGCAAAGGGATTCGCGGCTATTCGACGAAGTGGAACTTGAGGCGGCAGTGGCGGCGGATGCTCGTTCTGAGGCAACGGCTTTTTGTTGTTTCCGAGCGCGTTACTGCTTGTGCGCGTGGCGGCGCTCCTTCAATTCCCGCTCCTCTTCCCCCGAGCGAAGAACACGCGTCCGTCTTATGGCGAGTTTAACGTGAAAGTGCTGACAACGGCGCTAGCGCAACCTCTACGGCTGCGCCAATCGCGGCGCGCGCTGTAGCACCGACGCACAGGCGAGAGATGGATAGCGACAGAGTGCGTCGGCTGCGCACATGCGGTCGGCAGAGGGATGTGGGCGCCGGGAATTGCGCAATTTGTGCAAGAGGCGTCGGTCGTCGATGGCGAAAAGTATATTGAAGTTAACCAAGGCTAACGAGGAGTATGGCAGGGAGCCATCCACCGTCCGTTTTGTTTGACACTTTATTCATAAATACAATCAAACCCGGGTGTAGTGAGCTGTAATATGCACCTCGATTAGATCGGTATATCCAATAATTCGATATAGCCGAACGCGGTTATAACGAATTTTTTGTCGCGAGTTCGCAATATGCGGGACATCCCCCCTGCCATTCTCACATAACGAAACGAACACATAAAGTATGCCCTTATCTTACGCAAAACAATCCATGCAATAAAGCTATTTTCCGCCTTAAATGCCTACTTTGCAAGACAGGGGTGATTTTTCTTTTCACTTTCGTTTTGGCGGCGCCAACTAGCACCGCATTATCTAGACGAGACAGCGTTTGCACCAGTTCAAGTCCCTGTCCTTCAATATCGAAGCAATATTGGCGGAGAACATTGGCTGGCAAAAGCGCTTCGTTAAGCGTTGGACGGCTTACGTTGTGACATCCTCAGTCTCTTCAGTGCTTTCAGCAGCACCAGCTGCCATGACATCGGCGACGGTGTGCGCGCTCAAGGGGCTCACAGTGACGGCAAAATCGTCGTCAACACATTGGAAATTCTCTGATGACACTCCTTTCGGCGCAGCATCTGGACCATTGGCGAGCTCTTCGCGCAGTTCGCCGATGATGCCGTCTTGGTCCGGACTCGCTGGCTGGATAGGCTCCGTCGTGAATCCCGTGCGTCGGAAACAGTTACGGAAGCTGTCGGGTGTCACGTCGGTCTATGCGAGGCTCAACATCTCAATGATGGCCAATCAGCACCTCAATCGCCGGTTCAAGACCACCCTTTTCGGTGACAATTGTAGGCGCGCCGAATTCGATATATCCGATGAGAACTTCGTTATAAAAAATATGCTTCGCGTGCATTTTCGTAACCGATTTGCTTTTGTTCTATATATAGAGTAATTCATTCTACCCTGGTTTGTTATAACCGGGTTTGACTGTATACGTCGTGCCCGCTTATAACGAACTTCAGCGTTACGCGGCCTCCATTCGTTATATCCCGAAGTTCGTAGTAAATGTACCCCAGTAAATAAATCAGAGGTCAAAACACAATTTGTTTTTTCCAAAGGAGTCCCTAATGACTGTCTGTTTCTGCAGTGCAGACTTCAGGGCGGTCTCCAGTTTATTTAGAGCAGCCGCGTGCTCTTCACCGAGGACCTTGGCGTAAACAAGTTGTTTAAGGTCCTCTATGCAGCCCATTGCGACAGGCGCGCTTATTGGCGCAGGCTCAGAAGTTTCATCGTCATCCGCGTCCGATTCCTCCGTATCGCTCTTGTCCCGTACTTCATTAACGATTCCCTGGTGCGTGCATGGTTCCGCAGTGTCAGCATCTTCATCGGCACAAACGAAATCGTCCCAGACGAGGTCGCGGCCCTGAGCCTGCCTTGCCGCTACATGTCACCGTCGAATTCGCTCAGCCACTGGGCGAATAATTCTCGCGTCACCCACCCCCTAGCTGATTGCTTGATTGATTGTAGGGTTTAACGCACCGACGCAACGCAGGCGATGAGGCGCGCCGTAGTGGAGGGCTCCTGATTAATTTTGACCACCTGGGGATCTTTGACGTCATCCACCCCTTAGCGTTGTGCCTGTAGCGCACGGGCACATAGCTCCTAAAGCAACGCAGCTTCTTCGATTTTCCGATGGCGAAGGGCACGCGCCCTTCGCTGCCATCCATGTTAGTGCACAGAAGTGCTGTGACGCGCACTTTGTTATGCTTCCGGCCAGTGCACGTGCCGCCTTTCATGGCGTGCGTTTTATCCGGCAACATCAGGTAAAATAACGCATTTTCATCCGCGTTCTAGGCGTCACGCTCTCGCATAGATTCAAATAACTTCTCCGTTCGCCCGCTTTGCCTGCGAGGAGGTTCGGGGAAGCTAGTGTCACTAGATAAGATACAGAGTGCCGTCACTGAGGTACAGAAGTGAGCAACTGCGGCCATTTTGTTGTTTATCAGCGTTGCCAGATTGCTGCTTCTGCGAACTGACTGACTGGCCTTACAGATAACTTGGACGAGGTCATTTGTAAACAGCACTGCCGAAGACGCAGCAGAGAGGCTTCTTGGGACACACTTCTGCAGGTTCAATGCTGCGAAGAGCGTTTTGTCTGATTAGCTATCGGAACGACACCAGTCGCGCGCAGCCGCAGAGCAGGGAAAACAAGCTGAGACTACTACAGTTCACGGACAGAAAACGCATAAGCAACAAAATGGCGCCGCCCATGAGGTGTCGCAGTGTACACAAATGTCACGTGTTGCGAAGTTACCAATGATCACTGCGGCGGAACAGAACAATAGGAGAAAATAGTGCCGATATTCTGTAACCTTATCTAGTGACACTAGGGGAGGCGACTTGTGCGCCGGCAGAGCTGGCCAGAGGCCGTCATTTCAACCCACATCGCAGCGCCGGCCGTTTGCTGTAACCGATCGGCAGGGCTCAAAGACGTTCGTTGTATGTGGGGTTTTATGCCATTGAAATAACGTATATTTTGACGGTCACGTGGGGTTTGTTCGTTATAAGGGAAAGTTTGTTTTAAGTGGGGCCGTTATATGTGGGCTCGACTGTATATCCACCCCTGAAAATGTTTGGTCTACGTCATCGGAGACGATCTGCTGGATCCCACCTATATACAGCTTGTGTGGAAATCTTTGCCGCGCATCAGCTTGGTTTGCTGCAATGGCATCGAAAAATACTAGCCTTCTGCAGTTCCTGCCACGTCAATATCTCCCCTTTCTCCTCCTTCCACACCCCTCACACTACTCCTATGCTGAATGCAGTCGATGTTTGTGCGATAGAATATTCCCGGGATAGAATTTGCTCGCGTGCCATTTGGCGGAGAGCGCGCTGTATTTTTTGTGTCTCATTTTTTGCGTTACTTCGAACTTCACGAGCCGGCTATTTTTTGTTTGCTTTTATCGCCCCCTTTCAGGCATCGTTTACAAGGCCTATTTTTATTTTATTTTACATCGTAAAAACCAATCCAGTGAGTATTCGTAAATAAAAGACAACCTCGGTTATGCACTTTCATTGTGCCTTCAATACGATTCAGGCTTCCGTTGAACAAAGGAACGTGGACATGTACGAGCTGCCAGCAGATTAACCAGGTTGGAATATTCCTTTCTATACATTCCTGAGTTCAAGCAATCTGTCTCTTTGGTCTGGGGCCTTAGTCGAGTGAGGCGCTTATCAGTAGACCAAATGTTTGCGTTTAGGCATCCCAAGAAGTGCTATCATTTTATAAGTATTCAAAATACATTATCCCTTCCCTGTACACTACTAAACCATTGAATTGCCACGTGGTTAACACTCCAAGCATCATAGTATGATGAATAGGCGTACCGTGGACAGCACAATTCCTGATCCGTCAGTGATGGGTGGTGATAAACCACAAATAACCACTATGAATTATGGTTTCTCTGTCTCTACGACTTTCCCGTAATTTAGTTCTTGTTTCTTCAGATATTTTCACACTGCCGTGTGAACAAGTTCGATCCACCTAAACAGTGAATGGCCAAATGGCCCCACATGGCGTTTCGCGCGGTGTTTTAATAACCACGAAGGGTATCATGTACATGTGTCCCCAATTGTCCAACGTGTTACTAACCACACCAGAACAAGGTATTTAACGCCACATGTAACACAATATCCACAAATTTTACCTTGCGCCTAATTTGTTTCCAAGTTTTCTTGTAGCTCTTTTTGCACAATGTTTATATAGATTAAAAAACAATGTTGGCATTGGCTGTTCCGCCAATATTATTTCACTAGTTCGACAGAGCCTGTTCGTCTGGTTTAAAAATTGAAAGAACTTCGTTTAGATTCGCTAACGTTATCCTGGATCCGTAACTTTTCGTCATTTAGACATCAGGTCACTGTGGTTAATCTCTTCCTCTCCAATTCCGACGTCACCTCTGGAGTGCCTCAGGGTAGCGTCTTCGGGCCACTTCCTTTTCTTATCTACAATAATGATCTTCCAACTAATATTTCTACTTCAAAACGGCTTTTCACTGATGATTGCACTCTATACCGTTCTATAACTAGTTCCGAGGACCACCTTGCTCTCCAGAAAGACCTTAATCTCATTAACAACTGGTGTGGCGCATGGTGAATGACTTTAAATTGATGTATATGCAAAGTATTATCCTTCAGTTGAAAAACATTAGCTCTTTCATTTGATTACTACATAAATAATTCGAACATGTCATGGTCATCATGGTATAAATACCTCGCCGTCCATCTCACCTCTAATCTTACTTGGGCGGCACATGTAACCTATATATCTGCAAACGCATTAAGAACACTAGGATACTTACGTCGAAACCTACGAAACGCGCCAGATAACGTCGCAAACAGGCCTACTTAGCCTTAACCTTTGCTCACCCGCAGCTAGAATTCGCATCACCCATACGGTCCCCCTTCCTGTGCAATACAGAGCGTCACGGTTCATTTCACGCATTTACAGTTGCCCCTCGAGCATCACACAAATAAAACATGAATTTCATTACAGCTTCAAGATATACAGCGCACAATTGCCCTCCTGTCTTTGCTTCACAATTATATTCACGCATCCGGGTCACCACGCTTCCCACTCACAGCACCACTGTGGATGTCTAAACGATCAGCAATGATCAACACCCCGCACGGGGCACCTTGAGCAATCTTGGTGACGGTACTGGCGATACCGCGGACCCCGAGCCCCCAAACATACGCTGGATCCAACCGTGGCAATGTGTTTATAGGTGGAGGGTTAGAAACCACGAACGGTGGCCGTCGGAGCCCAGGTAAAGCTCCGGCGGATGGGCTCCCTGTCTGTTCACCAGGCAGGGAGCTCCGGGACCTCTTTGGCTACCAGGGTAAGGTCAAAGGAGAAAGTACCCCCGTCTCCCTGCTTTTATACTATGCTTTATGGTATTGTCTAAACCCCCCCCCCCCCCAACCGTGATCGGCCCCCTAAAAGGGGCCGCACCGAAGTATCGTTTCCCCCATTGCCATCTTTGACATTTCCTGAACCAGATCATTACTCTAGATTTCTTGTCATGGAGTCCCTGAATCCAACCCACCCTCTTGCATCTCAGTCAGTCTTCTTGATCTCCAAGTATCTTGAAGCCATAATAGGAAAATCATATCAGGCCAAAAAACAAAGAACTGGTGAACTCCTCATCGAGGTACATGACAAGCAGCAGTCCACAAAGCTTCTAGCTCAGACTAGACTGGCTGATCTAGACATCCGGGTCACACCCCATCGGAGCCTCAACAGCTCGCAGGGTGTGATATCCGAGACAGACCTCCTGAACGAAACGGATGCGGATCTCCTTGCCGGCTTGAAGGATCAGGGCGTCACTGCCGTGAGACGCATCACAATCCGCAGAGACGACAAGGAGATTCCCACCAAGCACATTATCTTGACCTTTGACCGCGCAGTTCTCCCACAACACATAAATGCAGGTTTCATCCGGTGCTCAATACGTCCCTACATCCCGAACCCGCGGCGCTGTTTTAAGTGCCAGCGGTTCGGGCACGGTACGAACTCATGCCGTGGCCGAACGACGTGTGCGAAATGCGCGGCGAATGATCATCCAAGCGATAATTGTCCATCCAATACCCTGTCTTGTGTGAACTGCGGCGGGCCGCATGCAGCGTACTCCCGCAAGTGTGAAAAGTTCCAACTCGAAAAAAAGATCATAAACATTAAGGTAACAGAGAACATCACCTTTCCAGAGGCGAGAAAGAGGTTCGCCTCTTTCCCTCTGGGGAGGTATGCCGACGCAGCTCGCCGGGGGGCGGAGCGGCGTCTGGTGTCCACAGGGACCCAGTTCAGCGAGTCTGACCTGGTCCCGCCCCCGCCCCCCGCTGGGTTGCCTCACGCAGCCCAACCCGGCACCACGCCGCTTGCTGAGGCAGCAGCGGTTGTGGCGCAAACCACTTCTGTCGGGACCGGTGCTGCTCCCGCCTCTGTCTCCCCGTCCTCCCGTGCGTTGGAGGGTACCGAGGTGATGGACACCACGGGCCCCGCACCGGTTCTTACCGCCACCGCACCGCCCGTGCCACCTCTGGCGCCCCGGACGCCCTCGGCGGTGGCGGCTCAAACGAAGGGCTCCCGAGGGGGGGCCAAGTCCGGGGGGCCCGGTCCATCGGGCACCCCTCGGACATCCGACGACGACATGGATGTCGGGCCGTCCCTGCCTGCAACGCAGCGCAAGGAACGCGTCCCGACGCCAAAGCCTCCCGACAAGCCAAAAAAGGCGAGAGTCACAGCCCCGAAAGACGACACATAAACAAACACACACACTCCAGTAGCTCTCACACTAAAGAATGGGAAGAGAAAACATAATTCAATGGAACTGTAGAGGCCTTCTTAAAAATCTTGACGATGTATACGAACTACTGCATGCTAATCAGCCAAGTGTAATGTGTGTTCAGGAAACACATTTGAATTCCAAGCACACAAATTTCTTGAACAGTTACATGGTCTTCAGAAAGGACAGGGATGGCTGCACACACTCTTCTGGCGGTGTGGCCATTATTGCCCGGAAATCCTTAGCCTGCCACCCTGTCACTCTGAACACTGTCCTTGAGGCTGTAGCAATTCCAACGATATTATTTAATAGGATGATAACGGTATGCTCCATCTACATTCCTCCTGATCATGGACTTTCGAGCTCTGACTTCGAGGCGTTGGTTGACCAGCTGCCCGAACCATACATTCTTACAGGCGACCTTAATGCTCACAACTCCCTTTGGGGCTCTTCTCGCACGGATGCCCGAGGTCGCCTGATAGAGAAATTTCTTACATCTTTAGGAGCATGCCTTTTCAACAGTAAACAGCCTACATACTATAACATAGGACACAACACATACTCATATCTTGACTTGGCGATTGGCTCTGCAGTTCTCTTTCCTCTTCTCGAGTGGGGTGTGGGCACTGACCCATATGGCAGTGACCACTTCCCCACCTCACTAACATACATAGGTAAAGGCCCATGCAGTCCATCTTCCCATGATAGGTTCAATGAAGCACGAGCTAACTGGAATACATTTACAGAGACATCCAAACTACACCACACATCCATAGGACACCTATACGTTGAAGAAGCTACCCAACTGCTCACGGCGCACATCCTCGACGCCGCCGAAAAGTCCATTCCCCACGCCTCTGGTGCCCCGCGCAACCAGCGGAGGCCGTGGTGGAATGAGGACTGTAGGGGGGCGCGAGAGGCCCAGAACAAGGCGTGGGGTGTCCTTCGTCGGTACCCCACGTCGGGTAACCTCATTTTGTTCAAACGGGCCAAGGCGTTAGGAAAACGTGTGCGCCGTGAGGCAAAACGAGAGAGTTGGCGTTCCTTCATAACATCCATAAACTCGTACACAGACACACGAAAAGTATGGACGAGAATACGCAAACTCAAAGGACAACAAACACACAGCCTGCCTCTTGTCAGCACTACAGGGGACACACTCGAAGACCAGGCTGACACACTCGCACAACACTTCCAACACGTGTCCAGTTCAGCACACTACACAAACACTTTCATGAAACACAAACAAACGGCCGAAAAGAAGCCTATACTAGATAACAATAGGTCAACATCTTCTTATAACTCAGAGTTTTCACTACATGAACTGAGGGCTGCTCTCAGCACTTGTAAACCCTCAGCTCCAGGCCCAGACAACATCACATACACAATGATACAACACCTGCACGCAGACACTCTTACACCTATATAACAAGATTTGGCTTTCGGGGCACATTCCAAACTCTTGGAAGGAGGCTATAGTTGTAGCTTTCCTGAAGGAGGGAAAGGACCCGTCGTCCCCCTCAAGTTACCGTCCTATTGCCCTGACGAGCTGCGTGTGCAAGCTTCTCGAGAAGATGATCAATCGCAGGCTCGTGTACTTCCTCGAGTACAATGGTCTTCTCGAGAGCTGCCAGGCAGGCTTCAGGGCGGGGCGATCCACGAACGATCAACTCGTATCTCTTGAATCGTATGTAAAGGATGCCTTCGTTCATAAACAGTATTGTGTAACTGTGTTTTTCGACCTCGAGAAGGCCTACGACACCGCTTGGCGCTACGGGATCCTCAGTGACCTGAAGTCATTCGGTGTCTCGGGTAACATGTTAAACAGTCTTGTCAGTTACCTGTCACAAAGAACGTTTCGAGTGAGAGTCGGTGGTGCATTCTCAAGGGTTCACGTGCAAGAAAATGGCGTGCCACAAGGTGGTGTGTTAAGCTGCACTCTCTTCATAGTGAAAATGAACTCTCTTGGTAAGGCACTGCCACCCACAATCTCTTATTCCATGTATGTAGATGACGTCCAGATATCCTATAAATCATGTAATATGTCAATCTGCGAACGTCAAGTCCAGCTTGGTGTCAAGAAACTTGCCGGCTGGGCAGACAAGAATGGGTTTAAATTGAATCCTGCAAAAAGCTCCTGCGTTGTGTTCTCCAGGAAGCGCGGGGTCCATCCGGACCCAGACATTACTCTTAATGGCGTGTCGCTTCCTGTGAATAAGGAGCACAAGTTCTTAGGTGTGGTGTTTGATCACAAACTCACATTCATTCCCCACATCAGGGAACTTAAAAATAAATGTCTCAAAACAATGAATATACTTAAGGTTCTTTCCCACCAATCCTATGGTTCCGACAAAGAACTCTTGCTTCGCTTGTATACTGCTTTGGTTGGGTCTCGTTTGGACTATGGCAGTGTGGTGTATGGGTCGGCGACTAAGACAGCCTTGCGAATTCTTGACCCAGTTCTACACCTGGGCCTTCGTCTTTCGTAGGGTGCTTTCCGCACTAGCCCTGCTGAGAGTCTTTATGTTGAGTGTAATAAGTGGAGTCTTGAGAACCAACGAACATACATGGACTTGCTTTATGCTTTTAAAATTTCATCGCTGAATAATCATCCTTTTTATCCTGTCTTTAACGACACATCCACATCTCTGCTCTTTGTAAATCGCCCATCCGTTCCTCTGCCCTTTTCACTTAGAGTGAAAGAGCGAGCCTCGGATCTCAGTGCTTCGTTTTTAGATGTGTACAGGTCATCCTTTTCAAACAGTTTACCGCCTTGGCAAGTTCGTCCTGTGTCGTGCGACCTTTCTTTTATGAAACTTGACAAAAATCGGGTTCCGCGAGCTGCAATACTGCAACACTTTCTGTCTCTGCAGTTTAAATACCCACTTGCAGAATTTTACAGTGACGCGTCTAAAACCTCCACCATGGTCTCCTGCGCTGCTCATGGTCCGGATTTCAGTGCAGTCAGAACCATGAGCGTCCACACAACAATTTTTTCAGCAGAAGCGTATGGAATTTTACTGATTGTACGACACATACTTGAAAATCATATTCCAAAGTCTATCATCTACACAGATTCCTTGAGTGTTGTTCGCGCACTGTCATCACATACACCACCCAAAAACCACATAGTTAATCTTGTATTTAACACTATCATGTCTGTGTATGCGCAGAAGCATCAGCTGCTCCTCTGCTGGGTCCCAGGACACGCTGGGATCGCTGGAAACGAGTTGGCAGACGAGAGGGCAGCTGCTGCTGCACTCAGGAACACTGTAGACATAACAACCGTACCATATACAGACCTCAAGCCACACATAAGACAACACTTGCGTAGAACATGGCAAACACACTGGAGTGAACAGACAGACAACAAGTTACACGCTATAAAACCACGCTTGGGACCGTACACCACTGACACACGCAACAGACACACGGAAGTCGCCTTGGGTAGGCTGCGGATAGGGCACACCCATGCGACGCACTCGTATCTGCTGACGGGATCTTCTAGACCCCAGTGCAGCAGGTGCGGAGAGGCCCTATTCGTAGTGCACATACTAATCACATGCAAGGCACTTCACACAACACGACACAAACACTTCAGAGAACTCTACAGACAACATGTTCCCCTACATCCATCGTTTTTCCTAGGTGATGATGCCATTGTTTCCATGAAACGTGTGTTTGAGTATTTGTCCGACGTCAAGTTTTTAAACCTCATTTCCTATCACGCATCATGAAATCTGGCCCTATACACCAGCCATGCTCATTGTCGTGTTGTGATTTTACTTGTGTTTTTGCTGATTTTACTTAGTGTTTAAGGTTTCACCCCTATCATCGACTATTGTTTTGGCGCTCTTTGCCCCAGTTGGCCTTGCGCCATAAACATCCAACGATCATCATCATCAACAATGATCAACAAAATCAAGAAAGCATCACACGCATCTTTGGAAAACCAAATTCATTCAATTCATCGGCTTTACATCGTGCCATAGCACTCTGGAATTACCTTACCGACGTCATTGTGAATTTCACTGATCATGCAACTTTTGCACTGATCACTGATCATGCAAATTATTGATGCATCCATCTTGATAGCACTGTATAAACTCCTTCAATTCTGTTTTTGTTCAGGGTTTTTTTTTTGCGACGGTTCAATTCTTGTTGTTGCCTGTAACTGCTGCTTGTCATTTGTACAATCATTGGTATTAGTCCCAATGTATTGCTTTGTAATGTGGCACAAGTTTCACCCACTAGCATTTTTTCCTATGTACCACCCTTACTCCATGCTCCGTTATGGAGCGTCTAAGGTAATTTTAAATAAATAAATAAATAAATAAATAAATAAATAAATAAATAAATAAATAAATAAATAAATAAATAAATAAATAAATAAATAAATAAATAAATAAATAAGAACTCTTTCTCTCAATATTTTACGTCTTGTTGACGGTAACGAAGACCGGTATTATTGTATTTCAACATGACATGCACGGGTGATGTTAAAAAAAAATCCCCGCATTTCCCCGAAGGGAAGAATGTGAAAGTGCGAATGCACGAGTTGAATTTGCACGGTTCGGTAATGTTCGCGAAAGAGAGATCACACACACACACACAGCTACAAAGAAAGAAAGATGCATTTATTCACAGACACCTATTTGTGTTGTCGTTGTACTTGATTGCTAGAGCGGATCTCAGCTTTGAAATTTCGTGTCAGTACTCCTTTAAGCGGGTGCATTAACCCTTCTCACGCCCGATTCCTGGCCAATCCCCCACGTGGGTATGTGCCATGTCAGCGGCCAGGCAGCGCGCGCCCATCTCCCCCCGTTGCTAAGGAAGACGAGGAGCGCGCGCACCCGCAGCTGTTGCTATGCGGACTACGGCGGCGGACGATTCAGGCTCGCTTAAGAAGTGCATTCGCACTTAAAAATTATCTAAGATACCCGCTGCGCTCAACTTTCAAGACTAATTCTAGAAGACATGTTCTGTTGATGTACGAGAAACGCAACTTCGCTATACTCCGCAGTTTTTTATGTCTCGACGAGAATGGAAGTAACAATGTGCAGGCTGTTTTTAAGCGACATTTGTTTTTGCTGCTTTGACGGCTAATGGACTGCCCTACTGCACAGTTTGTACACAGTTAAAATATTCCCTTTGGTGGTGATTTTCTTGCAGTTTTAATGACCCGGCTCAACGCTAGCAACCTCTTCGATTGACAGACGAACGTTTACAGAACTGCACGACAGGCTGTACGTTCACTTGCACGAAAGGCGAAGACAAGAGAGAACACACGACGCAAAGCGCTTCGTGTCGTGTGTTCTGCGTCTATTTGCGCAAGTGAACGTACGGCATGGCATACCAACTGGCCCAGAGATAGATAGATAGATAGATAGATAGATAGATAGATAGATAGATAGATAGATAGATAGATAGATAGATAGATAGATAGATAGATAGATAGATAGATAGATAGATGGATAGATAGATAGATAGATAGATAGATAGAGAGAGAGAGAGAGAGAGAGAGAGAGAGAGAGAGAGAACTTTTACTGCCCCAAGAGCTAGTTCAGGGAAAGGGAGTTGACCGAGGCAAGAAGAAAAAGGTCCCCGCTGTCTTTGGCAGCCCGAGAGACGATGGCTTCTTTCACCGCCGAAGACAAGCTGCCCAACGCCCTCGCCCAGCGCTCACCGTCTCGATATGGGGGGGAGGGTGGTGGGGGGGGTGGGGGATAGGTTGGGGGGGCATTGTCAGAGATAGTGATCCGAGGTTTGGGCCGCCCCACAAGCGGGGCAGTGGTGTGAGGAGCGGTATACATACGGTGCAGGCGGGAGAGGCAAGGAAGGGTGTACGTCTGCACTAAGCGCCATAGACGTTCTGTCGCATAGGGTGTGCCCTATCCATGTACTCAACCTTCTATTTATAATACAATCTTCTGACTGTTTTGACTCTCTCTATGCGACAGGATTTCTCGATTTAATGTTCCAATTTTTGGACTGCCGGACCCACTGACAGCGAGTACCGTTCACCAGCAAAGTGACCCATTTTTCGTCCCGACATTCGAAGGCGCTGAAGGTCAAAATATCCAGAAGGGATGATTTCCCGGAACTCGCCCCGCGCAAGGCCGATAACCGCGGCCGGGAGAAAAGCACAAACCGGAGCCTGTCTGCCGGCCGCGCGGCGAGCCGCGATAGGCGCAGAGGCAAATCACGCGACCCCACGTGGGCCGCCGTCGCCACGGGCGGAACAGCTGCGGTGGCGCGCCAAAGGTCAAAGTCTAAAGCGCGGCGCGCGAGCCGCTCCAGCTCGCGGCACAACAGCACGAGACGCTCCGCCGCAGCAGGCGCCGGCTCCGCGGCACCGGACGAACTACAGCAACTACGCACAATGGTTCAAGAACAGAAAGGCACGATCGAGAAGCTCACCAACACGATAGACAGGCTCACCAGGCAACTCGAAGAGCTCCGGATCTCGCAAACGGGAGGCAAGAAGGCGGCGGCAGCCGCGACCACCACCTCCGCCATCGGCCCAGCGCCGAGCCAGCCAGTGCGCCCCCCGCAAGGGCAAGCCCGGGCGCCGCAGCAGCAACAGCCGCAGCAGCGGCAGGCGACGAGGGAAACCAGCCCTAAGCCGCGCCAGCATCCGCAGCCACAACCGCCAGCGGAAGACCAGGACTCCCCGACCCCCGTCAAGCGGCGAGCGAAGGAGCACCGCAACCACAACGTGCAAGAAGAGACGCTGGACACGGAGGAAGACGACGACGACGACGCTGAGTCGATCGTCTCGTCGGCGTCGATGCAGACGGCCAGCGAAACGAAGACCCCCGGGTACGCGGGTCTGAACAACCGCTGCCGCCAGCTCTCCAACGTGATGAACCATTGGGGCAAGAACCTGGAGGGCATGGAGAGACGTATCACCAGCCAAACGAATCGAGCAATCAATCAAGCAATTAATCAACTGGCACAACAAATCACCCCCGAAAACATGAAGGCGTTCATCCTCGACGTCGTTAAAGAACACTTTTACAACGGAGACGCCCAGAACCCGCCATCATGCCAAGCCACAACCGCACAGCCCCAAGCCTGAAGATTTGGCACTGGAACGCCAACGGCTTCCGGTGCCGAAAGGCAGTGCTGCAGCAACACCTGCGGACCCTGGCCGCGCCGGACCTCCCCGACGTGATCATGGTCCAAGAGACGCACGCAGAAGACGGCAACGCGATGTCCCTGCCGGGCTACCGCGCGCACGCCAGCCCGCCCAGCGCCCGCACCTGCGGGAAGGGAGCGGCGCAGGGCGTGTGCACGTTCGTCCGCAGGGGGCTCGCCTTCATCAAGCACGAGCACTTTCTCGGTCCCCGGGGCAGCCCCATCGAGCACTGCGCGACCGAGCTGTCGATCACCTCCACCCACAACAGGAAGAAGACGACGCGCGACACCATCCTGGTGGTGAACGTCTATAGCAATCCGCAGCATCGCCAACAGAAGTTTCGCGCACTACTACACAAGGCACGCAACGCAGTCTCCCAGCACGCCGACGCCACCGTCATCGTGTGCGGCGACTTCAACGCACAGCACCGGGAACTCGGCTACACCGTCACGACGGCCAAGGGCAGAAGCCTGCTGGAAGACGCCGCTGAGGCCGGTTACGTCCTCCTCACGGACCCGTCCCACCCGACGCGCATCGGCACGTCGACGGTTCGGGACAGCAACCCGGACCTCTCGTTCGTGCTCCTGCCCGGCCGCAGGACCGCGCGTTGGAGGAACACGGGCCACAACCTGGGGAGCGACCACAATATCATC
Organism: Haemaphysalis longicornis; assembly: GCF_048455015.1. Lineage (NCBI taxonomy): Eukaryota > Metazoa > Arthropoda > Arachnida > Ixodida > Ixodidae > Haemaphysalis > Haemaphysalis longicornis. The sequence goes on from NW_027526225.1 coordinate 28,920,657, forward strand.
GAGGTCACAGTGCCGCTCCGCTCCGGCAACGGCGGCGGTGGAGGAGCCGGGCACATCAAGCACCGCCTCACGGACTGGCACCAGTTTCGCACCGCGGATCTGGGCGAGATCGACGACATCGAGAAGTGGACCGAAGGCCTCGTAGCGGCTACCGAGAGCGCGACGACGGAGATCGAGACGTCGGAGGACACCACACGCATGGACCCCCGCCTGGCGCACATGCTGGAGGCGAGAAGATCACTACAGCAGCGCTGGAAGCGCCAGCGCCACAACCGCACCCTCCGCAAGCGGATCGCGGTGCTCGGCCGCGAGATCGAAAAATACAGCCGCCAGATGTGCGCCCAGCAGTGGTTCGAGCTATGCAGCGAGGCCGACGGGCAGCTCCACCGGGGAGGCACGTGGAAACTCCTTCGCCACCTGATGGACGAAAGCAAGAGTAAGGAGTTCCAGCGCCACCGGCTCGCCCAGATCATGTACACCGCCACCAAGAGGCTGGGGGAAGAGGAGGTGCACAAACGCCTGAACGAGCGCTACCTTCCCGACACCCCGAGCGAGACGCACGCCGAGTACGCCGGGCCGCCCAACGCCACCCTCGACAAGGCCATCGAGGAGTGGGAGGTTCGCCAGGCGACCCAGGCCCTAAACTGCCGATCGGCAGCGGGTCCGGACCGAGTGAGCAACAAGGCGCTGCGTAACCTGAGCGACGCAGCAATAACAGCCCTGACGAAATTCTTTAACAAATGCTGGCAATCGGGCAGCCTCCCCAAGCAGTGGAAGACTGCCAAAACGATCCTGCTTCCCAAGCCCAACAAGCCGCCGGGCGTCGAGAGCCTGCGCCCCATTTCCCTCACCTCGTGTGTGGGCAAGGTGCTGGAGCACGTTCTCAACGCCCGGTGGCAACGTTACCTGGAAGACCACGGACTGTATCCCGATTCGATGCTGGGCTTCCGCGCGAAGCTCGGTACGCAGGACGCCATGTTGATCCTCCAACACGAGTTGCTGGCACTCCCACCCGTGCCCACCGCGGACAACCGCGCCATCCTGGGTCTGGACCTGCAGAGCGCCTTCGACAAGGTGAAACACTCTGCGATCCTGGCCCAGGTCTCTCGCCTCGGCCTGGGGCGGAGGTCCTACGACTACATCCGAGCCTTCCTGTCCCGGCGCACCGCCCGGCTGGAGATCGGCCGAACGCAGCTCGACGAGCGAGAACTCGGCAGCACCGGCACCCCGCAGGGCTCCGTCATCTCGCCGCTCCTGTTCAATCTGGTGATGATCGGGGTCGCCCGGCGCCTGGACGCGCTCCCCGACGTCAAGTACGCGATCTACGCGGATGACATCACCCTGTGGGTTCCGGGCGGCAGTGACGGCCACATCGAGTCGACGCTGCAAGAGGCGGTGAACAGCATCGAGGCCAGCCTGACCGGCACGGGTCTCCGGTGCTCCCCACAGAAGTCCCAACTGCTGATCCTGCCCCCACCGGGCCGGTACCGCAAGCGCGCCGCCGCCGAGGCGGAGCGCAACATCGTCGTGCGAGCGGGGGACGGCACGGCCATCCCGAAGGTTCCGAGCATCCGGGTCCTCGGCATGCACGTGGACGCCAGCCGCACCAACAGCACCACGATCGAGCGAATGACAACGAAGATGGGCATCACCACGCGCCTCGTCAAGAGAGTCTCCACGCGCGTGCGGGGGATGCGGGAAGCCAGCCTTCTCCGTCTGCTGCAGGCTTTCGTGGTGAGCCACGTGGCGTACGTGGGCGCCTTTCACCAGTGGAGGACCCAAGAGCGGGCCCGGATCGACGCGGCCATCCGCAAATCGTACCGGGCAGCCCTGGGCCTCCTCAACGGCACCAGCAACGCGGCCCTCCTGTCCCTAGGCGTGCACAACACCCTGGCGGAAATCAGCGAGGCGCAGCAAGTGTCACAACTCGAACGCCTGAGCACCACCAGATCGGGCCGGAAGATACTACAGAGGGTGGGCCTGAGCCCGCCCCTCGGACCTGCGGCGGAGGACGAGCTCGTTCCGCTGCGGGACGACATCGCCCGCCGCGTCATCGTGCCGCCGCTCCCGAGGAACGTCGACCCGGAGCGGAACGTCGAGCGCAGGTCGGCGCGAGCGTGCGCGCTCGCCAAGGAATACAACGAGCGCGAAGGCGCGGTGTTCGTGGACGCGGCCAAGTACCGAGAGCGGGCCGACACCTTTGTGGCGGTGGTCGTGAAGGCCACCACGGGAGAACTGCTCAGCGCCGGGAGCGTGCGGGCCACGACCGCCCGCCAGGCCGAAGAGGCGGCGATCGCTCTCGCCCTGGTCCGGCCGGGCACGAGGACCATCCTCAGTGACTCCAAGTCGGCGATAGCGAACTTCGCCCGGATCACGGTGTGCAAGAGCACCGCGCGACTCCTCTCCAGCATCGGGGAGGGAGCCCGCGCGAACAGCACGAGCATCCGCTGGTTCCCCGCCCACGCGGGCCGGGAGCTGCGCAACGGCCACCGCAACCGCAACGAAGAGGCGGACGCCGCGGCTCGAGACCTCGCCACGTGCCGAGCCGCGCCCCCCCCCCTCGCCCGACCCCCCTCCGAGCCCGGAGAAGAACAGCAAGACGACGATGACGACGCGGAGCCCCTGACCGCCTACGGCGCCACGCTCCGGTGGTACAGGCACGGGAGACGAGCCTTCCCGCCCCCCCATCCGGGGCTTACGAGAGGGGAGGCAGTGCTCCTGCGGCAACTGCAGACAGAAACGGTTCTCACGCCGGCGCTCGCGCGCCACGTGTGCCCGGACCTCTACGAACGAAGTGAGTGCAGTGTGTGTGCGCGAGTGCCCGCGGACCTTGCCCATCTCATGTGGGGCTGCGAAGAACACTGTGCGCGTGACGGAGGCCGCGGCCTCCCACCGGACGTTCGCGACATGATCGGCTCTACGGAGCACGGACTCCAGCTCAGGGCCGTCCAGCGGCTCGAGGCTGCTCTGGCGCGGCAACGGCGAAAGGAGGACCCGCGCTCCCCCCCGGTTGCTTCCCTCGGAAACGGTGACAGGAGGCGGGGCGGGGACACCCCTAGTAGCCCGAGCCGCAGGCCAGGCCCATTGCTTCGAGGTCAGCCCGATACCTAGAATAGGTAGATAGACAGGGGTGACGGCGAAGCCCTGCGTGGCCTGACCCGCACCCCCCGCCGGACAACGCAATAAAGGTCATTTCTCTCTCTCTCTCTCGAAGGTTGTGACGCGCGGAGTCGTGTTCCTCGAATTGTTTATCGAACGACCGACCGCATTTTGAGGAGTGCACGTCCTCTAGCTCGGATGATAGCCAGGGTTTATGTGGCGGTGTAATCAGAAGGAAGTACAAAATAATTGGTGGAAATAATTTTATTTTCGTACACACTTTTTGACACGTGAATAGTGGCACCATGTAGTGTGTAAATGGGACACTACCGTGTCCCATTTACACACTACAAACCACTCTAATGGTTTGAATGTGTAATTCGAAAACCGCAAAAAGGAATAGGGAAGGATATATTTTAATATTGTTTTACTGGGCGGAGATTTTTAAATGCGCTTTTTTTTGTCACGTACAGTTAAAAATATTTTGCGCCACAGCTCACTGCTATGGTTCCCAGCAGTCGTGTTGCCAGCGCACATAAGGTTAGCAGATCTAAACGTTCCGTTTTTGTAGGGCCCTATCAGGAATACGGCTCCGGTTCACGAAGTCTCAAGCGATGCACTTTCACTTGGAATCATCATCATCATCATCATCATCATCACCACCACCAGCCTATCTACGCCAACTGAAGGGCAAATGCCTTTCCCAATAATCTCCAATTATCCCGGTCCTGTGCTACCTGCGACCAATTTATGCCCGCAAACTTCTTGATCTCATTTGCCCATCTAACTTTCCGCCGCCCCCTGCAACGCTTGCCTTCTCTAGGGATCCACTCTGTTACCCTTAATGACCAGCGGTTATCTCGCCTTCGCATCACATGCCCTGCCCATGCCCATTTCTTCTCAATTTCTACTAATATGTTCCTAACACCCGTTTGTTCCCTGACCCACTCCACTCTCTTCTTGTCCCTTACTGTTACACCTATCGTCTTCCGTTCCATTGCTCGCTGAGTCGTCCTCAATTTAAGTTGAACTCTTTTAGTGAGCCTCCAAGTTTCTCCCCAGTATGTGAGTACCGGTAAGATGCAGCCGTCATACACTTTCTTCTTCAGGGACAATGGTAGGCTGCCATTAATTACCTGAGAATGCCTGCCGAATACACTCCACCCCATTCTTACCCTTCTGACTATCTCTGCCTCATGGTTGGGATCCGGCTTCACAGCTTGGCCTAAGTAGATATATTCCCTTACCGGTTCCACTGCCTTGTCACCTATCTCAAACCGCTGTGCTGTCCCGAGGTTATTGACATAATGACATGTATAAATAGAGAGCATATATTGTATAAACATGGGTTGACTGACGCTTAAATAGATCATGTATCCACGAGCTGCACGAAAGCCTAGCCTTGTAAGTTGACCGCCTTGACTGGAGTGGGGTTTCCCAAGCATACTGCAACATCAGCCGGGAATGTTGGGCTTACCCAAACAAAGAAGGGTCCTGGGGAGCGGCGTTGGGTTGTAAAAATGGAAAAGCAAAGTTCACCCTGATTACATGCAAGCAGTGACACGCCCCGGTCAGTGCTTGCTAAGGCGTTGCGCAGCTGAGCCCAAGGACGCGGGTGCGATCCCGGTCCCGGGGCTAAAGGTACTCATGAATAAGTTTAAATTAGTGATAAACAAACATGCTGAACGCGTCTTTTTAAGCACAGGTAACAAAACACTGGAACAAGTAAAACAATATAACTACCTTGTCCAGATGGTCAGTGCTGATCGACCCAACCTAGAGAAAGAAATCCGGCTCAGAGTTGGAATGGGTTGGCGTGCACGCGGCAAGCACTCGCAACTGATGAAAATTAAGATACCTCTATCACTCAAACGGAAAATATACAACCAGCGCATCCTGCCGGTGATGACACACAGAGGGGAAACGTGCCACCTTACTAAACAACTAGAAGGCAAACTTAGATCCGCCCAACGTTGCATAGATGGAATAATGACAGGAGTAACGCCTAAAGACTGGAAACGAGCATCGTGGATTAGGGAGCGAACTCGTGTAGAAGATATCGTAGTTCAAATTAAATAAATCAAAGGAGTTGGGCTGGCCATGTAGTACGACAAACTGGCAACAGGTGGACCACGAGGGCAACTGAATGGACACCGAAAGACGGAACTAGAAGAAGGGGAAGATGAACTCATTGGAAGGACGAAAATCCGGAGGAAAAGAATGGACTCGCGCAGCGCAGCAATGAAGTGGGGGGAGGTCAATGGGGTAGGCCTTCGTCCTGCAGTGGACCTGAATAGGCTGATGATGACGATGATGATGACTTAGAAGGGGGGGTCGAAACTGCCTCAGCTAAAACTTACTGCTCTATGCCCATCAGACAACTTAGAAACTTGCTCGAAAGATTTTTGTCTCTTCCCTGTCTTGGCGTTCTTCGAGCGCTCGAATTAGATCATTGCAGCTGTGTAGCGGGCATTGGCCGGCTTTCTTTCGGTTGCAGCAATAAACGCATTCGACAGCCACTTTAAAAAACTTTATGCAAACTGAAAGCTTGGCTTGGTCCGTTTGAGTCTTGGTTTCGCTCGCTTAACCTTTGACGTAGCTGTGTTGCCGACCACGGCTCAACGTCGTTCGGTCCCGTGCAACGCTCACAAGAGGAGGACCGCCTCGCTTTTATTCGCGGTGACCGCGGTGTTCCTCTTCGCCGGGTGCAAGATGAGTCACGTAGCCAGAAACGCCCCAGCGGCGCATGCGTGGGAGGCGGTGGGGTTGGTCAGCTGCCGATTAGCTGCGCGACCGCGCGCAGCTCAGCTGATAAGTTGAGCAGAACGACTTAAAACGGGGCCTTGTGCGCAACGCGGAAAGCGGGCCCAGCGAGTCACGCGATGCACTTTAAGGGGGTGTCGCGGGGGGTGTGTCTGGGCTCAAAGGCGAATTTCCGCATACGCGGCTGAACCGCTGGACGAAAGTGGTAAAGTTTTGCGTTAAACGTTTTTATGGAATCATATGAGCCCGTTCCTTGAGTCAAACAACTTTTTCACTAAACACGAAAAGGGGACCGAAACCATTACCAGAGTGCTTCTGAAGGACTCTACCATTACTCTTCCGAAACGCAGTAGCTACTTTTTACTAACGATCTGTACTCTACTTTGACAAGGCCTAAGCCCCTTACTGTATCTTTCTCAACTTCATAAAAGCATTTGATACGGTATCACACCACTTTCTTCTTCATAACCTGAGCAAGCTTAACTTAGACTCCAGCCTACTAAAATGGATGGAGCTTTTTAAAGAGACCGAAAGCAGTATGTCACCGCCAATAACTACAATTCCCGTACGCTCCATATACCATCTGGAGTTACGCAATGCTCTGTCTAGGGACTCTTGCTTTTCCTTATTTTCATTAATGACCTTGGTCACCACGTTTCTTCTTCAGTTCGGCTTTTTGTAGACGACTGCGTAAGTCATCGCAAAATAACCAACTTCGATGACTGCTCCTTATTAAGTGCGACATCAAAAGCGTCTCAACCTGGCGTGACAACGGCTAAAATATAAGTGCAAATATTTGAGGAATTCTAACACTTCTGATCGCCATAACCTGCTGGAATGCTTTCTTAATTCAACTGCATTATAATGTGTTCTTTCCTATATTTACATTGGTGTTCAAGTTAGTAGTCGTTTATTGTGACATAGGCATACTGACTACATCACTAACAACGCTAACCGCATGCTTGGCTTCTTGCGTCGAATCTTTTCGCTAGCTCCACTCTCCTTAAAGCTGCTTCTATATAAAATGCTTGCTAGAAGTAAGCTTGAGTATGCTTCAGCCATTTCGAACCATCACCGGGTCTCTCTTTCTTTTTTTAATAGAACCACTCCAGAAGCGTTGAGCTCGTTTTATTGTTGCTAACTCATCTTGCACGTCCAGCGTATCTATTTCGGCAACTCTGTCGCAAGGGCCCACAGCTCATAGCCAGTCCTTCCGCATCATTTGGTCACCGGCACATTCTGGCCTGATGGAAATGAAAGAGCCAACGAGACCGCTCGACATATGGTTCGCCGAGAACATCATAGGACACCTGAAGATAGCCCGCAACCTTTTGGTTATAAAGACCGTCTCCATTCTTTCGGCGATATCCTCGACCATTTCCGCAAGGATAGGGCCGTTGTTCCACCACCGCATCCATCGCTCAGTCGAAGGCATGCAATCCTTCTCAGGAAGCTTCAAACATTACATTCCCCACTTCACATCTGATGTCCATCATATGTCCTGGGGAATATAAGGACGCTTGCCCCTTCTATTCTGTGGAACGAGCATCACTTCACCACATAATTTGGTCATGTCCAGTAATACCCGCATCAAGTGGAAAAAATCATCCAATCCTTAATAACATATCATCCTTACCAGAGTGGGAGGCTGCCATGTTGATCCCCTTCCCCAGGTGCAAGAAGTCCTCACCCAGTTGGCTGAAGACACCGAGCTCCCAAAACACCAAGAGCCCCGCTGTCTAGATGACTGAGTGAACAACTCAGTGGTGCAATCGCCACAACTTTTGTGCAAAATAAATTTATTACTACTACTACTACTACCGAACTTATCTATCAGGCGAAAAGTCTCCCGCATCTGTCTTTTCCACAAAATCTACTTCACCAATCCTGATATTTAACACGAACGTCTCGTCCCACCAGCTTACATTTCAGAACGCATTGACCACAGATTTAAAGTTAGCGTGCCATGCTCTAGAACAAATGTGTACTTCAATTCGTTTTTATCAGACAGCCAGCGACTGGAACCCCCTTCCCGACTCCGTCGCCCGCAATCGTGACCCGCCAGCGTGGATTCGCCGCTAGGCGGCCGAGCAGTGCGAACGCAGTTCCACATCGCTCCGTTCAATGTCTCTTTTCTGACGTTTCTGCCCCTGCAAATCGTATGCCAACCTCACGAGTCTGGACAATAACCTCACGGGAACCAGCGCAGTGAGTTTTCCGACCTCTCCGGCGACTTTCACGTTTGAGAGAAGAGATTTTCTACCGGCCACGCCGCCGCTCAGCGAGGCCTAAAAGCTAGAGCTAGGGCGACCACAGCTCGCGCTCGCGGGGTCGGCCTGCTGCTCGCCGCTTCGCAGGTGCGCATGCCCTGCACGTGCACTCACCACTGCGCCGGCCACGTGCTGCTCGGCGCACAGCGTCTCTTCACCGGCGCGCCGCGCCTACCTTCCTGCTATGGCCGAAGCCACCGACCCCAACGCTGCTGCTAACGCTACAACAGCTGCCTTGCCTTCCCACCACATGGAGTGCGTGGTTGAGGGGGAGGACATCGACCCCCAAGTCCTCGAAGAGCCTGGCTGGCTGACCATCCGCCGCAAGATCGCCTTGAACTCCGCAACCACTGCACCTGACGCCGCGACGGCGGCACACCCCGACAGCAAGCAGACCTCCGGTCGCAAACGCCGGCATCAGCGCCGACGGCGCAAAACTCCTCCGCCCGAAGACCCGCTACCTGAAGACGATGTCAAGGTGGTCCTCCGCCCTCAAGGAGGCCTTGACCTCACCACAGTCAACGCCGCGACTCTCGCAGACGTACTTCAGGACCAAGCCAAGCTCTCTCGCCATGCCGGAGACCAGGTTCGTCTCCATTATCGGTCCAACTTTATTGTGGTGAGCACCCCCAATGAAAACCGAGCCCAACGCTACCTGGAGCTCCCTGCTTTGAACTGGAAAGGCACTGTGTACGCGCTTGCTAACCACAACCCCCCACCAAGCGCCACAGCGGTCGGCGCCCTATTCACTGTGCCCCCCGAGGAAAACGCCGACACCATTCTTCAAAGCATCATACAGTACAATCCCTCGCTACGCATCATCGACGCCAAAAGACTTCATGGCTGCACGATAGTGCAGGTCCTATTTCAAGGTACCATCGTGCCGTATTGGATCCGCTACCGAGCCGCAACCATGAGATGATACCCCTTTAGGAGGAAGCAAGAGGCCTGCTACGCCTGTTGGCGGCCTGGACACCGCAAGGATGTCTGCCCGCACCCACCCCCCACCGACCGCTGCACCACCTGCGGCACCACATCTCCTCAACCCAACCACCCCTGCACCCCGTCCTGCAGCTTATGCGGGGCGGCCCACCTCACCGGAGCGGCTGGTTGTCGCAATGGATTCCAGCCCCGGCGGAAGACTAGCACACCTGCCGGGACTCGACAGCACCTGGATGCCCTTTCGCCCCATGGACACTCACCGAAGTGGACCACTCTACCTGACCACCCCCTGCACCACACTTCTGCCACAACACAAGCTCACGTCACCCATGTCGGCCCTTCTTCCTACAGCCAAGTGGCCCAAGGACTTCCCCGACGACCACACGTCAGTCACCAAGCGCAGGTGAGCCCCCAGAGCCTCCCAGTGACCCCAACCTCTCCTCCCACCCACTTCCACACCTCACCCAGCACCACCTATGATCACGTAATTCGTGAAATGAAAGCTCTGCGCGAAACAGTCATTCGCCTCCAACAAGAAAACACCCGCTTGGTGCAGGAGAACCAATCGCTGCGCCAACGTCTTACCACCTCCCCCGCCATCTCTTCTACCCCCTCCGCAGCGCCCTCGCCTACTCAATCATCCACTCCTCCTAATCCCGCCCAACCACCCCCCTTGAAACGCAAAGCGGAAAGCGATACTCAGCCAGCCTCTACGGACGCGCCCCTTACTCCGCATGAGCTCCGCGCTGAATATCAATCTATGTTCGCGTCGCTTCAGGGCCAGTTGACGGCACTACAACTGTCCACACAAGAATTACATTCGGAAATGCTAGAATGGATGCGCTCGTTCGCTCAAAACACACCGCCCTCTGCGAACCTAACTCCTGCGGACGCCCCCATACCCATAGACGCCGACAATGACCTCTAAAGACGTTATAGCCTGGCAATGGAACTGCCGCAGCTTCAAGACGAAGCGGGCATCGCTTCAAGCTTTCATGACCACACTGTCTCACACGCCTACAGTCATTGCACTTCAGGAAACGGGCCCTAATGTCAAACTGTTAAATTACAAAGCATACCGACACTCCGATTTTCCTCAGCTGGCAACTCTAATACACTGCAACTACAGTGTAGAGCAGCGCAGCCTGCCTCTCGACATTCCACACATATTCACGACCATCCTCCCCAAACGTATAGGACACAGACAACTTAACGTACTTAATATCTACAGCTCTCCCCGAAACACGCAACACACATTCCATGACATCTTCCAATCGGCTCTCCAGCACGCAGGCCACCAACCCCTCCTCATTATGGGCGATTTTAATGCCCCGCATATTGCGTGGGGCTACTCCCGCACAACTCGTAAAGGGCGCCTGCTGTGGGAGGCGATCCAACAACTCCGCCTCACCACTCACAACGACCCTGACCTCGCCACACGCATAGGAAATAGTGTACAGCGCGACACAGCCCCCGATATCACTTGCTCACATCGTCTCGGCCCTGCCACTTGGCACCCTCTTCCACATACCTTGGGCAGCGATCACTTCATTACCGAGTTGCACACCACGATACACATATCTTCAGACGAGCACCCACAGCACACGCATATAACGGACTGGGATGCATTTCGCTTACACAGTCAACATATGGCTCCCCCTGACCCTGACAAAGACACTGACCTCGAGCAGTGGGTCGCCAACCTGTTGCACGCTAAACAACAACACGAGAAACTCGTAGACCCGAAGATCCCCTCCGCCTACGTGGACTCCAAAATGATGCATCTGTCGCGACGGCGACGGAGAGAAGCGAAAACACACGTCTGCACGCTACAGCGCCGTGGACCCAAACTCGGGGTCCCCGCTTTATTCCACGCTCGTGCCCAGCGCGCACCGCAAGCGCGTGGTCAGCACTCGCCACTCGTGGCTCAGCCCCAGCGTCATCGTTCCTGGAGCGTGCCCGTTTGCGGCAGCAGACGACGCAAGCCGCTGGGGCGCCGCCACATAGCCCCCCCTCTTCAGACGGAGTGTCGGCAAAACGGACAGTCTTGGCGCTCGGATGTTCACGGGTGGGACTGCGAACGGAGGGGAGAGTGGTGGTGTTCAGGGTGGAGTGGTGGATGGTGGTGTCGAAGGCAGGCGGTTCGGCCTCGGTGAAAGCGGGCTTGAGGCGATCGATGGAAACGACAATGTCGCGGCCGTTAACGCGAACTGTAAACGTCTTTTCACCGCGTGAAATGACGAGATGAGGGCCGGTGTAGGGCGGTTGAAGTGACCGGCGGGCACTGTCGACACGGATGAAAACGTATTGGCTTGGGTGAATAAAAGTGGGTTTTGTGGAACACGGCCGTGGCGGTTGGGGACAGATATAGCTGAAAAACCGGGTTAAATCCTGTACGTAGGGTGGGCCAGGAGAGGAAGGGTTATCCTGAGGCCGTGGAGGGACCAGGAAGTCTGCCGGTAATCGCAAAGACGTGCCGTAGACCATTTGGGATGCGGCACAACCAAGATCATCTTTGATGACAGTGCGTAATCCTAGCAGCACAAGAGGAAGGTGAACTGCCCACTGCTCAGGTGATTCGTGAGCCATCAGCGAGGCCTTGAGCTGACGATGAAACCTCTCGACCATGCCGTTGGCTTGAGGATGATAGGCCGTTGTTTTTAGGTGAGTAACACCGAGTAGGCATGTCAAGCGGCGAAAGAGTGTGGACTCAAATTGGCGGCCACGGTCTGTGATAATCTCCGACGGCACGCCAAAACGGGCGATCCACGTCGACATAAGCGTGGAAGCAACAGTCTCAGCCGTAATATCGTCGATTGGAGAAGCCTCCGGCCAGCGGGTAAAACGGTCGATCACTGTCAAGATGTAGCGGCAGCCCTTAGATGGTGGTAGTGGGCCAACAAGGTCCACGTGAATTGTGGAGAACCTTGAGTCCGGTAGTGGGGAAGTAGCCAGAGGCGATGTGGTATGCCGAGAGACCTTGCATTGTTGGCAGGCGAGGCAGGAACGGGCCCAAGCGCGTACGTCAGTATTCATGCCCGGCCAGACGTATCTCTCGGCAATCAAACGCCGTGAGGCACGAACTCCAGGATGAGAGAGACGGTGAATAGAGTTGAAGGCAATGCGCCTGAGAGACGCAGGAAGGTACGGCCGTCTGCGGCCTGAGACCGGGTCAATGTCGCAAACGATGCTGATTCCCGAATCACGGCATAGAATGTCCTCGAGGTGCAGAGAGGAGCTGTTTGAAGAACGTAGAGTTCGGAGCTCCTCGTCATCGCTTTGGGCTTGGGCCAACTCCTGAGAACTGAAACCGGAGCGCTGTATGGCGGAAATACGGCTAAGGGCGTCGGCTGGAATGTTGTTAACTCCCTTGACATGCCGAATGTCCGTCGTAAACTCTGCAAGATAAGCCAAATGTCGCGTCTCTCGGGGAGAATATGTAGTCTTCGATGACTTGAAGGCGTTCGTAAGAGGCTTGTGATCGGTGAAAATCACGAAGCTGCGGCCTTCGAGGAAAAAACGGAAATGCTTCACAGCGAGGTATGCCGCTAGGAGTTCCCGTCCGAAAGTGCTGTACCGTTGCTCAGTTGGAGAAAGCTTCTTCGAAAAGAAACCGAGCGGGTGCCAGCTGCCGCGGATGTGCTGCTGAAGTACACCTCCAATCGCACAGTGGGAAGCATCTACCATCAGGCTTGTGGGAGCGTTGTGGCGCGGGTGCACGAGGAGGGTAGAAGAGGCCAGGCGCTCCTTGGTGGTAGTGAATGCGCGATCAGCAGCTTCAGACCATTCAAGACTGCACTCGGGAGACTTGGAAGTTTGAAGGAAAGTTTCGAGAGGTTGAACAATGGCCGCACAGTCCGGGATGAACCGTCGGTAATAATTCACCAGCCCTAGGAAACGCCGAAGTTGGCGCAAGGACTCAGGTCGCGGAAAGTCGATTATGGCCTTCACTTTGTCTGGCAGAGGGCGAATTCCATTGCAGTCAACGAAATGACCGAGAAACTCCAACGACGGCAACCCGAACGCACACTTTTCGCTATTAAGGATGAGGCCATGCTCTGCTAGGCGTTCGAAAACTATCCGCAGATGGTGCAGGTGCTCAGATAGCGATGAACTGGCGACAAGAACGTCATCTATGTAGGCGAAAACAAAAGGTAGGCCACGGAGGACGACGTCTATGAAGCGCTGAAAAGTCTGAGCTGCGTTGCGTAACCCGAAAGGCATCCGAGTGAATTCAAAGAGGCCAAAAGGTGTAATGATGGCAGTTTTCTTGACGTCATCCGGGGCTACGGGGATTTGGTGGTAGGCTTTTTGGAGGTCAAGCTTTGAAAAGATGGTACATCCACTGAGGTTATCGGTGAAGTCCTGTATATTAGGTAGGGGGTACCTGTCGGGTACCGTGGCCATGTTCAAGGAGCGGTAATCACCACAGGGTCGCCAGTCTCCTGATTTCTTCGGGACCATGTGTAACGACGAGGACCAGTTGCTCGATGACGGGCGAGCAATGCCGATTTCAACCATGTGGTGAAATTCCTGTTCCGCGATTTTATGTTTCTCTGGAGCCAGTCGACGCGCCACGGCGTGCGTAGGTGGACCGGTGGTGATGATCTGATGAACGACGTCATGCTTCACTGGCTTTGTCCAGTCTGGAGGGGCAGTCAGGGAAGGAAACTCGTTCAGCAATTCCCGGTACGGAGAAGGCAGGTCACAAAGAAGCGTAAATGCGAACGGATGGACTGGAGACGATTTGCCGATGACAGAAAGGGCGGTTTTGGCGTCCAGGATTCTTTTTCGGGCCATGTCAACCAGGAGGCCGAAGTGCGAAAGGAAATCGGCTCCTAGAATGGCGTGACTCACGTTGGCCACGAGGAAAATCCAGCGAAACGCACGGCGTAGGCCGATGTTTACCATCAGGGATTTTTTTCGGTACACGGGAGTGCTGGGCTTGTTAATAGCTTGGAGATGGCACAGTGGTGCTTGAGTGCGGTCACAGGAATTAGCGGGGAGCACACTCACTTCAGCACCAGTGTCAACTAGGAAACGTTGACCACTGGTTGCATCTGTGATGTAGAAGAGGCGACTGTCGCTGGCTTGGGAATCGGTCGCCGCCGCTAACGATCCCCCGTCCCGTTTCCCGGCCAGCCGCAAGGCCGGGTGCAACGTCGCGCCGCTGCACCGAAGCGGCGATGGTACCAGCACAATGAATCAGGGGGCTGAGGTGGCTGGCGACAAGCTCCTCCAAGACGAGGCGACAAGCTCCTCCAAGTTTTGCATGCGCTCTCGGAGAGCGGCGAGGTCGTCGGATAGCGTTGAGGGCAAAGGAGTAGCAGGCGCCGCCAGGGTGGTATGGTCGGAAGATTGAGCGGATGCCACCGTGGACAAAGGCGGATGCAACGTGGCGACTTCCATTATCTTGTCAGCATGCACGGCCAACGCGGATAAGGGAAGGTCAGAAGCAGTCGCGAGGATCATCTGCACAGAAGAGGGGAGCCGTCGCAGGAAAAGTTCCTTCAACAAACGGGAGTCCGTGGCAGAAGGTGCGTCGCCGAGCAGGGTTTGCAGTTCGTGAAGGAGCTGCGAAGGTCGACGGTCACCCAACTCCTCTGCAGAAAGCAGCCCCTGGAAACGCTGCCGTTCCGAAGGGCTCGTGCGGCTCAAGATGGCAGCCTTCAACGTGTCGTAAGGGTTCGTGGTAGGCGGGTTGGCAAGGATGTCACGAACCTCAACCGCGATCTCAATAGGCAGTGACTGTAGTAGATGGTTGAAGCGGGTCTCTTGCGACGTGTTGTGACTCACTCGGAAGCTTGCCTCGGCTTGAAGGAACCACACGTCGGTGTGCTTAGCGCTGAAGGGGGGCAAACGGCAAGCGACGGCGGAGATGCCAGGTGAAGAGGCAGCGGAGGACACAGAAGGACCGCTGGCGTCGCGGGGAGGGTCCATTCTGAGTACGTGGCTCCGCTGCAACGTCCGGGTCACCAATGTCGCGACGGCGACGGAGAGAAGCGAAAACACACGTCTGCACGCTACAGCGCCGTGGACCCAAACTCGGGGTCCCCGGTTTATTCCACGCTCGTGCCCAGCGCGCACCGCAAGCGCGTGGTCAGCACTCGCCACTCGTGGCTCAGCCCCAGCGTCATCGTTCCTGGAGCGTGCCCGTTTGCGGCAGCAGACGACGCAAGCTGCTGGGGCGCCGCCACATATCTATGGGAGGCTTACAGTAGCCTCGAGCGACGGTGGCGCAAACACAAGCACCGCCGAGCCCTGCGCCGCCGACTCTAACTCCTCCGCACCGAAATTACACGACACGCCGAATACCTTAGGCGGGCCAACTGGCACCAACTCTGCGACGAAATGCGGGGTACCCTCAACATGCGTCGCACCTGGGCTCTATTACGACACCTGCTTGACCCTTCCAAATCCAAATCCAGCCAATCCTTACGTATCACACAGCTTCTCCACAAGCAAGATGGCACCAAGCAAGATATCATATCCCGCCTTAAACCCTATACATACCGACCTCTAATTCCTCCGAGCCACCAATTGCACGCTACGCCGGAGCTCCCAACCTCACCCTCGATGCTGAAATTTCCCGCGAGGAAATCATACAGGCCTTACGTTCCCTGCGCCGCCAAACCGCACCAGGCGCGGACGCCATAACTAACAAGCTGCTCCGACATCTTGACGATACTTGTATTGATCACATCACCACTTTGTTTAACTACCACTGGGAGCACGGCACCCTTCCCAGCTTGTGGAAACACGCAAACATCTCTCTAATCCCTAAACCCAACAAAACTCTTGCACTTTAAAATCTCCGGCCTATATCGCTCACTTCATGCCTAGGCAAGCTCTTAGAGCATGTCATCAACACCCGCCTTACTGCCTACCTCGAAGAGAATCAACTACTCCCACCCAATATGATTGGTTTTCGTCCTAGCCTTTCGACCCAGGATGCTATGCTCCAGATTCACGCTGACATCCTTGCCCAGCCACCTAAATCTGACAACGCCGCCATCCTCGCACTTGATCTACATAAAGCTTTCGATCATGTTTCCCACCACGCCATCCTCGACTCCGTCAACCACCACAATCTTGGCAGTCGCACACACACCTATATAACAAACTTCCTTTCTAACCGCACCGCTACACTGCGCCTCGGCTCACTTCACACCACAACTTTCCCAATGCCCTCTCGCGGCACGCCCCAGGGCGCCGTCCTTTCTCCGCTTCTCTTTAACCTGGCTATGATGCCTCTCGCTCGCGCACTTGAGCACACCCCCAACCTCCGATCTGTGATCTATGCTGACGACATCACACTATGGGTGCCCAGCGGTAGTGATGCCATGATCGAAGAGACCCTCAATCAGGGAGCCTCTATCGTACACCAGCATGCCCAAGCTGCCGGTCTCTCTTGCTCTGTCTCCAAATCAGAATTACTTATATTACCTCCACGGCAATCCCGGTCCACCTCCCTACACGGTGCCGCCGAATCCATCCAGGTCTCGCTCGATGGCACAATTATTCCCCATGTCTCACAAGTCCGCATCCTTGGCTTTATCATACAACCTACTCGCAGCAGCACACACACCATCGCCCAGCTTCGCACTTACACCACGCAGATCATTGCCCTCATTAAACGCATCACGACCCGTAAAAATGGCCTCGTTGAATCTGAGAGCCTTCGCCTCCTTCATAGCTTCCTCATCTCTCGCTTCTGCTACCACCTACCGTACGCCACCCTCACCCTCACTCAGAAGCAGTCCTTGGACGCTCTTTTAAGACGTGCCTATCGTGCAGCGCTTCTCTTGCCTACACACGCCCCTACCGAACGACTTCTTGCCCTAGGTCTACACAACACGGTGACGGAGCTACTCGAAGCGCACTGCACTGCCCAAATCACTCGCCTATCCCAAACGCCCACCGGCCGCTGCATTCTTGAACGAGCGCATCTTGACCCACCCATTCTACTCGATCCTATGGCAACCATCCCTCTCTCAATACGCTCCAGCATCCACATCAAACCCCTTCCTCGCAATATGAATCCCGCCTTCCACATTGGTCGCCGTTTAGCCCGTGCCCGGGATCATCTCAGACGCTACTCCCCTTCCACGAGCATCGTATATGTAGACGCGGCTGAGTATCCGAGCAAGCCCGCTTTTGGCATTGCGGTCATAGGAACACCTGGCGCCGACCCGCAAGCTTCAGCCATGGTGCTCACCTCGACCTCAGTTACCGCGGAGGAGGCGGCAATTGCCCTCGCTCTTACCCAAACACCCACCCCTCTCATTATATTATCAGATTCGCAACCCGCCATCCGAAATTACCTCAAGGGCACCATTTCATCACTGGCCCTCCAAATTCTTCGCACTCGACCCCCTTCCGAACCCGTGACGCTGCTGTGGACCCCGGGCCACACCGGCATAGGTGGTAATGAGGCTGCCCACCACCAAGCCCGAGCTTTGACACACCGGGCAGGCGCTTCTTTTACACCTACACACGGCGTTCCCGAGATGTCCCATTCGGTACTGCTCACATACCGGGACATCACCCAACATTACCGCCTCCTTCGCAGACAACTTCCCCCTCCCCACCCCTCCCTCACCGCCGAGGCTGCCCACATGTGGCGCCTTCTTCAGACTCACTCATTTCCTCACCGCACTCTATTAATGCATACGCACCCTCACCTCTTTTCCTCTTCCAACTGCCCCTTGTGTGACGCGCCGGACACGCTCTATCACTCGCTCTGCGAATGTCCGCGCGATCCTTTCCCACCTCTACCCTCCCCCACCCTCTGGGAACAGGCTCTGGGGTGCTCGGACCGCGACCTCCAAGAACTGGTCACCGGTCGTGCCCTCGACGTCGCGGCGGCCCTATGGGCCACCGCCACTCCCCCACCCTAAAACCAGAGTTCCAATAAAGTGGATTCTCTCTCTCTCTCTCTCTCTCCGCCAGCGTGTTTCCAACAGCTTCGCTGCACACAGCATCCACGTGACTTGAGTGATGTCACAGCGCGCGCTATTCTTTTGAGCCCAAAGAGTCCATTGTTCGGGCTCGGTGCCGTCGATGTGGAGTACTGCGCACAGGCGCTAACGGCTTGGGTTCAAGCCCCAGCAGGCCTATTTCTTAGTTTTCTTCCTTGCTTAACTTTTCCCCCTAAATTTCTTTTAACACAAAAGTGTTTCATTACCGGATACACAGATTTCAACGGCATCATATCTGTCACGGAAATGACGCCAGTACAAATGAGCAAGACGCCTGTAAGGGGTGCACCCCTGCGCACAGGTCTTCTTGCGCGGAAGCAACCTTTAGTATTAAAAAGTAGGTTATACTTAGGGTTGTTCGTTTTCTGTTTTTATATTTTAACACGAAAGTGTTTTATGCCGGAATAGACCAAGATTTCGCTTACGTCATATCCGTCACGGAAATGACGCCAGTACACCTTTGCCAAAGTGACCCGCCAGCAGGACGTCGCCAGCCAAGCTCACCCACAAGACAGCCACCGACCCGCAAATCATGCTCAGCCGCAGATTTCGCTGCAGATTTCGCTTTCGCCTTTAGCGATTCCTATGGCAAAGAAAACAACCGAGGTTTTTAAAGACGATAGTCTTTCTTGGGCTACTTAAACCCAGAAATTTTGGTCTGTCTGTATGTCTGTGTGTCTGTATGTCTGTCCGTCTGTCTGTCTGTGACTCGATTCAGCCACCCGGCCAAAGCAAAACAATGCCTGCGCAATATTCTTATATAGTCACAGCTAAATCTACCCGTCTTGGTCCGGTGTAATGTTCATACTTATCAACATTGTTGAAGAAGAACAAGACATTACGTAAATATGAGACAACAAATCAATACAGAAGTGATATTTGCAGTGTTCCTTTATAAAAATTCAAACATGCTTGACTTTTGCGAAATTAAATACTTCAGCGCCACTATAGCTTCTGGCGCCATTTTAAGAAATCAACCGGCAACAGTTACGCAAGGTTCCACTAGATAGTTTCCACGTTCTGCTTGCAACGCACGTGGAGTAGGGAAGCGCGGTTCTATAAACGTTGAAGTAGGGTGCCTCGTTTAACGCGCGTCTTTGCCGTACGACAGCGTTCGCATCGAGACACCCGGTTTGGAGCAGTGGAACGCAAGAAATTTAAAATGATTTAAGCAAACCTTTGGTGTCTTTACCTTGGGAGGAGCGCGACGCAAGAGGAACAACATGAGAGGTGAGCGGTAAAGCGAAGGGAGGCATTTACTTGGCAAAAGTCGATAAAGACTATCGTCTTTTGACGACATTTGCAACGAAAGGAGCAGATACGCGGCCAATTTTTTTCTTTTCAAGCTCACATCTGTGTTTGTTTTTGTTAATAATAGTGATTTGGTATGTTTTTGGTTGCTTAGGTTTGGGGGGCAGCGAATGGCGACGTTTAATTGCCTTTCTGTATCGCGCGAAAATACTCGTCACATGGGTGCTCTGTGCAGCGAAGCCATTGGAAATACGCCAGCGTTCAAGACGGCAATATCAAACATCGTTTTAACTTTGCCCACCCTTCTCTGTAACGCCCTTCGAGGCATTGAGAGGATAGTAATAAATAAATAAATAAATAAATAAATAAATAAATAAACAAATAAATAAATAAATAAATAAATAAATAAATAAACAAACAAACAAACAAATAAATAAAATAAATAAATAAATAAATAAATAAATAAATAAATAAATAAATAAATAAATAAACTATAAATAAATAAATAAACCAGAAATGCACAGCAGAAACGGAAGGCGTATCTGCTACGAGGAGCAAATCACGCAGTGCCACTCCGTGCTGGCGATAACTATACATTTCGCAATGCTTTCAGACGCGAAAGAAAGAGTGAATGCGTTTGTCGGAGGTGTTGCTGAGTCCCTTTAAGTATAGTTTATTACTAGATATACTAGAGAGTAATCTGGCGCTTACGTCTATGCTGCTCGCATCAAGGTCGTCTGTGTTGCCCTGGGCCACCGGCAAGGCTAGAGAGTATTCCAAATTTAAACCATGCGCTCTACGCAGATGATATAACAATTTGGACTGGCACTGACTCACTCCGGATAATTCAAGACTGCCTGCAGCAAGCTGCCGATGCTGTAAAGCAGTACGCAGATGAAAGTGGACTTGAGTGTTCCCCACAGAAATCAGAACTCTTGGTGGTCCGGCGTAGTCGCACTAAAAATGAGAAGGAGAACATCGAAATAAATTTACAGGGACACAAAATTACGCCCTGCAGCTCAATCAGGGTGCTTGGGCTTTTTGTGCAAGCGGATACAAAATAGAACATAATGCTCCATCGCCTGACCAGAACGACCGAACAAGTTCTGCACATGATTCGTAGAGTCGCAAATAGACACCGGGGCATGGAAGAAGACGATACCATCCGTCTTGTCCAGGCCTTCGTTCTATCTAGGCTAACATACGCATTGCCCTACATGACTCTAACCAAGACAGATATCGAAAAACTTAACACCCTCATCCGTAAAGTCATGAAGCAAGCCCTTAGGATCCCCATGAGCGTGTCAACCGACAAGGTCCTACGCATGGGCCTGCACAACATGGCGGACGAGCTCATAGAGGACCACCTCTCCAGCCAGAAAGCGCGGCTTGCAATGACAAAAACCGGCCAAAAACTGTTGAACAGAATCAAATGGAGCTTCCCAGACGTGAAGCCGAACAAGCAGCTTCCTGAGTGGTGGCGGCATAATATCTTATCAAACCCACTGCCAAAGAGCATGCATCCGGTTCACCACTGCGGTCGACGAGAAGCTAGAGCGAAAGCCTTAGACAAGAAATAGCGCACCCTCCCGGAAACGGTCTACACGGATGCAGCCACAATCCGTGGTAGAAGAGCAAAGACAGTGGTAGTCACCACAAAGAGAAAGCTCCTTGTCAGTGCCACCGTACTAACCGCATCAACCAAAGAAGCGGAGGAGCTAGCTGTGGCACTGGCCCTCACGCAGACGGGAGCCACGGTGGTCGTAACAGACTCCCAGGAAGCGTGCAGGAGAGAGAGAGACAAAACTTTTTATTGAACTAAGGTGGGGTGGTTCCTCATTTCAGGTAACCATGTGCTGTCCCTGCTCGACTGGCCCTCTCGACCAGCAGAAGTTGATCTTGAGGGAGGGAGCTGGACAGCAGTATCTCCCACTGCTCCGGGGTAGGGGAAGGAAAAGGGGCTGGCAGGTCTGGGTTCTTGACATGCTTCAGGTCGGGTTGGGTGGAACCAGCAAGGCACCGCATGCTCTCAACCAAATTTCTTGACAGAAAAGTAAGGATTGTGTGGACGCCTGCACATGCTTCGATGGAGGGCAATGAGTTTGCCCACCAAAAGGCCCGAGAACTTGCCGACCAGGCCTCGGAGGATGTAGATAAACCTGTACCTCTTCTAACGTACCACGAAATAACACAACATTACAAGCTTAATCGACGGATTTTCCCGCTACCTCACCAAAACCTCACGAAATCTTAAGCAACAACTCTTAGACTCCTACAAACCAACACCTTCCCGCATCCAATTATGCTTCACCGGATATCCCCCACCCAGTATCCAGCAGAATGCAACTACTGCCAAGAACCTGGTAAACTACGACATATGATCCTAGAGTGTCGAAAAAACATGCGCCCACCACCCCTTCCCCGCATTTCAATTCCCCCAGAGCAGTGGGAGACACTGCTGTCCAGCCCCTGCCTCTCGGAACAGCTCCTGCTCACCGAGAGGGCCGCCGGTGCTAAGACAGCTCATGGATTCCTGTGAAGAGGGAGCCACTCCTACAAGAACACCATAAATGCTATCACAATAAACGTCTTCTCTCTCTCTCTCTCTCCATCATGCTCAACGGTCACCTCAGCTTCGTCATTGGCCTGGATTGAAACGTTTAAGGGGCCCTAAATTCACATACAGTGCACAAAAACGCAAGGGGAGGGCGTTATTGTATAAATTTAAAATAAAACACGCTATTTTAAAGATAAGTAATCGCGAATAAAGCGTATTGCTTTTCCAGAGAGTCTGCTGGAATCGTCGGGCCTACTATTCTGCATACCAAGCTGGTTGTTCACAATAATGTAAAATTTTGGGATAAACACATCAAACGCTCTTGTCTTCCCAATATTGCAAACAATAAATTGTTTCAAAAGCTCAGAAAGCTTTGTTCGGCGTCCCTATGAAAACATTGCCATCGCGAAGAACCAGCGCACAGACTGCCTGCTATATCTTTCGCGGCAGCAAATTACCCGCTCGAACAAGATGTCCGGACGCTGTTAACATTTGTACCTGCTACTGCAAAAAAGAACCGGCAAGTGAACTGTACCTCCCACAAACTAACTTATCTACTGTTCTGGGTTTGTACTTATCTAAATATATACAGATGGTCATTCGCCGGCACTAATCCTCGCACTTGCTTGTATGAAGCCCAGCTGTGTTACCGTGAAGTTTTGGAGGGAATTTCGAGTTTTCAAGCGAAGCGAGTGTCGGCCATTTTGGATACCTCGTAGACACAGGAACGCACACTGAAGTATGCCTACCCAAAAAAGACGCTGAAGAATCTGATAGATATGCCAAGCGGGCAGCTGTCGTCTTCCCACAACCCCACGCCGACATGGATTCTCAGGCGCAGTTTCCTCTCTAATATACACACTAAACTTTTTTACACCCTTTT
The DNA here is from genome assembly GCF_048455015.1 of Haemaphysalis longicornis. Classification (NCBI taxonomy): domain Eukaryota; kingdom Metazoa; phylum Arthropoda; class Arachnida; order Ixodida; family Ixodidae; genus Haemaphysalis; species Haemaphysalis longicornis. The sequence continues at coordinate 28,943,403 of NW_027526225.1, forward strand.
TGGCCGAAAAGGGTGTAAAAATCTTGTCCCATGGCTAACACCCTTAAAAGGTGTTCTGGCAAAAAAGGGTGTATGGATGAAAAAAGCGTGTTGAGCTCAACACCTTTAAAAAAGGGTGTTGAGGATGCCCAACAACCTAAAAAAGGGTGTTGAGTCTCACGCCCTTTTTTTGAGGTGATGGCATGCGCAGAGGCAATGTCAAACGGCGGAGCGCGCAGCATTCAACACAAACAGCCAATATGTATAAGTTACAGTTGGAACACGGGATGCAAGCAGTACAGGGAGTGCATACTTACTTAGCAATACATGTGCTGTTCTTGCTTTTATACCCAGCAGAGGAAAGCCCCCAGATGGAGTGGGTGGGCTTGTCGCAAAAAACTGATATTTTAGCACTAATTTTGGAAGTATGGATTTTACTACGAGAATATACAAATCAACACGCGGATTTGCAAAAACTTTTTAATTACGCGGTAGTTTTTCTGATCCGTAACTTATAGAATTTTATTAAATACCATACAAATCTTCCCTGCCACCTCAACACCCTTCATAAAGGGTGTTCATTATTTCAACACCCTTTTTCCCAGAAGGGTGTAAAGCTACAAATTAGGGTGTTCGAAACTAAGAAAAAAGGCGTAAAAAAAGGGTGTAAGAAAAGACCGCCAACGAAGAAAAAAAGGTGGAGAGACCTCCAATTTTGGAGGCATTTTGTACCTGTTTACACGGGTGGACTGAACATTCTCTACAAGCGGGCGGGGGGGGGGGGTTCTACCTCAAGATGTTTACAGCAATATGAATTGGCATAATTTATCACCAGTGAAGGTCTTTAAGCTTCAGGAGGTAGTTTCGGTGGCATTAGCAAAAAAATACAAAGAAAAAGAACTGGGGCACCTGTAAAGGGTGCACCACCGCAGACAGGGTATTATAACAGTGAAGTCGGCTTTCGAGCTTGTTAGAGTGTGAGCACAAGGGGCGTATGCGTGTGCGCACCTCTTACTGTAATATTTCAAAGGTACTAGTCTTTTTTGGATTCTAAAAGGTAAAAAAATTCGCGCAGCTTACAATAGTGGTGCAAGGCTGGAGAAACAGCAATGCTGGGGGCTGACCTACCTTGTTTCCCTCTTGGATCTCCTGGCAATGGGGGGCACACTGGAACAGTCTTGTAAAATCCGGTTAAATTTGGCCTCATCCCTGAGCGGTCATCCTGGCTTAGCAGGAACATTGTAAAGCTTAGCAAACATAACAAAACTTAGCAACACCGGAAGAAACTAGGTCGACCCCCAGCTCCGCTATTCTTTTTTTGCAACTGAACACCTATTTCACACCGTTTCAACAACCTACAGAAAGCCAAGCGTGTTGCAGTTGGTAAACATCCTTTTCGCCACACGACTACAGTCTTCTTAATTTTGAAGGTTCAAATTGGTGTTTCACGTGCCAAAGCTAAACTTCGGGCATGTGGTGCACCGAATAAGGAAACGAGCGATCATTGCATAAGAGCAATTTTTTTGCGTTTGGAAATTTCTTGCGAGTAGAGGAGTATATGAGGGGATGTCTTCTTCTTTACGGTGCTATTATGCATCCGAATATGGCCTTATTCAATGAACAGCTGAACACATTTTCCACACCCTTTCAACACCCTAAGAAAAACCAAGGGTGTTGAAGTTGATCAACACCCTTTTTTTCAAACAAAAAGGGCGTAGAGCTAGAAAAAGGGTGTTGAGACTAATGAAAAAGGGTGTAAAGGCCTCCCAACACCCTTTTCCCACTTATGCTACACCCTTTTTGGCTAAAAGGGTGTAAAAACGTTTAGTGTGACTAAGAAACTCTATACCTTTGAAGCGATCAGTGAACCCCTAATGTTTCTCGGACAGGGGTGTCCGCAGAGACGTCGCTCGGAACGCAGCTTACAATGCCCTCCTCTGACCGCCCGCATATGCTAAACCCACACGAAGCCACCCGCGGGAATTCATCGCTACGCGATCCCAATGGCATCGCGTCTACGGTATAACGACTGGCTCGACGGCGTCGTAATGTGCCGGTCCGACCACTTACCGGCGCGGATAATTAAACCAGCCCACAGCTCAGCGCATCGTTCATCCGCCCTTTACAAGGGGGCCCGTTAATCGCCTAGCTCTCCGATCACATCCTTGGCGTCCCTTTCGCACCATTAATGCAATATTTGATAGAAGTAGAAGCATGGGCAGTAGTAAGCTACAGAAAATAAGACGACATAGTGCCCTCTTTGGAGGACAGCGAAAATAAATACATTGCTTTTAAGCTTTCCCTCATTGAAAATATACGTTGCAGGATCATGGAGCGCGCGATGCTTTCGTTAAAGAGGTGGCTATCCGTAGCGCCTATTTTGATTGTTACTGCGGCTACCCTAGGCGGATTCGCAAAGGCAACAGTCGATAAGGTAGTGTTAATTATACGGTTTGCGACAGTCCCGGAGGATTGTCGTTGTCGCAGTTTAGGCAATGAAATCTAGCACTGTCTCGCAGCCGTATTGTACATTTACACGATCGGTATGAAAAATATGGCACTAACTCGACGAAATGAAACAAAAAAATGGTTCAAGTTTAACTCTTCCAAACCTAGTGATCATGAGCAAAGTCAAAGGCTGTGCACACAGTGTTTTGTGAATGTTCGCCTTTGCTTGAGATTTTGCTCGAGCTGTATCTGGATGACTGGATTCATTCTTTCGTTTGCGTTGAAGGTGGCGCACTGACACCCCAACCCGCGCGTCATCGAGGACGAGACCGACCAAGCGTTGAGACAGGAGACGGCGAAGAATCGCTTGCATATCTGCACCGTGTGTTTTTCTAGTCTTCTTGGGTTTTGGTTGAATGAGCTGCTTTAGTTGCCACGAGCCTGGTGGCCACCCCGTCTCCGTGACCCATGTGTTCGCAATGAAGTTTCTCTCTCTCTCTCTCTCTCTCTCTCTCTCTCTCTCGTGTAAACTCAGTCATCGCCATGTTTTAATATATCGGTCCTTAAATCCTCGTCTAGTCAAGTGGGTGATTTGGCCACAGGCCATGGTTAAACGCGGGAGATATCTGATGATGATCCCATTAATATTAAAAAAGTTATCTTTACGAATGAAGACCAAAACGGAACAATGATTGAGTCCCTGTCCACGCAATAAATGCGTGGATACGGAGTGTCGACTCTGAGGCCCGTCGCTGCGGGAAGTCGTACCGTGGTCGGCCGGAAGGCAAGACAGGAACACAGTTGAAGAGACTCTGAAACACTTCCAATACACTCTTCCAGTCTTTCGTTTTCATCTGGAAACATTGCGACAGCTATATTTGTAGCCAAAATGAAGCGGAATTCGTGATTTGCTCTCTGCAACAGATCAGCCTTTTGTTCTACTTCGCATTTGTGGCTTTCGAATGCATTTATTGGTACAACTAAACGGAAGCCGGCCAATAGAGCTACATCGCTGTAGTGACGTAACTCGAGCGCTCGAAGACCGTCAAGACAGGAAGGAGGAGAAGGAATAACATTTACTTCTTCTTCACGGGAAAGGGGGATGGTTAAGAAGGAGGGGTGGTGGCCTCAGTCCAGGCCGCCTTGAGGCCCCCGGCAGCCAGCGCCCTGGAGATCGTGCACTACCTCTTCTCGAGCTGAGAATTGGTCGGCCTATGCGCCAACTGCTCGCTCCAATGTGGGGATTACTAGATTGGACTAGGATGTTTGACTCAGTACCACGCGAGGTGATAAGTGGCGCTTGTTGTAGCACCCGTTGCACTGTTGCACGAAAAAAGAGTGGGTGAGATGTGATGTAGACTTCTCGTGGTCTTGTAAGTCTGTGTTTCAATTTAGAACCAGATTCGTGCGTCTTGTGTGCTGAGTCTGTCTGCCTGAAAAATTTTAATGCTGATGTATACAGGGAAGATGTTTGAGGTGGCCCGGAGGGCGCCACTTCTCACAATCACTGGGTGGGCTCCTCATTACAGAAGCCCATTGGCGATCGCCGCGGCACGGGCTCGGTCGACCAGGGCCTTCTGGCTCACTAAGTCGGAGCAGCCGAGCAGGGCTGGCTCCCCGTCCTCCCGGGTGGGGTAGGGTTTTGGGGCGAGGTTCGGAGTAGATTGGCATGCCCACACCACGTGGAAGATGTCCGAAGACTTCTCCGCACAGTACGGGCATTGTCCTGTATAGGCAGGATCAAAGTATTTAAAACTGCCGGGCACAGCAGTGTTTTGGTGTAAAGACGAAGGAGGGTGCGTTCCTCTGCCTTTGAAAGGCCCTTATAGGGCTTAGGATACATTGCGTGGCCGAATAGGTACAATTGAGTGATTTCTCGAAAAGTGAGGGCCGGTTTGGTTTCGGGATCTATTTCGGAAGGGTCTGAAGACGTTGCCCGGAGAGTGAGCGCGCGGGCTGCGGCGTCTGCCGATTCGTTGCCTTCGAGGCCCATGTGAGCCGGAGCCCATACGATCGTTCGAGACACGGGGGCCCCGAGATAGTTGCTATTTTGAAGGATGCGATACGCAAGGTGAGGAATGTACCCCTGTTCAATGTTTCTGCAGGCCCCTCTCGAATCGGTGATGATGACTCGCGACTCCTGGTCTGCGGCTGCTAGCGCGATGGCGACTTCCTCCGCATGTGGTATGTGTTGAGCTCTGAATGTTAGGCCATTTACCGCGACGTTTTAGTGGACGACTGCGGCCGTGCACCACCCCCCATGGTGAGGGCCGGAGGTGTGCACGTAAAAGATTCCGTGCTTGTTCTCAAAGTGGCGGGCCAGTGACTCCACCCGCGCCAGGCGCCTGCCACTGTGGTCGTCACGTGTCGTGTTGGCCGGAAGAGGGCGTGCAGGGCGCATCTCCAGACTTCGGGGATGCGTACGCGCTCTTCGCTTAGTGTTGTGTGGTGGATGTGTAGTCGGGCTAATAGGCGGCGTCCCGACGGCGTCTTTGAAAGTCTTGTATATTGATTAGTCAAGTGTGCCTCCCGGAGCTCCGCGAAAGTGTTTACCATCCCCAGGCCCATGAGGCGCTGGTTTGACGTGTTTATCGGGAGGTCGAGGGCACGCTTGTACATCTTTCTGAGAATCACTTCGAGGGCGTTCTCGTCAAACTTGCGCAGGTGGAGGTAAGGAGTCGAGTAGAGGACTCGACTGATCACGAATGCATGCGCCAGCCGCAAGGCATCTTTGCACCGTAATCCCCCGCGTTGGTTGGAAACCCGGCGGACCATCCGGCCCACCTGGTCCCCCACCTTACGCAGTTTGGCTATTGTTGTATCTACCCGTCGATGTTAGTGGATAAAGAGGCCAAGTACTCTAATCTCATCGTGTCAGGGTATCGGGCCGCTGGCCAGGGAGAGTTCCATTGTGGTGGTGCACTTAGGCGACGGGTTAATGTACACAAATGCGGATTTGGACGGGGCGCATTGAAGGCCGCAGCGGCGGTCATAGGCGTCCACAATTTCCGCCGCTTGCTGCAGGTTGGCCTCAATGTCTCCAACCGATCCGTGTTTGGCCCAGATGGTAATGTCGTCGGCGTACAGCGCATGCTGGACGCCTTCGACCTTCGCCAGCTGAGCCGGAAGTTTCATCATAGCCAGATTGAAAAGTAACGGTGAGAGGACCGCGCCCTGTGGGGTTTCTCTCGTTCCCAGTTGATAGGGGCCGTATTCTTCGTCTTGTATTCGGATGAAAGATTGACGATCCGAGAGAAATTGCTTGATATACCGAAAGGTGTTAGGTCCACAGTCGGTCTGGGAGAGATGCTGCAGGATAATTTCGTGTGTGACGTTGTCGAAAGCCCCCTTCAAGTCTAGGGCGAGTATTGCCTCATCGTTGAGGCGGTATTCGACAGGGTTGAGAATTTCTCTGTCGAGTTGAAGCAGAACATCCTGCGCGGACCGGTGCAGGCGGAAACCGAACATGGTGTCTGCGAATGTATTTTGATTTTCCAGAAACAGAGACAGCCTGTGCCGCACCATGGTCTCCATCAGCTTTACCGCACAAGACGTGAGGGAGATGGGGCGGAGGTTGTCTGTGTTTATGGCTCTGCCGGCTTTCGGAATGAAAGTTACAAGGGCGGTCTTCCATTCGATTGGGAGGGGTGCCTCACCAAGCCAGATCGAGTAGATGAAAGCGAGGATGGTCTCATAGGCGGGGTCGGGAAGATTGGCAAGCAGTTTCACAGTTATCTTGTCCCAGTCCGGTGCCGTTCCTCGTTTCATTTTAGCTAGGGCCGCCTTCAGGTCATGCAGCTGGAACAGCTGATCCTGCTCCGCGTTCTCGGAACCTGCATACGAGTACGCGGGCCCTCGGGGGTCCTGCTGAGTGCAAAGATACTGGTCGCGTAGCTTGCACGCTAATTTTGGGGTATCTCCATCGAAGCTATGAATAGCTCGTTGGAGATGTTTTTGTGTCTCGGCGCAGGTTTGAGTCGGGTCAATTAGGGCGCGGAAGAGGCGCCACGTGCTCCGGCTAGACATTTGTCTGGCCGCCGTGTTACAGCGGTCCACCCAGTTCGAGTCGGCGAGTTGGGCCGCGTAGTCTGCCGCTCGCTGGGTGAGCTCTGAGATACGAATTTTAAGCTTTCTGTTATGTTTTTGGCGGTGCCATCTGCGGGAGAGGATGTGCCGCACCTCCCAGATATGCAGAAGGTGGTTGTCCACCTCCGGCGTTGCCTCCGAGAGCGGAATTTTAGTTTTCACCAGACGAAGGTGTGTAACCAATCCTTGTGCCCATGCGTGGTATCCTTGTTCGTGAATAGAAGCCGAACTGATGTAACTTTGCTGGAACTTATTCAAGTCGGGGAGCCGAGCTTGTGCGTGGGGCCGTGCCAATGGTTTAGTCCTTACGGTGGTATTCATAAGGCAGTGGTGACTACCGAGGGTTTCCTCGGTGTTGGCCCATTCTGCGTGTGTAATATTTTTGGTAAAGGTAAGATCCGGACACGTATCCTGGGTCACGGAGTTACCCACCCGCGTTGGATATGCAGGGTCGGTGTGTAGAGTCAGGCGCAGCGTGGACGCAAGTTCCGCTAGCTTGCGTCCCCGCTTCTCCTCACGCACGTACCCCCAAAGAGTGCTGTGGGCGTTGAAATCGCCCAGAATCACCAAGGGCTCCCTCCCCACAGCTTTTTGAGCGCGGCTAAAAAGTGCTGCGAACGTTACATTTTTTAGTCGGGGGGACAGTAGACGTTGAGTATGTGGAGTGGTACATCTTGTTTCTTGAACGGAAGAAGTGTCACCATACGAATATTCAGTTTGAAGTTCCAAGTCGACTAAATTAGCTGTACAATTTTTATGCACACACACGCAGGAAGAATGGTCCTGTTGGAAGGTGATGTATTTTGTAAGGGTGGCGCCGCTCCCTGCATGGCTCCTGGAGGGCAACCACCGCCGGAAGCGAGTCGAGAGTTGAAAGAAAAAGTCGCAGATTCGCCCGCTTTGCGCGGGAGCGGAAGCCTCGACAGTTCCACTGGACAATTTGAACATGGGTGGCCGAATTTGTTCTTCGGGATTGCCTGATCTTAGAGCTGCTCGCCATGGTCAGTTAGGTTGAGGCAGGATTGTAGCGACGCTGCTCCGGAGCCAGCACTCGCGTTGAGGGGGGTGTCCTCTACACCGGAGAGCGAGCAGCTGTCGTCATGATGTGTGAGGAGGGGGGGGGGGGTGAGGCGTTTCCAGCGATAATGGTATATGATATGCATTTATGTTTTTTGAACTGAGTGGCTGGCGGAGGCGATTGGAGATGTGTCATCGGCCTCCGTTGGGAACGCCTACTGTAAAATGTCGCGGGAAGAGGCGTGACCTGCCTAATGCCCGGGAGGGAGGCATGCAGATAGGGAAAGAATGAGTACTTTTAACAAGTTTCCAATTTATCTATAGGAATAGGGCAGTAATTATTGGCTGAGGTACTTCGTAATCCCCTATTCTAAATGCTGCATGCGTTTGCTTCTGAAAGTATTTAGGATTTATACGTGAAATACAGCGTGGCATTGTCGTTTTAGGGTTGGAGGTCCGCTTCTGTATCAGCGCGGGAAAAGCTGGGAACCCGTGGTTTCAAAAATATCAAGCCTCGGAAGTAAGGCCATTGGTGGGTCATGGCTGAAGTTAAGGCCACGCCAACCCGAATCCCCCTCATCGCAACCTTCTCGGCACGGGTAAGACCCAGGGGTAGGCATGCGGTACGATAAGACCACGTGTACGCCGGCGGAGGTATTCCATTTTTGTCAGCAGGGAATGGCGTCATCCAGCTCAACAGGGAAGCCTGTGAAGGAATGGAGGCTGCTAGCGGAGCTGCTGCGTCTGCCTTGCAAGGAGCTCCAGTAAGTCGAGTAGAATTCACTCAATCTGTTTTTGTTATCGATCAATTCGTGCCGTAAGTTGGTGAACACGGTGGCGCAGCATAAAAACCTGACAAAACGAAGTAAACGAACAGCTTGATAGGCATTGGTACGAATGACGATGCGTGCTCCTGGCCGCAAAAAGGTTCCGGCTACAGCCAGAAGAGCCTCTCAAGCTTCTACAAATTCCGCAGAGTACGATGATGGACCCTAAATCGGGACGTCTCGTTGAAGGCTGGGTGGCTAGCAGGACGAATGACGGCGGCAGTCACCGCATCAAGAATGCTGGCGTCGCTATGTAGCAAGTGCGGAGGACTTTAGCGCCCCGGCTTGTCGTCGTTGTTCGTCCGCGGTCACGGCGTCCGCACCCAAACAGGGATTTCGAAAAGAAAACCGCTCCCACTGGTCGAGATTGAACCTGTGTCCCTCACGTTACGAAGCTAATGTCTATTAAAATGCGCCACACCAGCACACCTTGCTCTTACGCAGAGTGTTGGGGAGGGGCGAAGTTCGCTATACGCTGTTTCCCCGACGTTGCCATCGCTAAGCCGCAAATAAGTACTCAATAATATGAAACACGAAAAATATCATGATTTAACCAGTTAATTACCTCAAATTAATGAACACTCAACTCAGTGTGTTTTTACGAGCCTGATGATGATGCCGACGCTGCTTAGTGGCTTCCCCTTTGTAACGGGGTGGCGTTGCACAGCGGCCTTAGTCGCAACGCCACTGTACAATCACCTCGCAAAAAATACAAACAAAATAAATAAAAAATAATATCAAAATAAAAATAAAATACTTTTACGAAATTTTTGTGCTAGTCTGACTTCTCTGCTCGCATGTCTTCCCAGATTGTTCTCTGTTCTTTTCCCACCAACATTCTAACCTTCTTTTACTAACCTCTACTGCTGTCCAATTCACTTTTCCGCTAACCTTAAAGCCAAGGTCTTCCGGAAGCTGGATGGATCCATCACTGAGGACTGGACGGATAGTTTTGCACTCCGTTACAATATGTCGCGTGGTTTCTGGCTCATTTCCGCAGCCTGTGCATAGTTCTTCCTGTACCGGCTCGCGGTTAAGCGTTTTTGTCCGCAAGCAACCCACCCGTGCTTCAAGAAGCAATGCGCTCTTGAATAATTATCGAAGTATTGAAGTGTTACCGAATAATTTTTCCCTTGTGATATCCTGCTTCCCGATCCTGTAGCTACCCAAGGACTTCTTCGCATCCATCCTTTTTTTCCAGGTCGTTGTCTCTGTTTCTTTCACTTCATTTTTTATTGCCTTGGTCATTTCCCCTGCACTTCCAGGTTTCAGATACTTTGTCCTGAGCCTTCTGGTTCTGTTCCTCCACTGTGTGTCCACGCTTTTCATGTAAAGATACCGTAACACTTTGGCCTCCCATCTCTGATCATCCATATTTCTAAGTCGTTCTTCAAAACATATTTTGCTCTGTGCTTCTCTCACTTCGAAGTATGCCCATCCCATGTCTCCCTGCACTGCCTGATTTGTTGTTTTACTGTGGGCTCCTAATGCCAATCGACCTACGGCCCTCTGATTTACTTCTAGCTCTGTTTGAATCTCTGATTTGACACACACTACTGCGTTTGAAAAGGTGAGTGCTGGTACCATTACTCCCTTCCAGATTCCTCTCACTACTTCATATCTGTTATATCTCCACAGTGCCCTGCGCTTCATTTTAGAGGCGGTTCTTCTGCCTTTCCTTCTTAAATGCTCCTCATGAGTTTTTAGATACACCTGACCTTCGTTTAACCATATGCCCTGATATTTGTATTCCGTTACCCACGGTATTGTTGCTTTTTGAATGAATACCGATTCGTTACGGGCGTTATCATTAAAACTAGAACTCCCGACTTTGCTGTGCTAAACTCAAACCCCAGTTGTTTGCTATCTGCTAGTAGTACTATGTCATCTGCATGTCCTACTATGCCCTTTTCAGGGGCTGAGGTGCCCTTTCTGAACTATTTTCGGTATCAACGCCAAGGTGATGCTGAAACTAGTTATGAGACGGCGCCACAACCCCTCTTGGCTTGACAGTGGTCGCAAAGTCGCCTCAATTATGGCAGGTATGCCATTGCTTGCATTACTTACGAACCTGTTTATTTATTTATTTATTCATTCGTTTATTTAATATTCATTGATTGGTTCCTCAAGGGCCCCGACTTGGGGCATTACATGAGGGGTGGGCGTACAGGCATTGCGGCAGGCATTGCGGAAGGAAGGAAGGAAGGAAGGAAGAGAACTTTCGGAACTTGCGGCATTGCGGAACAAAATGCGCTTAGCGAAGGTGGGTTAATACATGCCTCGGACAAAGAAGTGGAAGTTATTTTAGAACTTGCAGGTTGAACCACGGGGAACGGGCGAAAATAGGCAAATTGTCACTGCTGCCTGCCGAAGTGTTGGCTGGTTCAATGTACCCGCTCACCGGTACAGACAATTGGATGCAGCGGCCCCTTGAATATTGTTCCTCACGCTTCTCCTGGAAAGGGCGGGACTGTAGCAACAGTTCTGGTCCTCCTCCAGAGTGGCGGCGCCAGCTGAGTAAAATAAGTTGTTAAAACCCATAAGCTAGGGTTCTCTTTTTGCTGGTCTTGCAAACCCGAACCAGGTAACCATGTGCACACACAACGTATCAGTATTTTTAGGGGCAAAGCTCCTTTTGCTCGGGCCCTGTCCCGGCCATACACGGCAGATTGATGATCATTGTGGCAGGATCCCCTTAGGTATTGGCCAACCAAAGATTGGCCGAAGAAGTAAAAACGTGCAACGCGTTCGTTGCTACCCAACAAGGAGGAGAGAAAGAAGAAGAGGTTGTCGTTCGTCGCCTGCGAGCTCAAAACTCTTGTTCGGGCCCTGTCCCGTTTCTCGTTGCTGCCATACACGGCGGAATGATGATTGTTGTGGTAGGATTCCCCTAGGAATTGGCTAACCAAAGATAGGCCGAATAGGTCAAAGCGTTCAACGCGTTCGTTGCTACCCAACAAGGAGCAGATGAAGAAGAGGTTGTCGTTCGTCACCTGCGAGCTCGAGACACGTACCGGGGGTACGCGACACAAGACGATTTGCAGAAGGCGACGTCCAAGGTGGCTAAAATGTCACACACCGAATTCAGCAACTTACCCATGAAAACTCTCATCGTCCCAAACAAGCGCTACATAATAACCACAAACATCGACGTCGTCGACGGGCTTATCAACGGAGCGGTCGAAAGCTTGCTATGTCGAGCCTTTATGTGATGTGTGGGCGAATGTTTCACGGTTTTCCCGATAAGCATTTTAGCTTCGTCCCTCTCATCATCATTCACTTCGTGGAGATGGTGGGATTTTTTCAGTCTCTCAGCCAAATCGCCCAAACCTGTGGCCTCACCAAGAAAGGTAAACTCATTGAAATATTCAGAAAAGTTTAAACAACTGCACCACCCTGCTCCAAACACCGTCGCCGAGTCCAGACTAATTGCGGACTCTCGTACAGCATTGCACGAATTCAAAAAGGTCTACACTCACAACTCAACAGCCCACAACATTTTAGCACTAATACCGACACTCCTGCAACAAGGCACGATCGTTCGACTGGCATGGACACCCGGTCACAGGGTTGGAGCTGATGGGAATCAACAAACCCACGTTGCGCGGACAACTGGTCACACGGTTGGAGCAGATGGAAATCAGCAAGCCCACGACGCTGAAAGGGAGTGAATCCTAACCTATCCTCTCCTGATTTCTGCCTGCGCCTACTCTAGTGACATGGTACTTGCGCCGCGAACGCTTGCAACACGAAAACCCTAACTGACTCCAAGATATTCCCCCCAGGGCTCCCTGCCTGCTGGAACACGTCTCAGTGAGCGAGAAAAAAATATCTTAACAAGGCCTACGCCAACGTGGCATATACCCCAGGTGCGATCCAAAATAGTATATAACCGTGTAACTTCCTCCCATCGGTACCCACGTGCACCTTTGGTGGGCAGGTTACAACGCCTAACCTGTACCATCTAATCTGGCACTGTCCGACAATTCGAAAGGACAGAGCCACCGTGCTTGACAACTGGCGATTGCCACATGATGCTCACGCGCGCTTATAGCTACTACGAAGCAAGGCATCCTTACTGGGAGCAATAGTCCATTACGGAGTAGAAAGTGGTCTCTGTAAAGCCGTATAGAGTGGGATTGGCCTTGTTTTTAGGCTACCCACAAAAACTGCGATACCCACGAACGGCCTGTGATCCCACAATGAACTTCAGTGGTATCCCCTTTCTTCTCTTACCTACTTACTTCCTTACGATCAAAGAGCTTCGTTCCTCCTTTAAAATAAACACATTCATTCATCATTCTTGCCAAAATGTCCATCCTTTTGCATGAACACGAAAGTGATAGTTGCAGTTTTCTTGTTAATAAACGTACACGACTGCTTGATTTTGGAAAAAACAAAAGAAAAAAATTTACATAATTTTCCCGCGAGGGGAACCATGGGGTAGATGCAACGCATCGGTGGTTGCCGTTGCGTTTCCGTTATGTTAGCGATATCAGCGTGTGGATTGCTGTTGTTGTGTATCATATTTACGCAGCATGTGCACTTTGCGCATGTGTCATGTGCACTTTGAAAGGAAAGGAAGCAGAGGTAAGTACGATCATCATCAGCTAGACTTGGCACACATACCACATACTGTTGCGGCAAGTTCAAAGTGCCTGGCTCAGTGGCTAAGGCGTTGCGCTGCTGAGCACGAGGTCGCGGGTTCGATTCCCGGCCGCGGCGGCCGCTTTTCTGATGGAGGCGAAAAGCAAAAACGCCCGTGTGTACGAGATTTCGGCGCACGATAAAGATCCCCAGGTGGTCAAAATTAATCCGGAGCCCTCCACTACGGCGCGCCTCATCGCCTGCGTTGCGTCGGCGCGTTAAACCCCACAATCAATCAATCAAGTTCAAAGTGCGTTCCTTGCGCGGGAAATTTTAAAAAAATCGAATTTTGACGACAAACTTCGCAGGTGCGTCATTACGCGAGTGCGGCCATTATGCGAGTAAATACGGTATGGAAACAGTAATTGCTGTGTACAAGAAACGAAAACACCATAGCCACAAACAGTAGAGCACAAAAGTATTTGTTGGGAAAGAAAAAAAACCACAGAAATGAAGCCAGTAGCAACGAACAAATTCGTCACATTGGCTTGTAATCCAGCGCTCAGATACACCAACGAGCACGTTGGGCTACAGCTCGGAGTAAATGTGCATCAAGGTAGCAACATTTAAACAGATGGCGAACAACTTGAACACATGTGACAATACAGTGGTTCATCTCCAACGCAGAAATCCTTAAAAAATTAAGCAGAAACGACAGCAGCTTTGGTCAAGATTTAAATAAGGAAAGCGATTTGAGGCAGCTCTTGGCGCGGTACTGTAGTTAAATTGATCTCCATCAAACTCCATAAAGTTGGTGTGAAGACACACAGCGCTGTTTTCTGCGGCACCATGAGAACATGAATGCATTTTCACAATATGTCTGTTTCTTTTGTGTCTGCAGTGATCATTTAGTTCAAATGGCACGGATTCAAAGTCGTTCCCACAGCATCTCTCAGATGCCTCTGCGTTTGGTGTTAACAACAAAAAGAGTAAATGCACACAGGGCGAGACAGCGTACCAACTCGCCCAACTTAGCATCTTGGTGTCTCTAACACAGCTTTTGTGCTTTCAACCTTATCCTTCATCGCCCGAGCGGGATTTGAAGAAAAACTACTGCAGTGTTCTTAGTTGCGAGCTCATTTACTTTGCCTGAAACATTTCTGTAGAAAGCTTGCTTCGGCCGTTTTCACATGCATCTAGTTGGAATTGAACACACTGTTATAGAAAAGCGTGTTGCGCAGTGTGCATGTACACAACTGGTCTCTCCTGCGCCGTGAAGGCAGGATTACAGGTCACAAAAATGGTCACAATAAGAAACCAATAAGAATGCCTAGATACATTTTACATTACAATTGACAAAAACTTGTGTTATGTATTTCTAGGCGATCCATGGATACATCATTCATGGCCATGTTGCGCCTTTCAGACCATGTCTTTGTCCAACAATTCCTTCAGTTCATCAGTTCATCCAGTTCATACATTCAGTTCAGTTTAGACCAGTTCAGTCAGTTCGTTACTGCGTACAAGATGACTAAATGACTAAAAGTATTCTTATTGCAATAAAAAATACACCAACAGAATGCCAAAAGGCGCGAAATAAGAATTTCTGGAGCAACTATTCCCAAGTGTGGGTAAAATAACGGTTGTTTGAATTACAGGAATGGTAGTCACATTTTTGATGGAATATAAAACGCTGGCTTTATGTACAATCGGCTATACTTTGGTGCCCAAATATTACTGAATTCGTAAACTATACCCACTAAGGTGGGTCAATGGCTAAGGCGTTGCGCAGCTGAGCCCAGGAACGCGGGCTTAAACCCAGCCACGAAGGCTGCTTTTTAGATGGAGGTAGCGACAACGCCCGTGTGTCGACGTTTTAGGGGCGAAGCACCTTAGAACCCCGCTTTGTCCGGGGCTTGGCGTCCGTGTACAGTGTTGCGCATGCACGAGGAGCCTTGGATTGGAATTAATTTGTATTGAATTGAATTGGATTTGGATAAGATTGAATTGTATTCAAATGGATTGGATTGGATTAAATTGAATTGTATGGGATTGGATTGGATAGGAAATGTATATACTGTACACACGCGTTGTCACTCATTGGCATGCGCAAGTGGACACTGCCACGGGTTTTTTACGGTAAGAAGGATCTACAGTGCTTCGCCCACTCGTCATGCTTCCCTCCATAGAGATGCTTGTTTTTGGCACACGCTGAACATTCCTAGATGATCGAAATTTACCCAAGGATCTCCACTATGGGTGCCTCAAAGCCCAGGTGTAGCTTCGGCGTGTAAAGCCCCCAAGTGCTAAAATAAATAAAATAAAAAATCCACCAAATTTGATGTTCCCTACATCAGGCTTTAAAAAGTGGTTATAAAACACAAGTAAGAGCATGGAAAAGAAGAAAGGCCATACATATGACACTTAAGCTCCCGTTATAACACAATGCCCCGTAAATTATTGCAGAGCACTTCACTGTAGCTGCCTTCTATACCAGGTGTAGCCTTAGTGCATTGAAGCAAAAAATATGCCACCACCAAAGAAAAATAGCACGCAACACTATTGAAGTTACACTTTTTGGAGATTTCGTGTAGACTCATATTTTCTTTTGTTTTTCTTAGGACCCTGTTAATCTCTTTCAGATTTAGTATTAGCCTCTTACGGCAATGATGCAGCAGGAGGTCTACGTTGCAGTCTGCGCTGCTGCGCAAACAACCCGGCTTCTTTTAATGCGCTGCAGACTGAACTGTTGAAACTGCGCCATACAGATGCGCACAATCTTCTACATGCTTTGAAAATTCCTTGTAATGTCCATTACGGTCTGGAAGAAACTTTGGGAAGGCGCTTTGACCTGCCCAGAGTGCATGTGGCGCCCCAAGAGACCTAGGAAACGATAAATCATGGTGGGAACCAGAGACACTCCTTTCTCGTTCCTCAAGAGTGGCTCACAAGCACTGGACCTTTTATTAGAACTTGCTGAACGAGGTGGCCACTGAAACAAAACAAGCTGTTCTGTTCCAGGATCTCCAGGAGGACTTCACCTGATGCCTGTGGAGCTGGAAACGTCTGCCACCTTCATTACTGGTGCCTCGTCATCGTTGCCCTGTGCCAGACAAGCCAGCAGGTACGTTTCTTGAATTTCACAGTTCACTCAGGATGTCAGGTAAAACAGTGTCCCTAAAGTAATTTTCTTAAGAGCAGCAATCAACTGCAACACACTTGGGTGCTCATTGCTGCGATGCTTCAGCCTGACTGAGCCAAAGACGTTTTCCAGAGGGCCCTGTAGCAGGTTGCGGGCTTGAAGGCAATTTAAATTACAATTTTAGGACAGGTCTTCGCACAATGAGGACAGACGGTATCGTGACAAGCGGTACACAAATTAAGTGGGGCGCCCGTCTGGGGATGCAAAACTTCAGCCTGCAAGCCAGTCGAGCGCATCGCGAAGAAACTGAAAATGTCTGTAATTGCCAGTGATGTAGTAATTGTATTTGCGAGGATCGTTATTTTGGGGGTTTTGCTGTTGAGGGGGCCGATAGTTTACCAATACTCTCAATGAATTGAGCTGTTAATTCAGCAGTCCCTTTTAGTTCCCGAGCTGTGATCATGTCGGACAGTGCCATGGACACAGTCTGGCTGAAGAACTGTGTTGCGAACTAACCATCTTGCTGGTAGAAGGCCACTCGTATAGTGATTCTTCAATCAATTTAGTTGTCAACATCGAGCTTAGCTTAACTTTTTTATGATAGAAAAGTGTTGTATAGGCCCCATCAACAACTTCACTGCTAATTAGAAGCTTGTGGGGGTAGCGTGGTCATTTCTGGTGCACTTAATCAAGTGGGGATTTTCAATGAAGAAATAAATCTCCTTCTCACCAGTACAAAACAATGCAGTTGGAACAACTGATTGCTACTTACTGCCTTAACAAAGCTGAAATTTCCTCAGTTCTTAGACTGAGGCAAGCGACAGTCATTTCATTTTTGGCCACTGCTTAAGCCAAAGAATCACTACAGGTGGTGAGAGTCCAAAAAAAAAGCCACAAAGGCGGCCTGTTTCACGTACACTGTGTTCTTCATACATTCGTCTGAGTCGCCAATGACAACATAATTTTAGCATCGTGCCTTAATTTTTTTCTGAACGACATTTCATAAAACATGTTTAGCAAACCCGATTTCTCATTGTCCAATCTTCGACAGCGTCGTTTAAAGCAACAGGCACTCCAAGAACAATTCCGGGTGCCATGGGTACTTCATCCAACCCGTTCCGGAGTGACCTCGGATGTACCAAACACAGCGTTTTCGAGATCCGCCGATAACCCTTGGGCCCGTGACAACACAGGCTCAAGGCAAATTCTTTGATTTCCTTTGACCGTCTTCTTTCTCGTGTATTCATACCCTGCATCCGAACATGGCTAAATAGTGGGAAAACTGTGGGCTGAAATACGGTTTCAAGGATTGCACTGCAGCCTTGTGGACTGTTGTGTTTCCGAGACCTTGACAGTGGTTTTCGGAACTTCTGCTCCTCGCACCGCAGTGTTCCGGTCCTGGGAGTAAAGAACTTTGGCTTCCCCTCGGGGTGCCTAGAAGTTCCTGCGCACAGAAGAGCACAATATTTAACTTCACCTGATAAAATCTATACACCCTTTCTCGAAAGGCCGTCCAGCAAGTGTTGGAAGCCCTCGAGCGTCAGCGGCCGAAAGCACTGTCTCCTCGGAGGCTGGGTGCGAATAGGTAGCTGATGGCAAGGGACCGTCCAGCGCGACGTTAGGCCGCGTCATATCTGCCGGACAAATAAAGACGTTTTCTCTCTCTCGAGAGAGAGGGACTGCTATTGTTGTTAGTTTACCGGTACGAACCATTACACAGAGCTTTCATAAAGGTAGTACTGCGTGAATTCCAATCATACTCAGTGCACAGGTTACGGGCGAGCAAGAGCCAGCATATTAATAAAAAGTTAAAATTGATCATGCGCACGCCGTGAGAGAAAGCTTGCGCTAAACCTAACAACATGTACATCAGCCCAAGGATCACTACATAAGTCAACGTACCCTTGCTTTAGGGCAACACTTGGAAACCCTGCATTCTAGTGCAGACACGATACAGTTAGAGGTGTGAAAGGAAATAGAAAAACAAGCTAACATAGCAAAGAAAGCTTTAAACCAAGTAAAATAACCCTATACAAAAAGTGTGGGAAGCAAAGGTAAATGGAATGTTCGAACACCTTACCTAATGAGCCGCCAGATGCAGTGTGCTCTCAATGTGGCACTGCACTGCACTGCACTGAACATGCGCTCTACCCAAAATTGTATTTAAATAACAAAAGATAACCCCTAAGATCAAATGATCGCAAAACATTAAACTTCCAAGGGATCGGAGGGTGGCAGACAGACATCCGTGCCGTAAATGCGGCACTGTGAAAGTTTTTCCAGCGGTGCTTGTCACGGCAGCAAATGCAGACCGTGTGCATAGAGCAAAAGCACCTCTAAAATGCTGCATTGTATTTACCTTCTCAAAAAAAGGCGCAAGATCGTCCAAGTGACAGTTATTTAGAAGTACACCTGCCCTTTGTTTACCTTTTGCATGCATTAACATCCGCTTTTTAAAAACTGCAGGCGGCCTTTCATAAGGTGGTTGGAACGCGAAGCTTTCACCAGTGCACCTGAGGCGAAGTGGCGACACAAAATCCACAATGCTTTGACCCTGTCGGAATGGCGCAACCGGGTGGACGACAGCTTAAAACATGACGGACCCATGTTAGAGTCCGACCATGGCAAGCGTTTTTTAGTCCCTTTCGCTTGTCATCATCGTTTTCCGAAGCCCGTTGTTAAAAGTTGGGCTCCCTGCAGTGCATTGTACTGCGATGAACGACGTAATTAGTCAGGCACAGAAGGCTTCATTTTAAGACTTCTCCGTAATGTGGCAACCGCCTTCTCGGAGTAAGTTGATTTGTTAAGTGCTACAAAGCACCCCTCCTTTTCTCCGACCATATCATGTTACTCATTGGCAACAAGGAAATCTACCAAAGAACGAGAAGGGTTATGACACAGCCCCGTACCTTGAGTTCTAGGTCCGCACACTGACAGAAACCTCGGGCGTCCCTCCTGCTTGAGGGGTCGTGCAATGGTCGTGGCAGCTAAAACCCGCAGCGGTGGGCTGAGTGTAGGCAGTGACAAATTGGGTCCCGGTTTCAACTCCCCCAGGCGGTTCTTCGGCAATGTCACCTCCCCTGCTGTTACGACTCTTCCCTCTGAGGACTTCGCTTTCTTCAGTAGCGGTAGCGTTGGTCACATATTGTCCCAAAGTCCCTCTGTGTAGTCCTCAGCCATCGCTGACCACTAACGGAACACCCTGTCGTGCCTCGTCTATCATAGAACGGCACAGAAAGCTCGTAGACAAAACCGAAGAAGAACAAAAACGTGCATGAGCATGCGACTTTGCGATGACACTTGCAGAATTTCCTTACACACAAAATGGAGGGTTCGAAAGAGGCAAACCAGGTCTGGACTTCCGGAGGGCAAAGTGTTTTTCGCGCGCACCATGAAGCGACCATAGCACGACACTTGCAAACCGCAATCAAAGATGCGATTTACGCGCGGGGTTATTCAAATCAGAGGTGTTATAACACTGAATGGAGCCCGTTGTACTAGAAATATACTATAAAAAGACGGCAACTTGGGCCAGTTTTGTTGAAGGTAACCATTTCAAAAGCAGCGTGAAGAAACAGGACAAAAAAGGAAGGGACGATGGGCCAGCGCTGAGCTCACAACCGAAAGTTCGTTAGCAAGCAACATACACATATAAAGAACAACATGAACAACCACGTGGTCACATCTATTGTGACCGCGGACCATTACATGATATAACCGCCGGCTAACAATTACACGTTCTCAGTACTACTATCAAAATCAGATTACGCTCTGCGACCAGACAAGAAAATGTGGTGTCGAGTGCAGTGCGGCATATTTGGAATTGTTAGCTGGAGGTTGTAACAAGTGATTTCCCTCGGTTGCAATTGATGCGGCCACGTGATTGTTCAGGTTGTTTTATATATGTGTGTGTTGATTTCTGATGAATTTTCGGTTTCGAGTTCAGGGCTGGGCCATCATCCCTTCCTCTTTCGCCCTGTTTCCTTACTTTTGAAATGTTAAACATCAACGAACTAGCCTAGCGTGCTGTCATTCTCCAGGGTCCCATTTAGTTTCTTACGGGCCTTCTGGAAATTCGTACGGACTCACTTAAAAACGTGCTGGTCCTGTATATTGTCTAATGGGTTTAGCAAGTATAGTAGTTTTCCTCACTGATCGATCTGCTTCGCTACCTTCACCGTAGCGTGGGGGGTTGCGTTCCTAACAGTACTGTTTTGCCCTACTTTCTTTTGTAGCATAAGCTACACTGGCCGAGGTTGAGCAGTTTCGCGTGGACCTTGAAGGGCCGTGCGTGGACCTTGGAAGGGCCGTGCGTGGACCTTGAAGAAGCATTGGATTAGATTGGATTGGAAATTCAACACAACTGGAGTACGGGTGTGTAGAGAATTGGTTCTGCACATTCGCCGGTCTGCGCATTACAGAGGAGTGACGTCATAGCCGCGGTAGACGCACTGGCGCCGGCGCGAACCCAAATGTCCGCCTCCGTTGCGCAGTAGCCAAGTCTGACGGTGCGCCGGAGCCGCTTGATAGCCGTTTGGCCTGGCTCCTGGAGAGCCGTGCTGCGCATGCGCGAGGAGCAGTGACTAGACTGGACTGGGTTGGACTGAATTGGATTGGAAATCGTTTTCGCACTAGTAATAATAATCAGCTAATCCTAGACAACCAGGAAACATCAGAATAACCAGCTGAACCTTAGCTCACGCTGCGTATATCCTGGCATAGCCAAGCTAATCCACTGCTAATTTTTTTTCTCTTTTGCCATTGTTGAATATTGAACCACGCTGACGAACACAAGGAAAGTTGTAAAAAATTCACGCATGCCCACGAAGCGAATCATGACGAGTAGGCGAAGAACTGGAAATCGTTCTTACCGTAAATTACCCGTGACATTGCCCACTCGCGCACATAGATGAGTGACAACGCGTGTGTACAGTATATACTGCGGGGTAGCTTGTTGTCTGCGTTGCCGTTGAGCCGCTGCTTCCCGAGCACTGAACTCCGGGTCCGCTTGACGTTTTTGGCGTTTTGCTGCCGCTTCCCGAGCTCTCGCCTGCGGGGTAGCTTGTTGTCTAAGTAGACGTTAAGCCGCTGCATGACGCGCCTTATGTTCGTTTTCATCCATGGCAGAAAGAGAATGCGGGGTCTAGAAGGCACTTATATACGCATTTGCACCGCGGCGCTCTCTTTGTCTCTCTGTCTAACCTTTAGTGAATCTTTTATTTTGTTCTTGTTAACCTTTTCTGTACCTTTTGTTCAGAGATGTTTCGATTCACACGGTGCTGAACATCTCTCTCTCTCTCTCTCTCTCTCTCTCTCTCTCTCTCTCTCTCTTAACCTTTTGTGAACCTTTTGTTCAGAGACGTTTCGACTTACGCGGTGCTGTACCGTGAGCACGGGCGGCGGACGCACAAGCCTCGGCCTTAAGGTGCTTCGCCCCTAAAAATTGGCTGTGGCTTAGCCCAGCCAACCTTGGATATGCAAAGCGAAAGCTTGGCTTAGCGTGACTAAGTCTTGTTTTCACTTGTTCAACATTTTATTCAGCTGTAATCATTATTCTATTTGTACAAAGCTTGCTTGTGTCTACGGTTGTGGTCCCGCTTCCGGCGTTTTCCTAGCCGAACGGCTCGCTCTTCCTCCCTCTCCAACGCTTGTTTCGCGCGCTTGGCATTCCTCCATTGAAGTAGGTCGCCGATATCCGATGGGGGGTCAGACGGAGCTGGCGGACGATGGCTCAAAGCATCCAACTCCCGCGCAGTGTTCAGAAAAGAGAAGACGGAACTGTGACGCTCTCAACCATGGTCAAGCTCGCATGCACGCGGCGAGTGACGTGGCCATGCGGTGAACCAGCTGCTGAGAGCGAACGTTCCGAGCCTGCACTGGTGGCGGTCGGGGCGGCTAGCGAACGCTGCTGACGGTGGAGCTGGGCCCGTCGGGTCAAGTGATGCTTCGCCAACGGTGTGGCGCAGCTGCGGTCAAATGAAGGTCAAATCCTCCGCGACGCCGAAACCGCTCGACATTATTGCCGCAAACTGTGCATTGGACTTGTTCATTTATGCTTTTGGTTTTACCGCCCGGCTGCGCCGGGCGGTGTTCTCTGTGTCTCGAGTGAAGCACATGTCCCATTCTTCCGTTCTTGCACGGATAACCTAATTTGATAGGAAGATACGTCTGCCCTAACCCCACTAGCCTGGAATAGTGTTCTTTTATCTACAGTGTTCTCGATGTGATTCGATGGTTCGAGAAACCCTCGCGCCGAAAGATAAATGGCCGCAGAGCAGACGCCGCAGCATTCGATTAGCCGACACTCGCCTGCGCACGTAACTTTGTTGACTGCTGCATTGCCGCCTGTGTATTTTTTTTAGTTGTTAGGGGAGCACAAGTTCACTCCAATAAACGTGTTTTTATTTGAAGACACTGGGTCATATTTGGCATCGTGACAATATTAGTAATGCTGTGCTTTAAAACTGGCGCATGGTTGGTCTTCTGTACTTCGTCCATTCATACGTGCATGCTGACGACACTACGTGATTTTCGTTATTGGCCCTCCTGCATTGTCATACGAGACAAGGGCTATAGACTAGCGCGTGGTTCGGTGATCTCTCGTTCGAGTACTACGAATGCTCAAAAGGTTTCTTGGGCCCGCAACACCACTGGAACCGGCATGGCCATTTCTCTAATGTCTTATTGAACACGCGACCGCTTTGCTTTTTTTCTTCTTGTATGGCGGAGCAAGGTAGGCACAGTGGTTTGCCTAAACTAGCCTTTACCATTAAACATATTCTCTCACTCCCGGACGCTCGGATGGTGCATTCCTTGAACATTACGTAATGTATTCCTTGCACGCGTACAGTTCTCAGAATGCGTAATCTTCATAGCTGTGCGCGTTTTATTTTTGTTTATGTTTAGCAGGGGCAGACTTTTTTCTTTCGCAGTGTTGGCTTGAGATTCGCAAAAGAAGGAGGGCTCCAGATTCGACTGTGATCGATAGTGTTGGGCTGCATTCATTGGTAACAAAACAGGTATTCTATAAATATTCAGGCTTTAGGCAATTCCTAATGTGCCCATAACACTCATTTTATATAAAAAAGGAGCCACGTATGTGCACGCGTAATTTTAAATTCCTGTTTACAAAATTCTTATCTCCTCAGCGAGAGAAGCGAAGAGATTGCGCAATGTAGTGTGAAATTTGCGGGGAATAAAACCACCACAAAATTATGAGGGACCGAAGCACGAAAAGCACACGGCGCTATTTCATTATTTGGCATTTGAAAGACAGAGTCAAAGACTCTGTCTTTCCTGTTTCTTGTTTCAGTTGTTTTTGTCAGTTACGAAATGAGGAGGATTTTTTTATCGATATGAACCAAATCCGCATAAACCGAATTTGTGAAAAAAGCTTAAGTTGGTTACCGGATCTAAATGCAAGGGTGCCAAAGCCATTATACGATGTTTTACATGTCAGCTAAGGGACGTTTCTGGCCACAAGTAATAAATCTTGTGCGGAGAATATGGGCATTATTGGGATGATAAGCTTGGATTTGGCTGGTATTGACTTGAAACGCTGAAGTCGATGCGGCATCCTTATTAAAACCTTATTTGAGTTGACTTTCAAGAATTGTGAGATGGAGTTTTGGGCGGAAAAGGCATTAAACATATGCAACACGGCGTTAAGATCAGTAGAACTATACATGGAGAGCAAGTGAGTCCTCTTAGAAGCATTAACACATATTTTTTGGAATTCTTCCGTAGAATTACTGTATTGTGCACGTGAGAAGTAAGCAAAAATTAAACACTATGTTCCTGTAGGGGAACCCTGAGTAGTATATGACGCAGCCATGGGGTCGACTGAAGTTCCCATTAGTTTTCAGTTGGTCGTTTCCGTTGGCGTTCAGCTTCGCGTGCCTTCGTTGTATCAGTAGCTTCTTGACGTAGTTTGAATGATTGAAGGACATAAGGCGCGTTTGAAACACATGCTCCCGTTTAGGTTTATAGCGCAGTGGGAAGAGCGCCACGTACCTCCCGTTGCGGCCAGAGACTCGTGGGATCGAGAGGGGGCGCCGCCTATTTCTTTTTATAGTGGACTGCGTTGACGTCAGTTCACTATAAAAACGCAGTCCACTTTATATATATATATATATATATATATATATATATATATATATATATATATATATATATATATATATATATATATATAGTATAAGTAAAGAGTCGGATACACAGCAAGAACAATAACAAACAATGTTTACTTACGTAGCGGCAACGGGACTTGCCTTCATCAGAGTAAAGTTACATGAACAAAATCATGTAACTTTACTCTGCTGAAGGCAAGTCCCGTTGCCGCTACGTAAGTAAACATTGTTTGTTATTGTTCTTGCTTTGTATCCGAATCTTTACTTATACTATTTCTGCGCGCTTTGTGAGTTTATCTTTCTCTCTCTCTCTCTCTCTCTCTCTCTCTCTCTCTATTAATATATATATATATATATATATATATATATATATATATATATATATATATATATAGAACTTTGAAGATGGTAGAGAACACAAGAGAAGAAAAACTTCGAACAAGGTAAAAGCACGATTGTGGCCTACGTTTCAGCAAAGAGAACTATATATATATATATATATAGTTATATAGAGAATATATATAGTTAAAGAGAATATATATATATATATATATATATATATATATATATATATATATATATATATATATATATATATAAAGTAACGCGGACATAAAAGCCCCGCATTACAATATTCCACAAAAAATATTGCTTCAACAAAACAAGTCTCTTTGCAGGCAGAACTCTAACAAAATCTGCAGCTTACAGACCTAGGAAGTAAGATCCGACTTTCTATGCTAGGCGGGAAAAAGCTGCGTTGAAATGAAGTAGCCTTCTCTGAAATTGACTCCTCTCCACCGCATCCGCCCCTTCCCGGAACAGCGTACACTCACTCCACGCTACGCGCGCCGTCTCTCTCCACCCTGTTACGCAATGCCCCGCGCTTACCGGCGGCAACCTGTGCGTCGCGCTGGAACCTGTGCCGAGATTGGCGTTGCCGCGCTTTAATACAACGCCATTGCCTCTATCCACCAACCACGGGCGTCCTTAGTCTGTGACGTCAACATAGCAAATAGCAAATGGCCAATATTGGCGGTGAGATGTTTGAGTGGCGCCCTCTGGCTTCGACGTCAGCTTAGGGACTCGCGCCGCTGTTGTCTGCTACACTCCGCTTGTGAGTGCAGCAATGCCTAGCTGTGCTAGAAATCGCCCGCTTTCATGAATTAGTGCATGAAAACCGCATTTCCAGTGATTCAGTTATTTTTGCCAGCTTCTGACACCTCTGAATAATTTCAAGCTGTATCCTACACAATTTTGCAACAAGCAAGAAGAGAGAGAGAACAACCTTCTTCAAAGCATCGGTCAGAAAATCGTCTGTAACTCGTCCTTGTTAGCTTATCTGCGAGGTTCAGTGCTGAGAAATCCTCGATAAGTATTCAAAATGCGTAGGCTTCCCTACAGCATTTTTGAGATACACTTATGAAGACTCAACAGTCCAATACTACGCACCAAGCAGTGGGTCCCAACACGCCTGTCGCACAGCAGGACATAAAGCTGCTGTCTAATATTTCTTTTGTTGTTGTTGACTTGTATCAGATGAACGTTTTTTTTTTCTGTGCCTAATGCATTAATTTCTTTGCACCGTCACAAACCTCTTATTAGGAGGTTCGGGGATGTTTGGGAGGCTCACAAAGATAGTGTGGATATTTTCTTCGGGCTGTATGGCATACATTCCTTTCTTCACAAAGTTGCTTTTATGGCTGTGGCCAAGAAGGGGCTTATCCTCAGCGTGCGTTGTTTATCCACATTCAAATACGATGAGAAAGTTTATGCTACGCCACCGCGATCGCGCCTCAGACAATGTAGTCCGAGTACTCGAACCCGGCTTTTGTGCTCCGAATTTCTATCGAAACCATCGTTATCATAACGAACTGACTCTCAATTTGAACGGTTATGACATGATTACGGTGTTGAAGGCTTGATATAGTCGGTAACTAACGAAATAAATAGTGTACGTGCCGGTTTCCAGTATAACAGGAATCGAAACTCACGAATATTTCCAAGCAGCTCTTTAATGTTTTCCAACCCTTCCAGGCGTAAAGAGCAAATCCTGGTATGCTCGGGGTGGCGTTCTATGAATGGACCTCTGCCTGTATGTAAACAACGTGACGTCACGAAGCGCACGTGCGCGACGGGTGGCGCCTGCTCGCGGCGGCGAAGTACGGTGGCGGTTGGCAGAACGCGCCTGCTCCGACGGCCCGGCCTGGCCGCGCGGCGCCCTAAAGGAACGATGCGCCGTTGGTTCAGGCCGTCACTGGCCGCCCACATTGCAGGTGGGGGTTATCCTAGCTGTGCCCGTCGCACCTCCATGTAGCTGTCCGCATCTACAACCTCCGCAACAGTTTCGTTTAGCGTACGGTCAACTGAAGGGCGACGCTGCTTTCGGATAATCTGTGCGCGACAGCCTAAACGAGTCATTCTGAAGGTTGGTGCTCTTGCGACGCATTCCAAGAATGTTTTCTTTAAGATTCTTTGTGTTCGGACACATGCCAAGGAATGCTAATTCATTGTTGATTTCGAGGTCTGCTTAAGCTAAGCGCGGTGCCTCAGGCAGCGTACGTATACGCTCCCTGTTCTTGGTCTCTTTGCGTCGCCCGGAGACAGTGGCGTACACACGATTTCATGTCGAGGGGAAAAAGGAAAGGTAAAGCATGAAAGGATTAAAAAGTAAAATAAGCAGCAACGAAACAAAAATATGAAGAGCAAAAAGCAAAAATTATTCCAATAAAAATATTGCGATGATGTCGTTCTCTACGTGATTGACCGATTGTTTTGTTACCTTTTTTCCCAGTGAAATCGCGAAACGGTTCATCGTCATTGTGTGAGTAACATAGCAGCCACATATGGTTAGTGCGCATAGCTTGCGACAGTGCACTGAAATAATTTTCTGTAGTCATTATTTCATGATAGTTAAAGTTAGTGTCTTTGTACGCCCGCTGAATAC
Organism: Haemaphysalis longicornis; assembly: GCF_048455015.1. Classification (NCBI taxonomy): domain Eukaryota; kingdom Metazoa; phylum Arthropoda; class Arachnida; order Ixodida; family Ixodidae; genus Haemaphysalis; species Haemaphysalis longicornis. The sequence continues at coordinate 28,970,562 of NW_027526225.1, forward strand.
GAAAGCGTCGGGAGACCGCAACAAAAGAATACATTCAATGAGTCTGTTCGCTTAGGGCAAACACATTTTTCGAATTTTTTCGAGTCGCGTGAGGCACGATGCTACGTGTGAGCCCGGTAAGCATCTCTGTTTTGCCGCATCCTCGAGGCAGAATATAATTGGTCAAGGTAAACATTTATTGCACTTACAAGCAATGAATTTCGTTCGTCCTGAACAGATCCCCCCATAAGACCAAACTTGTCGTTGTCGATCTGGCGGCAGGCGGCTATCGCGATCCCTCGTCGAAACATTTATTTCGTGTCGCCTAAGCAGGTTAGGCCTTCGTATTTTTAATACAGTGCTCTACCTCCTCAAAACATGACAATATTTAGCAGCAAGAAAATTTCCGTGTGCCCCCTACCCCCGGCACTATTTCACTTGACCAAATTTCTGCTGGTGCTTTATGATAGCAGATGGTTGATAAACAGTATCATTTCATGGCACGAATCAGCGCGGACTGCCAACGTAGACGGTATGACTGGGCTTTGGAGAACAGCAGAAGTTCGATTCATTGATTGGTTTATTATAGGGTTTTAACGCACCGACGCAACGCAGGCGATAAGGCGCGCCGTAGTGGAGGGCTCCGGATTAATTTTGACCACCTGGGGATCTTTAACGTGCGCCGAAATCTCGTACACACGGGCAGCAGAAGTTCGAGAATGGGCAATGTTGCTACAAGTAAGAGCAGACCATGTCGCTGCTTTGGCTGCCAGCCTCTTCGGCACATTGCGCGCATCCACAATACCCGCCGAATTTACCTCTTTGGGGACTCCGAAAAGTCTGATGCCGCTGATTTTGCTCGCAAGATTTGCGTAGCCGAGAATACAGCAGCCCACTGGCATCAGAAAAGCCAACACGTAAACAAAAATTCCACTTTTGCGCGCGTCTCATGCAGCCCCCCCTGCATACGCCCCTCCCGCCGGTCCGAATGTTTTGCCAACCACCCTCCCGGCCACACCCAGCACGTGCGCTTTCCGTGACGTCACGGCCGCTGCGTGACGTACCCCGGGAGAGTTCCATTGAAGGAAATTACTCTTATTACTGGGCCGGGTCCTGCACTGAGGACCCGACCCACTAATCAGGTCGATTTTACTGTTAAATAAAGTTTTCTCCTCCTTCTGGTCCTCCTCCTCTTGAGCGCTGTTTTACTATAACGCATATCTGAATATTGCGAAGATATGGCCGTGGGAAATATACCGAAATATCTCCCCAGGTCTGAACGAACATAGTGTCATGGTATTTTTGCCGTAGACGTGTCTCGGCTAACTAAAACTCCATACTGCTAAGAAGTCTGGTATAAAACCAGCACGCGCCTAAACACACAGTAGGTTAGGTTATTTAGAATTTAACCTACAGTTTTTGCGGCCCATAGTGCATGTCGGCATACATTCATGCCGTGACAACGAAAAGTGATGTGATACAATACGTTCGAGCGTTCGGCAAGGTTTCAAAAACTGTTTTACTTTGCATACGATTACCAGGAATCGCGATGCCTCCTGCCAAAGCCGACAGGCCTGAGTGCCTGGAGTTTGTTTTGCTCTTGCATTTTCGCTGTTGTTGGTTATTAGTAGCTGGCTGTTCCCTTTGTTCGAAAGATTGCTTAATACAGAAGCTGACGCCTAGCTCCAACTCTTCGCGCTCCGCACAGGACCGGCTTCGCAATGAATGAGGCGACGCCGGCAATGTTTCTTCCGCAGCGGTGTACCCAAAACTATACTTTAAATCACACCTTGAGCTAATGTATGCTATTGTAAGTCTATTATTGTGATAAAAAGTCACGCCCACGCAACATCTGGCGCGGACAGGCATCAGACGTTAAACGAGAGCAAAAAAATAGCAGGGGGAGCGACCGAGTGAAGCAGACGACAGATGCCAGAATCCCTAAGCCGACGTCACGGAGGCGCGCTCCGCAGCGCCGCCTGTGGTCGAGCTCACCGCCAATAGCTAAACCCTGACATAGAAAATGCAACCACTGCGCCAGCTTCGCTTAACTTCCCTCTTCTCAGAGTGCAAGAGCTCTGATTTTGTAAGGCAACGAATACTTGAAATTTCATTCCAAAGTTCCTAGGAGACTGTTTCCTGTTTGTTTCTCTCAGAGAAAGTCTGCTTCGATTTCACGAACGCAGTCGTGCGAAAGTTATGCCGCGTTGCTTTCGACAAAGAAAACAAAAATTGCGTTAGCAATTTTGAGGCCATTTCTTAAAGTTTCACGCCTATACTACATGGTGTAGTCAACCTTAAAGTGTACTGAACGCTTGACATCGGCTTAGAACACGCTTTGTGTTCTTTTCTGGTAGTTGGCCGCCAAATAGAAAATCTATACGTGCGCGACCTTGAGCGGCTCATCCGACATTTAACAATTTACCACAGCGCCAAGCGGAACAGGAAGCTGTGTAAATATTTTAGATGCGACTGCATCTCATTCTTTCGCCTTGTCTCTGCATCCGGCGTTGTCGGCGTTGTCGTGGGCATCTGCCCCTCCCCCATTCTCCTCGCCGCGCGAGCTGCGCTCTCCGCCGCTCAACCCCTCTCCTCTCCGATAGCGAACACTCTCTCGCGAGGGGCATTGGATTGAATTCGATTGGATTGGCTTAGATTGGCTTGGATTTGGTTTGCTTTGCTTGGATTTGGATTGGATTGGATTAAAGTGGATTGTGTTGCGTCATAGCCGCGGCAGACGCACTGGCGCCGGCGCGTCCCCTCACCGTTATGCGTGCTATAAAACGCGGTGCCTGCGCCGCTCCGCTCCATCGTTCCAGCGCCGTTCCTCCGCTGTCCAACGCTGCAACGTGAAACCCCTATGCGTCGCATCTACACAGGGGTTCCCGCGAGGGGAGGTGGGAGTTCCTTGTTCGGGCCTAAGCGAGTCTTTCACGCTTTTAGGTTTGTCGCTACACCCTAACCGGACGCCAAATCGAGCGGGGTACGTGTGCGGAAAAGAGAGAGAGAGAGAGAGAGAGACTTCGTGATCCACGTACGTGTACGGACAACAGTTTTCCGGGACCCACGCGTGTTTCTGGAATAGGCAGTGGACAAGTCTGGGCTCTGAACCGTGCTGTTCCCACGCCATCCACTACGCACCGGTCTACGACGTCGAAATAGTGCACGCGATCATCCTGTAGGAGTTCCACGCCCGCATCGGTCGTCTTGCATTATACATACGGCTTTTTTGCGTTGCTCGCGCAGGCCGACAGCTAGCGAGGTTCTTCTCTTTGTGTCTCCCGCGCACACGAGTGTTCTGGCGTGCAACTATAATCTTATCGCGTGATCAAATGAGCCGCGTTCAGGGAAGGCGCTTGTGTCACGTGATACCTCGCCCAATCAGTGGCGTTCGTGTGGTTCGAACGCCGAGGCAATAGCGGACTGTAAGCCTTCGGCGGCTTGCCAACTCGCGCGCTGTGCCCATATCGCGCTGTAGGCTAAAGGCCACCACTTTTCACCCTGTGACAGCAGAGTCACTGCAAGAATTAGGCCCTTGCAATGTGGATGCGAACGCAAAAACTGATCTAGAAGATCTGGGGCTGTTGTTCGTCATGGTCACTGTTATTGGCAAGGCTCACCCTTTATAAGGACTTACGGAGATAGAGGTCTTGCGTTTATTTCAGTATCACGACCCTCAGTGAAAGAGAACGAATTGCACGAAAACTCTAGTCATCCGCACGGCAGTTGCGAAGTCGTCCACACTCTCTCTGTCTCCCCCATTTTCGCTTGTGGCTTCTATGCAAAGCGACTGCCTTCTTTTTTCTTATAGAGTACAGAACTGTGGCACACTTCAGTTTGCATTCGCCCATATAGTGCGCATGTATAACGAATGTGTAGGGGTTGAAAGTCGATTCTATCGTTAATACGTCTCGTTTCCATTCATGCCTTTCCCCTGTATTCGCTCGGCGAAGGGCATCAGTGTTTTTCCGAAGCCGCGCCGAACCTTTGAAGACAGCCGACTCCTTCGTGCACTGTAAATCGGAACTGACCTGATTTTATTTCTTCAATAAACATATCTTTCCGTTCCCCTTTCCTCCCTCTACGCATTTTATTCCCAGCTAGACGTCAATCTTCCGCTTGTTGGGCCGCCTGGCATCTACGCGCGGAACTCTTCCGAGCCTGTTAAATATTTCAACAGCCGGTAAATGGCAGGCAGCAGTCAGAAATTCCAGCCTAGCTACAACACACGCCTCCAAGACAAACAGGCCTCCGCGTAGAGTCATCACAATGTCGGAAATGAACGGTGTTTTTTTTTTGCCTTTTTATTTCCGTTGTGAAATGAAGCCAATAAAATACAGCGGTGGCTGGCCGCCAGCAATAAGAAAAATTTGAGTCAGCTGGAGCTGGAGGATAGCGCAATGATGAAGCTTTCCCGTACCTAGGAGGTGTTTACTGCTTGCGCCACTGTGAGAGCGACGTCTGTGCCCCGCAGAGGGGAAGAAGAAGCGACCCCCTGTTCGAGTTCCCGATGAATAGTTGATGCTGGGGCTCGATCGTCGCACCGAGAATTCCGAATTCCCGAGTTCCCGCCTCAGAAAAATCTCCACTCCCTCCCTCGCCTATGACGACGAAGAAAGACGATGACACGGTGCATAACGGGGCAGCTGTTATGAAATTCTAAACCGAAGGGAGTCTTCTTTTGACGCGTGAAGTTCCGACCGCAGTCGAAGCGAGCGTATCGCGAAATAAAATGCAACCACGACTGGCGCGCAGGAGGAGTGCCTCGTGACACTCTTTGCGTCACTCGGGGCAGCCATGCAAAGGCCCGCTCTGCTTGACCAAGCTTCAGAATCCGCTTTGTTAGCAGTGAGGACGAACGTTTCAATTATTTCGTGGGTTCAAAGCCCCAGAAATACGAGTTTTAGGGGCGAAGCACCTTAAGGCCGAGCTTGCCTGGCGTCCGGCGTCCGTGCTCAGGGCACAGCACCGTGTAAATTCAGACATCTGTGAACAAAAGGTTCACGAAAGGTTAACAAGAACAAAATAAAAGGTTCACAAAAGGTTAGAGAGAGAGAGAGAGAGAGAGAGAGAGAGAGAGAGAGAGAGAGAGAGAGAGAGAGAGAGAGAGAGAGAGAGAGAGAGAGAGCTCCTGGAGACCCGTCCCGCGTATATGCGAGGAGCACTGTATTGGATTGGATTGGATTGAAATGGATTTAGATTGGATTGGATTGGATTGGATTGGATTGGATTGGATTGGAAATCGTTTTAGCAGCAGTAAGCCCTCCCATGGGTAATTTACGGTAAGCACAATCCCTAGTGCTTCGCCCACTCGTCATGATTTACTTCGTGGAGACGCGTGAATTTTTTTAATACGTTTGCTTCCGAAAAAATTGACAAAGGCGGCGTACTTTCAGCAGGGTCATTTTACACGTTTCACCTTTCACAAAGCATTGAGCAAGAGTAAGGTGGCGAAATCTAACGTGATTGCTTCCTCAGGGTCAACCTTGTTTAACAGCGGAGACGTAGGGCGAGCCTTTTCACACGTCTGGTTGAGGTAGGGCGCCGCGCAATGGTAGCAGCAGGTTCGCAGACCTGCCAGCATCCTTGCAGTAACCGCTTCCCTCACCCATTGATAGAGGGCGCAATTATATCGCACGGGCGGGTTCCTATCACTCCCGCTACGGAAGAGAGCCTCCCGCCACGGCCTCCGCGATCGGCTGCCGGCGGCGCGCCGTTGCTTCGGCCGTCCCAATCACCCGGGGAGAGCGTAATTCCGAAGAGGCCGTTTTGCCGTTTTCCGCCGCACCGCGGCGCGCTATAACAGCGCAATAGTTATAGATATGTGTGAAGAACAGCAACTGGTAATAGTTAACCGGGAGCATAAATGCGACGCGCAGATAACGTGGCAAAGCGGCAATAGACAGTCTTGCTTAGACTACGGCCTTGTCTTAGAGCACACGTACCATCGGTTGAACCATATGACGATAGATGAAGAAGGAGAAAACAGCCTGGGCAGCGACCACAGACATATAATCCGGAAATTTGACAGTGGAGGGGCTAGGCAAGGAACACCGGAGGTTGGGCTCCCGAAATTGAGCGAAAAGCAGATACCAGACATCGTCAATAGCATCGAAAGAGAATTAGGCCCAGCCTACGAAGGTGTGGGAATATGACGAGGTTGTGAGTTGTATACAGAAGGAAATATACAAAGTAAGGAAACAAAAGCGCTAAAGGGGTAAAAGAAAACCACGAAGCTGGTGGGGCAAGGAAATTAAACTGGCTATTGAAGAGCGACAACGGGCTTCTAGATTGCACAGAAAGGCAAAACAAACGGGATATCAGGATGAAGAGGTGCAGTTACGGTGGAGCCGGTACCTAGAAAAGAAATTTGAGGTGCAAGAACTAGTACAAGCAAAGATTAAAACTGCGAGTGAGAAATGGGTATCAGGTATATGTAACAATGATAAGAGCGCCCCCAGACAATTCTGGAATCATTTAAAAGCATTGGGAACGACGACTAAAGAGGTGCAGACTCAGATACAGGACGGGGACGGTAACGTTCTCCTGGGGGACAGCGCATTAAAATACCTACATGGAGTCATAGCAAATACTTTCGGCCAAACACGCGAGATATCGGCTACCCGGACACATGTGGCGAATAGAAGAGCGACAGATAAAAAATTTAATACCGAATTTTTGGACTGGAAAAAGGCAGAACACAGTGTTCCCAAAAGTACGGCGACAGGACCGGATGGTATCCCAATAGAGATTATCAACCATTTGGGACCAGCGGGAAAGACGCACTTGTATAGAGCCATCGAGCTCGCTATAAAATTCGAGAGGATTCCCACGCAATGGCGCGAAAGCAGAATGAGTTTGATTTATAAAGGCAAGGGAGAGAAGGGCAAGGCGAGCTCTTGCAGGCCGATTACAGTCACGTCAGTGCTCTATAGATTAGCTATACAAGCCATCAAAGTCGAGTTGTTGAAGTGGGTGGAAAGTAACGGTATTTTAGGGGAACTGCCAAATGGATTTAGGCCGGGTCGACGCTTAGAAGACAATATTTTCGTAATAACCCAGACCATCAAAATTTCGGCAGCACAGGGCAGACCAACATGGCTACTGTTTCTGGACATAAAGGGAGCCAATGACAACGTAGATAGGGGATTGCTGTGGCATATACTGGAAGAAGAGGGGATTGGGTGAGAATTTGTGGGGCTGCTAAGGGCAATATATGAGGATAACAAGGCGAATATTACATAGGAAGGGCGTACAGGCACAGAGCCCGTGTACATTTGAAGAGGTTTAAAAAGGGTTCCCCCTTTCGCCATTGCTGTTCACACTGTACATTAGAGGAATGGAAAGACGATTGGAGGAGAGTGGATTAGGCTTTGACTTGTCGTACTCAACCAATGGAAAGTTGGTGGAGCAACAGATTTCGGGATTGGTGTACGCAGACGATATAGTGTTGCTGGCAGATAATGCGGAAGACCATCAAAAACTGGCCGACATTTGTGGTGATGAGGCAACGTACCTAGGCCTACATTTTGACCCACAGAAATCTGGAGTCATGGTGTTCAACGAGGAAGCTCATACAGCACCAATAAGAATTCAACAGGAAGCCATACAAATAGTAAATAAGTACAAATAGTCGGGCATCTGGCTTAATGAATGAAAATGCTACCTGGATGCCTTTCATAAGGTGGTTGGAACGCGAAGCTTTCACCAGTGCACCTGAGGCGAAGTGGCGACACAAAATCCACAATGCTTTGACCCTGTCGGAATGGCGCAACCGGGTGGACGACAGCTTAAAACATGACGGACCCATGTTAGAGTCCGACCATGGCAAGCGTTTTTTAGTCCCTTTCGCTTGTCATCATCGTTTTCCGAAGCCCGTTGTTAAAAGTTGGGCTCCCTGCAGTGCATTGTACTGCGATGAACGACGTAATTAGTCAGGCACAGAAGGCTTCATTTTAAGACTTCTCCGTAATGTGGCAACCGCCTTCTCGGAGTAAGTTGATTTGTTAAGTGCTACAAAGCACCCCTCCTTTTCTCCGACCATATCATGTTACTCATTGGCAACAAGGAAATCTACCAAAGAACGAGAAGGGTTATGACACAGCCCCGTACCTTGAGTTCTAGGTCCGCACACTGACAGAAACCTCGGGCGTCCCTCCTGCTTGAGGGGTCGTGCAATGGTCGTGGCAGCTAAAACCCGCAGCGGTGGGCTGAGTGTAGGCAGTGACAAATTGGGTCCCGGTTTCAACTCCCCCAGGCGGTTCTTCGGCAATGTCACCTCCCCTGCTGTTACGACTCTTCCCTCTGAGGACTTCGCTTTCTTCAGTAGCGGTAGCGTTGGTCACATATTGTCCCAAAGTCCCTCTGTGTAGTCCTCAGCCATCGCTGACCACTAACGGAACACCCTGTCGTGCCTCGTCTATCATAGAACGGCACAGAAAGCTCGTAGACAAAACCGAAGAAGAACAAAAACGTGCATGAGCATGCGACTTTGCGATGACACTTGCAGAATTTCCTTACACACAAAATGGAGGGTTCGAAAGAGGCAAACCAGGTCTGGACTTCCGGAGGGCAAAGTGTTTTTCGCGCGCACCATGAAGCGACCATAGCACGACACTTGCAAACCGCAATCAAAGATGCGATTTACGCGCGGGGTTATTCAAATCAGAGGTGTTATAACACTGAATGGAGCCCGTTGTACTAGAAATATACTATAAAAAGACGGCAACTTGGGCCAGTTTTGTTGAAGGTAACCATTTCAAAAGCAGCGTGAAGAAACAGGACAAAAAAGGAAGGGACGATGGGCCAGCGCTGAGCTCACAACCGAAAGTTCGTTAGCAAGCAACATACACATATAAAGAACAACATGAACAACCACGTGGTCACATCTATTGTGACCGCGGACCATTACATGATATAACCGCCGGCTAACAATTACACGTTCTCAGTACTACTATCAAAATCAGATTACGCTCTGCGACCAGACAAGAAAATGTGGTGTCGAGTGCAGTGCGGCATATTTGGAATTGTTAGCTGGAGGTTGTAACAAGTGATTTCCCTCGGTTGCAATTGATGCGGCCACGTGATTGTTCAGGTTGTTTTATATATGTGTGTGTTGATTTCTGATGAATTTTCGGTTTCGAGTTCAGGGCTGGGCCATCATCCCTTCCTCTTTCGCCCTGTTTCCTTACTTTTGAAATGTTAAACATCAACGAACTAGCCTAGCGTGCTGTCATTCTCCAGGGTCCCATTTAGTTTCTTACGGGCCTTCTGGAAATTCGTACGGACTCACTTAAAAACGTGCTGGTCCTGTATATTGTCTAATGGGTTTAGCAAGTATAGTAGTTTTCCTCACTGATCGATCTGCTTCGCTACCTTCACCGTAGCGTGGGGGGTTGCGTTCCTAACAGTACTGTTTTGCCCTACTTTCTTTTGTAGCATAAGCTACACTGGCCGAGGTTGAGCAGTTTCGCGTGGACCTTGAAGGGCCGTGCGTGGACCTTGGAAGGGCCGTGCGTGGACCTTGAAGAAGCATTGGATTAGATTGGATTGGAAATTCAACACAACTGGAGTACGGGTGTGTAGAGAATTGGTTCTGCACATTCGCCGGTCTGCGCATTACAGAGGAGTGACGTCATAGCCGCGGTAGACGCACTGGCGCCGGCGCGAACCCAAATGTCCGCCTCCGTTGCGCAGTAGCCAAGTCTGACGGTGCGCCGGAGCCGCTTGATAGCCGTTTGGCCTGGCTCCTGGAGAGCCGTGCTGCGCATGCGCGAGGAGCAGTGACTAGACTGGACTGGGTTGGACTGAATTGGATTGGAAATCGTTTTCGCACTAGTAATAATAATCAGCTAATCCTAGACAACCAGGAAACATCAGAATAACCAGCTGAACCTTAGCTCACGCTGCGTATATCCTGGCATAGCCAAGCTAATCCACTGCTAATTTTTTTTCTCTTTTGCCATTGTTGAATATTGAACCACGCTGACGAACACAAGGAAAGTTGTAAAAAATTCACGCATGCCCACGAAGCGAATCATGACGAGTAGGCGAAGAACTGGAAATCGTTCTTACCGTAAATTACCCGTGACATTGCCCACTCGCGCACATAGATGAGTGACAACGCGTGTGTACAGTATATACTGCGGGGTAGCTTGTTGTCTGCGTTGCCGTTGAGCCGCTGCTTCCCGAGCACTGAACTCCGGGTCCGCTTGACGTTTTTGGCGTTTTGCTGCCGCTTCCCGAGCTCTCGCCTGCGGGGTAGCTTGTTGTCTAAGTAGACGTTAAGCCGCTGCATGACGCGCCTTATGTTCGTTTTCATCCATGGCAGAAAGAGAATGCGGGGTCTAGAAGGCACTTATATACGCATTTGCACCGCGGCGCTCTCTTTGTCTCTCTGTCTAACCTTTAGTGAATCTTTTATTTTGTTCTTGTTAACCTTTTCTGTACCTTTTGTTCAGAGATGTTTCGATTCACACGGTGCTGAACATCTCTCTCTCTCTCTCTCTCTCTCTCTCTCTCTCTCTCTCTCTCTCTTAACCTTTTGTGAACCTTTTGTTCAGAGACGTTTCGACTTACGCGGTGCTGTACCGTGAGCACGGGCGGCGGACGCACAAGCCTCGGCCTTAAGGTGCTTCGCCCCTAAAAATTGGCTGTGGCTTAGCCCAGCCAACCTTGGATATGCAAAGCGAAAGCTTGGCTTAGCGTGACTAAGTCTTGTTTTCACTTGTTCAACATTTTATTCAGCTGTAATCATTATTCTATTTGTACAAAGCTTGCTTGTGTCTACGGTTGTGGTCCCGCTTCCGGCGTTTTCCTAGCCGAACGGCTCGCTCTTCCTCCCTCTCCAACGCTTGTTTCGCGCGCTTGGCATTCCTCCATTGAAGTAGGTCGCCGATATCCGATGGGGGGTCAGACGGAGCTGGCGGACGATGGCTCAAAGCATCCAACTCCCGCGCAGTGTTCAGAAAAGAGAAGACGGAACTGTGACGCTCTCAACCATGGTCAAGCTCGCATGCACGCGGCGAGTGACGTGGCCATGCGGTGAACCAGCTGCTGAGAGCGAACGTTCCGAGCCTGCACTGGTGGCGGTCGGGGCGGCTAGCGAACGCTGCTGACGGTGGAGCTGGGCCCGTCGGGTCAAGTGATGCTTCGCCAACGGTGTGGCGCAGCTGCGGTCAAATGAAGGTCAAATCCTCCGCGACGCCGAAACCGCTCGACATTATTGCCGCAAACTGTGCATTGGACTTGTTCATTTATGCTTTTGGTTTTACCGCCCGGCTGCGCCGGGCGGTGTTCTCTGTGTCTCGAGTGAAGCACATGTCCCATTCTTCCGTTCTTGCACGGATAACCTAATTTGATAGGAAGATACGTCTGCCCTAACCCCACTAGCCTGGAATAGTGTTCTTTTATCTACAGTGTTCTCGATGTGATTCGATGGTTCGAGAAACCCTCGCGCCGAAAGATAAATGGCCGCAGAGCAGACGCCGCAGCATTCGATTAGCCGACACTCGCCTGCGCACGTAACTTTGTTGACTGCTGCATTGCCGCCTGTGTATTTTTTTTAGTTGTTAGGGGAGCACAAGTTCACTCCAATAAACGTGTTTTTATTTGAAGACACTGGGTCATATTTGGCATCGTGACAATATTAGTAATGCTGTGCTTTAAAACTGGCGCATGGTTGGTCTTCTGTACTTCGTCCATTCATACGTGCATGCTGACGACACTACGTGATTTTCGTTATTGGCCCTCCTGCATTGTCATACGAGACAAGGGCTATAGACTAGCGCGTGGTTCGGTGATCTCTCGTTCGAGTACTACGAATGCTCAAAAGGTTTCTTGGGCCCGCAACACCACTGGAACCGGCATGGCCATTTCTCTAATGTCTTATTGAACACGCGACCGCTTTGCTTTTTTTCTTCTTGTATGGCGGAGCAAGGTAGGCACAGTGGTTTGCCTAAACTAGCCTTTACCATTAAACATATTCTCTCACTCCCGGACGCTCGGATGGTGCATTCCTTGAACATTACGTAATGTATTCCTTGCACGCGTACAGTTCTCAGAATGCGTAATCTTCATAGCTGTGCGCGTTTTATTTTTGTTTATGTTTAGCAGGGGCAGACTTTTTTCTTTCGCAGTGTTGGCTTGAGATTCGCAAAAGAAGGAGGGCTCCAGATTCGACTGTGATCGATAGTGTTGGGCTGCATTCATTGGTAACAAAACAGGTATTCTATAAATATTCAGGCTTTAGGCAATTCCTAATGTGCCCATAACACTCATTTTATATAAAAAAGGAGCCACGTATGTGCACGCGTAATTTTAAATTCCTGTTTACAAAATTCTTATCTCCTCAGCGAGAGAAGCGAAGAGATTGCGCAATGTAGTGTGAAATTTGCGGGGAATAAAACCACCACAAAATTATGAGGGACCGAAGCACGAAAAGCACACGGCGCTATTTCATTATTTGGCATTTGAAAGACAGAGTCAAAGACTCTGTCTTTCCTGTTTCTTGTTTCAGTTGTTTTTGTCAGTTACGAAATGAGGAGGATTTTTTTATCGATATGAACCAAATCCGCATAAACCGAATTTGTGAAAAAAGCTTAAGTTGGTTACCGGATCTAAATGCAAGGGTGCCAAAGCCATTATACGATGTTTTACATGTCAGCTAAGGGACGTTTCTGGCCACAAGTAATAAATCTTGTGCGGAGAATATGGGCATTATTGGGATGATAAGCTTGGATTTGGCTGGTATTGACTTGAAACGCTGAAGTCGATGCGGCATCCTTATTAAAACCTTATTTGAGTTGACTTTCAAGAATTGTGAGATGGAGTTTTGGGCGGAAAAGGCATTAAACATATGCAACACGGCGTTAAGATCAGTAGAACTATACATGGAGAGCAAGTGAGTCCTCTTAGAAGCATTAACACATATTTTTTGGAATTCTTCCGTAGAATTACTGTATTGTGCACGTGAGAAGTAAGCAAAAATTAAACACTATGTTCCTGTAGGGGAACCCTGAGTAGTATATGACGCAGCCATGGGGTCGACTGAAGTTCCCATTAGTTTTCAGTTGGTCGTTTCCGTTGGCGTTCAGCTTCGCGTGCCTTCGTTGTATCAGTAGCTTCTTGACGTAGTTTGAATGATTGAAGGACATAAGGCGCGTTTGAAACACATGCTCCCGTTTAGGTTTATAGCGCAGTGGGAAGAGCGCCACGTACCTCCCGTTGCGGCCAGAGACTCGTGGGATCGAGAGGGGGCGCCGCCTATTTCTTTTTATAGTGGACTGCGTTGACGTCAGTTCACTATAAAAACGCAGTCCACTTTATATATATATATATATATATATATATATATATATATATATATATATATATATATATATATATATATATATAGTATAAGTAAAGAGTCGGATACACAGCAAGAACAATAACAAACAATGTTTACTTACGTAGCGGCAACGGGACTTGCCTTCATCAGAGTAAAGTTACATGAACAAAATCATGTAACTTTACTCTGCTGAAGGCAAGTCCCGTTGCCGCTACGTAAGTAAACATTGTTTGTTATTGTTCTTGCTTTGTATCCGAATCTTTACTTATACTATTTCTGCGCGCTTTGTGAGTTTATCTTTCTCTCTCTCTCTCTCTCTCTCTCTCTCTCTCTCTCTCTATTAATATATATATATATATATATATATATATATATATATATATATATATATATATATATATATATATATATATATATATATATATATATATAATAGAACTTTGAAGATGGTAGAGAACACAAGAGAAGAAAAACTTCGAACAAGGTAAAAGCACGATTGTGGCCTACGTTTCAGCAAAGAGAACTATATATATATATATATATAGTTATATAGAGAATATATATAGTTAAAGAGAATATATATATATATATATATATATATATATATATATATATATATATATATATATATATATATATATATAAAGTAACGCGGACATAAAAGCCCCGCATTACAATATTCCACAAAAAATATTGCTTCAACAAAACAAGTCTCTTTGCAGGCAGAACTCTAACAAAATCTGCAGCTTACAGACCTAGGAAGTAAGATCCGACTTTCTATGCTAGGCGGGAAAAAGCTGCGTTGAAATGAAGTAGCCTTCTCTGAAATTGACTCCTCTCCACCGCATCCGCCCCTTCCCGGAACAGCGTACACTCACTCCACGCTACGCGCGCCGTCTCTCTCCACCCTGTTACGCAATGCCCCGCGCTTACCGGCGGCAACCTGTGCGTCGCGCTGGAACCTGTGCCGAGATTGGCGTTGCCGCGCTTTAATACAACGCCATTGCCTCTATCCACCAACCACGGGCGTCCTTAGTCTGTGACGTCAACATAGCAAATAGCAAATGGCCAATATTGGCGGTGAGATGTTTGAGTGGCGCCCTCTGGCTTCGACGTCAGCTTAGGGACTCGCGCCGCTGTTGTCTGCTACACTCCGCTTGTGAGTGCAGCAATGCCTAGCTGTGCTAGAAATCGCCCGCTTTCATGAATTAGTGCATGAAAACCGCATTTCCAGTGATTCAGTTATTTTTGCCAGCTTCTGACACCTCTGAATAATTTCAAGCTGTATCCTACACAATTTTGCAACAAGCAAGAAGAGAGAGAGAACAACCTTCTTCAAAGCATCGGTCAGAAAATCGTCTGTAACTCGTCCTTGTTAGCTTATCTGCGAGGTTCAGTGCTGAGAAATCCTCGATAAGTATTCAAAATGCGTAGGCTTCCCTACAGCATTTTTGAGATACACTTATGAAGACTCAACAGTCCAATACTACGCACCAAGCAGTGGGTCCCAACACGCCTGTCGCACAGCAGGACATAAAGCTGCTGTCTAATATTTCTTTTGTTGTTGTTGACTTGTATCAGATGAACGTTTTTTTTTTCTGTGCCTAATGCATTAATTTCTTTGCACCGTCACAAACCTCTTATTAGGAGGTTCGGGGATGTTTGGGAGGCTCACAAAGATAGTGTGGATATTTTCTTCGGGCTGTATGGCATACATTCCTTTCTTCACAAAGTTGCTTTTATGGCTGTGGCCAAGAAGGGGCTTATCCTCAGCGTGCGTTGTTTATCCACATTCAAATACGATGAGAAAGTTTATGCTACGCCACCGCGATCGCGCCTCAGACAATGTAGTCCGAGTACTCGAACCCGGCTTTTGTGCTCCGAATTTCTATCGAAACCATCGTTATCATAACGAACTGACTCTCAATTTGAACGGTTATGACATGATTACGGTGTTGAAGGCTTGATATAGTCGGTAACTAACGAAATAAATAGTGTACGTGCCGGTTTCCAGTATAACAGGAATCGAAACTCACGAATATTTCCAAGCAGCTCTTTAATGTTTTCCAACCCTTCCAGGCGTAAAGAGCAAATCCTGGTATGCTCGGGGTGGCGTTCTATGAATGGACCTCTGCCTGTATGTAAACAACGTGACGTCACGAAGCGCACGTGCGCGACGGGTGGCGCCTGCTCGCGGCGGCGAAGTACGGTGGCGGTTGGCAGAACGCGCCTGCTCCGACGGCCCGGCCTGGCCGCGCGGCGCCCTAAAGGAACGATGCGCCGTTGGTTCAGGCCGTCACTGGCCGCCCACATTGCAGGTGGGGGTTATCCTAGCTGTGCCCGTCGCACCTCCATGTAGCTGTCCGCATCTACAACCTCCGCAACAGTTTCGTTTAGCGTACGGTCAACTGAAGGGCGACGCTGCTTTCGGATAATCTGTGCGCGACAGCCTAAACGAGTCATTCTGAAGGTTGGTGCTCTTGCGACGCATTCCAAGAATGTTTTCTTTAAGATTCTTTGTGTTCGGACACATGCCAAGGAATGCTAATTCATTGTTGATTTCGAGGTCTGCTTAAGCTAAGCGCGGTGCCTCAGGCAGCGTACGTATACGCTCCCTGTTCTTGGTCTCTTTGCGTCGCCCGGAGACAGTGGCGTACACACGATTTCATGTCGAGGGGAAAAAGGAAAGGTAAAGCATGAAAGGATTAAAAAGTAAAATAAGCAGCAACGAAACAAAAATATGAAGAGCAAAAAGCAAAAATTATTCCAATAAAAATATTGCGATGATGTCGTTCTCTACGTGATTGACCGATTGTTTTGTTACCTTTTTTCCCAGTGAAATCGCGAAACGGTTCATCGTCATTGTGTGAGTAACATAGCAGCCACATATGGTTAGTGCGCATAGCTTGCGACAGTGCACTGAAATAATTTTCTGTAGTCATTATTTCATGATAGTTAAAGTTAGTGTCTTTGTACGCCCGCTGAATACGAAAGCGTCGGGAGACCGCAACAAAAGAATACATTCAATGAGTCTGTTCGCTTAGGGCAAACACATTTTTCGAATTTTTTCGAGTCGCGTGAGGCACGATGCTACGTGTGAGCCCGGTAAGCATCTCTGTTTTGCCGCATCCTCGAGGCAGAATATAATTGGTCAAGGTAAACATTTATTGCACTTACAAGCAATGAATTTCGTTCGTCCTGAACAGATCCCCCCATAAGACCAAACTTGTCGTTGTCGATCTGGCGGCAGGCGGCTATCGCGATCCCTCGTCGAAACATTTATTTCGTGTCGCCTAAGCAGGTTAGGCCTTCGTATTTTTAATACAGTGCTCTACCTCCTCAAAACATGACAATATTTAGCAGCAAGAAAATTTCCGTGTGCCCCCTACCCCCGGCACTATTTCACTTGACCAAATTTCTGCTGGTGCTTTATGATAGCAGATGGTTGATAAACAGTATCATTTCATGGCACGAATCAGCGCGGACTGCCAACGTAGACGGTATGACTGGGCTTTGGAGAACAGCAGAAGTTCGATTCATTGATTGGTTTATTATAGGGTTTTAACGCACCGACGCAACGCAGGCGATAAGGCGCGCCGTAGTGGAGGGCTCCGGATTAATTTTGACCACCTGGGGATCTTTAACGTGCGCCGAAATCTCGTACACACGGGCAGCAGAAGTTCGAGAATGGGCAATGTTGCTACAAGTAAGAGCAGACCATGTCGCTGCTTTGGCTGCCAGCCTCTTCGGCACATTGCGCGCATCCACAATACCCGCCGAATTTACCTCTTTGGGGACTCCGAAAAGTCTGATGCCGCTGATTTTGCTCGCAAGATTTGCGTAGCCGAGAATACAGCAGCCCACTGGCATCAGAAAAGCCAACACGTAAACAAAAATTCCACTTTTGCGCGCGTCTCATGCAGCCCCCCCTGCATACGCCCCTCCCGCCGGTCCGAATGTTTTGCCAACCACCCTCCCGGCCACACCCAGCACGTGCGCTTTCCGTGACGTCACGGCCGCTGCGTGACGTACCCCGGGAGAGTTCCATTGAAGAAAATTACTCTTATTACTGGGCCGGGTCCTGCACTGAGGACCCGACCCACTAATCAGGTCGATTTTACTGTTAAATAAAGTTTTCTCCTCCTTCTGGTCCTCCTCCTCTTGAGCGCTGTTTTACTATAACGCATATCTGAATATTGCGAAGATATGGCCGTGGGAAATATACCGAAATATCTCCCCAGGTCTGAACGAACATAGTGTCATGGTATTTTTGCCGTAGACGTGTCTCGGCTAACTAAAACTCCATACTGCTAAGAAGTCTGGTATAAAACCAGCACGCGCCTAAACACACAGTAGGTTAGGTTATTTAGAATTTAACCTACAGTTTTTGCGGCCCATAGTGCATGTCGGCATACATTCATGCCGTGACAACGAAAAGTGATGTGATACAATACGTTCGAGCGTTCGGCAAGGTTTCAAAAACTGTTTTACTTTGCATACGATTACCAGGAATCGCGATGCCTCCTGCCAAAGCCGACAGGCCTGAGTGCCTGGAGTTTGTTTTGCTCTTGCATTTTCGCTGTTGTTGGTTATTAGTAGCTGGCTGTTCCCTTTGTTCGAAAGATTGCTTAATACAGAAGCTGACGCCTAGCTCCAACTCTTCGCGCTCCGCACAGGACCGGCTTCGCAATGAATGAGGCGACGCCGGCAATGTTTCTTCCGCAGCGGTGTACCCAAAACTATACTTTAAATCACACCTTGAGCTAATGTATGCTATTGTAAGTCTATTATTGTGATAAAAAGTCACGCCCACGCAACATCTGGCGCGGACAGGCATCAGACGTTAAACGAGAGCAAAAAAATAGCAGGGGGAGCGACCGAGTGAAGCAGACGACAGATGCCAGAATCCCTAAGCCGACGTCACGGAGGCGCGCTCCGCAGCGCCGCCTGTGGTCGAGCTCACCGCCAATAGCTAAACCCTGACATAGAAAATGCAACCACTGCGCCAGCTTCGCTTAACTTCCCTCTTCTCAGAGTGCAAGAGCTCTGATTTTGTAAGGCAACGAATACTTGAAATTTCATTCCAAAGTTCCTAGGAGACTGTTTCCTGTTTGTTTCTCTCAGAGAAAGTCTGCTTCGATTTCACGAACGCAGTCGTGCGAAAGTTATGCCGCGTTGCTTTCGACAAAGAAAACAAAAATTGCGTTAGCAATTTTGAGGCCATTTCTTAAAGTTTCACGCCTATACTACATGGTGTAGTCAACCTTAAAGTGTACTGAACGCTTGACATCGGCTTAGAACACGCTTTGTGTTCTTTTCTGGTAGTTGGCCGCCAAATAGAAAATCTATACGTGCGCGACCTTGAGCGGCTCATCCGACATTTAACAATTTACCACAGCGCCAAGCGGAACAGGAAGCTGTGTAAATATTTTAGATGCGACTGCATCTCATTCTTTCGCCTTGTCTCTGCATCCGGCGTTGTCGGCGTTGTCGTGGGCATCTGCCCCTCCCCCATTCTCCTCGCCGCGCGAGCTGCGCTCTCCGCCGCTCAACCCCTCTCCTCTCCGATAGCGAACACTCTCTCGCGAGGGGCATTGGATTGAATTCGATTGGATTGGCTTAGATTGGCTTGGATTTGGTTTGCTTTGCTTGGATTTGGATTGGATTGGATTAAAGTGGATTGTGTTGCGTCATAGCCGCGGCAGACGCACTGGCGCCGGCGCGTCCCCTCACCGTTATGCGTGCTATAAAACGCGGTGCCTGCGCCGCTCCGCTCCATCGTTCCAGCGCCGTTCCTCCGCTGTCCAACGCTGCAACGTGAAACCCCTATGCGTCGCATCTACACAGGGGTTCCCGCGAGGGGAGGTGGGAGTTCCTTGTTCGGGCCTAAGCGAGTCTTTCACGCTTTTAGGTTTGTCGCTACACCCTAACCGGACGCCAAATCGAGCGGGGTACGTGTGCGGAAAAGAGAGAGAGAGAGAGAGAGAGACTTCGTGATCCACGTACGTGTACGGACAACAGTTTTCCGGGACCCACGCGTGTTTCTGGAATAGGCAGTGGACAAGTCTGGGCTCTGAACCGTGCTGTTCCCACGCCATCCACTACGCACCGGTCTACGACGTCGAAATAGTGCACGCGATCATCCTGTAGGAGTTCCACGCCCGCATCGGTCGTCTTGCATTATACATACGGCTTTTTTGCGTTGCTCGCGCAGGCCGACAGCTAGCGAGGTTCTTCTCTTTGTGTCTCCCGCGCACACGAGTGTTCTGGCGTGCAACTATAATCTTATCGCGTGATCAAATGAGCCGCGTTCAGGGAAGGCGCTTGTGTCACGTGATACCTCGCCCAATCAGTGGCGTTCGTGTGGTTCGAACGCCGAGGCAATAGCGGACTGTAAGCCTTCGGCGGCTTGCCAACTCGCGCGCTGTGCCCATATCGCGCTGTAGGCTAAAGGCCACCACTTTTCACCCTGTGACAGCAGAGTCACTGCAAGAATTAGGCCCTTGCAATGTGGATGCGAACGCAAAAACTGATCTAGAAGATCTGGGGCTGTTGTTCGTCATGGTCACTGTTATTGGCAAGGCTCACCCTTTATAAGGACTTACGGAGATAGAGGTCTTGCGTTTATTTCAGTATCACGACCCTCAGTGAAAGAGAACGAATTGCACGAAAACTCTAGTCATCCGCACGGCAGTTGCGAAGTCGTCCACACTCTCTCTGTCTCCCCCATTTTCGCTTGTGGCTTCTATGCAAAGCGACTGCCTTCTTTTTTCTTATAGAGTACAGAACTGTGGCACACTTCAGTTTGCATTCGCCCATATAGTGCGCATGTATAACGAATGTGTAGGGGTTGAAAGTCGATTCTATCGTTAATACGTCTCGTTTCCATTCATGCCTTTCCCCTGTATTCGCTCGGCGAAGGGCATCAGTGTTTTTCCGAAGCCGCGCCGAACCTTTGAAGACAGCCGACTCCTTCGTGCACTGTAAATCGGAACTGACCTGATTTTATTTCTTCAATAAACATATCTTTCCGTTCCCCTTTCCTCCCTCTACGCATTTTATTCCCAGCTAGACGTCAATCTTCCGCTTGTTGGGCCGCCTGGCATCTACGCGCGGAACTCTTCCGAGCCTGTTAAATATTTCAACAGCCGGTAAATGGCAGGCAGCAGTCAGAAATTCCAGCCTAGCTACAACACACGCCTCCAAGACAAACAGGCCTCCGCGTAGAGTCATCACAATGTCGGAAATGAACGGTGTTTTTTTTTTGCCTTTTTATTTCCGTTGTGAAATGAAGCCAATAAAATACAGCGGTGGCTGGCCGCCAGCAATAAGAAAAATTTGAGTCAGCTGGAGCTGGAGGATAGCGCAATGATGAAGCTTTCCCGTACCTAGGAGGTGTTTACTGCTTGCGCCACTGTGAGAGCGACGTCTGTGCCCCGCAGAGGGGAAGAAGAAGCGACCCCCTGTTCGAGTTCCCGATGAATAGTTGATGCTGGGGCTCGATCGTCGCACCGAGAATTCCGAATTCCCGAGTTCCCGCCTCAGAAAAATCTCCACTCCCTCCCTCGCCTATGACGACGAAGAAAGACGATGACACGGTGCATAACGGGGCAGCTGTTATGAAATTCTAAACCGAAGGGAGTCTTCTTTTGACGCGTGAAGTTCCGACCGCAGTCGAAGCGAGCGTATCGCGAAATAAAATGCAACCACGACTGGCGCGCAGGAGGAGTGCCTCGTGACACTCTTTGCGTCACTCGGGGCAGCCATGCAAAGGCCCGCTCTGCTTGACCAAGCTTCAGAATCCGCTTTGTTAGCAGTGAGGACGAACGTTTCAATTATTTCGTGGGTTCAAAGCCCCAGAAATACGAGTTTTAGGGGCGAAGCACCTTAAGGCCGAGCTTGCCTGGCGTCCGGCGTCCGTGCTCAGGGCACAGCACCGTGTAAATTCAGACATCTGTGAACAAAAGGTTCACGAAAGGTTAACAAGAACAAAATAAAAGGTTCACAAAAGGTTAGAGAGAGAGAGAGAGAGAGAGAGAGAGAGAGAGAGAGAGAGAGAGAGAGAGAGAGAGAGAGAGAGAGAGAGAGCTCCTGGAGACCCGTCCCGCGTATATGCGAGGAGCACTGTATTGGATTGGATTGGATTGAAATGGATTTAGATTGGATTGGATTGGATTGGATTGGATTGGATTGGATTGGAAATCGTTTTAGCAGCAGTAAGCCCTCCCATGGGTAATTTACGGTAAGCACAATCCCTAGTGCTTCGCCCACTCGTCATGATTTACTTCGTGGAGACGCGTGAATTTTTTTAATACGTTTGCTTCCGAAAAAATTGACAAAGGCGGCGTACTTTCAGCAGGGTCATTTTACACGTTTCACCTTTCACAAAGCATTGAGCAAGAGTAAGGTGGCGAAATCTAACGTGATTGCTTCCTCAGGGTCAACCTTGTTTAACAGCGGAGACGTAGGGCGAGCCTTTTCACACGTCTGGTTGAGGTAGGGCGCCGCGCAATGGTAGCAGCAGGTTCGCAGACCTGCCAGCATCCTTGCAGTAACCGCTTCCCTCACCCATTGATAGAGGGCGCAATTATATCGCACGGGCGGGTTCCTATCACTCCCGCTACGGAAGAGAGCCTCCCGCCACGGCCTCCGCGATCGGCTGCCGGCGGCGCGCCGTTGCTTCGGCCGTCCCAATCACCCGGGGAGAGCGTAATTCCGAAGAGGCCGTTTTGCCGTTTTCCGCCGCACCGCGGCGCGCTATAACAGCGCAATAGTTATAGATATGTGTGAAGAACAGCAACTGGTAATAGTTAACCGGGAGCATAAATGCGACGCGCAGATAACGTGGCAAAGCGGCAATAGACAGTCTTGCTTAGACTACGGCCTTGTCTTAGAGCACACGTACCATCGGTTGAACCATATGACGATAGATGAAGAAGGAGAAAACAGCCTGGGCAGCGACCACAGACATATAATCCGGAAATTTGACAGTGGAGGGGCTAGGCAAGGAACACCGGAGGTTGGGCTCCCGAAATTGAGCGAAAAGCAGATACCAGACATCGTCAATAGCATCGAAAGAGAATTAGGCCCAGCCTACGAAGGTGTGGGAATATGACGAGGTTGTGAGTTGTATACAGAAGGAAATATACAAAGTAAGGAAACAAAAGCGCTAAAGGGGTAAAAGAAAACCACGAAGCTGGTGGGGCAAGGAAATTAAACTGGCTATTGAAGAGCGACAACGGGCTTCTAGATTGCACAGAAAGGCAAAACAAACGGGATATCAGGATGAAGAGGTGCAGTTACGGTGGAGCCGGTACCTAGAAAAGAAATTTGAGGTGCAAGAACTAGTACAAGCAAAGATTAAAACTGCGAGTGAGAAATGGGTATCAGGTATATGTAACAATGATAAGAGCGCCCCCAGACAATTCTGGAATCATTTAAAAGCATTGGGAACGACGACTAAAGAGGTGCAGACTCAGATACAGGACGGGGACGGTAACGTTCTCCTGGGGGACAGCGCATTAAAATACCTACATGGAGTCATAGCAAATACTTTCGGCCAAACACGCGAGATATCGGCTACCCGGACACATGTGGCGAATAGAAGAGCGACAGATAAAAAATTTAATACCGAATTTTTGGACTGGAAAAAGGCAGAACACAGTGTTCCCAAAAGTACGGCGACAGGACCGGATGGTATCCCAATAGAGATTATCAACCATTTGGGACCAGCGGGAAAGACGCACTTGTATAGAGCCATCGAGCTCGCTATAAAATTCGAGAGGATTCCCACGCAATGGCGCGAAAGCAGAATGAGTTTGATTTATAAAGGCAAGGGAGAGAAGGGCAAGGCGAGCTCTTGCAGGCCGATTACAGTCACGTCAGTGCTCTATAGATTAGCTATACAAGCCATCAAAGTCGAGTTGTTGAAGTGGGTGGAAAGTAACGGTATTTTAGGGGAACTGCCAAATGGATTTAGGCCGGGTCGACGCTTAGAAGACAATATTTTCGTAATAACCCAGACCATCAAAATTTCGGCAGCACAGGGCAGACCAACATGGCTACTGTTTCTGGACATAAAGGGAGCCAATGACAACGTAGATAGGGGATTGCTGTGGCATATACTGGAAGAAGAGGGGATTGGGTGAGAATTTGTGGGGCTGCTAAGGGCAATATATGAGGATAACAAGGCGAATATTACATAGGAAGGGCGTACAGGCACAGAGCCCGTGTACATTTGAAGAGGTTTAAAAAGGGTTCCCCCTTTCGCCATTGCTGTTCACACTGTACATTAGAGGAATGGAAAGACGATTGGAGGAGAGTGGATTAGGCTTTGACTTGTCGTACTCAACCAATGGAAAGTTGGTGGAGCAACAGATTTCGGGATTGGTGTACGCAGACGATATAGTGTTGCTGGCAGATAATGCGGAAGACCATCAAAAACTGGCCGACATTTGTGGTGATGAGGCAACGTACCTAGGCCTACATTTTGACCCACAGAAATCTGGAGTCATGGTGTTCAACGAGGAAGCTCATACAGCACCAATAAGAATTCAACAGGAAGCCATACAAATAGTAAATAAGTACAAATAGTCGGGCATCTGGCTTAATGAATGAAAATGCTACCTGGATGCCCATGAAGAACACCTCAAACTGAAAGAGAGACGAAATGCAGCAGTAATGAAACATAGAGCACTTTGGGGATACAATAAGTACGAGGTAGTGCGAGGCATCTGGAAAGGGGTTATGGTGCCGGCGCTCACGTTCTCTAATGCCGTATTATGCTTAAAGTCCGATATCCTGTAGGGACTGGAGGTTAACCAAAAGGCAGTCGGCAGATTAGAACTGGGAGCTCACAGTAAGACTACAAGTGAGGCGGTACAAGGCGATATGGGTTGGGCTTCATTTGAGGTGAGGGAAGCGCAAAGTAAGATACGTTTTAAGGAGCGGCTTAGACTTTATAGATGACAAGAACTGGGCAGCCGGAGTGCACAGGTATCTGTACCTTAAAAGTGTGGACACCCAATGGCGGAAGAGGACGCGAAAGCTGGCGACTAAATATACCTTGACCACGGCAAATAAAGAAAGGGGGGCAGTTAAAAAGCAAGTGAAGGAAACAGAGACGCTCATGTGGACAGGGAGGATGGAAAAGAAGGGATCGCTGGGAATCTACAAAGCAAGCAAAAAAGAGATCCGGAAAGAAAACTTTTATGACAACAATAAAGGTAGTGCGTTGCTCTTTGAGGCGCGGGCTGGCTGCTTCAGAACTCGAACTTACACGAGCAAATATTCGTCCCAGAATGAGACATGTGTTGTATGTGCAGGGATAAAGAAACAATCGACCACGTAGTAATAGGAAGCCAGAAGATTCAGCCGGATAGAATTGAGGGGAAAGTCCTACTTCCTGAGGCACTGGGCTTGGCAATTGATGGAAGCATTAACTGGTCAGCAGTAGGTATTACTAAGCAGCGGCTAGAGTATTGGTGGATAAAATAACATCCCAGCCAGGGGTAGCGGCAGCGCACAATTAAAAAGAAATCCGAGTTGAGGGACTAACTTTGAATTCAAACTACTAAGTTAAGCTAAATGGCGCACGCCGTCACCCCGATTCAAAGGGGAGGCCTTTAAACATCATCATCATCATCATCATGAAACGAAAGCCGTGTATGCTGCAAGGCTTCTCGAAATGGCGTTTCGTCAATTTTCGCGCTTCGTATCGCAATAAAAAGAAAGCATAGCTGATGTTATGGATGCAAAGCGACTCATAGAACCTGATAATAATGCATTTATTTTACCTACGATTGCAGCTATGCGCCTTCTTTAACATGTGCCGCATGGCGCCTTCGACACACGAACAATATTCCCTACTACCAATGAAAAATTTCTGGTGCTTAAATAACGTTCGGTTCGCTCAAAGGTGATTATTTTTCAGGTATTTCTTATCCAGGCTTACGTACCGTAATCTGCATGGTAAATGCAGTTCAGTAGAGCGCGGGGCGCGATCGCGTCATACCTAAGGAGTTGCGCTGCTGAGCACGAGGTCGCGGGTTCGATTCCCGGCCGCGGCGGCCGCTTTTCTGATGGAGGCGAAAAGCAAAAACGCCCTTGTGTTCGAGATTTCGGCGCACGTTAAAGATCCCCAGGTGGTCAAAATTAATCCGGAGCCCTCCACTACGGCGCGCCTCATCGCCTGCGTTGCGTCGGCGCGTTAAACCCTACAATCAATCAATCAGCGATCGCGTCATACGCACGACGGATGGCTACGCTCTTATCTGGCCTTCGAATTAATGCCTGTTGAGTGGAAGCAGCTGTCATATTTTTAGGATTAACACGTTTAAAGAGTACTACTTTGAGCGATAGCCTCAAAGATATGGCAATCTGTTCTACACATGTGCGTTAAGCAATTTACAGTTTCAATTTCAGTCGCAACAAACAAAACAACTTGGAGTCAGATGCACCACGATTTCATTGTATTCTTAAACGTATTTCGGTGACCACAGGGAAGCCCAATTTTCCCTATTTTGGACCCAAGTCTGAAGACATTTAAATTTTAAATTACTGATATCGAAGCCCATCCATAGCAATGATGACAGGTTTCATGTTTGCTTTGGACATGTACACACTGCAGCTGTTTTCAGAGGCCCGTTCTTCTACACGAAAATATGCGAGAGTTGTCTGTATGAAAAAAAAGGTGGCGACAACAGTGTTTGCAAAATCATTTTAGTGTGACAGCGCACAACCTGCATAAAACTCCTCGTGAGATTTTCTGCGTTTTGGGGGGCAACCGAATGCTTGTAATGCTGCTTTCTTTAGATACTGATAGTGTGTCTTTCGTTTAGAGAAAACTGCATAAAGAAGGAATGACACCCTCGTAAACGGTGGCTAATTGTTAGCTGAGTTGCACGCCGCAAAAAAGCGAATATAAATTGAAATCTTGTAAATTAGAAAAAGGCATGTGTGTACGAATATAATAAATAGGCTGCATAACAGGTGTTCCTTGGACGATGTTTCAAGCAAAAATGTACAAATGTTCAACTTCTAAAAATAACTGGTAAAATCAAACACGGCGCCAATATAAAAATGCAACCACTGCGCTCTATTGTTGTCCATAACCCACCCTATGCGGAAATAAAAATATACTACTGTTGCAACAAGCAAGCACCCGATAATTCTGTAGCCGAGAAATTTTCGCACCCAAATATCCGCGCACCTCAATGTCCGCACGGAAATGTCCTGCACCGATAAAGCGCAGCAATCACAGCACGATTAACTTTTGAGTGCAGTTCCTCGAAGCTGCTAAGACAAGCGGACTTAATGACCCGGTAGTTCGGTTTGTCAGCTCAACAAAAATAAAGCTGTAACACAGATACGCGAATTCCGGCCGTGAAGACACGCAGCAATTCAGGCCCCACAAACCGGCCAGGGGAGTCGGTGCAAGCTGCCGAACCATCGGCTAACACCGCCACCTCGCGGCGCGTTGCGGAGGTAGCCATATTACATGTTTTTGCTGGGGGACGGCCATGGGACGGCCAGAGCAACGGCGCGCGCCGCCGGCAGCCGATCACGGAGGCCGTGCTCCCGCCTTAGAGTTTCATACTAATCTACACTAGAGGGAAATCTGTCGCTGCAGTCGCGGTCTGGCGTGGGCGGCACCATTGGCGCTAGCGTTGTTGCTCGCCTACTTGGCTTACCTAGCCATATGGCTTCTTTTTTCGTCTCAAAGCCAAAATCAACACAATAGGGTAACATTTTTTCTTGTTCATCGTCTTCTGCATAATCACTGACAAGTTAATCTTTTTGGAGGTTCAATTTTATAATAACAAAACAAAGTTGTTGAACATTGTACAGTAATATTGTTGCTTCCTTGCAGGCAGAGCCAACTTCTCAGCCTGTTCATGAGCCATTAAAGTACGTTGTTGGGCTAGTTGGTCGATCATTATTAACAGATGTATAGCGCAAAAAAGACGAAGGACAAAGAATGCACGAGGACGAAGCGCTTCGTCCTCGTGCATTCTTTGTCCTTCGTCTTTTTTGCGCTATACATCTGTTAATCATGAGCCATGCCAAGGACAAGCGGAACGTGCCTGCCCGGTACATGACGGAACGCTCACCGAAGCGTGGCTCCCCTAGAAAGTGGCGCCAGATTTCCCTCTAGTACATATTAGTATGAAACTCTATCCCTTCCGCAGCTGGCGGGTAGCTGCCGATTCTTTCGCGCGAACCGCAGAATTTGCGCGGCGACGGTGCTGCCGTTCTTTGGCGCGAGCGAGATGACGTTCGAGCGGACACAAGAGAACTACAGCTCCGCTGTTTCGGCAGTTTTCACAGTGGATAGAACTGTTTTTTTTAATGCAGAGCATTTCAGTAACTCACGATGTCACCCGCGTTGTCGTCCGTAGTCCGCATCGCTCCCCCTACACTATATAAAAAAATAATACTTACCGGCGCCAGGTTTCGATCCCACGACTCTGCGGGCGGAACGCAAGGTACATGGTGCTCTACCCACTGCGCCACAAAGCCGACACAGAATGGAGGGTTACGAACGCACCTTATATCATTGACTCATTCAACCGTCGGCCACAGGTGCGCCCTCTCCCCCGCGTCCTCCTCGCCTTCTCTCCGCTCGCAACGCCCTCTCTCGCCGCGTTCGGTTCGGGCGCACAACAGGTGCGGACGTGCGCAACACCCTCTCTCGCCGCGTTGGGTTCGCGCTGATCAACAGTCGGTTTGCGCGCAAGAACAGGTGGGGGCGCTCGCATCGCGCTCTCTCGCCGCGGTCGGTTCGCGCTTAAACCACATATGTCGTTCGCGCGTGCTCCGGTTGCTAACATCTGTGGCGTGATCGTGACGTCAACATTACGCGTTCGTGTGGTGGCGCGATTTTGGCGCTATAACACTCTCTCGCGAGGGGCATTGGATTGGATTCGATTGGATTGGCTTGGCATGGATTGGATTGGTTTGGATTTGGATTGAATTGGATTAAAGTGGATTGTGTTGGATTGTGTTGCGTCATAGCCGCGCCACGTTGCATCATAGCCGCGGCAGGGGGTTCACGGCACGTTTCACCAGCGACTTCATCGACAATCTCTACGCTGGAAGACAACAATTACAACAACAACCAATACGTAATCCATACGACTTGCAGGCGCGCCCCCCGCGGAAATGCTCTGCATTTGATCGTGCCCCTCGCGAGGGGGATGTTTTTTCTCACAGCCCTACCCCAAAAAATCATCTTGTTTTATTTTCTCTCAACCCACTTCTCTAATCTTTTTGCGATGGTTCTCAAAAGTGTATCTCGACTTCGAACGGAAATGTGTTTCGTGAAAGTCTCGTCGAGCTCCGGGACGTTCTTGCACCCTATTTATTTAGGAAAACTTAGCCGGAGGAGACGAACCCGACTGGGGTTTAGGTCGCAATTGGCGCACGTGGTTTGCCGCTTCCCTCTGGTCAAGCTCCCTCATCTTCTTCGGACATTTTCACGCTTACGTGCGGGCCACTGGACAGCTGAGCGAGAACTCCGGACGGACGTACCATTGTGGGTTTTAACCGAGGGCTTTAGTTGAAGCGGCCCCAACGTTTCGTAGCATACTCGGGTCTTTCATCAGGGGGTGACTGCGTTGGACAACGAGCAGCAGTTGCACAACCCTTTGTGACACGCATTAGGATGTAGGCATCAGAAAACTTTTAAACTGCCTGTGTACTTAAAAACCACACTTAATCACTTAAAATCCACACTTAAATCACTTAAATCACCTAAACCACTTAAATCACTTAAAAAATCACTTAAAAACCACAAACAACTCGACCTTATAAGTAGTTAATAAATTAGGTCGTGTCCTAATCGTAAGCACGCCATCGCAAACGCGACCACCGTTTCCTAACCACTGCTACAATTGAAAACCTATGCAGATTATTATGATCTGTATCCCTTATATATTAAGGTAACAGCTTCAGTTTTGCTTTAATCAGCGTCTTAAAGAAAATGTAAAACCAAGAACGCCTACTTGACGCGCTGAGAATTTGGCGTGTCAAGTAAGTGTTCTTGAACCGCTCAGTAGGTGTTTTTGAATCCCACTTGAACTGCTCAGCCAGCAATCAGATTTACAGCCGTAGAGCGGCAAGCGCGAATGCTGGCTGAACGATTCCAGTGGGGATGACGACGATTATAACTCACAAAAATGCTATTAAAAATCACGTGTACACACCATGTCTCAAAGGGATAAGGTTGTTGTTTTTATTGTTCTACTCGTTTTTTTTTCTGTTTGTAGCCTTGGTCGTAAATGGAGAAGGGGGGGGGGGGAGGGCACTTAGGCATCAATTTAGCCTTCCAAAAGTCGCTCACATGTGCCAGGCCTCGACGAGGGTTCTTTGTGGGTAATTTGTTTCTGTGCTAATCATTAGAGATTGGATTTTAGGCAAGTGCTTTTCTTGTTCCTTGCGCTCCTATCGTACTATTTTGATATACAGGGTGTCCCAGCTATCATGCACGAGGATTTAAAAAAAAGAGAAATGGCGTTACTCGAGGAAAACCCAGTGCGTAATGTTTGCAGTACTGTGGCGAAGCAGACATTATTTTTTGTTAATGTTACTTAACTAATTAATTGTAATTAATTATCTAACTCGAGAATTACTGTCCTAATCAGCGAAGTGTCAATGAGACACTTGTAGGTACCCACGAGGGGCATCTAACTGCGGTAGCTTCGGCTACGAACTAATTTCGTATTCATTTATTCTGACGGATAAAGAAAACCCGCGAAATATACCATATGACGGCGCTTCCGCCCGCATTGTAAAGCAGCGTCCCCAAATAAGCTGATTGATAGCAACTGCTTCGCCTGTCCCCCGCCTGAAGAGACAGCGCGTCACCTTGATAATGGCATGCATGGAAGGAGCAGCAACAGCAAGATTCGCGGGGCACGTGTGCAGATAAGGTACATCTTCGGTAGCGACTTATTCTTTCTTTATTTTGTTTATTTCATTCTGCCTAACTCAAAGGCAGCCTGTTTGAGGGCATTCATTTATTTATTTACAGATACCTCAAACACCCCAATGGGTGGGGTTTTACATGAGGGGTGTTGAAGCACAAAAATTACACAACAACCGAACAACAAACGCAAAAAAATACAACCGAACAAGCGTATCACGAATACAGAGGGTATCAAGCGCGCTCTGTTGATAAAAACCATGCAATGCCAACCAACGAAGTAGATAACACCACTAAAGAAAATCGCATACACGACACAAAAATAATCAGTGCAAAAGTTTTTCTACGGCAGCTTTGAACTGAGTCGGGTTTGTTTGGGTGACGACACTTTCGGGAAGGCTGTTCCATTCGATGGCTGTCAAAACAGGAAATGAATTTAGATAGGCGGTCGTGCGTGCGTGAGGTGGGTATACTGCTTTTGAGTGGTTGAGGCGATTCGATGGGTGGTGAGCAGTTTTTATGCAGAGGCTTTCGCATGATAACGAGTTGTAGAATTTGTGGAAGAGGCAAAATCGGGCTACTGTACGTCGTGTTTTCAGACTTGGCAATTTAGCTTTACGTTTAAGATGTGTTACGCTTGTGTGGTATGAATAATCAGAAAGGATGAATCTGGCCGCACGGTTCTGGACGGATTCAAGGATGGTACATGAGTTAGCTTGCGGTAAGTCCCAGACTGCACACGCGAATTCCAGCTTAGGGTGAACAAGCGTTTCGTAGGCCAATAATTTAACTGTGGACGGAGCCAGGTTCATGTTACGTCGGAGGAAGCCCAGCGTGCGATTCGCGTCACTGGTAACGCGATTTATGTGGGATGACCATGTAAGGTCATGAGAAATAAGAAGACCTAGATATTTAGTGGACGAGACAGGAGATATAGCGGAGCCACTTAAGAAATATTTGTACGTGGAATAGGAGTGACGCCTGTGGAATGATATGATGGATGTTTTGTGAACGTTTAGAACCATGAGCCATTTGTTGCACCATTCATCTATCTTCCTTGGGTCTTGCTGGAGTGCTGCGTTATCAGTGGGATCGATAATGGGGCGATAAATGACGCAGTCGTCCGCGAACAACTGAATGCTTGAAAAAATATTATCTGGTAGGTCGTTGATGCATATGACAAAAAGTAAGGGCCCGAGGACCGTCCCTTGAGGAACACCTTAGATGACAGGGGATAAGGAGGAAGAACTGTTGTTAGCGTAGAGGAACTGCTGTCGGTTAGTTAAAAAGTTTGAAAGCCATACAAATACATGTTCATCAAGGTTTAAATGTGAAAGTTTAGATAGCAAACGCTTGTGAGGAACTTTGTCGAAGGCCTTCTCGAAATCTATGAAAATAGCATCGACGGGGACTTTAATGTCTAATTTAGAATTTATGTCACTTAGGAAGAGTGCCAATTGAGTGTCGCAGGAGAGACCTTTTTGGAAGCTATGTTGATTGGGATGAAAGAACTTCGCGGATTTCAGAAAGCTAGCTATGTGCGTGTAAATGATATGTTCCATTATTTTAGAGCAAACACATGTAAGAGAGATTGCACCAAAGGCGTTATCTGAGGCTTTGTTGGGGACAGGTACAACTTTTCCTGTTTTCCAATCTTGGGGAACGGAACTTGTTGAGAGGAACTGCTGGAAAATATGGCTAAGAATGATGCTGGAGAGGTGTTTGGTGTTTTTAAGAATTTTTGCATTGATGCCGTCAACGCCTGAGGCCGAAGATAACTTCAGGGAGTCAATGACGTTTGAGATGCCGTGTGGTTGGAATGTAATGCTGGGCATGATGGAGTGCAATTTAGTAGAAAGGGACCCAGGGCCGTCATCTGGCTCGCGGGTGAATACTGAGCAGAATGTGGAGTTAAGGGATTCAGCAACCTTGCAGTCAGGAATAGCAGTTCCTGAGGAGTCAAGCAAGGAAACTGTAGGGTTTGCGTGTTTGGGGTTAATGATCCTCCAGAACTGCTTAGGGTTAGTGCGAATGAGGGCTGGCAGTGTCGACGTAAAGAAGGTGCGTTTGGTTTTAGACAGGAGTGAATCGAACTTTTTCGATGTTGCTCGATATTTTTACCATGTGTGTGGGTCGGTGGAAGATTTTGCCGCTCTAAATTGCCTATTTCTTTTTCTTTTGAGCCGTTTTAAAGTAACGCTGAACCACGGGGATGCGATTCGCTCTGTTATCGTTTATGTAGGTATGTATTTTGCAATCAAACGTTGCATTTCATACTTGAAGATTGACCAATTTGTTTCAACCAAGCGATTTTCGAAATCCAACAAGAAGGAATCGCAAAACTGGCTCAGTTCAGCGTTCATATCGAGATAATTTCTTTTATTGTACAGTGTTATTGTTTTCGACATTTCCGGTGGGCGTTTGTGTGCATTGTGCATTGCATTGTGCATTGCTTTACGATGGGCGCTAATGCTCGCGGAGGCGCTGTCACGTGGTATTTTTTATATTGCGCGGGTTTTCTTTATCAGTCAGAATAAATGAGCACGCAATTAGTTCGTCGGTGAAAATACCGCAGTTAGATGTCCGTTGTGGGTACCTACGAGTGCCTCATTTACACTTTCCTGATTAGGACAGTACTTCTAGAGTTAGATAATTAATTACCATTAATTATTTAGTTCTCATTATGAAAAAAATGCTGCTGCCCACTTCTCCGCAGTACTGCAAACATTATGCACTAAGTTTTCCTCGATTTATGCCATTACTGTTTTTTGTAAATCTTGGTGCATGATAGCTGGGACACCCTGTATGAGCATGAATTAGATGTTAAGCAGA
This sequence comes from Haemaphysalis longicornis, assembly GCF_048455015.1. Taxonomy (NCBI): domain Eukaryota; kingdom Metazoa; phylum Arthropoda; class Arachnida; order Ixodida; family Ixodidae; genus Haemaphysalis; species Haemaphysalis longicornis. The sequence continues at coordinate 29,003,627 of NW_027526225.1, forward strand.
GCTTTTGTGGTGTTGTTGTAGTGCCTATAAATGCATATTGCCGCGTTTAGTGCCTAAATGCCCATAAATGTTAATAAATGCATACCTTCCGAAATCGCCGCCTAGAAGAGCACTGTTAAGCCGCAAGTTTCTCTCTCGAGTGCAGTTTGAGATGGAATCCAAGGGTTGACGAAATCTCGTCCTATCGGGTAGAAGGTTCATAGTTACAAACTTGTGGTTTTTCATCTTGTAATAAATTTTACGAACGCAAGATTTTAACTGTATGAGCAGCCTGAGATAGCTGTTTTTGTTACCGGGCACATTGGTTGTTGGAATGTTTATAGGATTTCCTCTAGTTCACCCGACTCCGAGATAGCAACGCCTAGCAGCAGCCAAATGGTACGCTTAAGGCCGACCTCCATGCAGCGAAATGTCGGCGAAAAGGCGGCGAACGTCGCCCGGCGGCGGCCGCTCCGCCGCCGGCGTCGAAAATACGGCTGTTCGCCGGCGATCTACGCGAGCTAGATGTCGAACGCGCGGCGGCGAACGCGACCGGAAGCGGCAAACTGCATTTTGAGGCCGCAGCCAATCACAGCCTCGTACTTCGTTGTACTTCCTGTCCTGTCTTCCATCGGCGGCGTTCGCCGCGTCACGTTGCATGGAGGTTGGGGTGGACGAAAACTGAGCGGCGCGTCAAACCACGGCGTCCGCCGCGCCAAGTTCGCCGAGAAACTTCGCTGCATGGAGGTCGGCCTTTATTCTGTGGCAAGAGCCACAGTTCTGAATAAAATACCTTGAGATGGTGTAGTTTAGTATTGCGTCCGCAATTTTCACACTAATTTTTGGACGCCGTTTTGCGTACTCTCCGAACAGGTTTTTCAAACATGTACAGTCCAGAGATGGCCAAATAACTTCTAAAAAGTAATTAACTTACATTACCCACTACTTTTCTAGAATTTTCTAAAATGGAAATAAATTACATTAGAAATTACAGGTGGCCGAAAGTAAAGACATTACATTACTCTTACTTTTCAAAAGTAATGAAATTACTTTGAAATTACCGTAATTACCCGATTGTAACGCGTCCCCGATTCTAACGCAAACCCGATTTTCCTGGCAAAAAAACCGAAAAAACTTGCACTTCCGATTGTAACGCGCGCGGAACTTTTTCAGCAAGAAAAACGAATGCAAGAGAAACGAGCGATTTATTGCTCGAAGTAATCTCACTCATCTCACTCCTCGTCGCTCTCCGCTGACCACAACATTTCGTCCTTGGTGCCGTCAAGCGCGTTCGCGATGCCACACTTCATAACGAACGTTCAACTATGATCGTTTGGATCGTGTCACACGCCTCGCACGCCCATCCTGCGAACTTCTCCGGAGGCGCACGCTTCAGCCGACCACGAGTTTTAAACGCGTGAGAGCCGCTGCTGCCATTGCTTTTACCAAGCGCGCAAGTGGAACGATTTGACGATTTGTGTGAACGCGGATAGAAAAGCCGAGGTGCCTATGCTTCCTGCGTTCGAAAAATTGTTGCTTAAGGCTTTAGCGCCATCTTGAGATGGCGATGGCGATGGGTGGGACGAAATTTCCGCTGTTTCGGCAGTTTCGGTTTCGTATCCGATTCTAACGCGCACGCGATTTTTCGACCTATTTTTCCGGAAAAAAGGTGCGCGTTAGAATCGGGTAATTACGGTACATTGAAACGCATGAAAAGGGAATGAAGAGGTACGAGAAAGCAGTCAGAGCTCTCATCGAAGCATTGTGTCCTTCGCGTTCGTAGAGTTCCAATGCCCAGAGACTCTCTGGGCATTGGAACTCTACTTGTTCAACTTTTCTTTGTCAACTTTTTATGCCGCAAGAGAACCAGACAGCCTATATCGCAGTAAAACGTAATTGTGAAAATAATGAGTAATTTCCATGAAATTACTGGCCTGAAGTAATTTATTACATTACTAACTTACCAACACTCAAAAGTAATTCATTACATTACTCATTACAGCAGAAAGTAATTTAATTAATTAACTGTAATTTTAATTGTAATTAACTGTAAATAACTGTAATTTTATTACTGCCAAGTCTGGTACAGTCCCATCCTCGTTCAACATTGAACACGACATTGTTATCAAAGCACTCCTATAGGTTGCACGCACTGGCGTGGCACGGATGTGGACAACGCTGCGTGTGCGGCGCCATTTATGCGCCGCCGGGTCCGTGTTACGTTGGGCCCCGCGAGATGGCGGTACTTGACCGCGTTGGCGCCCGATGGAGCACGGCGCATGACAACAGCTAGAGCTGTCTGATGTTCCAAACTGTGCCTTACCGAACGCAAGGTGATACCACTACGCCAAATACTGTTCCGTGGACCACCCTACACGTTGCGCTGATGGTTGCCTCGCAAGCAGTAGCGCCATTTTCTATATCCTAGTGGTTCAGGGGTCATTTCTGTTGTGAAAGATGCCACGCATATCACGTGCTCGGGTCGGAGCCTTCATACTACGTAAGTGTCGGCGCTCTGTTCCAGACACCAATAGCCGGTATTATCGCGAGTCCCGCACGGGCGCCTACACAACGAAGGCATCTAAGTTAAGGTCATGATAACAAGGCCCAGAAGAAGGAACACCTTAAGTGGCGCAGGCGAAAATACGTCAGTCGCTGCTATTGTAGCCGATCAGTCAAATTGCAGATAATACAAATGGCAGGGAGGAACCACCGCATTCATCACGGCCGTCCTTCTTTACACCGTGTCTCAGTGTCAACCACGTAGATTGTTGGCACGGCATGCTGCAGGCAGTGGGTGATAACATCTCGAGAAATCGCCACTCCTTTATCGATGCCCTAGGGTGCGCTGCAGACAACTTTAATAGGAAAAGTGCGGCGCTCACAGCGGCCTCTGTGTGGTGCAACGTGCCTATTGCCAGACAAGTTTGAAATCGTCGCTGGACTGGGTAGAGCTGTAAAAACTACGGGGCCTCGCAACTGCGTCGTGATGGACCAAGTCGCGCGCGTAGGCTACTGAACGCCCATCGATCCTTTTATTTCTGTCGTCTGTAAAAGGGCAACAACAGAAATATTGTTACCGACAATTTCACCGTGCGGAAGCCAAACTTTAGTGATTTCTTCAAAAGGCGCTTTCTAGGGATTACGAGCGGCGCGGGCATGACACGGTTGGGGAGACGGCCTCACGTGCACTGCAGCTGCTACGCTATCATCGTATCTAAAGCGGCGTACCCGCGAAGAATTTCTTTTAAAAAGTATTTGATTTTGTGCTCAGCCACGGACAAGAGGGCATTTACTTCGACATTCTTGATCGCAGGTGACTGTAGCGTCGGCACTCTTGCGCGCCGTGTTGCTTGCGTTCACAGCCGTGGTTTCGTTCTCCGGTGATGCGAATTTCTCACGGCAAGGAAAACGCCACCACATGATGTGAGTGCGGTTATTTATAAATCCCTTAACACGACGTGCGAAAATCGGGTTCAAACGGAGCAGACGACGCACGACAGTGTTGTTTTTTCTGCGAGGTGCGGGCGCAATGTGCATGTGCAAGTACAGCGGCACAGACATGATGGTTTCTAGTATTGCCAAGTGAAGAAATCGCTCGTTAAACTTTTCAGGCAATACCACCTGCGTTTAAGAGCCAATGATGAAACAGCACTGCGTAGCTACATTAATTCCTTGCACTTTAAAATTCATACTGCGGACGAGCTCTAAAATACGTTTTCCCGCAACAAAACTGCTCAGCTGCTAAACACCTTTAGAAAAACGCTCTTAAAGGGACACTGAAGTGATATGTAAACATTGCGGGATTACTAGCGCAAATTGTAGTCCGGAGTCCCCAGGCCATGTTTCGACCACTCTAGGCGCGTTTACGCGATTTTATTTAGTAGAAAAACTAATTCGAAAATTCTGTCCTCCTCTCTTTACGCTCGCCCATTTTCTGTGGCGTTTTCGTGTGACGTCAGGAGGGGATAAGCTAGCAATTGGCTGCGCTACTGCACGGCTCCCCGGCCTTCAGACAGAGTCAGTCGGCCCAGCGTTTCGTCCGCCGGCCGCCGGCGGGTCGTCGCAATCAAGGAGGTTATAAAAAATTGCTTGGTCGCAATTCGTTCGCTTAGTTGAAACGAAGCCAGGACACGTTTGTGAATGGAAGAATGTGCCTTTCTTTACTTGGTTTGTTTGTACACTGTATCTAGCTCCAAGCCAAGGTCGCTTCACACAAGCGTTGCACAAGCGCACATGCGACGCTTCGCTGACTGGTACGCCAGTAGGAAAATATAAGGCCTCTTGAAGGCGGGAGAAGAGTCAACGAAGTCAATATAGGTACTGAGGAAATAAAATCAACTGATATTTTTACCGTACAGCGTAAAACTAGGGCGCGGGAAGCACGTTTTTGCGCTGGGCGAACAAGCACAGCGGTCAGCAGCACGACTACGCATCTGCGAACGCTTTGACGTCTACGAAATGCAATACCTAGACGTGAGCTACTGTGGAAACTCGGGCGACGCTTACTGCACGAGCGTAGTACAACAAATAGTCACCTAAGCTGCTTGAAATGCCAAAATTAAATAAAAGTGTAAACCTGTTGTACAATATATACCCTATATTAGCAAGGCTTTCGCATCTGTGTACAGTTCGCTTGACCAACCACCTGACTGGTTCCCTCTTTTGAACGCTTGTGTGTGTTTGCCTGAATTTGGATGTATATTTGCTTCTCATAACTTCAGGGTATTCTTTTGTTTGCTTGTATTCCTCGTACTGCAACGTCTGAGCGTATTTTCCCATGTAATAATAATAAAAAAAAAGCTCCCTGGCTCAGTGGTCTGGGGCGCTAGGTATGTCACCGGAAGTGTTTTGCAAGTCACGAGTTCGAATCCCCGCGGGTACGTGCTTTTTTTTTGTAAGTTAACTTTTTTGTTTTCCGCCGATGTTTTCTATATTGAGTTCACCTTTTTTTGGGCCGCAACGTTCATGGCTACACGAACTAGTTCACAAAACGCGCGCAGGCTGGCACTGGCGCGCTAGCGAGTTCTCGTTGGCGTGCTGTTGCCATAAGCACCGACTGCTTGCAGGCAGTGGGCACAGGCCAGAATGAACAGACCCTTGGCCTGGTGCGAACACGCTTTTTACGATACAGGCATGAGGGAGGCAAGCTCCAAATATGGGGGAAAAGCGCATGACATTTGGGCGTCTGCGGGTACGCGGAGGGCGTTCATGCACTGCGTAGGTCTCGGCTAGTGAATGCTACGACTACAAGCCGTCCTGGGAGGCTTATCTTGTGCATTTTACAGCCGACAACATGGCAGAAGCGCGGTACGATGATTACTGAGATATTGAGAATGCCCATCCAACAACGCCATTGGTTATGTTTTACAGAACCGAAACCGAAACTTGTTTGATTGCTAACATTGGGCATCGTCCAATCACGGCGCCCCTCCTCCCAACGTCACAGCCTTAGTTGGTGCGGCCGCCGCAAACCGCGCATGGTAGTTTTTCTTCTTTCGCGCTTTGTAAAATAATTACCGATTTTTCAACCGGATAAACGATGAAAAGTGTGCTAATTTGAGCCAGTCTACGCAGTGCAAGCAAAAACGGGAGCTTGACAAATTCACTTCAGTGTCCCTTTAAAAAGTGCGGAAGCGTGTTTGGCAGTGTTGGGACGTCATGCTTGTAGAATTCAAATAACATCTCCGAAAAAATCGCCAGTGTTGTACCCGACAGTCTTTATGTACCAAAATGTTTAATTGAAATCTAATAAATCGTCGTCTCTCTTGCGTTTGTTATTTCGGCCTGGTTTTGTTGTGTCGTAATCTAATTGCGTGAGGCAGGCACAAAGTGACGCCTTTTTAATTTAGTATTCCCAGCTCTAAAGTATTCTTTTTCATACCTGTTTGACTATTCACGTTGCTCGAGCAAGCGAGAACGGACATTAAACATGAATACGAGCTGTGCGCTTCTTCAATTAAGTCAACCGAGCGTCATAGGTCCAGCTGTCTTCTGGGGCAATTGAACGACTATGTTTACCTGTTGGCGCCATTGTGTCATCATAAACAGCAACATTTCTGGTTTTCTTGTCGTAGATACAGGCCGCGGACGACTTCGTTCGAAAATACTATTTGCATTCATGTAAAAAATTATCGTGCCTGTATTTGCGATGTTGGGAACCCAAAACGGTATTTTGCCCGCCTATTTTAGGCGCCTGAAAAGCGCTTTTTTGTTGCATAAAAATCCGCCCTCTACTAATCACGCAGGCGCCCTCGAAGTCGATTCCAAGATCAACGTCTGCAGGTTTGGACCAATGCACTGTGCCACGTGTCAGACTTTTGGACTTTGTTTTTGTGCTGCCATAGCCGTTCCGAGAAGTTCCGGGTCTCGCCGTTGTAACTGGCGCAGCATTGTACACAAGGAATTTTGTGAACACCCCTTGCGTTTTGAGAGTAGGGGGCAGCGCAATGAAAGGGACTAAGGGAAGACGAGACAAACACAAGCGCTTGTCTCATCTCCGCTTGATCCCGTTCATTGCGCTGCCCCCTACTCTCAAATATTGCTTCCAGCCGGCTTAAGCTTCAACTGTTGTGAGAGCCCTTAAGTTTTTCTATTTTGCGGGCGTTCTTTGCGTCGTGGCATCAGCCGCCCAAGGATGAACACCGGTTTGTGGCCCTCCTTCCCGAAAATGCGTGATATTACCTCAATCGCCCTTTTAAAGGGACCCGGCGAGACTTTTGATTACCGCTTTCACTCTCTCCTGTGCGCCTGGAAGCACTGCGAAAGCTTTAGTTATCGGCAGCACGGAGCGGCAGTGCGTGATTTGCTCGCCGCACCAGGTATGCCTTCCATTTCTGCCTTGTTTTTGTGGCTTTTTTTCGGTTGCTATCGAAAAGCGTTCATTGCTATAACTGAAGGAAAACCGGCCAACAGACGCTTCATGGCCTCAGTGACGTAATTGGAGCAGTCGATCGAAGAAGGTCAAGACCGGGAAAGAAAGAAAAATCTTCTGAGCGAGTGTAAACGTTATCTGTTGGGTATAGAGCAGTAATTTTTGGCTGAGGTACTTTGCGACGCCCTAATATAAGTACTCGATGTACTGGGTGACTACGTTCTGCAGGCATTTAGGATTTCAAAAAAAAATGTTTAGAAAAGTGTTGCCGGGTCCCTTTAACGTATATAGCAGGCATGCATCATATCTTCGCGGACAAAACAACTAATAAAGCCAGTGCGGGTGTCCGTGGCTTTCGCGACCCGAGTCGACACCGGTGCGGCATTGAAGTATTCACGTTGATGCGGCGATGACGGCGGTTTTTGGGGCCCTTCATCCGGGAGGCGCCGGCGTATTGTTCTCTGATCCCAGCGAAGAGGGGTGCTGCTCTTTCGGGATGACGGATCGGCCTCCGCTCGCTCTACGTGAGTCAGAAGCAGGGCGGCCGGCATTTCCTTCAGGAGTGGCTAGGCCTACTCCAAGAGTCATGCCAAGATAGGGGGACAGATAGTAAAAAAGGTAAGGTGCGAGTGTCACACTGGAAAAGGGTTTACACACTTAGGGCTGAAGTTTTTAAACCTCAGTAAAGCTTCATGCCAGGGTAGATAGGATGGCATCGTAGGGGAACTGTACTGGATTTTATTACACGGACAGACAAGACAAAGAGACGTACAGTTGTAGGTCCGTCTCTTTGTAAGACGTACAACTTCTTATAGGGACGGACCACTTCGTTTTGTCTCTCCCTGTAATAAGTTCCAGCGCAATCCCATTACGAGGGTGATTGTTGTTTATAACTAATATCCTTACACCCTAGCAAAACACAACAAATACACCCATTCAAATGGTTTAAAAAACCTCAGTGTAAAAGGATTTTCTCGTGCTTTAGCTAGGGTGTACGGGGTTTTAGTTATATTTAAACCGTTTAAAAGGGTGTCTCCTGATGCTTCTTGGGAGATTAAGGACAGTGAATCCATAGACAGTGAAAATTCACCTCAAATGTGTAAATTCCTTGAGTACATTCATTAAGTACATTTATGATGATAAGTATTATCATGATGCTGGTTCTTAACAGAATGGTATGCCTAATACGTTCTGCAGTGGGGGGGGGGGGGGGTCGAAAAATTTATTTTCGAGCAGAAGCACCAGGAACCTGAAGACATGGAAGCACAGCTCAACTGTGATCTCTCGTATATTCGGCAAATCACGTTTCAACCATATATGCTGGTGTACACGTCGTGAGCACTTGAACTACTTCTGTTCGCGCTTGACGTGTCCCGTCTAAAAGAGAGGAAGTCGCTGCACTAGACAGCTTTCGCTCTCGTGGTTCAGATTTCTCAGCGCGCACATAAAGGCAGTGCACGCGTACTGCCTCGCCACAACCTTCCAAAGGCAGCCGCTTCAGGCGTCGGTGATAAACGACCCAAAGAAATCCTAGTTGTGGCTTCGCTACAACCACAGTGTTGTATGCACTGTCGCGTACCAAACATACTCTAATTACAAGTACTCTAATGTTTGGTGTGTTTCCATATAATGAATGGGTGGAGGAATCTGGAAACGACGGGTGCGTTATTTTTACCAACTGAAGCTACCCTTTGCTCCCTCCTGTCTTGCTCCTCTCTACCTCTTAGCCGCCTCTTGTGCTTGAGTTCACTACGACGTCAGAAGAGCCCGTCTGGCAGACTCACTCCGGAGTACTCTCTACAATGCATTCAGGTAGAACAGGGCACGTAATGGGAAGACTAGCACAAAAAACAATGAAAGAAGATGACACTAACGCTCAAGACTTGAAGGTAGCCAAGCAGTACGCAACCTTCACGACCATCGCCAATGTTTAAGTACACGATTGCCGCCTATTTGATTCTTCTTCGCTGCCGCTACGACCTTTACTCTATCATTGTTGCTATAGATGTGAGCTTCCTTCGTTTTGTTGGAAGGGATAATCTTTGTTGGAAGATGGGATAAATAGAACTAAATATAGAGATAAAGTTTTACTAGCAGTAATTCCGAAGATTTTAAACGACGTTCATAAAAAGGTATAGATTTCTACAAGCTTACTGTTAAGGAAATCTATGAAATGTTTATGTACATTTTATGGTTGTAATTTTCTATATTATGCGTGTAATTCAATATTTTTCGATTTTTTCTTGTTTGTTTAAAGTTGTCGCTTGCTTTAGTGTGTACTGTATTTTTCAAGATGCGTAATGATCATGTGTGCTAATATGCATAATTCATTTACTGTTGTAATCCAATGTGCATTGTCAGGTTATGTCTCTTGCATGATTGCATAGGGAAGTTTCCAACCTGGTATATTGTAACGTTTATAAACCCTTCACCGATTGTTACCTGTATAACAGTCAAAAACTAAGACCGTTTGCTATCGCACATTCTTGTTATTCATGTGTTTCTGTGTGCTGTCCTTGTAAACAGGGGGCGGGAGCTGGTCAAGTTGCCAAGAGCAGCTGTTTATTTCGCCCCTGATGTACTACTTGGAACATGAAACAAAAATTATTATTATTATTGTTATTAATAGCTTATTCCCTTGAGTTGTAGGCGTGATCGAGCTGATCTTCTTTTTCTGCAGAAGCTATTACACGGAGTGATTTCCTTCCCAGAACTTCTGCCCCAGCTTATGCTCCGAGTTCCCCAGAAGTGCACGCGATCGCGCTATCCATTCCATACTGGTGCAACTAGTATTCGTCACTCGCCTATCCAGCGACTGCAAAGCCTGTACAACTTTCTTGGTGACGAATTGGATGTTTTTAATAGCTCCCTGGCCCAGTTTCGTGAAGGGCTGAGTAGTGCTGTTTGTAGCTAACAGTATATGTCTTACTCCGTTCGCATAATCTTCCTTGGCCACCTTCCTTTGTTTGCTCGTTAAAGAATTTTATTCAACAGCTCGTTTGTATAGCTTTTGTTCTTACCTCACAATCTTCTAATTGGCTGTATGTTCACTTAACCAGTACATTATTTGTGGCTAACTCTTCCGTCCATAGAGTGTGATATCATTGTTATTGCCGTTTTTAAGTGCGATGCACTTCTTAATCGACCCTGAACCTGCGTCCACCGGCGATGTCCGCATAGCATACCCACGTGGGGGATTGGCCAGGAATCTCCTCGTCTTCCTTGGCAACGGGGGGAGATGGGCGCGCGCTGCCTGGCCGCTGACATGGCACATACCCACGTGGGGGATTGGCCAGGAATCGGGCGTGAGAAGGGCTAATGCACCCGCTTAAAGGAGTACTGACACGACATTTCAAAGCTGAGATCCGCTCTAGCAATCAAGTACAACGACAACACAAATAGGTGTCTGTGAATAAATGCATCTTTCTTTCTTTGTAGTTGTGTGTGTGTGTGTGATCTCTCTTTCGCGAACATTACCGAACCGCGCAAATTCAACTCGTGCATTCGCACTTTCACATTCTTCCCCTCGGGGAAATGCGGGGAATTTTTTTTGTGCTTGTATTAGTGTAGCGTACTTTTAGTGATACGTGTTGTATGTATCATGCCATTTTGTTTGTTTTTATGTTTGTTAGTGTACCAGCACTAAGACATAACCATCGTTTCTGGGCACTGAAAATAAATTGATTGATTGATAATTATTATTATTATCATTCTCATTATAGAATATTATTATTATTATTATTATTACTCCGGAAAGTACTCAGCCACCTGCGTGGTGCCTCAAGGCTCTGTCCTTGGACATCTTGTTTTCACTCTTTGTCAACGATGTTTTCTTTCTCATCATTCTTCCTATACATCATTCTTTTCTTCACTCATCATTCTTGCTATACGCAGACGATATTAAAATATTCAAAGTGATTTGCAACATCTGAGATTGTGCACAACTGCAATGTGATATCGCCGCGTTTTCGGACTGGTACAACAGAAATAAGTTGATGCTTAACACCGCAAAAACCAAAGTGGTGTCGTGTACCCGTAAAACAGAAGACATGAATTTCAGCTACCGTATATGTGAAGAAATCATAATCGGGTATGTCAAATCAGAGACTTGGGAATTTTGTTTGACTCTGAGCTCACATTTACAGCCCATACTAATGAGATTACCCGTCGTGCTTTGCGAACTCTAGATGCAACATGTCATGTCTCCAGAGAATTCAACTATCCAGACATATTTCTTCAGCTCTATACCTCTATGTGTCGCCCTCTATTGGAATACGCATTCGTGGTCTGGAATGCAACGTGTAGGTCCAACGCGGAGGCCACTGAGAGAGTGCAAACTAAATTCCTCTCAATTCTAAAACATAGGTACGCTATTGCGAGGGCTAAAGATGATCCTGGTGTTGATGCCGCCAGCTTGCTTGTAATGGACCCATTACACAGCCGGAGGGCCAAAGCTGACCTTTTATTCTTGTACAAAGTGGTCCACAGCCTCATCGATTGTACAGAGTTATTGGGTGCCATAAATTTGAGAACCCCGACAGGCAACACCAGGGCACCTAGACCGTTTCATGTCGCCGCCCGTGTCAAGAGTCCCGTGGGACGCATTCAGCACCTATACAATATGCTCGCAGAAAGTTTGGACGTATTCCATCGTCCCTTTCCAGCTTTTTGTAAGGTACTGCGTAGCTTGACAAACCAGGAGTAGTTTGCTTGCCCTAGTATGTAACTTCCATTCACACATTTTATGCTGCCGGGGTTAGGTTTATCTATGTATGTATGCTAATTGTTTCGATGATTCGCTTGTGTATGTAAGTTTTATGCCTTCATTGTGGCGTAATTTTTAGCTCATATCTTTTTCCGGTTTAGATGTTTCAGTGCACAGAGTTTTAATGTCTTATTGTCTTACACTTGTAGTCTCCAGAGCAGTCTGCAGTGTCTTGTTGCTATGCAGGGTTTGCAATGCCTTGTTTGCGTATGTGCGTGGGTCGTGTGTGTGTGTGTCGGCGTGTGTGTATCTCAAAGTGTCTCATTCTCGTTCAGACTAAACAATGCTAGTTTCTATATTTTTCTGAGATATGCACTTTTCGTTCCGCGCCAGCACATCGTTCCTGGACACACTAATAAATAATTAATTGTGTGACTCATTCATCTTTTTTTATTATCACTGAGATTTGTTGTCTAATCATTTATGTCTATACTCCTGCTATTGTTTTTTCGTTGTTTTTCTGTCAAACGTTTTGCTACGTTTGTTGTCTGTCTCGACAAGATGGGGCATAGCAAAGGCATCGCATCTTTTACGGTAATACTTTATAGCAGTGTAACTCTTCAAAAATCAAAATTCTCGTTTTATATGTACACCTGTCTTTATCATGTGCATTGTGTATTTTGTTGTATATTTCTTTTTCTCAAGTAATTTGAACGTTTCGCTGGCCGAGTGCCATAGCTTGCAACACTGGTATTTTTTTTTTGCTTTTTTTCTGACATTTCCGTAAGTATTTTTACTTTATTGTCTCTGTCATATCGATGATTTTGTGGGTTGTGCCGTGCTGATTTGCGTTTCTTTTATCACTGTTTTGTATATGGTCTTCCAGCACCAACATCCTAGGGTTGTTTCTGGGCACCAAAAATAAAGCTTGATTGATTGATTGATTGATTGTTATTATTATTATTATTATTATAATTTGTTGGAAAACCTTGGTTTTATACGCATACTCAGTGTCATGTTCATTCAATATTTGCTTGTATAGTTCCTATTTTTTACGTGTCTTGAACATTTCGCTGACCGAGGGTCATGGTTTGCAACACTAGGCCTTTATTTTCTTTTTGAACTTTTTGTTCGTTTTTTTTTGTTTTTTGCTTTCTGTGATTTCTGAAGGAATTTCCGCTTTATTGTTTCTGTCATAAATATGGTTTTTGTGTGTTGTCTCGTCTTATTTTAGTGTTCTTGTTTTTGTTTTGTATGGTGTACCAGAACCAAGACTCTAGGGTTATTTCTGCGCACCGAAAATAAAGGTTGATTGATTGATTGATTGAGTGAGTGATTGATTGATTGATTGATTGATGGATTGATTATTGGACATCACCTTGAAGGGGCGTACTTTATGACGCGCCTTTCTCGTTCAGAGCAAGCGTTGCCACGATTACGGCGAACGCTGGAGTTTTTCTTTTTTGAGGGGGGGGGGGGGTTGCAATCTTGGCCAATCTCCCTAAGTGGGTATGCTTGGCTTGACAAACGTGTGCCGGGGACGCTGGGTGGTCGCCGGGAGGCCCGCGCTCACATGCGCGCGTTCGGCATTTTCTTGGTTTTTTGACTGCCCCGTGGTCGCCGCGTCGCACACGCTCACGTACGCTCCACATTTTTTGGTATTTCTATCTTCGGGCACCAAACTCTAACAATTTGCTAAACAGCTTCGTTTTTTTTAAATATTCCTCTTCTGCTTCACTGGAACTATACCTGGCTGATGATCCAGAGACGCCATCTCATGCCACTGACGCTGGCTTTGTGTTAGCGACAACCCCGAAACTTGGTTTTAGTTTTATTGAAAAGTACGGTAAGGGATAGGCGATTCACATGGAAAAAAAGTTTGGCGGGAACAGACGTTTATTGAATGCGAATACCAAGGTACAGATTTTGCCCAGAGGACTTTTCTTCGATACATTTTATGGTAAACCTGACAAAATACCGCTAAACTTGTATATCTCAGATATCTTTTCACCCTAACATACATCTAACACGCACACGCACACGCGGTTCACTTTTCTAATGAATTGTGACAGCCCTGGATAGCTTTAGGCTGCAACACAATGTCTCTTGTTTGGAGGAACATGTTGCAAGGGGAGAGGGAATGAATCGACATTGTTTATTGTTCGTGGCCAGACATGTAGGATGGGATGAATACGGCGGAATGAAGTAAAGGTATCGTAGGCATGCGTGCAGGACGAAAGGGAATATGGTTCAGTTAAAGGTGCAACAAAAAATCTAATATAAAGGGAAAGCATTTAATGCCTAGTAGCGTGCGGATGTTACGCGGACGCACGAGCTCACGTTTCTGACAGATGCTTAGAAGTTCGGTAATGTTTTGTGGGAGAAAAAGAAACTGATTGTCCACGATGCAAACGACAACTACGAGATCGCCAGAAAATTGACTTGTCTGTTGTTCTCTCGTTTCTCGCCCGGGACACGAGCAGAAAACCCGGAGAGGAGCGCTTTATTCTTACGAGCACGAGGGAGAACGCCGAACGTGCGCTATCGTCTCCATCGAATCCCGGTCACAGCCACTTTTCCACCCCTGTTTTCACAACTGGCCGGCCTCCTTTCGCGCCCCGAATCCGCCGGCATTCGCCCTTTATCGCCTCTTCGCTTCCCGCTTTCGCTGCCTCTTCTTGTTTGCCCCAGCGCTGGCCACCGGGCAACACGCGGCACTTCAATCTTTCACTACTCTCGGCCAGCCGCGCTGCGTGACCAGACTTCGGAGCGCTCTCGCTTTCAATATTTGCTAGCACGGCTTGGGCACTGGGCAGCGCCGCCCGCGAAGTGGTCGACCCGAGGGGTTAGAGTCCCTGTGAAATAGCACAGAGAATGTAAAGAAAAAATATAAACGTATTTGGACGTTTTGTTTAAGGCTGCGCCTAGAATGCCGTTGGGCGGTAGTATAAGCACTCACTAAAGCGACGTCCACCGGCTCTTCGCAAAAAAAAAAAAAAAAACAGCCCCGTCCGCCATTACTTCGCTCTCCTTAACTGACCTAACATGACCTAACGAAGAGAAAGCAACCATTTCAAACACCTAAAACTGGCCTAAGCCATGGAAATTATAAGTTAAAATCAAACATGCAAAAAATGAAATTATCGTCTACTAACGCTTACCATTCTTCCGCCGCTTGTCTACACTGTGGGTTCTTCACAGCCAGATTTGGCTATGCGTGTCCTAGAGCGCTGGGTTGTTTTATTATTTTAAATTTTTTCATTGGTTGTTTTGTTTCATTATGTACATTTACTAGGTTATGTCTCCTAATTACCCTGACATCGACAATTGTGTATTTTTTAAAGTGCAGACCCCTTTAGGTGCACGGCTTGTCGTCGTAGATCGTCCGTGGTTACGCTATATAGCCACCGCTGAAACGCGGCATCAGGAACACAAACAGAGGCTTGCAAAAATAAATTTATTATCAGACATTCCTGGTATGAACGATACAACCCAGCAATCAGATATACGGCCAAAAGTTAAGAGGGTATTTGAACAAGGGGTTTATTTAGGCAGTACCATTCGAAACTCCCCAAACTACTGGTGGTTGTCAAACATGTCCCCATTATTTAGCGCAAAGAAAACTGCAGGTACAATTGAGGCCAAATATATGTAAGTAACTGTCAGTCCCCGCTTGCTTCCGTTTAGTTAAGAATGATCATTCGGTTGGTATTTACGACCGTAAACTAAAACGCAAGGCGGCCTTCAAAGAAAAAAACTACACGTTCGAAATGGCGCAGAAAGGCTCACGCACGAGCGGGACGAAAGCGAGCACTAAAATAACTCCCGCTCGTGCGGTTTCAGGAAGAATATGAAACAAAATATAAAGAAAAGCATGGGTGCTCTTCCAGGAGAACGAGCGTGAGCACTGCAAAGGCGGGAAAATTGAATTGTATTGAACAAAGATATCTTCAATTCATGAAGTGTGGAGCGACGCAGGGAGGGGAAGGACTTGAGGGGTGGCAGCATAGAGCAGAGAATGGAGCCACAGGCGCTATGGCGAATCACTGCTCCCCAGTTCCGACAGCTTGCACGTTGAGTGGAACTGCTTCAATTTTGTTGCATATGCAAGGCATAGTGCATGGTGGGTCTGTTTCCACGATATTTCTATTTGTGTTCCGCACATTCTTACGGGATTTTTGTTTCGTATTTGTCTTTGGAGGATATCTATACGATGCAAATTTTTTTGAGAGTTTATTTTTGCAAATTGTTTATAGTTTCTGTCATTTGCATTTTTTAGTTTTTCAAAATACGTTCGACCAATACGGCGCTGTGTATGGGGGAATTGGCAAAGAATGCTACACAATAAATCTTCTATCAACGTTTTAGTGAACAGAGCAGTGCCCTGAAACCTGTTGGCTTCTGAGGATAATAATTGGGTGCACAGAGGACTGCTACACAGCGCATTGTCGCGCAACTCTGAATGGGAGTAAGCGACGTTCATCGTTTGGCGAAACACCTCAAAATGGTAGGGGGACGGGGGCGAATCTCCGAACTTGCCTTTCTTAAAGCTCTAGGCAATTATACCACACGGAGTGGCGTTGCGAGATCTGTGTAGTCTGGGGGGCAACTATCCATCCCGAGAAGACCGAGAAGAGCCTCTGAACACCATGGGCATGACGAAAAGTGATGTCTCACGCAGACCTTCAATTGCACGAAGAAAAAATTCGACTACTTTGCGGCTCACTTCGCAGGCACGGCCTCTGGGCCTCTTCTTACCTCCAATAAAAGCCTAAATCAATCAATCAATCAATCAATCAATCAATCAATCAATCAATCAATCAATCAATCAATCAATCAATCAATCAATCAATCAATCAATCAATCAATAAATAAATAAATAAATAAATAAATAAATAAATAAATAAATAAATAAATAAATAAATAAATCAATCAATCAATCAATCAATCAATCAATCGATCTTTCTAAAATTTAAGCTCAGCTTTAATACCTTTTTAGAACTTTGCCAAAGTAATTCAAAATAAACTCATTGTGTGGTTGTTACGATCTCTCGCTTCTTGGGGAAACAACGGGCAGGCCGAAACGACAAACCCAACATAGGCGGAGAAAGAGAGAGAGGGAACAACTTTATTGAGCCAAACAAAATTGCAGCGACTACGTGCCGCATGGGGTGGTTCCCTCTTCACGGGACCCACAGCTTCCTCGGCTGCGTGGCCCCCGGAGATCAAGACGAGCTGGTCTTCCAAGGCGGGGCTGGTTAGCAAGGTTTCCCATCACTCGTTAAGGGGTGTGGGAAGAGTGGTGGAGGGTTGGGTAAGGGGTGGAGGGATGGTCTCGGTGAAATCGCACTCTCCGATGACGTGCCGGAGCGTGCCCAATTGCCCACAGAAGCTACACTTTTAGATGCGATGCATCTCTTGCTCTCGGGTATGTCCCTCCATTGTTGTCGTTGTTGCGGCGTTGTCCGCACGCTCACTGCACATGCGCAACTCTCCTCCGTTCTTCTCTCCGACAGCTGTGCGCAACACTCTCACTCCGTCTCATTACCATAACAAGAGCTGCGCGTGCGCGCTTCGCTGCTCTCGGTGGGCGCATGTGTGCGCATGCGCGCGACTCTCCCCGCGACTCCTCTCCTTTCAAAAGCGAGAATATAAGCGGGGGAGCGCACGGCGTCGGATCAGTCAAGCGCTCGCTCTCACGCTTGACGTGCCTTTGCTTGACGATACCTCCGTGCTTGACACATCCGTGCTTGACTTAAATGAGAAGATCTTCCGATGAAGACGTGATGCACCAATTTAACCCCCCCACCCCCCCCCCCCCCCCGTTGTGTCGCATCACATCAGGGTTCCCTCGCGAGAAGATGGGCGTACTTTTTTCTCATATATCTCGGGGTAGATTCTGGTTTGGAGATAGGGGTGCGGGAAGGATACTGCTTGAATTTGCCTATAGATCATTTGCTGCGCTCTGCTGAGCAATTTATGCAGGTCAGGGTACCGCCTTCTGCTTTCCCTGTAGTGGCTCGTGATGTCCTTGTAAGTTGGTAAGGCCGGCGGCTCGTCCTCATGTGCCCGGTGTACAAACGGGCGAGCTGGTGGCCGAGTTCATTGCCTTCCAGCCCTGAGTGAGCCGGTCCATACCAGTTCGACTTTGTGCTCGGGTATGCGGCGTATTCCTCCTCCTTCCTCTAGTATTCTGAGTGCTGTCAGGGACACCTGCCTTTTCTATAGTTACCAAGCGCTTTCTTTGAGCCTGTAATTATTTTGCTCAAGTTAGGCAGCGTGCACGTCAAGGCTATTGCTGCCTCTTCCGCTTCTTCCGGGAACGCCGTTTTGACAGAGGCGCACGTCACCAGTGCATCTGGCGTCGTGACCGATATCACGACTGGCGTCGAAAACTTGGGTAGAGAGGCGTCCGTGTAGAGGGTGACCCCCGTTGCGTCTTCTTGTTCTGCCGCTTGTCTTAGCATTTCGATGAGGGCCTTGACCCTGGCCGCTCTGCACCCGTCATTGCGACCCTGTCTCATGTTTCTGGGCAGGGGTTTGCTTTCGATTTTCTCAGCGCAAAGCTTGGGTAAAGGTCCCATTTCCGTGTGGTCGGCATCTTGCCAGCCCAGCTTGGCCAGTACTATTCGGCCCACCGAAATATGGCTGAGCCGTACTCTCTGGGTAGACAGGTGGGCTTCTACCAATTTTTCCACCGTATTGTGTTTGGCCATGCCTAGCAGGTTCTCAGTGGACGAGTGGCGCGGTGCCACCTTTGTTGCTTTGCGTAGGATCGCGTTCAGTTGATCTCTGTGTTTCTTGAGTAGCTGTAGGTACGGCGCCGCGTATACGATGTGCGACGTCACGAAGGCCTGGACCAGCGTGAGCGCCTCGCCTTCCTTTAGTCCTCTTCGCCTGTTTGAGACCCTTCGGATCATGATCGTGATCTGTTCCGCGGTGGTCTTGATCTTGCTTGGCGCCACTGCCACCTTGCCGTTGTTCTGGACGATCACTCCCAGGTTTCGGGCTTGCGTGGTCGGCGTTATGTTCGTCCCGTCTATGGTAATACGCACCTTCTTTTGCTCTCATTTCTTTCTTCGTGGCCTTATTTATTAGGAGCTCTAATTTTTGCACCGAGCAGTCGAGACCGCATGTCTTTGCATAGTTGTATACGGTGTTGGCCATCTATGAAGGGTGTCTTTGATCCAACTCTCCGACCCCGCTTTTGACGTCTACACGGTGATGTCGTCCGCTTAGAGAGCGGCGTGGTTAATTCCCTCTATTCCTTGGAGCAGGGCTGGGAGCGGGAGTAGCGCCAGGTTGAAGAGTAGGGGCGATAGGACCGACCCTTTCGGCGTGCCCTGTCGGTCGCGATGTCTCGCTATCGGTCGCGACCTCCCGTCCCCGATCTTGATCTTTGCCGTTATATTACTGAGGAAGTCCCGGAAGTACTTGAACGTTCGCTCGCCGCACCCTGTCTCTCGCAGGTGACGGAGTATGCTGTCGTGGGCTGCATGGTGAAAAGCTCCCTTGAGGTCAAGCGCCATGATCGCCCTCGGGGTCGGGTTTGGCTTTTTTTATCACCAGTTCGTGTATTAGCACTAGGACGTCTTGCGTGATCATGTGCTCTCGGAAACCGCACATGGTCGATGTCATCTGGTGGGTGGTGTCTAGGTGATTCTGGAGTCTCTTAAATACCATGCGCTCGACCACTTTCCCCATGCACAACGTGAGAGAGATTGGTCGCAGGTTGCCGACGTGAGGTGGCTTCCACGGCTTGGGAATGAAGTGCACCTCTGCTTCCTTACAAATTTTGGGGTCCAGGAGCTCCGTCCTACTCTTGTCGCTCATGTTCCCTAGACCCTTGTAGGTTATGGCGTCTATGCCCGGAGTACTGCCTTGGTTGCTTTCGTCTATGACCGCGTAAAACTCCACCTCGGTGAAGGCCACGTCCATGTCTTCGTTGCTAGCCCCTTCGTAATCGAGGGACGGTTTGCCGCTCTTTTCCGTTTTGAGGTACTTCCGCGTGAGCTCTCGGACGAGCTTCCCCAGTCCACGTCGTAGCTGTTGATCTTCCGGGCGAGGTCGCGGGCACCTGCGCTCTTGTTCTTCAATGGGTCTATTAAGTGCCTCAGCAGTTTCCACGTCTTTTTCGTCGACAAGGTTCCCTGGACACCGTCGCAGAACTTCATCCAGTTCTCCCTGCATAGTTGGATCGCATACTCGGCTGCTTGTCTGTTGAGGTCGTAGATGCGTTTCCGCAGCTTCTTGTTGTGTTTCTGCCTCTTCTACCTTCGGGTGAGCCTGTGCCTGACCTCCCACATGTGGGCGAGCCTGCTGTACATGACGAAAACCTGCGTTGTCGTGGATATCTTCTGCGTGCACTTCTCAACAAGGTCGCGTTGCTTCTCGGCCCACGCCCGATATGTCTTGACTTCGTCGTCGCTTCGTTCAACCTCGTCGTCTTCCGCTTGAGATTTTTTATGCAGGCGGTCCCAGTCCATGATGCTGGCGTACCCCAGTTTTGCCTTTATGTCGGGTTCGCTGAGGGTGACACAGATCACGTCGTGGTTCGAGCCGAGGTTCTCCCCGGTGTTGTGCCAGGCAACATCGATGTCCCCCCGTACTAGCGTCAGCTCAGGGGTTGTGTCTCTCGCCGTGCCCGTGCCCGTCCTGGTCGGTACGCCCGGCTCGTTTACCACCGTCATGTCGTGGCCTTCTAGCGCTTGTGCAAGTTGCTTCTCGCTCTTGGACAAGTACTTGTAACCCCACTGTATGTGTGCGGCGTTGAAGTCTCCCAATATGAGTATAGCTCTCGTTTTTGCTTCTTTCACGCAGTAAAAGATGGTGCCCTCAAAGTCAACTGAACGTCTCGAAGGTGGGCAATATGTTTTAAGAACGTACACATTACTGGCGTTTCCCACTTTTTTGTCGTGAATTTCGATTAGCGTGTGGTCGCATCCGCGTTGGGCAGTAACGTGTTGCGTAGCCGCTACGTTACTGTGCACCAGGGTCGCCGTGCTCTTCTCGCTGGGGTCCATGTAAGTGATGTACCCAGTGAACTTGACCCGGCCATTCGTTTCATATAGCTCAATGACGTCTGGTTTCTGTTCTAGGTTGTCCACGTATAACTGAAGCTCACCGATCTTGTGTCTTACGCGCCTGCAGTTCCACTAAGTGATGTCGTGGTATCTTTCTGCTTGCCCTTAATCTTCTTCTGCATGTTGGGTGTTAGCCTTAGTTTCCGCGGTGCTAACTTCTCGTGGCCTGCCTCGCAGCGCTACTCGAGTCGTTTTCTTCTTAATTACAGTGGCATGTCGGAGTTTCGCGTCGAGTGTCGACATTCTGTTAAATAACCTGTTGTATTTTTCTTCAAGGTTACCCACTCTTGTGGTTAGGTTGCCTACTTGCTCGATGGCTTGAGTTACTTGGTAGGAAGTGTGCGCTACCTGGTTGGTGTGCTGCGACAACACGTTCATCTCGCAGTACTACTGCTGCTGTACGTACTACGTACTACTATTGTTGCCAGTGGTGCCTCCGACTCTCATGCCATCGGCGGCGACTGCGGGAAGGTGTCTCGGTTGGCTACCTTTCTCTTGACCTTATTGGCGTCCCGTTTATTACTACTACTGCTGTTGTTACCGCTCTTGGATTTATTTAACACCTCGACACGCTCCATTAGCGCTCTGATCTGTTGATTCTGCCACTCTATCACTTGCTTGAGTTCTGAGCATTGCTTACATTTCTCGCCACTAGGAGGGGTGGTAGGAGCGGTAGGGGACGAGGGTAGGGAAGTTGCTGCTGGTAAGAGCGATGGGAGGCCCAGTCACTCAGCCCACCTGTTTCTGGGCGATGTTCTGCTTGGTCTTCTGCTTGGACCTCGAATGCGACTCGCTTCTGTGGATCCCGTTGCGTTGGCGTCCCAAGCAGGTGTCGTTGCTCTCGAATTACTCCTCGCTGCACTCGCGCTTCTCCCTCTCCTGGTTAGGGAGCGGCCTGGGCGTCCGGACGACGACACGTCACACCGCGGTGGCGACTCCTCTTCTTTTGCTCTTTGGCGTGCGCATCTTCGCTTGCGTACCACGTACGGCGTCTTATACCTTGCTTTACATTCGTTGTCCGCGGTTAGGTCGTCGCCCCCGCAGAGGCTGCACTTGGGCTTACATTCGTGAATTGCGTCGGGGTTCTGGACGCCGCAGTCGCACCAGATACGGTTTGTTCGGTTCGGGCATACATCCATGCGGTGGACGAGGCGGTCGCACTGGTAGCACACGTTGAGCTGCCTGCGCAATAGCGAGCAATCGACCAGCAGGTTGCCATACTTCACGTAGTTCGGTACCTTGAGGCCTTCGAACGCTATGACCACCGACATAGACTTGCCTGTGGGGTTGGCTTGCATTGCTGTGGAGTTATACTCATGCACTAGGAAGTCGTTGATTTCCTGAGCGGAGTCCGTCAGCTGGTCTCCTCGGATCACCCCCTTGACGTTGCCAAAGGGGGCCGATTCATACGCGCTAATCTGGTGTTTGGCTCCGTAGATGGTGAGGATACTGACCGCTGCGTAGCGATCGGCGTTTTTCTGCTCGGGGTGCTGACGATTATAATATTTTGTTGCTTGTTCGGGCATATCACTTCTTGCCTCGCTTCTTCCCCACTTACGTTCGCGGCGTCCACGATGGCTCTGCTGATCTCGAACGTTGAGACTTCGCTAACGTCCAGACCTCCCCTGGGTCGCATGACGATCTTGATGTCGTCCCTTGCTAATTCTGGCATTCTTGCTGCCTTAAGCAGCTTGCTCTTGAAATTCTTCAGGTGGTGAATGCCCTTTTCGCCACCGCCGACGTCCGGCTGCGGCTTGGCCGTGGTTAGGTTTAGTTCTCGCTGCTTCGGTTGAGTCTTCTTTTCTCCGGCGACTCGCCATCCGAGAGCCTTGGAAATTTGATTTGGCTGGAGTTCCACTCCCTCCACCTCTACAAGCATTGCGGATGCCATTTTCTGGAAAAACTTCGCTGCTGGGGCGTCGGAAGGTCGGCGGCCTTGCCGGGACACGCCTACGCTTAGCAGCTAGGCCTAGCGCCCGTTATAAAGGCTTGACTCGCGGTGACTCGGCGCTCGCATAAAAAGCCTTCCAAAACCGAAAAACATGTTCCGACCTCGAAATTTCCGACCTTGACTTCAAGGGCGTTGTGAAGGTGAAATTTCCATGGTTTGGGATGAATGTCCGGGCCTCTTGTCGAAAACCTACGGAGCCAATTTGAAGCACGCATGAACAGCTCGACGATCGAAGCGCCCTCCCACACAGGCGGGCTTCTGTCGGTGGTGACGTCGCAGACTCAGCACGCACTGCTCCTGTGTTCTGTTTATTTTTTTTGTTTGGGTAACCTGTGTATTAGAAGGATCGAGGAGTGAGTGAGGGAGTGAATAAAACCTCTACGGGATTCGAGTGGACAAAGTGCAAAAAACCCAAGAAGGTGGGTGCCTTTTTCTCAGTTTAGAAGCCGTCGTCTATGGCTGGTGCTAGGGCCCAGGAGATCAAATGTTCTCGAACTTCAGGCGGAGAGGTGGTAAGTTCGCCCTCCCACTGTGCCGGAATGGGGAAGCTCGGAAGGGGAGTTGGATGGTTGTGCTAGGGGAATAGGGCAGCGGTAGGGGTATTGGGTGGAGGAGGTGTGCTATAGAATGGGGGTGTTAAAGTATTTTTGGACCCGCCGCGGTGGCTCAGTGGGTAAGGCGTTGCGCTGCTGAGCACGAGGTCGCGGGTTCGATTCCCGGCCGCGGCGGCCGCTTTTCTGATGGAGGCGAAAAGCAAAAACGCCCGTGTGTACGAGATTTAGGCGCACAATAAAGATCCCCAGGTGGTCAAAATTAAACCGGAGCCCTCCACTACGGCGCGCCTCATCGCCTGCGTTGCGTCGGCGCGTTAAACCCTACAATCAAGATCTAAAGTATTTTTGGTTTCAGAGCCCACGGCAAAAGCGGACATCATGAGCGTTAAGCGACTGGTGAAGTGGAGTATAGTAGAGCCGCTCATGTACTTTTCTTTTTTCTTGGGGGGGGGGGGGGGGGTTGATCTGCAACCCCATCGTCCGTAGTGTTCGCAGCAGTGACGCGGCAGACCGGGACACGGCAATTTAATTTAAGCGCGCCTCCATTGAATTATAATGTAACTTATGAAAGCTCTTCGCTGTCGTTGCCGCAGCGGAGAAAACCAAAGATCAGGGAAAAACAGTGACGCGAGGGCGAGCGAATTGCGAATTCCGCTGGACCCTTCACCTACCTGCAAGGCGTATTCTTTATCACAGCAGGGTAGGCAGTCTCGCAAATTAAACAGAGTTGTTTTGCCTTTAACGCGTCAAGCAACACAAAGAAGAGGAATGACAGAGACCAGCGCTTTGGTGCAACTACACGCTTACACGGAAAAACAGTATGTCTGACTCATTTAAATTGGACTTGTAGGATGTAAGCATTGGGAGGTACTATATTTCTATGAGGTGCTCCGTTAGTCGCCGGCATGTCGTAATGCTCGTCTGCTGCTGCTCCTCGAATACTGGCTTGCGGAAATATTTGCGTCACAGCGAGGGCAAAACTGAGGCAGCTTTTGAGAAATCGGTACTCGCTGCTGAGGCTTTCGGTGCCTTAAAAGAGCGTCTAGAAGAACTATTTGTTTCAGAAACCTTGTATTTAATCAATTCGTTCTTCCAGTAATGACTTACGAGGCACAAACTTGGGGTGTCACCAAACGACTTGAAACCAAACTTCGATCGGCACAACGGGCCATGGAACTCCGATTGCTATGGGTCACGTTGAGGGACCGGGAAACAGCTGCATGGATTAGGGAACAGATCAAGGTGGAGAACATCCTAGTTCAAATTAAGGGAAAGAAATGGGGATGGGGTGGTCACGTAATACGAATGAGGTGAGGGACAACAGTTGGACCATCCGTTTGACAGACTGGCTGCCAACAGACAGCAAATGCAATAAGGGTCGGCCGAGAACTCGTTGACGAGTTGAGCTACGAAAATTTTGGGGGAAAACAGACTCAACTGGCACCCCATAGGCGTGGCTGGAAATCTTTGGGAGAGGCTTTTGTCCTGTAGTGGACACAAACAAGCTGATGATATATATATATATATATATATATATATATATATATATATATATATATATATATATATATATATATATATATATATATATATATATATATATATATATATATATATATAGGAAATGAGGGGCTCGTTGAAAATAACACAGAAATAAGGGTTGGCAGTCGAGAAAACCTCGGAAAGCAAAGGGGAGGATGTGGTAGATCATTGAAACAGATTAAGAATTTGGAAAGAAAGAAAGAAAGTGAAGAAAAAATGCCCGCCAGGTGGGATCCGAACCCACGACCTCCAGAATACCGGTCTGGTGCACCAGACCGGTATTCTGGAGGTCGTGGGTTCGGATCCCACCTGGCGGGCATTTTTTCTTCACTTTCTTTCTTTCTTTCCAAATTCTTAATCTGTTTCAATGATCTACCACATCCTCCCCTTTGCTTTCCGAGGTTTTCTCGACTGCCAACCCTTATTTCTGTATATATATATATATATATATATATATATATATATATATATATATATATATATATATATATATATATATAGCGTTTATTGGTGTGTTGACTCATGAAGAAGACTCTTGGAATGAATTATTTCCTACTCGCTAGTGGGACCAATCTCTCACCTCTACATACCCATTATATTCATCATTTGTGGATTATCATCATTGCCTGGGGTCGTTCTGCCGAGTCACCGAGTTCCCTGCGAGCTGAATAAAGAGACGTGCCTTGGAATTACCGTTCCCTTGTTCCAGTCTGCTTTCGTCTTACAAGTGGAGGAGGCTGCGTTCGACCCCGACCTCTACCTGAACCGGCCGCACCCCTGGAGCTTCGTTTCGGACGCCTTGTGCTGTCCCCAACCCACCCGATGGAGCTAGAAGTAGCGCAGAATGCCGCCGCTTCCGCCCCGGCATGGATGGTGACCTGCCGCCAGCGCGAACCTCCTTTCTTCGCTGGCCTCCGCCGTGACGACGTCGAGGAGTGGCTTGAGCAGTACAACCGCATCAGCCAATATAATGGGTGGAACGACACTTTTATGCTACGGACCGTCAGGTTCTAAGTGATTAAGGTGAGAAGACGTGGTACCAAAACAACCAAGGTGGCATATCTGACTGGGCCGACTTCACTGAGGCGCTGCGTCGGATTTTCGGCACGCCATTTGCTCGCTCCGATGGAGCAAAGCGTGCACTTGAAGCCCTCTGGCAGCTCTCTGACGAGACGTACGTATCGTACATTGAAAACGTCTTTGCCCTTTGCCATCGGGTCAGCCCATACATGTATGAGGGGTACAAGGTTCGCCATATCTTCAAGGGCATTACAGAGTTTGCATTCAATGGCCTTGCGCTGCAAAACCCATCCACCGTTAATGACATACGGACCACATGCCAGCATCTTGATGAGCTTCAAGCAATGCGCCTCCGGCCAGTTCATGGGCAAGGTCGTCTTCCTGCAGAACCAGACTGGCGTGTTTTAATGCGCAGCATAATTCGTGAGGAACTCCAGCTACAAGCTTCGCCCTGTGCTCATGGAGAGCGCTGCTCCCAGCCTGCGAATAACTTGCGGGAGATTATCAAGGAGGAATGGGCGTCGATAACGGGAAATCCACGTAATGGGCCCCTAGTTGTTTTCGACGTGCCGTCTTACGCGGAAGCAGCTACCCGAATGCGGGTCTCGAAAATGGAAATTTCTGTGCCTCCACCGCCTCCGCGCCAGACTGGCTACACAAACGGGCGGCCGCGTCTGGATCTTCGGCCTAATGACCGGCCAGTGTGCTTCTGCTGTGGTATTCGAGGCCATATCTCACGCTTCTGTCGACGGCGCCAGCGAGATGAGCAGGGAGGCTACGCTCCGTACGAACGTGACGTTCGCTACAACTACGGTCCTAGGGAACGTGCGTATCCACCTCGACAGCGCTTTCCGTCTCCTCAGGATTCGGGCGACGCTTCCCGCGGTTACCGTGATTAGACGAGACGCAGTTCGGCCACGCCTCCACGCCGTTTTGTGTCCCCTCTCCGCCCCGTTCTGCATGACCCGGGCAGCCAATCGGAAAACTAGATGCTGCAGTTTATCGAAGGGAAACTGCACCGGTCGAACTAATCACAACTCCTCCAGAGCGTCCATCAAATATTTTGCCAGTAATAGTGGTAGGTATGTCTGTGCAAGCTTTAGTGGACACCGGGGCCAGTCTTTCTGTGATGCATTTGGATTTGTGTTCACGCTTACGAAAAGTGCGAACCCCATACTCTGGCCCGGCACTATACAGCGCGAATGGACATCTTATAAAGCCTATTGGAACTTGTACAGCACGCGTTTTCATCGGGGACGATCGACACCATATTGAATTTGCGGTTCTTCCAGAGTGTGCTTACGAACTAATTTTCGGTTGGGATTTTCTTTCGTCAGCTTCCGCCATTATCTCTTGTTCTCAACGAGC
This sequence comes from Haemaphysalis longicornis, assembly GCF_048455015.1. Lineage (NCBI taxonomy): Eukaryota > Metazoa > Arthropoda > Arachnida > Ixodida > Ixodidae > Haemaphysalis > Haemaphysalis longicornis. Next base: position 29,030,703 of record NW_027526225.1, read on the forward strand.
TATTCATAATACGAACACCGAACATCATTCTGCTCCAAGTCCCCGACATCAGTTCTTGACTTTCATGCCGACCACGTTCTGGCACGCGGTAGTGAAGAGGTCCTGATGGTTTTCTCAAGCAGCATTTCTGACGGGGATGTGGTGGCCTAGGCGTCAATCGAGTTGCTTCCTCGAGGAATTGCCATGTCGGCGTGTCGCCTCCGCTTTTCACGGGGACTTGCAGCTCGGCCCGTCATCAACACCACGGGTGAGCCCATTCTATTACCAAAGGGCATGACCATCGCTTCAGTGGTCGATGTCGCGCCCGCGTCTGTCGTCTCAAGCTCCCTAACGTCTTCAGGCATGTGCGGTCTCACTACTTCTAATGGTTTGTCAGCTCTTACCGCTACCATTAGCCCAGACCTAACAACCACACAGACAGAAAATTTGCTTCAGGTATTGAAGAAGCACATTGTATCTTTTGATGTGAATGCCTCCACGCTAAAACGAACGTCTGTGGCCGCACACCGGATTGAGATAGATGGCTCGCCGGTTGTACGCCATCGCCCCTACCATGTGTCTTCACATGAGCGGAAGGTTATAGAAGACCACGTCGCTGACATGCTCAAGCGTGATTTTATACGTCCATCATCGAGCCCGTGGTCATCACCAGTCGTGTTAGTAGAGAAAAAGGATGGCTCAGTTCGCTTTTGTGTTGATTATCGTGCCGTCAATAAGATCACTCAGAAAGACGTATATCCGATGCCACGCATTGATGACGCTCTCGACCACCTTCAAGGAGCGGAGTTCTTCTCCAGCCTTGATTTACGCTCCGGTTATTGGCAAATAACGCTGCACGAAGATGAGAAAAAAAGACGGCCTTCGCCACTCCATATGGGCTTTACGAGTTCAATGTTAGGCCTTTCGGGCTATGTAATGCGCCCGCGACATTTGAACGAATGATTGATACCGTGCTCCGCGGCCTCAAATGGAAAACTTGCCCCTGCTACCTCGACGACATTGTTGTTTTTTCAACCACGATTGAGCAACATCTCCAACGTCTCGACGAGGTACTAGAGTGTCTCTGAAATGCCGGACTCCAGTTTAATACAAAAAACTGCCCATTCACCAGCAAATCGATAAAGGTGTTAAGGGCACATTGTGAGCAAAGCAGGACTACAGCCAGACCCTGCGAAGATTTCTGCAGTTGTAAATTTTCCGCGACAGCTACAGCAGAAAGACCTTCGCAGCTTCCTCGGACTAGCATCGTACTTCCGCCGCTTCATACAAAATTTTGCAACAGTTGCTTCTCCGCTCAATAACCTCTTGCACAGTTTTTGGTTGGAGTGAAGATTGCGAACGGGCTTTTCAAGCTTCGAAAAATGCACTCACGTCGAGCCCTGTGCTTTGCCACTTCGACGACGCTGCATCAACGGTTCTACACACGGACGCCAGTGGTCAAGGCATCGGTGCAGTCTTCTTGCTACTCCAGTCGTGCAAGAGGGAGCGAGTGGTCGCCTATGCTAGCCGCACGCTGACGTCGGCGGAACAAAACTATACAATCACGGAGCAGGAATACCTTGCTGTTGTGTGGGTCATCCAAAAGTTCCGCCCTTACTTGTACGGTCGACATTTCAATGTCGTCACTGACCATCACGCATTGTGTTGGTTGCCGACGTTGAAAAACCTCTCCGGCCGCCTCGGCCGTTCGGTTCTCCGTCTACAGCAGTATCATTTCACCATCACATAGAAGTCCGGCAAAAAGCATTTAGATGCAGATGCCTTCTCACGCTGTCCCTTATCGCAATCCGCCGTCTGCTTCTCGCCGGCAAGCAGGCCTGCTTTACCCATCAAGCAGGCCTGCTTTACCCATGGCGCCCATTGCTTACGGTTGATGACATAAGTTTCCCGGCCATACAGCGCGACGATACTTTTAGTCGCAGAATAATCGACCGGATAGGCGGCTCCACGCGACCTCCCAACAGCCGGTTACGTCGCCAACTCCAGAAGTTTCGGCTTGAAAACGGGGGTCTGCACCGTTACAGCCACTACCTTACAGGCAACAGGTGGGTCCCTGTCTAACCTCGGGAGCTACGCGCAGCTCTGTTCGAGGCATTTCACGATGATCCGACAGCAGGACATTTCGGGTTTGACAAAACCTACGACCGCATTCGTTGTCGCTTCTTTTGGCCTGGGATGTCGACAAGAGTGGTGAAGTTCATTTCTTCATGCACCAAATGCCAGCACCGAAAACACACTACGACTCCGCCAGCCGGCTTGCTACAACCGTCAACTTGTCTTTCGGCGCCCTTCGTAACTGTGGGCATTGACCCGTACGGCCCGCTTCCACGCACATCAAACGGCTATCGCTGGATAGTGACTGCTGTCGACCATCTAACCAGGTACACCGAGACGGCCCCTCTACGATCTGGCTGCGCCCAAGGAATCGCTGACTTTCTGCTGAAGAATATCATCTAGCGCCACGTTGCACCTCGCGTCCTTTTAAGCGACCGCGGCAAGGCCTTCTTCACCCGAATTGTGGCAGAAGTGCTTCAAGCTGAAAATACGATTCATAAAACAACCAGCAGATCATCCTCAGACGAACGGCCTCACTGAACGCTTTCACCGGACTCTCTCCGACATGCTGTCTATCTATATCAAACCAGACCACACAAACTGGGACCAAATTCTTCCGTTTGTTACCTTTGCCTACAACACAGCAATTCAGCGCACCACTAGCGACTCCCCATTTTTCCTGGTGTTTGACCGTTCACCTTCCTTCTTTATTGATACCGCTTTCTTATCTGCACCGGTCTTTCCGTTACCCTGTTTTCTGACTGGTTCATCTCCCAGATTAACCACTGTCGACACCTAGCCCGTATCACACTGAAGCAACGCAGCAGGAACGAAAAGCCCAATACGATGCCGAGCACCGCAACAACAATTTTCATCCCGGTGAAGATGTGCTTTTGTGGACCCCGACACGATCGCCGGGCCTGTGCGAGAAGTTTCTGCACCGCTATAATGGCCCATACACCGTCATTGAGCGAACGTTACCTGTAAACTATGGAGTGTCTCCTGCAGTTCTCTCCAACGACCGTCGCAGACGTGGATGTTTCTCATATAAAGCGTTTTACCCAACGTGTGCCTTGGCTACAAGCGTCCAGGCGGCCGCTTCCCAGCGAGGTGGCGTTTATTTGTGTATTGACTCATGAAGAAGTCCCATGGAATGAATTAATTGCTATTCGCTAGCGGGACCAATCTCTCACCTGTACATACCCATTATATTCATCATTTGTGGATTATAATCATCGCCTGGGGTCGTTCTGCCGAGTCACCGAGTTCCCTGCGAGCTAAGTAAAGAGACATGCCTTGGAATTACCGTTTTATTGTACCAGTCTGCTTTTCTCTTACAATATATAAGAAAAGAAAACTTCGAATGAAGTAGAAACCACGAATGTTGCCAACGTTTCAGCAAAGAGACTTGCCTTCGTCAGGGCAATATATGCATATATATTGCAAGGAAACAGGGCGCTTCTCTCCGAGAGGCAGCAGACCGAACGGTTGCACGCTTTACTTGGCCGATGGTGAATCAACAACATCCAAGCCACTTATGATGATCATGTACAGATCGCGATTATAATGGTTATGTACAGGTGAGAGATTGACCACACCGGTGGACCGTGGATAGGGAGTGTCTACGGCAGTTCGACGACGCAGTTGAGTCCTCAAGTACACGAGTAAGTGCTCGCAATGTCACAAATGACATCAAGAGAGATTCTTAGCAAGAATAAGCCCATAGCAAGAACGCCAATTTTTTGTTAACTCAGCCTATCACCCCGGGCTTATAGGTACGTTAGTTCTTAATCGCTCAAGGCGCCGGATGTGCCATCGATGCATGCGTAACGTTTGTGTATCAAGTCAAATGCCTCCATTATCTCCCTGGTTACGGGGTCCCAGTGCCGGGATAAAATATCGTCATCATCGTCAGTGTCACAGAGAACTGGACTAAATCCGCACTGGCGACCTCTCCGTTAACCACTGGTAACCCTCGAACCAACGTGGCCAATGCTTGGGGCCGTAGTTTTAACTACGGCGAACCAATGTCCCTCTCATTCAGAAGCGAACCAAAACTGCGCTTATGAATCACTTCGCACCTGGCCTTCTATGCTGGCGGAGCTTACAGCCATCCGGGACGGACTGCAAGCGCTACTACCAGCACTTCAAGCCCCTGGAAGTTTTACTGTACAAATGTACACGGACTCAACGGCGGCCATACGGGATTTGCGCCGTGTAGCCTCCAACTCGTCCGTTTCAAGAGAGATTCATAAACTGCTGGACACGTACCCCTGCCCTCTCCGACTGTCGTGGACCTGGCGTAATACTATCACCACGCATATTGCGGCGGATACTTCCTGTCACCTCTCCTTGGTTCCACGACCGCTGTCCTTGATGACAACTTACCCACACAAAGAATTTGTCCAACTAAAGGAAGATCTGCGTCGCGCCACACGCGCTCTCATCCCACCTTGTGGAACAGGCCTTCCCAGTGGGCTCGCTCGCTAGGAGGAGGTCCTGCTGCGTAGACTTCGAGTTGGGGTGGCCCTATCTCCTGCGGTAACCCGGGCGTGGCCACCACGATACCATGCCCCGTTTACCAACACCTGCCCCTTCTGTACGGTTCCTGCCGAAGACGCCGACACCAACCACCTGCTATGGACGTGCCCTTCCCTGAGTGCAGCGAGATACAGACACCTTCGCGGCACAGGCCTGCATCCTGGGAGACCCCCTGATCTCCAACGATGGCTGGGGGGGCCCCACCACCGCTGTCTTCTAGATTTCCTCCGGGAAACGGGTGCCAACTTGTACCTCTAAGACTTTATGCCAAAGGGCATACTATCGCAAAAAAAACTCATTGTCGCCAGTGCGGACGTGGTCCACTTTTTTGTGACACTGATGATGATGACGATATTTCATCACGGCACTGGGACCCCATAACCGTGGAGATAATGGAGGCATTTAACTTGATAGGCATACCTTGATACTGATAGTCATACCATGCATCAGTGCCACATCCGGCGCTTTGAGCAATTAGATAATAACGTAATTAAAATGCGTTATGAACGCAAAATTGCCGTTATTGCTATTTGTTTATCCTTGATGTGGCTGGGGTGATTTCTTGGGATTCCGTGGGGGGGGGAGGATAACTAGGTGGGTTTATTTTGTTTTGATTTCGCTTGTTCGCCTCCAATATTCACGTGTACGGGTTTCTGTTTTATAAACCATTCCGTGGCAGGAAAGCCCTCGTCTCTCTCGTGGCTATTCTTTGTTGTGCTGTTTGGCTTCATTGAGTGCAGGTAGCCTGCATGCGTTGTGGCGGCGTTTGCTTGCGCCTGGACCACCATTGTTAAAAGTGGGCGCGCACGACGAAGTCTACTTTCATGTGCGAGGCGCCGCTAGGCCAAGGGCCTGGTATTATTTCGTATTACTTAATTACTCATAACTATGCAATTACCAGCGGTAACTAATTAAAGTACTGAAGCTTTAACCGATTCTCTGACCTCTTTGCACTTCAATCGAAGTCGTATTTTTCGGCGAGCCCACTCGGTCTGACCATGCCCACAGGGTTAAGTAAAATCGCCCAGACTGCAGGGCTGTAAAATATGGAAGCGAGGCCTGCGCTGAGGCTGCCAACTGAGGCTCTACCACCCGTTCGCAGATTTCGGGCAAAAGCCAAACTTCATTACTCGAGCAGCCCCACGAAATTAAGGCTGCGGTATGAAAAATATATTGCCGTTGAAAACGCAGCGATCTTCCGCGAAAGAGGCTTCTCGATTAAATTAATTTCCTGCTGCTTATTCAGTACGGCGAAATCGTCTGCCAACATCGCTGCTTCATTCGTACTAATCACGGGTACATGTCGATGCTTCCGAAGGCAATCTGCGTAGTTTGATTACATCTTGAGAACTGTTTGTTGGGAAAGGGAGAAAGAAGACAGAGCATACGCGGGAAAGGATATGTGTAGTACCGCGTGACCCTGTTACTATGGTAACCACTTGGTGCTGAGAGAGTTCAGGGGCCCAATTCCCCAAAAAGAGCCGTTGTATTGAAACGACGCGGTAGCGCTATGCAAATGAATATTCAGTTCAGTTCAGTTCAGTTTTTATTTCCCAGAAAGTGGTGTGGTTTCCCGCGTAAAAGCTGCCTTAGCAGCTTGAAAAAGCGCTGCAAACCACAAACGAGGCAATGGCAGCAAGCACAGGAAAGTGCAATTAAATTACGATTACTTAATCGTGTATAGTAACATAAGAAGCATATCGTACAAATTTTAAGAAAGTACTGTAGAAAAAGATGACACCTCGACTCCCGCGTGCAATCATAATCATCTTCAGTTCCATTAAACCACGCATCAGAACGGGTCTCGGCGGCTTGTCCCTTTTCCCACATTTTTGGTGCAAGAAACCCGGGACCAAGGGACCTCCAGAGGTGAGCTACTCCGAGCGGATTTGTCTTACCTTCGACCGCATTCTCACCTCTGGAGAACAAGAATGAAGCTGCCGTACCCACAAACCCGTTGATAAAGCTGGAGGTCGGCCAAAGAAGAAGAAGAAAGAGCCGGAACCATTCGTGCTGACCTTAGCCGACACATGAGATTCGCCTTTGCGGCTGTGTACCTCCCGGAATGATCACGCCGACTTTTGCCCTGTGGGTCCGATGCTATCACCAATGACGTCTTTCACGCTATACTGGACCATGAAGGCCCTCATTGAAAGGCGGCGGATCGTACGGGAGCGACTTACAGATGTGGTCGGCAAGGTTGAAGACTTTATTCGTTTGGAGCAAACACCCATAGGTGAGTTGACTCGCCTGTTGAACACCCTCACTGAGCAAAACGATTTATTCACTCAGATTAACAGAGATGTCGAAAATACCGTGGACATTGAGAACCTTGAATCGCTAATGTTTGAAGCATTTGACTTTGAAGGCACGGTGATATCGGCAAAGGTTAAACTAGAAATGAAGATAACCGATGTTAAAACTAATCGGAAAGCTCTCCTCATATCCACTAGACATCGAATTAGATCCGATCCCAAACAGCGCCCAAACAGAGAAGAGAATGATACAGAAAATGAGGAAACTGTGAACGGAAACAATACCCTCGTAGCCGAATGACGCCAAGACGACCAGTGTAGACAAGAGATGAATTGGCAAGACATACCACCAATAGACAATACACGTCTTGATTTCTGCGAAAAAGACACCAAGCGCCATCCGACGTACATTGACTGTGCGGGCGAAACAGAAGTGATAGTTACTGAAATGAGACATGCGGGGAAGGGAAATAACGGTGACGAGTTGACCGCAGGTGATCCGACATCCAAAGCAACGAACGCTATGTCCTTTTAAGAGCGCCGTATGGAAGAAAAGCAAACGCAAGACTGTTTTGCCATACAAGGGAACAGATTCACGACGCAACCGGCGCCGGAGGATGCAAATGGCCAGGATGGACATGATGTACCGAGTCGGTAACAGCTCAAAGCAAAAGAAAAGACAAAGAGAGATAGCAGCTGTGATACCAAAGAAGTCTTCCAAGTGTTTCAAGCGGCTACAGAGAAGGCACAATTCTGCGAGGAAGGCGACTGCGGACTGGCGAACGAAGATCTGTGAACCCAAAGCCAGCGTAGGAAGGATCGGTTTGCGTACTCGGTTTTACGGAGCCAGTTCAACTGGGATTCACCAAATCAGAAGGCCTGCGCCGCGGTACGCCAAGAAGCATCTTTATCATCGGTGGAAGCAGGAGCGGCGAGGCACCCGAATCTGCTTGCTTCACCGGACTTAAATTCTTGATGCCTGTCAACTGGACTAATTTTTCGCCATGGACTGTAAAGCACAGTGAAACTTGTAATTATTTTCGCGCGGGGGAGGGTGTAGAAAAAGATGACACCTCGACTCCCGCGTGCAATCATAATCATCTTCAGTGTTATGTTCCATTAAACCACGCATCAGAACGGGTCTCGGCGGCTTGTCCCTTTTCCCACAAGTACCACGTACAATGAAGCATAAGCTATGTAAGTTAACAAAATGTACATAGATAACAGTGCATCTACATTCTGCCTACAGGTAGAGAATAAAAAGTAATAAGTAGTAGTAACGCTTTATAGCATTCACAAAAAAATGAAATCTGAACATAAACATTATCACCAAACACACAAGAGATACCTAAATTACGATGTAACAATTACAAGTACAGGACAGCAAAAACATCAACAGCACGAAAAAACAACTGTGTACTTAAAATATCCGTCCACCTGAGTGAAAAACGTCCGTAGTTCTTTTTTGTTAGCTATCTTTGTATGCTGATATTTATTGAGTAATAATAGGAAATTATGAGATAATGACTGCCACTTATAAGTTGTTGGAAAATGAGGTATATGCCATAAAGCCGGATTATGTGTGTTTATTACGGTATTCTCGAATTAGGGCCGAAGGCAGAAAAAAACCGCTGAGGGGAGCACGCCCACAAGGGCGCAATACGACACGCAGCACTGTCAAAGCGACACGCGGTATTGCGTGTCGCTTTCCACCTTAGCCACGTCACATGCTCCCCTCAGGGGTTTTCGCTCTGTCTCCGGCTTTCAAAGCGACGGCCCCAACCCGAGAGCACAAGCATTTGCATAGCGCTAGCGCATCGTTTCGAAGCGATGGCCTCTGGTTTTAGAGAATGGAGCCCCAGGTATGTGTTAACGAAGGCTTGAGGAAGTAAACGCAATATGCCCGTAGGGCATGTTGAAACCGAGCTGGATGGCCTAACCTATTCATTTTGGGAAACAGAAAATGGTCACTTGAGGCCGTCGCAGACTGAAAACGGGTGCATGAGCACCCTCTCAACACCCAGTGGGTTTTAAAAGACCCGGGAATATGTCACGCTTTCAAACACACAAACAAAAAATTGGCTCCAATCCACGCTGTCGAGGTGGTTGGACTGAGAAGCTGTAAACGACACCCACAACGATTACCCATGCGGCGTCACTTGAATTCGCACACCTGCCTTTACAAATTTTGAAACCAGAGACCCAGAGACTCTGCCAGCCATTACCTGGGATTCACCGGGGCGCCGTCCCGCATGCCGCAGCATCGGCCACGGCCGGAAGAGCCCGGCGGACACCGCCGCTCTAGCCCGGAGGTGTGTCGGCAGAAACAAAACGGAGAGGAGCGTCTTTTGAAGGGTGAGCAGGAGGGCGGCACGCGCGACTATGGCGTCACCTATGTCACTGCCTCCCATCACACCTGTTTTATGTATTGCCTACAATCACCGCCCTCTCCTCCTCAGAGGCTGAACACAAAACCACCCTCTGTCCCCCCATCTCCAGGTGTGGGTGTAGCTCATTCGGCAAGCGGACGGGCTCTCACGCCGGTTGTCTTCTGCTGGACCAGGCTCGATCCCTGGTGGTGCTAGTAGTTTGTTTGTGTAGCCTGGATGCAGCCAGTAGACAGTAGTAGCCTGGGAGTTTTCTGCTGACGCGGACACGAAGATATCTTTGGCTGGTTAGCGATACACAGCTTTGCAGTAAAAACTAGTGATGTACAGGGATAGGGACCCAATACGGTCCCCATCATTGGCGTGAGAAGTTGTGCCGCGGCCCGCCAACATTGCCGCCCTCAAGGGTGTTTCTCTTTGCTCTATCTGTTGTAGTAGAAAAAGAGCCCTGTTGGGAATGCTCGAGCTGTTTTGTTAAATTTATCCCAAGTATCAAAGGGAAAGAAGTCGCCATGGCGAGAGGAAATGAAATCGTCAAAACGCTGCCAATTAAAGCTAACGACGTCCTGGAAATGCGCTGAAGGCCTGTGTTAGAAGCGAGCTAAAACTTGAGGATGGAGAGAATCGAAAATCTGTGCAGACTTAAGAGCGCTTAGGCAGCAAATCTCAGCACGACTGGAAGTAAGCAGCGTGCTTCTAGAAAAGGATAACAAGCGTAACACGTTCATCATGGGACCGTGGAATTAAACACGATATTATACGATTACACCCGCTATCATGGGATAAATGTTGGCAATAATGCATGGAAATTCTCTGACATAGCCGGAAGGTGGTTTGTTGCTGAGAGGTTGCATGCCTTACAGTAGTAGCACGCTTTGCAGGCAGGCCGGCAGACACAAAATCAGAGGGACACGCGACAATAACTTTTAGATCTAATAGATTTTTCTGGTGTGCTGTATTGAGGTATTTTCTGTGTAATTATCTTGTGTAATTACCTTTTTAACACAAAAGTGTTTTATTCCCTGCTACACAAAGATTTGAACGACATCATATCCGTCACGGAAGTGACGCCAGTTCAACGAAGCAAGCGGCCTGTAAAAGGTGCACCCCTGCACACAGGATCTTCTTGCGGGGAAGCAACCTTTAGTACCGAAGAGTACGTTGTACGTAGGGTTGTGTGTTTTTGGGTTTTATATTTGAACACGAAAGTGTTTTATGCTGGCATGAACCAAGATTTCACAGACGCCATACACGCCACGGAAACGACACCAGTACACCTTTGCCGAAGCGACCGGCCAGCAGGACGTCGCTCACCAAGCACACCCACAAGACTCCCGCCGATCCGCAAATCATGCTCAACTGCAGACTTTGCTGGACATTTCACTTTCGTGTTTTACCGATTCCTATGACAGAGGAATCAACCACAGTTTTTTTACATTTGTTTTCGATTCTAAATCCAAACATTCAATTTCAATGTATTTTTGTTTACCCGTTATACCTTGGTGGCACGAAAGAGGGCTCTCTCATGAGCCTGTTTAATAAAGAAGTAGGTCTAGTACGAATTTACATTGAGAGTGTTCGCTCTGACGTCTAGTTCTGAGTACGAAAAGTACGAGTAGTCCGAAAGAACACCGCATTTCGAAATAATACCTTTGTTACGTAGTTAATTCTAGTAGTAACTACTAGTATTTGCGTCGCAATTAGTAATTAAGTACTTTGAAATACTACCACCCCGTTGGCCAAAGACCACCATGCACGTGAAGGTCGACTCCGTCGTGCTCGCCCGAGTTGTAACGCTGGTGGACGACGCGCATGCGCCACCAAACGGCGCCATAACGCAGGCGACTTACGTCACTGAAGCCGCTGTCTTCAGTGCCGGTGGCTAGTGCAGAGAAAAAGATGCAAGTGACATTCGGTACTTTCTTTTCTGTACAGATTAGGCAAATGCGTACCTAGGTGCACTAGAACCCGCTTCGAAAATGGGGGAATCTTAAAAATTTGCAAATCATTTCGACAGTCGAAATGTCGGAGACATTTAGGTATCTGGCGAACCTCTACATTTTTTTAACGCCTTTTAGTTAAAGTTTCTTTTCATTGAGAGAAGCAACGAAGTTTGTGTTCTTACGGCATATTCGGAAGAAGAGGTGAAGTTTATTTGAAGTGCGGGATTTTGAATCAGTACAGACTCCGCCTGCTATTTTATTCGACTCAAATCTGTCGAAGACTGTTATTTCTTAATGTAGTGACCTTATCGTACATTATGGCGCAATTCGATTGTGTGTGTTATCTCTCCATCAAAGGGGGGAGCGGGGAATACGAGAATCTCAGAGGCAACGAAAGCTATCATAGAATTATAGAAACAGTAAAAAAAGAAAAAAAAAGAATGTGCAGCAATCGCTCCACATGTAGAATTCACACTTTTGAGAAAAGAAACTGTTCGGGTGGCACTCAATAAGGTGATTTTCGTAAACATCCAGGAACAATTACAGAAAATTTGACGCCTACACACTTCTGTGCGAAGCATTGGAAGATTGTTTCTTTCCTTCTGGTGCACCGCTTTTCCCTTCTAGTGTGAGAAATAACGTTACCTATTCTGAAAGGAAATGAATTAGTGAAAGCATGAATTTTGTTTGCTGATGAAACTCGACGGTACGATGAGCACTCTAAATGTAAATTCGGGATCGGCCTACATGACAGCGTTCCTGTAAAGCGCGTTTCTCCCGATAAGGAACGCGAGTTCAAAGAAGAAAGTGAATTTAGCAAATAGAGAGAGCAACGAGTTTTGTTTTATGAGGAATGGGAGTTTACTTTCTCGTGAAAACACCGTTAAGTAAACGAAGTAGGTGACGTCATACATAGTAGGATAACATTTAACGTGGCGTGCTTATGTGATTGTCCGGTAATTGAGTTGAAACGTTAAAAATTAAAGCAGTTTCACTAAACGTGAAAGCAGTCCGAAGTGCAGCGCAGTGTTTCGCCACAGGAGCTATGGCGCCGTTATCAGCCCCTCGCTACAACCCGTCGCGCTATTGCCCTTTCTGCCTCGCTCCTGTCGTGATGAATTGAACAGAGGTTTGTTCAATGCAATTCAAATTTCCCGCCTTCGCAGTGCTCGCGCGCCTTCTCGTGGGACAGCGCGCATCATTTTTTTATCTTTTTTCCTTGTTCTGCCTGGAAAAGCACGAGTGGGAGTTCTGTTCTTTTTGTGTTTGCTTGCATCGCGCACGTGCTGGAGCCTTTCTGCTCCATTTTGGGCGCATTGTTTTTTCTTCCAGGGCCAGTTTATTTCGCTTGCTATCGTACAATTCAACACAACGAGTGTTAATAACTACATGAAGGTAAGGACTTCCGGTAAAGTACGCATATTTTGCCAGAAATGTACCTGTAATTCTTTGGCCCCTAATAATTGGGACATGTGTGGCCATGGACAGTGCTAGTGGTTCCAGGAGTTTCGAACGGTTCTGTTGGTATAACGTGCAGTTCGAGTATCCTCGTCCCCTAAAGTGCTCTGCCCCCAAAGCAATCTAGAGTGAAGTCGAATAAACCAGCAAAAGTAAGAAATCTACCCTGCGGTTCTGCCCTCCCCGAAAAACAGGCAGAAAATTACTTCACCTAGGTAGCAAACGCAAGTGAACCCCAAACACGCGCAACAGCAAGTCCATCATACGTTTAAACGTCGCCGGCGCATTACATGTCCCCAAGGGCATCACTCCGAAGAGATAAAGACCACCCTGTGTAACAAAAACGTTTTCTCGCACTCATATCATCAATAGAAATCGCCAATATCTGGAACGAAGGTCCATCGATGAAAAATAATGAGCGCAGTGGACTCAGTCTAGCCCGTCATATATCCAGGACAAAGGACGTTGATCTAATTCGGTAATGACATTAGAGGTGCTAATAATTGCCCCAAAACGCCCACGGTTGCATTTTTTCGTGAAGAAAACGACAGGTGATGACCGGGGGTTGTCGCCGTTGTCGGCGGTTGTTGTTGTTGTTGTTGTTGTTGGTAAACTTTATTGACACACAAAAAACAAAGAAAAAGACCCCCAAAGTCCGGGGTTCTGAAAGGAACAAAATTATCTATACAGACGGGAGGACCTGACGAACGTGAGCCACCAAAGCTCGCCACCAGGCCACTCGGTCTGTTCCCTCCGGTGGCGCGAGCCAGTTTTGGAGAGAAGAGGGAGGAGGTGTAAGGGATTTAAGATGAATTGCGAGTGATGGTTGCGAACCAGAACAGTCCCAAAGAACATGCGGCGTATTGGGAAAGCCAGAGCACTTGGAGCACCGCGCAGGGCTGCGATGGCCTTGTTGTTGTAATGATTCCGGGCTCGTTTTGTAGCCATAGCAGTTAATTTTCTGGCGGTGGGAAAAAAAATAAAGAAAGCGAGGTCCGAACCAGGCAATCTCTTGGTATACGTCAAATATATCCGCGTGGCCTAACTTGATCCATTGATGGAAGAAGAGTTTCTAGCTTGGGCATATTAGTGCATCAGATTAATTGAACAGCGCTTATATACGGTACAAAGTGAAGAGTAACAGACACGGGCTCTGATTGGTATGTAGTTACCCTTTATATGACCATTCCTTCCAAAAATAAACATTTGTTCTTCAGCGGCCTTGTTTGTTACTCTAAATTTCGTGCCGTCTTGGAGCTATTCAGTTTATGGTTCCTCGGTGTTGCCCTCGCCTCTCCGTCTCATAGCCCAAGCACAGTTCCGGCGTGCTGCGTATACAACTTGATAGCACTCAGCGGTTGAACGGGTCCCCAGATGCAGCAGCAGTCGCTCCTAAAGCTGCCCGTGTCCCATTTCTAGCAAGCCACCCCCGCTTTGCGAATGCACTTACCTCAACTCCCATCAGGTCGAGATAAGCAGCCCCCGAAACATTACATTCCGCCTCCACACCTCCCGTCTCCTTCGCACCTTCTGTGCATGCACGGCTCGCGCGTTTCGCGCACGCTACAGAATGCCTAACCACAGAGCGAAGCCACAAGTCAAGTCGAGCCCATCCAGAGCCACGCGAAACAACCTCGCATGGGCGGCGGGGAACTCATCACTGCGGTCATCACGCGCCACGCAACGCTGGCTCCGGGATCACCTCCTATCTGCATACGTGGGTCCACTCGCTGGAAATACGCGCGCGACCAGAGAGCGCGCTCACTCGAGTCCCGTCTCGGAAACACATCCGTGATGGAATGAAGGCATTCGGAACGTCGGCAAGTTTTCATAATGAGTGATTAACAAGTTGTCCTTCACCCGGCTAATGTCCGTTTTTCTGACTCGTGCGGTACACAGGACGGTAGAGCTGTCGCTGATTTCCCGAGCGTGGGGTGTAGCTCCGGCCTTGTTACCATGTCGGCAATGTCGGAGTGATGCTCCCTGGACACGGCCTGTGTAGCTCTCTAACCCTCCGCTCGCTCCCCCCTCCTCAACCTCTTTCTCGCTTCCTCTCCTCTCTCTCTTTCTCTCGTTTTTCTCTATCTCACTCCGGCTGTTCCACCCCGGAGGCACACGCAACCGCTGTTCGTGCGCGGAATTACGAGCGCGTGCATACTTACGACGATTCTTTGTCTTACCGTTTTGAAAGCGCCGCTGCGTTTTTTCACCCTCTGCACCTTTTTATTTGGTTGGTATTTTGTGTCTCTTTGAAATAACCGGCGTAGCTTCGAACGGAATTTCTACTTTGGCGTTCTCATTGTCATTACAACGTTCAAATTTCTCGTAAACTTAAATTAAGCTTTGCGCGTAAATGTGGGGGAAACTCAGCGTGCTAAAATATGTTTTCCCGAAAGGAAAAAAAAATGCCGTAAATTCGTCACGAA
Organism: Haemaphysalis longicornis; assembly: GCF_048455015.1. NCBI lineage: Eukaryota > Metazoa > Arthropoda > Arachnida > Ixodida > Ixodidae > Haemaphysalis > Haemaphysalis longicornis. The sequence goes on from NW_027526225.1 coordinate 29,045,768, forward strand.
GGAATATATATATATATATATATATATATATATATATATATATATATATATATATATATATATATATATATATATATATATATATATATATATATATATATATATATATATATATATATATATATATATATATATATATATATATATATTGTGGGATTCTACATTTCACACACTAGGTATTTTCCACCCCGCACCCATCCGCGCTCAGCAAACAAGCCTTGCGAGCGCCGGCTGCGGGCGGGTCCATTGTTTACGGAGACAGACAAAGGCAGGAGGCGGCGAGGGCAAAATACCAATGGCAGCATTTATTGCAAAATGCAAATCAAATACACTGCATACAGACTAATCGTAGGCCATAACGGTAACACTGGGAGCGAGGCATTAAACAACGCTAGAGATCGAGATGGTTCGACTCACCGATGGCATACCGGAGCAGCGGAGCGCTGCGCGTGCGAGCACGGTTGCAGTCTCCCAGCTCGCCGGGACGCGGCCCATTGTGGCGCGTTCCCCAGGTGCGGACCGGCGCGCCGAAACGTCCGCTCGCTACCGCATCCCCAAGACAAGAGACCGTCCTCACGTCATCCGACAACCCACCAGACCTCGCCTTTTGGTGGCGCTAGTATCGAGGAAAAACTGGTTCTCGGGTAAGGCAGAGGGGAAAAGGGTCGACGCCTCTACCAGGGCGACAACAAACCGTCCGGTCGCTGGCGCCCTCCCGTATGGTTCCCATCGCGTGAGCCAGGCGCGTTGTGCACGCTGGCGGCGATGGGAAGCTATCCAGAAAGGGGTTCGCGTAAAAGTCGCGATCACCACGATATATATATATATATATATATATATATATATATATATTTGTGTGTGTGTGTGTGTGGTGTGTGTGTGTGTAAATCTAGAGAAAGATAAAACTCACAAAGCGCGCAGAAATAGTATAACTAAAGAGTCGGATACACAGCAAGAACAATAACAATCAAGGTTTACTTACGTAGCGGCTACAGGACTTGCCTTCATCAGAGTACAGTTACATGATTGTGCTGTCACAAACATTTGGAACACATTTCCTATATAGCTTTGCAGAAAACTGTGAGAAGGAGCGGAAGATGTTCCGGAAACGGAGAGTATGCATGCAGTCGGGCTACGCCTATGTTACAATAACAACAACAACAAAAAAAAAGAAAAGGAAAAAAAAGAGGGGGGGAGCGAAAGAGAGAAAGGTGCGTGTTAACAAAGCAGCGTTCAAGGTTGCACCATGACGGGGCAGCGTACGCTGCGTGGGCTGCAAGTTCAGACAATGCGAGAAACTGGACAATCGCGATTTCAAAAGGAAGGGAAGAGTATACACTAAGGTATTCAGTGGCTGGGGAGACTGGTTGGGGCGGAAGCGAAGGTGGGTGTGCCCCCCGCGGAGGCAGAGAATAGATACGGGACACAAAAGAGCATTGCATAGAAGCTAGTAGCTGAACAGGAAATAGGTAGGGTCTGTGATCACAACGGGTTAAACATACTTAAGTGGTGGTAGGAACGAGGCCTCCTTCCCAAGGACAAATGACATTGTTGAGCCGCATTAGGCTAATAAAGCTGCTGCATTTGGAGAGTTTCTGTGAATTCTGATGGGAAACTCAAGGGTAGGATTAATGAACATCGTTATAAAAATTATGAGGTCGCCAATTTTAATCGAGGGATAAGCACGTCAGTTTTCCGTAACTTTCATTAATCCCAAGTGTCGCTGACCCAAACTTATAAATGAGACAAGATTCCCGAACCTCGCGGTCGTGGTGCGTTTTGAAGACGGATTCTAAAATCGTTGCTTTAAGATGTTTAAATGCATGCCCGGGACTGTTCACATGTCTTGACAGGTGCAAATAAGGGCAGCTTTTTGCATGAGAGTGGTGATTATTGAACCGTATTCGGAAGGGCGTTTCAGTTTGGCCCATATATTGTTGCCTACAAACAGTGCACTCTAGAAGGTATACGACATTAGCGGAGTCACAGTTAAAGTTACCTTCTATATTTACGTAGTAGTCCGAAGCCGCGCTGGTGGCGCGCTGTATAGTGGTCATGTGTGGGCATACTTTACATCGGGGTTTATTACAGGTCATGCAGTCAGTAGTTTATGGTCGGTTGATACGAGAGTTAGTAAGAAAGTCGCCTAAATTCTTATTACGCCGGTAGACAACGCGTGGTGGGTCGGGGAATGTGCTTTTTAAGCAGTCACTTTGAACTAGGATATTGTGATGTTTTTTTAGTACGGTTGACACTCTTGGAGTGGAGGATGAGTGAGTGAAAACTGAGGTAGTTTGCGGGTTACCGTTCGGGGCTTTTTTCTTACAGATTTTGTTACGGTCTAATTGGTTGGCTCACACAATAGCGTCGTCGATAACTTTTTCCGGGTATTTTTTATTCAGGAGGGCGGTCTTGAGTTCTCGACAGTTTGAGTCAAAGTCGTCTTGGTTTGAGCAAATCCTCCTAAATCGGTGGGCCTGGCTGTAAGGTGTATATATATATATATATATATATATATATATATATATATATATATATAGACTTGACGCCTCATGAAATTGACCTTTTAAAAGTATTTGCAGAAAACAAAGAGCGCCAACTAATTCTAACAAAACAGAAAAAGCTGCTTCGGGACGGCATAACTTCCCTTCCTGAAAAAGTAGACACGTCTTTTTTTCCTTCCCATGCAAGCCCCGAAAATATTCCTGACCTGAACCCCTCCCAGCTCAAAGAGTGCCACATAGTAAATCTTTCCGACACCCCCCTCACTGATGACGAAGAACGCGTGCTATCAAGAGGCTTGAGTTTTTGCCCTGCAACCGGCAGACTAGACGAATTCCAACTTTATGAAAATCTAGAGAACTTCTCCCGAACGCTTAGGCTCAGCGAATACTACTATGGCAAATCACAAGACCCTAATATGGACACTAGGCTGCCATCACTACGCCATTGAACCCCTCCCCTACAAAGAGACAAATGCTTAGACATTTACATCAAGGCGGTACAACGCGACATTCTACCTCAATGTAAAAATCGATCACCGCATCACAAAAATCTCTCACAGAAAGAGGAAAAGGCATTACAAGGTTTAAGCGAGCGCTCCGACATAACAATCAAACCCGCCGACAAAGGTGGCGCAATTGTTGTTATGAATAAGCAGGACTACATCACTGAGGCGGAAAGACAGCTCAGCGATACTTCTTTCTATAAACCAACTGTCACCGATCAGACTCCGCAATTTAAGAACAAGGTAAGCCAGACACTGATTGCGCTCGTCAAAGACAAAAAACTTCCGGAAAAAACTGCAGCCTCGCTTCAAGTTTTAAGCCCAGTTCCAGGACGATTTTATATGTTGCCTAAAATACATAAAGCAGGATATCCGGGCAGGCCAATCATCTCCGGTATAGGGACAGTAACAGAAATCATCTCTAGTTTTATCGATAGCTTAATCAAAGACATTCCTCCCACACTACCTTCATATGTAAAGGATACAAACCATTTTCTGGCTGATATTATGGATCTAGTTATACCGGAAGATAGCCTGCTAGTCACTCTCGACGTCGCCTCGCTATATACAAATATTCCACACTCGGACGGCATCCGATCTGTCATCCAGGCATACAATGATGCCGCCCAAGACAATTCAATTGATGGTGAAACTCTCGGCGTACTTCTAAAGCTGGTCTTGGAGCTGAACAACTTTGAGTTCGACAATAAGCACTACGTGCAAATCGACGGGACCTCGATGGGAACCAAAATAGGACCCAACTATGCTAACATTTTCATGGGCACATTGGAGTCGGAATTTCTAAGCAAGGCACAGCTTCACCCTCTTTTCTATCGAAGGTTCATTGACGATATTTTTCTCATTTGGTGCCATGGGGAAGAGAAACTTCTAACATTTATCACCGCTTTCAACAACGCCCACGAGAGCATTTCATTCTCCCACTCGTATTCCGCATCTACCATCAACTTTCTCGATGTATCAGTGAGGATATCGGACAACAAGCTTGTGACCTCAGTGTACAGGAAGCCAACGGACCGACACCAGTACTTGCATTTCAAAAGCAACCACGTCAAACACTGTAAACTCGGCATACCATACAGTCAGTCTCTGCGTTTCAGAAGGATATGCTCTGACCAAGCTGATTTTGCCTCTAACTGTCAACAACTAACTAATGACCTAACACGACAACAATACCCACCGTCTGTCATCAGTGATGCTATTAGGAAGTCTGAGAAACAGGACCGCCGCCACCTGATAACAAACTCAAAATCCAAATCTTTGAATACGACCCCCAACCTTATTCTAACATATGCCGCTTCGTCCTCCAGCGTAAACTGCATACTCAGAAAGCACCACAACATTCTACTTCAAAGCGAAAAGTTGCGAAGTGTTTTCCCTGAGCCTCCCCGCGTCGTGTACCGACGTGCGAGAAACATCAGGGATATTGTAACGTCATCTAAAGTCAACACCCCCAGCTTCACAGGCAGCGGACCCTGCAATAAGCCTAGGTGCAAACTATGCCCCATGATGACTGAAGCCTCTGTCGCCACCAGCACCACGTCTTCATTCTCTTTCCAGATAAGAGGAAACTTTGACTGTGACAGCGCAAACATTGTCTACCTTCTTGAATGCACCATATGCCACGCCCAGTACGTTGGTCAAACTGAGAATCCGTTTAGAATGAGAATCAACAACCACCGAGCACACATAAAGTCCCTACCACACCTTCCCCTATCTAAACATGTAAATAATCTAGGCCACCCTTTCCACGCATTCACAGCCACAGTGCTTCAGTCCAATTTCAAAGCGCATTATGATCGTGAAGCCCGCCAATCGTACCTTATTTACAAGTTTAACACTGTCTTGAGCGGCATAAATGAAAACACAGGCCGATTGTCTTGCCTGCCCAATCAGGCACCAGAGAAGGCCGATGCAGCGAACTGAGAAACTTTGTTCTGAAAGAAAAACGTTCTTACTTTTTTTTTTTAAATATGTGTACATATCGTACTTTGTACTGTGTCAGTGTATTGCTTGTGTGTAGTTGCCATACCACATGTACATAAATTTCACCATAGTACCCCTTGCTTTATATTTTTTTCTTTATTTGTATGATTATTATTTTGTGTCCTTTTGCACTGAACAATTGCTATCGGGTAGATAAAACCGCTTGTCTTTTCTGTGGTGATATTCTGTTTATAGTTTTTTCTGTGTGTCTGTATGCGGGTATGTAAAGAAATATGATCTTGCGTGAATGCTCTTCAAAAACTTCATGTGGCACTGTATATTTCCTTTTTTTCTATGTGTTTTTAGCCTTATGTCCATTTATTTTCGGTATTTATGTGATCAAGCTTAAATTAGCGTTACTTTGCATTGTATTGTCCTTGCATTGCATGACCTCGTGGACGCCTCGTGGCCGGCTGCCACGTTTTTCGCAAGAAAACGTTTCCGCGATTTCACGCCATGTGAAACCACGTGTCGCTTGGTCTTTTCTTCGAACCTCTTTCACCCCCGCATGGTCGCTTGGTCTTTTCTTCGAACCTCTTTCATCCCCGCACCTCCCTCCCTCTGCGGTTTCCGCGTCCCTCCCGCTAATCCCAATCCCCCTCTTCCGTCCCTCGTTTTCTTTTTCTTCCTTTTTCCCTTTGTTTATGTGTGTTAACGCTTGCACTAGGCATCCGTAATTACCTCTGGGCTCTCCCACCCTTTCCTCCTCACCAGTCAATTTACTCTGGTTCTTTGCATATTTTCTGTAATTTTGAAACTCTCACACCCTGCAGGTTGCCCTACCTGGCACCTGCCGCCAGAAACAGGTCAACAAACGAGCTAAAACGAGCCCCTCCTTAGTTCTCACCTTCTTGCTTTCCCGTCGTGACTTCAGTACCTTGCAATGCTTTCCTCTTATCCTATAGCTTCGCCTGACTTCATTAGGCCCCTCTCCCCTCTGTGCCCCGGCAGCACTCCAACAGCCCTCTATCCCCCCCCCCCTTTTTCTTTTTTCTCCATCTTTTGCGTTCTGCGGCTTTTTTGTGTCGCGTGGAGCCTACGTTTTTCTTGCCCCGCCCACAACTGAAATGTATTTAAACCCAACTGATCTGCACTATTTGTATCTTTGAAAAAGACCGGCCCCCGGTCGAAACGTTAGAATAAATGTTGTTATGTTTTTCAGTTTGACTTCTCTATCGTGTATATATATATATCTATATATATATATATATATATATATATATATATATATATATATATATATATATATACAAGAAAATTGTAGCGCCTGTGGCAAGATACTATATATATATATATATATATATATATATATATATATATATATATATATATGAGTTGTTATTACCAGCGAAGCGATGGTTAAAGATAGATATAAACTTATTTTGGACCCTTTCGATGAGCATACAGTTGGTTTTACATGGGCTATTCGAAACACAAGCATACTGAAGCTGCGGGTGACAAACAATAGTGCAGAGCTTCACAAGAGAATTCGGTTCTTTGAACTCCTCCGATATCTGGCACACAACACCAAGGGTTCGAAGAGCCCTACGAGTAATTAACCGGTTATGCGATGAGAAGTTCAGCTTGATGTCAAAGTTAACACCGAGTTTATTAACCCTTGGCACACGGGGAAGCACTTCACCATTAATGTTATAGAGGAACAAGATGTCAGTTTTTTCTTGTGTATGTGATTACCTTAGTTTTAGATATTTTGATGAGAAGTTTGTTGCGAGCACAGCAGTGGGAAATGACGAGATTGCTCTCTGGAGAGCAGAACAGCTTGGAGTGTTCGAAACGACTTTAAATATGTTGGCTTCGTCAGCATAAAAGAGAAAATTGCAATTCTTAAATGCTGTCGGAACATTATTTCCAAAAATTGGAAAAAGAAGTGGCCCGAGAACAGATCCCTGCGAGACACCACTGGTGGCTTTGTAGCAAAGTGAGTTCTGCCCATTTGCACTAACAAAACATGACCTTTCAAATTGCTTAATAGGCAAGCGAGGGATTGCTGTATATCAAGTTGAGACAGAAAAGAGCCTAACCACACCCCTATGCCTCCTTTGGCATTGCAGACTGCTGACCTATCTTTCTGTATATTTATATATATATATATATAATATATATATATATATATATATATATATATATATATATATATATAAATATATATATATATATATATATATATATTTATATATATATATATATATATATATATGTATATATATATATATATATATATATATATACTTTGATTGCGAGAAGGGCTGTCTTTGGTTGCCGTAGCAAATAGTAAAAAATGGGTATAGCTTCTAACAAAACTGTTTATTGGTCGACGTTCCGATCGGATGCCGATCTTTCTCAAGACCTGAAAAAGATCGGCATCCGATCGAAACGTCGACGAATAAACAGTTTTGTTAGAAGCTATACCCATTTTTTACTATATATATATATATATATATATATATATATATATATATATATATATATATATATATATATATATATATATATATATATATATATATATATACAAGAAAATTGTAGCGCCTGTGGCAAGAGGGCAATGCACCCGAACGGTATACCTTGCACACATACTGGGAAGCTAAATATGCAAATGGAATATGGCAAGCCGTACAAAAACGAAGTGATCTAAGATAGCTTCCACTTGAGATAAACAGCAGAAACGGTTTGTATACTGTATACACCTAAATATACAAAAAAGAGGTTTCTGTTGCTCGCGCTTCACGACCAAATGGCAGAATAAGAGTCAGTTGAACACCATGAAGACAAGAATAAAACAGCGTAAGTTATGGCATGACAAGTTAACGAACGTGCTTGAGAAAGATAGTTGGGGAATTATTAAATATGTCTAAATACTCAGAGTACTTGTTCTACAGACAGTGCATACGAAACTGAGGGGACAAGCCACGCAGACATTTCGTATTATGAAGAGCATCATGTTTCCTGGTCAACTTCTGCGGCACATGGAGTGAAATATGTTGTAGCAGCCCTTCACAAGACACTGAGGCCTGAATTATTTTGAATAGGTGCAGGAGATTTGCCTCATTCCGCCTAAAGATTAATCACGGCAGTGTCAATGCAGAAGATGGTCCAGAGTTGTTATTACCAGCGAAGCGATGGTTAAAGATAGATATAAACTTATTTTGGACCCTTTCGATGAGCATACAGTTGGTTTTACATGGGCTATTCGAAACACAAGCATACTGAAGCTGCGGGTGACAAACAGTAGTGCAGAGCTTCACAAGAGAATTCGGTTCTTTGAACTCCTCCGATATCTGGCACACAACACCAAGGGTTCGAAGAGCCCTACGAGTAATTAACCGGTTATGCGATGAGAAGTTCAGCTTGATGTCAAAGTTAACACCGAGTTTATTAACCTCTGGCACACGGGGAAGCACTTCACCATTAATGTTATAGAGGAACAAGATGTCAGTTTTTTCTTGTGTATGTGATTACCTTAGTTTTAGATATTTTGATAAGAAGTTTGTTGCGAGCACAGCAGTGGGAAATGACGAGATTGCTCTCTGGAGAGCAGAACAGCTTGGAGTGTTCGAAACGACTTTAAATATGTTGGCTTCGTCAGCATAAAAGAGAAAATTGCAATTCTTAAATGCTGTCGGAACATTATTTCCAAAAATTGGAAAAAGAAGTGGCCCGAGAAGAGATCCCTGAGAGACACCACTGGTGGCTTTGTAGCAAAGTGAGTTCTGCCCATTTGCACTAACAAAACATGACCTTTCACATAATTGCTTAATAGGCAAGCGAGGGATTGCTGTATATCAAGTTGAGACAGCTTGTTAAATAATAGATCGTGGCAGACGACATCAAAAGCCTTACTTAAATCATAGTAAACGACATCAAGTTGCACTCTCCCCTCCACAGCTGCCGCGGCATGCAGCATGAAATCGACAAGGTTGGAGGTAGTCGATCGCCCTGTTAAAAATACCATGCTGCTCAGGTATTAATACGTTTTATACTGAGCGTGAGTAGCATATGCAATACTGTCTCAAATAGCTAGGAAGCAGCACATAAAATAGAAATTGGCTGGTAGTTCACACGGGGTCCAATATTGACCTTGACTTAAAAACAGGAACAACTCGCGCAGTCTTCCAACGAGTGGGGAATCGGCCAATCTTGAAGGAAATTTGAAATATGCACGTCAAGACGGGTACAGGGATATCGCCAAAAGCCTTAAGTACTGCTGAGGAAATTCTGACAGTGCCGCACGAAAATGACGCCCTCATGCGCTTAAGAACTTTCGAGACAAGATTTTCTGAGAATAACACTTTCGAGCATATATAGAGCCCCAGAGGTTGTTGAGGGGGGCAAGCTACACTTCTCTTGCCATATGCGGAACGGAAATGTTCCACAAAGGCATTAGAAACGTGAGATATGCTCTCTTCCTTTTTATCGAGAAGGTTCATGTTTCCTGGAGGATTTTTAATGTTTCTGAAGGGACGTGGCTCCAGAAAGCTTTAGCCTCACGTGTTGCGTTGGCTTCAACTGCGGTGGTGTAATTTAGACCTATCACGTTTAAGCTGATATTTAGAGAGACCCTAATTGACGAAGCTCACTCTTCCACCTTTCATGCCCCGTTTTCTTAGCCTGTCTGTGAGCTTGATCTTTCCTTCTGAAGGCCAGCTTTATTTCAGCTGAGAACCAGTACGGAAATTTCCTTTCTTTTCAGTTACCTGTGGTACAAAACTGCTGAAGCCGTCGTGGAGAACTTCAGTGAAAAAACTCAGCTTGCGGATCAGCGTCATTGAGGGTGGTTATTGGCGACCAGTCAGTGTCATTGGGAAATGAAATAAACCAATGTAGTCCTCCCCACGAGCAAAGTTGTCGTTATGTGCGAAAAGTAAGGCCGTGGTTCACGACAAATACCTTACACAAAGAAATGAGTAAAGGGGATTCAGGCTTTACCAGTTCAATAACGCTGTGCGAAACGTCGGTGGCTTCTATGTTAGTGAGACACAAGTATAAAAGATTCCCACATTAAGTCCTAATGGAGGTACACTGCAGTAATGAGGTAAAGAAAAGACAATCTAGTAAAATGTAACACTTCTGAAGTATGGGATAGTATTCCTGATTAATTATCTGAGTGTCCCATGAAATCCCAGGAACATTGAAGTCCCCAGTGATCATAATTTTGTGATTACTGTGAGATGTTACAAGAGTTTCAATGGAATTTAAAGTATTTTAGAAGTTGGAAGGGTGCATCTCGGGTAATATGTAATAGGTAGATAGCAAGAGGCGTTCACTCTGAGAACATTGCACCTGTGATCAGATGGAGTCAGCATATTCTTCAAGATAAATACAGCGTTTACATCCTATCGAAGAAGGGCAATAAGCACATCACCACCCATTTGTTTGCCGTGCGAAAATTTGCAGGGAAAAGGGAAGTCGAATTAATGTCAGAGCACAGCCAAGTCTCTGTAAGAATGATAACAGGAAAACATGATGAAGCAACATTAGAGAAAAAAAAACTCAGCTGATTTAGTTCGAAGCCCACGGACATTTTGGTAAAAAAGAAATCGAAGACCTAATTACTGGCCTTCAGGATGCTTCTCTGCATGGATCATTTTAGCATGCAGATTTCCACAGAAAGGTTTGCACAAACAGTGCCTACGCCACAGTGCAGGGTTTCTCGGTCGCTGGAAACCAGCGTCGTCGACTGCAACGTAAAGGAGGCATAAAAGTAATGTCGCGTTTGGAACCGTTTGCACAAACCGGCAGAACCCCCAAGCAGAAAGGTGTGAGAAACTTGGGTCGAGGTTGTCGTCGGGACCAACGTAGTCACAAACACTGCTTTTTTGGGCTTGGGACTGTCCACCACCACCAGTCCAGTTTCATCAGAGGCGTCCACCGCGAGCATTCGCGGCTGAGAGCGCGTCAATTCCGAAACACGTCGTCGAGTGGGTGGAGACATCTCCGCGCGATTCTGAGATGCGTACGACGGCTGTTTCGCGCTCGTGGAAGCAGTGAGGGAGGACACAGAAAGTGAAGACCATGGCGTCCGCGGAGTAGAGAGTTTTGTTTCCACCGGGGCTGGGAGCGGTAGGAACTCAGATAGCCGAGGCTCCGCCCGTAGTGATCGACCCTCGTCGCGCAGGGTCCTCAGAACATCGGCGGGCGCCTCGGCCTGTGCTTCTTCCCGGCGTAGCCGCTTATTGCCTTCGCCTTCTCGGCGACTTGGTCGGAGAGAACGGAAATCCCCTCCAGGGCGCCAACGATAAGGGCGCGCAGGGAAAGCAGCTCGGCACCAAGGTTAACGGGTGGTGTCACGGTGGCTGCGGAGTTAAAGGGTCGACGAAGGGGCCGCCGCTTCCGGACAGACGAAGTCGTCGTTAGCCTTCTCTGTAGAGCTAGGCACAATCAATCAATCAATCAATCAATCAATCAATCAATCAATCAATCAATCAATCAATCAATCAATCAATCAATCAATCAATCAATCAATCAATCAATCAATGTTTATTAGTGTGCCCAGGAACAGCCGGAGGGCCTTTGTGCTGGCGCACGAGAAAAAAACAAAAACAAAAGGACACAGGTGCGCAAGACGTGCACATCTCACACACAGTGAAAATACTGTTGGTTACACTGAACGACCATTACACACACATATATATATACAAATTGCAGTGCCTATAGCCATAGGGCATTGCACCCGAACGTTATTGCAGATGCGCACATACTGGCAAGAGAAATATGCAGATTAATACTAATAATAATAACAGTAATAATATTAATATTAATAATAATAATAATAATATTCATCTTCCCCACCGACTTAGCATCAAGGACAAAGGGAGAGTCTTTTTGAAAGCTCCGATAAGATATCTGGACACACGGGGCGTGCGTTAAACCGGCCTTCCACTGTGTCAAAAGCGTTACTCCCAATCGCGAAAAAGAAATCGTTCAAAATAAAACAACACACGCATGAACCATGAAGCAGGAGTACAATAGGGTGCCTTATATCACAAACCACGTATCGGTATACATTTAGATCGTCCGTGTATGCGTTTACATAGCGCACAAAAATCGTCGCGTGGGTTTGTTCTTTGTTTGGGCTTTAGGTCTTTCAGGTTTGACAATTGTTTGGACGCACTTTCAGGGAAGGTTAAACGCACTTTCAGCTTTCGCGCTTCCCTGAACTTTTTTTGGGAAGAAGTGAAAAATTTTAAATGTGTTAATCAGTGGTGCACCCATGACAGTCACGCCGCCTAAATAGTTTATCTCCTTTGCACGTAGTGGGATTGATGTCATGCTATACGATAGTCCTCCTTTCTGCAGATTGTGAACACCTCCGAAACTTCACGTGTTGGTCCTCGTGTCTACTCGCAATCGAGGTGCGGTCATTCTTTGGCGAGCTGCCATGCTTCGCGCTACGAGTGGCCAGATTGCTCTCCTGAAACTTCTTGAGAGAATTTGCGTGCTCGTGGAGGCGGTAATTAATGCAATCATTTGGTCAGCGGCAAGTCCGCCCACGTGCGACTTGAATACCAATTGGAACGCACAAATGCCACAAGTTCTGTAGATTCACGGAGAATGAGGGTATAGTTAATTCATAACACTTGTAGGGACACCGCCCCTACGAGCGCCCGCGCAAGGTGATTACTGGGAAGTGCGCGCGTCGAACAGCGATAGTGGCGTCAGTGCGTCATGAGCCCGTGCACGCGTGTAAGATGAACAGTGAGATGGGACAAATACGTGTAGTGCGCATACAACCCGGAACATGCGCACAACCAACGGAGTGGCGTAAAGGCGGCGCTCACAGGAGCGGCGCGGGAGAGCGCGCACCGGGGCACACGCGAGAGCGGCTGCTTCCGCGGGCTGCGCACGGGACCGACGGGCGGACAGCCACAGCAAAGACGCCCGGACAGCGAGGAGCAACCAGCGTCCGCGGCGGACGCTCTTTACCCGTCGTCGGCACAAGTGACTGAAGACATCGTCGTGAGTGTACAGCACCAGGCCGTACCTTTTAAATGCAGAGCATTTCTTTAACTCACGATGTCACCCGGCGTTGTCGGCGTGCCTCGGCGTCCGCAACAGCCGTTCCAGGTGCGCCCTCTCCCCCACTCCTCCTCTCCCGCATCACGCTACCCTCCTCGCTCTCAACAACAGGTCCGCACCCCTCCCCCTACACTATATAAAAGAATAATAATTACCGGCGCCTGGTTTCGATCCCACGACCCTGCGGGCGGAACGCAGGGTCGTACATGCGTGTGCATGCGCGTTTATAAATATTGTGAGCGTTGTTTACTATCTGGCAAGTGGTGACCAGCGAGTGGACTGGGGACAGGTACTAGCGCTTCCACTTCATATTCACGTGACCATCAGCACCAGCTCGTAACCCTGTGCTTCATCATCTTCATTTCTGTACGTACTCACCATCGTGCTGTGTTCGCAATTCAAGGGACTGGAGTTCTACAATACACGTCGCTCCGAACCTCGGTCTCTCAATATGACATGCTTGTGCAATAAAAGTTCAGTTGGAAGACAGCGCTCGTCCTCTACGCGTCAGCTTTAGTCCTTGTTTTGGTTGTGTTGTAATATAAAGATCGATTACCAACTCGCCCTATACTGCACTTTCCTTGAAAGAAGCCATTCCACATCCCCGTCCCAATGCCCTCTTGCACAAATAAATGTCTACTCCTCTGTGCACCGGTTTCCCGGCCTCCATCTGGACACTAGGGATGAACTCGTTTTGTTCTTCTGCGGAGTTTTCCGAATGACAAAGCTTCCATTAGCGAACACCTGCCAAGTGAGTGGATTGCTTCGCGGGTGTTTCGGCAAGCGACATGCCAACGGCGCCTCGACAATGCCACGTGACGCGAAGCTTTCTCTGATGCAACCTGAGTCAAAGTCGAAACTACAAACTGATTCTGTAGTGTCGGGATGGCGCAATGGAATAGACGTGGGGTTCAAAACAGGAGGGACCCGTGTCCTACCCGGTCGCGGGAAGCGTTCCTTTCATGAGGCGCTTGAAGTGTCATTGTGGAAACCCATTATAATCATTGTCGTTGTTTTGTGAAATCCATTGCACAAAGTGGTCTCGACACCATGTGTGAGGCATAGAAAGCCTAGCTTTCAAGACGTCGTTGTGTCTACTCAACAATCGTGTGGGTCCTTTCTTTCCTAGTTCTGTGTGTGTGGGCAGGTGTTTCTGTGCATATGCAAGTCCTATGGCGTTGAGAGCCGTCGCTGGACGCCAACCTTTTGTCGGGTTTACTGCGCGAGCGAACTTTTTTGTCGCTTTATGCCTGCAAAGCGGCGACGCACCCTTTCGCCCGCCATACCAGACAGAAAAAACGAACTGCTTCGTTATGCCCGAAACTAGTTAGGCGACTGGGGGATCCCGAGGCGTAAGGTCATTGACAGAACCAACAGGGGAGCGAACAGGGACCCACGCCGCTTACACGTGTCCTTACCTCCTCGGATGTACTCACCGTCAGCGCCCCTCTCTTTCACGTCCTCGGCGCTGTTGAGCTAGTCGGGAGCGCCTCGTTAATGACCTCCTTAAAACGAGAACGAAAGCGCGCACCACTCACTCCACTTGGAAGCTTTACTGCACCGGCGGAGGCAGGAATGCACTTTCGTCCGGGCGTTCGCCGCGCACTTCAACAAACAATGCAGCGCTGCGACGCAGTGGCGCACTCTTTTTAGTCCGCCACGTGTGCACCCCGAGCGTGTCCCGTCGTCGGTGTGCTCGAGCATGCTTACTTTTGTCGCTCTCCCTTTCTCTCATCTTCTTTCGATCATTCTGCTTTGTTGAGCTGCTCGACGATGGCAGTCCTTTTCAAAAATTGGATTAAAGGGGTCAAGACAAAATGGGGGCATTGCTCTATAAAAAGACTGCTTTGCGCCGGTAACATTGCCTCCAATTGTACCTCAAGCCTCAAACAATCGATATATTGAAGAAAAAAAGCGCATGAGCTGTGGCGACTCCCTGACCACATTTCGGTGACGTGTCTGTGACGTCACAGAATCTTGTTTCGTGACATTGGTGGCCACCGGCCTAAGGTACCTCCAAAAAAACACGACTGGCTGTTTGACACACAAATGAATTCTGGTTTTCAAAAGGTACGGGTTGACGCGGATGTTAGACCTCAAATCATGACATTAGGCCTAACGTAGCCCCGTCGCATTCGCCCGTCGCGCCCTCCCTCTGCTGCGTATAATACTTCGCGCAAATAAGCTTATAAAGTGGACAATACGGGAGGCTTCCATAGTGATACGTGTTTCACGACTTTCGTGGGAAACCAGCGTAAGTAGACGTATATTGCTTTCTATTGATTGATTGATTGATTGATTGATTGATTGATTGATTGATTGATTGATTGATTGATTGATTGATTGATTGATTGATTGAATGATTGATTGATTGATTGATTGATTGTGGAGTTTAACGTGCCGAAGATACATGCGGGCTATAACGCGCGCCGTGCTAATCCCAACACATGGACGCTTTCGCTTTTGGCCTCCATCAGAAAAGCAGCCACCGCGGCTGGTATCGAACTCGCGTGTTTGGACTCAGGATCAGGACGCCTTAGCCACTGAGCCACCACGGCGCGTTATATTGCTTTGCACCAAAGTGTCATACCACTGGTAACCGATTGTGACCAAGTGGGGCCCTACAATTTGGTAATAGCTTCGAACACTTGCATCTATCTTCTTAATAACACCTCTTTATCCTCAGTGCACTCGTATAAATGTCTTAGGCTTAACTACTTGGGCATTACTAACAATCTTTCCTGGCAGAAACACGTCGAATACGTTACTAGCAATGCTAACCGCATTCTCGGCTATTTGCGAGGAAACTTTTCTTCTGTTCCCATTTCAGTGAAACTAAGCCTTTACAAAACGCCTGTACGCTCTAAATTGGAATACTCATGCGCCATCTGTGAACCCGCTAAAGTAACCCTAACTCTCACTCTTGAAGCCATTCAAAATCACGCAGCCCGTTTCATTTTGTGTAATAATTCGTGCCATGCAGTGTCACGGCCATGAAAAGAACTCTGAACCTAACCGGCGTTTCTCGTTTCTTCGAAAATGCTCTCGCCTTTGTCTTTTTCATAAAATTTATCATTATAATCCATCTTTAAAAGAACAGCTTCTCCCTTCCTCCCCCTACAGTTCACCTCGTTTCGATCAACGTTTTTAATTAGGTGTTGCGAATTGTACAGAAAGAAGATGAGGCTCCTAAAACATACCGTACCAGTATCATTATCATTGTACATCAGTCTGTGATCGCCATTAAAGGGACGTTTGATCAGGGGGTCTTACGGCTCGGTTCTTTTGCGGCTTAACTGCAAGGAGCCGGTCGAAACCAACGAAACAGTCCACACCAACCTGCTCTAACCACCACCTACAAGTTTCACTACCTCCGAAACTACCTAGAAGGTAAACCAGCAGCTGCCATCGCCGGGCTACCAACAACGGAGGCCTGCTATGAGAGTGCCGTCCAGCCGCTCAAGAACAGGTTCGGCGACAAGAGCCGTATTATACAGGGGCATTTCAGAAACCTCCGCGAGCTAAGGCACGTGACGTCTCTCCCGGAGAAGGAGGAGCTGCGGAGGCTTTACGACTACGTTCAGCTGAATGTCCGCTGCTTCAACGTACTGGCTGGCCCGCCAGGGGGCGACGGAAAGGCAGGACGTGTTCGTGTTGGCTCCCACCTTTATGAGCAGTTTTGACGGGATATTTTTCCTCGTTGGTGCCGCATTTTGCTCTAAACGGATCCGCGAAGTTACCAGCTACACCGGGATAGCGGACATTTTCCAGTGAGCGGACTTTACATGATTTTACGGCCTTTTTTGTCTCGACCACGCTGCCGGAGGTTTTAACCCTAATCGCCGTGCCCGCCGTGTGCGTGGGCCGCGCCGGCCTTCCGTCCGTCTGAAGCTCTTGTCATGGTGGAATATGCTGTGGAGGGTGAAGATATTGCTCCGGAAGAAGTTTCGGAGGATGCTGGCTGAAAAATTCACAGCGAGAGGAATTCTACGACCAAGGCAAGGCTACCATATGGCGGCAACGCTGGCAGCCCTAACGTAGGGATGGGACCCACGAACGGCAGAGTGAGTACAAACTCGTCAGCTACTGTGAAGAAGGGTATCAACTGGCTCGCTAAAATGCCTCTGCGGCCGAAAAATGATACTAAGATTATCGTCGGTGTCAGGGGAGGTATGCATATTGAAAAATTGGTGCGACCGTGGTGGCTGATGCGATCACGGCTGCTGCTTGCATAGACAATGTGAAGCGAGAAGCGGACACGATCTGCCTGAATTTTCAACAGAATTTTGTGGTGGTTAGCAAGCCGGAGGAAGAAAATACTGCAATGTACGTGAGGATGAAGGATTTGTGCATTGCTGGGCACATGCATGAAGCTGCGGCATATCGTGCGGCGCCGTATGAAACGTCCAAGCGAATAGTAAGAAACGTTCCTCTCAGCGAGAGCCCTCAAGTGCTCTATCGTGTTAACCCGCATAATCCCCTAGCCCTGACTGCCAAGCGCAACAAGGAGTCGGGCACGGTCTTCATCGGCTTCGAGAGGTACAAGCTGCCCAACTATGTCCGGTATGGTAACGAACTGGTTAGATGCACGCTTTGCCGCAAGCATATGGATGTTTGTTCCGCGTGTGGAAAGTTGGGACATCGCACTGACGTCTGCCCCTCACCGGAAGTAGCGGTTTGCAGGGGCTTCGGTTCACCCAATCCCGGAGAAGCCCATCAGTGTACGGCCAAGTGTGAACTGTGTGGAGGTAAGCATATCACGGCGGGGAAGGAGTGCAAGCAGCGGTTCTGAACCCCATATGTGGCCTGGCGCCGTCGTTTTGAGCGGGCTATGGTGGATGCGAAGGCTGAGGAAAATAGAGAAGGGAGGCTTCAGGTACGACGAAAACCAGTTTCCGACACTGGGGAAGACACCGGGGGCTGGGCAAGGACAGGAGCGTGGGCGTCGACGTTCCAGATCAAGATCAAGGGGACCAGGAAGAGCATCTCGCAGGCGCTCCGGCGGCAGGACTGGGAGCAGATCGGCGTCTAAGGTGCGCTTCGGACTGGACGGACCGTTGGGGACTGGGACTGTGCGTGGCCCCAAGGGGACTGAGGGGCTTTGCATGCGCAAGAGTGGTGTGCTGCAGGGTCTACAAGGCAAGGGCCGCCCATGGTCGAGTGGCCAGTGGTACTGCCTGGGTTAAGCGGGAAAGTGCCCGAATGGATATGCCTAGTTCGGTAAGGCCAGAGCATGGTAAGAATGAGGAGAGATTCAAGAGGTTAGAGCAAGAAAATGCTGAGTTTAGAGAAATGTTGAGGATGCTTAGGGCAGAAATATCGGCCCTTAAGGGTGCGGCAGTCCCTGCCCCGGCCGATAGTGCAGTGCTTGAGCCCGTAGACAGCATGGATGTTGCTGACGTCGGTGAGGCTGGTGGGTCGCGCCCCTCAAAAAGGAAAGCATTGACCCGTGAGGCGGAACCCGTGCCGAGGAACTTGATATCTGAGGTTAAGGAGATGATGTCGGGTTTCATGGATATAATTAAACAGGTCAACGATGGTCTGGCGCAGCTGAATAAGCGTCTCACTGAGTCCCTCCCTCGATCGATGGAAGTTTCATGGAGATACGACATAGAATAGAGGCGTTAAAGAACAGGTGCAATCTGAGTGCCTTTCACACTCCGTGGTCGAGATCTCAGTCGCCAGGAGGTTCCCCGAGAGGGAAGTCTAAGGTTCAGCAAGGTGGCTCGCTGCAAAAGCTTCAACATGGCGCGGCAAAATGAGACTTTTAGTGTATGGCAATGGAACTGTAGAGGGTATGCTCGTAAAAGGGCGCCTCTACAGCAGTATACTCGCACCTGTGAGGGTAGGTCACAGGCTATTCTATTGCAGGAGACAATGAGGGAAGACGTTTCTCTGACGGGCTACCGAGCCGTCTTCGGGGGATCTAAAGCTAGGGGGACTTGCATTATGGTGGATAGCAAACTGACGCAGATGGTGCATGACCTTAAGATACCTTTCAGTTCCCTGGAATATGTGATGATTGAGGTGATTCCGAAGCGGGTGAACAAGGGAAGCGTATTTATTCTGAACGTGTAGAGTGCCCCGAGAGATAAGGCACAGAGGTTGAAGCTGCTTCTTCAGAAGGCTTCTAAGGTTTCCGGGAACCAACCGCTGATCGTGGCCGGGGATTTTTATGCTCTGTATCACGCGTGGGGGTACAATCATGACACAGCCAGAGGGAGGGACCTCTGGCAGAATGCTGCAGAGTTTAACCTTACGCTGGTCACTGACCCTGCCTTTCCCAAGCGCATAGGGACCTCTACTTGCAGGGACACTACCCCTGACCTCTGCTTTGTTAAGAACGCTGCCAAGCCGAGTTGGTGCAATTTTGCCGAGGACCTCGGTAGTGATCATTACATTAACCAAGTCGCTTTTGAGGTTGAGGGTAGGCGCCCTAGGGATTTGACCCTTATAGACTGGGATAGGTTTCGGGTGATCAGGGAGGAGAGAGGAGAAAGGCAGGTGGAAATCGATGGCCTAGACCGGCCTTCTCTGCAGGATTCGGCCACCCAGGTGAGAGAGGCGGTAAAGGAAGCTACGGAGAAGATCGCTACGGATCTGGAGGTGGACAGTGTTGATAGCAGGCTGGCCCATCTGATTGAAGCCAAGCAGTCTGTGCTGGCTAGATGGAAGGGGCAGCGGCTTTATCGCAGGCTGCATAAAAAGGTTTCAGAGCTGAATAAGCTGATTGAGGAGCACTGCAAGCTTTTGTCTAGGCAACAGTGGGCAACAGTGGGATGAGATGTAACTCGGTGGACGTGCAGGTGCGCAACGGAGAGTCGTGGGGCTTCCTTAAGCATTTGCTTAACGACTCCAATACGAAAGCTAGTCAGGGGCACGTCCTTGCTAGAGCTACACACGATGCTGTGAGGTCTGCCTCGAAGGAAGAGCTGGTCGAGCAGCTGGCCAACAAATACCTCCCTGTTGAAGCCCAGGATGATCTTCTCGCGGAGCAGACGTACACGGGGGACGACAACTTTTCCTTAGCTGAAGACTTTTCTGTGGAACAGATGCGACTTTTCTGTGGAAGAGATACGCTCGGCTTAGCATAACCTTAAAAGCAACACCGCTCCCGGGCCGGACCGGATTTCGAACAAGCTTTTGAAGAACCTGGACAATAGGTCGATCGAGTACCTTACCCGGGAGGTTAACGCTTCGTGGGGAGATGGGGAGGTTCCGCAGCAGTGGAAGACAGCCCTCACAGTGCTGATTCCTAAGCCTGGCAAAGCCCTGACCATTGATAACCTAAGGCCCATTTCGCTCACGTCAAATGTGGGCAAGGTGGCGGAACATGCGGTGCTCAATCGGCTTACGAGGTGCCTTGAGGAGAACGAGGTGTACCCGCACACTATGATTGGTTTTCAGGCCGGGCTGTCGACTCAAGACGCTCATTAAACATCAAATCATTGACGGAGGTAGCGGGGACGTTAAGGCCATCCTACGGCTCGATCTAGAGAAGGCTTTTGACAACGCTGGACACTAATATATTGTGAAGTCTATTTCGGATCTATGCTTGGGCGCCTGATTTCACGACTATGTGAGGTCCTTCCTGTCAGGTAAGAAGGCTACCCTGAGGGTTGTGGAGCTGGAATCTGGGACACTGGATCTTGGGGACAGGGGCACTCCTCAGGGGGCCGTCATCTCGCCCACATTGTTCAATCTGACCATGGTCGGATTGGCTAGGAGGCTCTTTGGAACTGATGGGATTAAACATACCATGTATGCTGATGATGTAACCATATGATGTCCTGGGGGTAGTGAGGGCTATATCAAGAGTGTTCTCCAGGAGGCAGTAGATGAAATCGAGACTTATTTGGTCCCAGCGGGGTTAAGGTGCTCTTCCGCCAAGTCGGCGCTGTTGGTTTAGAGTCCCACTAGAAGGGGACCCAAGCCTAGAGGGTGGGTTCCTGTGGACAAGGTTAGCATTCAGCTTCGCACGCGGAATGGGGATATCATACCTAGGGCAGATAACATCAGGGTTTTGGGGACGCTGATTGAGTCTAACGGCGCCAACACGCTGACGATCTAGAAAATGTTTGCCAAGACAGATCATGCGGTTCGCCTAGTGAAGAGGGTGGCCAACAGGCAGAATGAGTTGAAGGAGGATTGTCTAATTCGGCTTATGCACGCCTTTGTGTTGTGTCACTTTACCTATGTGGCGGCCATGCACAAGTGGAAGCGTTCAGGGAAGGAGAAGCTTGACACAAAGATAAGGAAGATCACTAAGAAGGTGTTGGGAGTGCTGATATGCAACAGCAGCGAGCGGCTTCTCCAGCTGGGCATACATAATACCTTGGATGGGATAGCTGAGGCTCAGGAGAGGGCGTAGATGGTGTATCTCTACGACTAGCGCGGGTCGGCAGATTCTGATAGAGTTAGTTGTTCCTCAGGAGAGGAGTTCGCTGCTTCACGTCGGTATACCCTTGAAGGCCCCTCAGCGGAATCAAGTGAAGCCTATTCCCAAGAACACGCATCCGCAGCGAAATGTGGGTAGAAGAAAGGCCAGGGGGGGCTTTCCTGCTGAGACTCATTCGCGATGATGATCACCGGGTTAGCTTCGTTGACGCTTCGTTTAACGAATAAAGTAAGGCGTTTACCGTAGTTGGCGTGGATAGTGAGGGCACGGTCGTCAATGCTGCTTCCGTTCGGACTGATAGACCGTAGGTCGCCGAGCAGGCGGTTATTGCGCTCGCCCTGGTTGACAGGAGAAGGCCTTTTGTGTATAGTGACTCAAACTCGCCCGATAGCGCTTTGGAGAAGGGCTCGGTGCTAAGGGTGCTTTCAGAATTATGCAGACCTGTGAGATCTTTCAGCACTACTTATGCTGGTTCCCTGCTCACCTTGGGGTGATTGAAGGAGCCCCTCTGAAGCTCAACGATTCTGCTCATGAGGCAGTGCGAGATTTTACCCTCCACTCTGCCCCGCGCCACGGCGTGACGGTACTGCCTGAGAACAGAGACTCCCCTTCCACATACAATGAGGTAACGAAGTTCTATCCCCTTAACCGCAGGATTTATGGTTTGCCCCATCCTAAACTAAACCAGGCTCAGGCACTTACATTACGTTTACTGCAGACTGGCACCTATGCTTGCTGGTGGAGGCTCAAAATGTTTATCCTGAGACGTATACGGAGCCTTGAACTGTGGTGATTTATTGACACTGGAACACATGCTCTGATCTTGCGAGCGAATTGAAGACCCGGCTATCAAGGACGCGTCGAGGTGGGAGGTTGCACTTCGCAGTTCGGACCTGCGTAATCAATTCTGGGCTGTCCAGCAGGCTCACGACGTGGCTGTGAGGCTTTGCCTTTCCGTCCCGACGTGGGAGCGGCCCGCTTAGTGGTTAATTATCACTACTTGCAGGACGAAATAAAGTGTTCCCTCCTTCTCCTCAGCGTACTGGACGTCCTCACGAGCAACTTCTCGGAAGTGCTGTTCGACGTTTTGTTGGAGCCATTGCCGAAAGAAATCGTCTTGGCATTCCACCACCACAAACGTCTTCAAGGTAATACGCAGGGAGCGGCGCCATCTGCTTCAGTGGGGCCAACCACGACGTCTTGCCAGCAATTCGAGTAGCTCTTGCGATACATAAGGATAGAGCTCGAAGCAAGGGAGCATTGTGTTCAAGCGACGTCCTCCAACCAACGGCCGCGTGCCCTCGTCATCATTTCTACATGCATCTCAAGAAACGAAGAAAAACCCCCGCGAGTGTTTCTTCTGCAGGTCTAAAAAACATGCTACTGAGGCATGCAGCGATACATTGATGATCTCAGAAAATAAGGAACAACTAGCTGGCGCTACGTGATGATACAAATGCACTATGATGGGCCACCGTGCAAACGAGTTCTGGCGTAAGTTGGTATGCGAGACATGTAAAGGCAGGCATGCTTCGACGATGTGTGGTCCGGATTTTCAAGCGAGGCGGAGCGACAAGCTGGACACACCTAAGGCAATGATGCTCCACAGACAATCAAAGAGAACTGTGCGCCGTTGACTGCCGTTACAAGTTGCCAACTGGACGAGGCCGGAAATTACGGATATTCGTTGCTGGATTGTCGGGACCAACAATTAGAGGCCCTATATTAGAGGCATTTTCGACGGAGACAGTCAACGCACATTTGTCAAAGATCTCGTAGCGAGGCTGGGACTTAAAGTCATCAAAGAGACATGCCTCGTTGTGAACACTCTCGCGTCCGATACCCCTTCACGTGTGAGGAATTTCAAGGTCGTAGAGGTTCGTCTATGTAGCCAGTATGATGCAAACGAGCACATCAAAGAAGCGATAGCCATGCCATTCCACGACATCCTCGCTACCGATATGGAGTGCGCTTTCGCACCCATTATACGGGGGCAAAGCTACGGACTGGCAGACCAACTGACTTTGCCTCGAGAGAGAGAGAGAACTTTATTTTCAGCCAAACGAAGGGAAATGTCTTTGTCTGAGAGCTTCATTGAGTCTGGGTGCCTCCATCTAGGCTCCTACTGCTGGCCTTCTCGATGAAGTCCACCAGGCCACGTTGCTCGTCCTTGGTCTTCTGGGTGGCCAGGCAATCTTCAGTGTAGCCTCGTCTAATTTGGGCATAAAGGGGGCACCATTATAATATGTGTTGTTGATTGGTGATGACATTGCAGGAGCGGCATATGGGGGTGTATCTGTCTTTGTACTTTGCCTGTTGTGTAATTCAGCTCGTGTGTGTAGTGTACCGGCTCGCGCTTGTCTGAATATAGTCTGTCAGTGTCTTTATAGCTGTGGGTGCGGCTGCGGTAACTGCTGCCTAGCTGTCCTGCAGTCTTTTAGGTGAAGCTGTCGTTTCACCCGTTTCACTGGGAGCTTCTCCACCGTTCCTGGGAGCCCGGTAGTGCGCTTCTCGGGCGAGTTCATTTGCTCTCTCATTACCTCATGGAACATACCGCAACAGTATCATCATCATTGCACATTATTCTGGCATCGCCATTAAAGAGACGTTCCAAAAGGGCTCTCACGGCTCGGTTCTCTGTAGGCTCATCCGCGACGACTCGGTCGCTTCGCGACAGTAGGTGCGCCATTTTGACTAACAAACCACTAACGTGATTCCTTCATTCCCAGAACAAGCAAACACTTGAACTGCCTTTCCGCTGCCATCGCGTCCCTCACCGACGCTGCAAAGCTCAAACTCTCCATTTTGCAGAAATTGTAGCATTTCGCTGACTTTTTTGTTGCGTAACCGCAACTCCCTACTGTAAAGCCTTCGTGAATGGAAAGTATTCGAATAAATATATGAATGAATAAGTGTTAGCATGATGCAACTTTCTGTGTCGCTGCAGCAGTAAGAATAGTTTGAAGTTCATAGAAATTCGCACTGCTGCAGGCACGATAAAGTGAGAAAAGTCTGCATAATAATCATGACCATGTAAGCCTACAATACAAACAAAAACGTTCACTTGCCACATGTTACGCCTGCAGCAGTACGAAGGCAAATTTAAAGCAGAGGGGAAGGGGGGGGGGGTGCGGAGATTACAGGAGAGGCGTTAAAAGGACACCTCTAAACCTGCTTCGACTGCGATCAAAGTTGTTCACCTGACACCAACACCGATATAATGTGGGGCCTTTCTATCGGGCTCCTTCGCATCGATACGCGCACTTTTCTACTGTTTCAATTTCGCTCTTTGAAATCGAGTAACGCCAGCCAAACGCTCTCACCGATGCAGAAACGAAGGGGCAAAATGAAATACCAAGAAAAAAAACGAACGAAAAAAAAACAAAAAGCTCACCAACAAACAAGCAAGTAAGTAAGTAAGGATAGCAAAGCGTCGAAGCACTGTGGCGCG
This sequence comes from Haemaphysalis longicornis, assembly GCF_048455015.1. Classification (NCBI taxonomy): domain Eukaryota; kingdom Metazoa; phylum Arthropoda; class Arachnida; order Ixodida; family Ixodidae; genus Haemaphysalis; species Haemaphysalis longicornis. Next base: position 29,070,665 of record NW_027526225.1, read on the forward strand.
GGAAATTACGACACTGGTTTGAGCGCGGCACGGTATTCGGAGCGTGAGCCATAAATGCCATTTCAGGAAGCGGAAAACGATGTTTGTCCCTCGAGGTGCGATGGTTGGTTTTCTGGGAAGAACTGTCGTTATCTGTCGTCCTACCATTCGAGGCGGCGACAGAGCGGCGCACGATTGAACGATCCTGAAAGAAACATCGCCCGTTGTGCGATGCTCGAACGAGGCGATTCTCGCTGGACCAGAGGGGCGCCTTGCTAGCGTAGGCAGACATGACCCGGCGTACGCTGCATGCGAGGACAAGGAACGGTTTCGACTCTACTTTCAGTTTGAACGAAGTTGTAATGGAACGCTTGTGCTGGTTTTAACGTCGTGTGGATGCATCGAGCTTCTCTCGGCTACTTCGTGCGCGCTGTTTCTCCGTATCCACCAGCTTGTTTCAGTGGCTTATAACGGGTAACAGCGCCACGCCATGGGTTTGATGATTCTCATCCGCTCCCACCTGTTCTAGTCACGTGTCACCACGTTCACGTGTCTCGCTCACGCGCTGTTCTACAACCTTAAAAGCTTCTAATTCATAGTACGGTAAATTTTGCGAAGCGTGCACAATTCCCGCAAAGGTAAAAGAAGTGACAACTGGGCTAGTTCGAAATGCATATAGGACATCTTGAAGGTAGCGCACTTAAACACGGACTCTAGCGCAAGAAAGGACAAACCACAGCGCTGACTCACAACTGATTACTACAACCTAAACCCATGTCACCAGACATCATATACGTCACAATCCAGCGTATCATTTCCAAAACATGACATGCATGATATAGACTGTGTGGATGAAGGCGCGTGTTATATTTACGTTACAGAGCGATTTAAAATTCAAACTCGTTTCAAAAATTAAAAGTCGTTTTACCTGAACTCTACGTTTGTGGACCAGAAAGTAAGGTTGTTCCTTCAACGCTCTGGCGTGTGTATCGGCTCGAAAGTTGCACCTGTACTGAGCAACGTTTTCTTAGGAAGAGTAGACAAATACATCCAAGAAAACGTCAGCAGTGTAGTCACAAACGTGTTCAGATATGTAGATGATTTTGTTGTTTTCGTTCAACCCTGTGATATGCGTAAAACTGCTGGGGATATCGTTCAGGTGTTCACAGATTGTGGTCTGGGATTAGAGTTTACGCATGAGGTACCCCGAGATAATAAGCTGCAGTTCCTAATATCCAGTTAGAAGTCAAACCTGACCACGTGTGTTGGATATATAGCCCTCGCTCTGAGAAACCGCTCCTTAACTTTAATTCAGGACACTCAAAAGTGATCAAGAATGGCATTTCTTTCTCTTGTTTGTGGTCGGCACTCTTTAAGCCTTGCGTTAAAGCGATTGGCACTAGTTTTTCCAAACAGTTACAAAGGTTAAAAGATGCCGGGTTTTTAAGTGACGTCATTCGTCTCTCGGTTCAGAAGCTTATAAAACGGATAAAGATGGGCGCATGCGCAATGCGTGATGATATAGCACCGGCGGAGAAAAAAATTCCTGCCGTACTCCCATATATTCACAGATTGTCCCACGGTTTGAAAAATGTTGCGGGCCACTTCGGTGTGCGGGTTGTATTTTTGGCACCTAATAAACTTAGCAAAATTTGTGGATCTGTTGACAGAAAGCCTAAACGAATGTCGCGCGGCACCCTAAAGGGTTGCGGTTAGACCTTCAACCTTATACCTTCAACTGCCGCCATTAGATAACCGCCGCGATATTGCTCTTCTCTGTCTGTTCGAGAAATATATTAGAGCCGCCAGAACGTCCCTTTTAGTGTCCTTGGGTCTTCCGCTGTCTGGAGGCCGAACTCTCAGTGACGTGCTAGGCCCTTGGACGAACTCTAAACGAGCATCTCGAGCGACAAAAGCTCTACTGTCTTTCCTGCGAAGCACAGGACTTGATCAGACTCTTTAAACAGGACTCTCTTAATGAGCGCGTCATCTTCATCACAGTCATTATCATCATCTCTTCATCGATTTCTACTTTTTTTATATACATCTGGTGTAGCAAGCTAGGCGCCTTGGCCAGGCTAACCTCACCAGTATCATTAAAGACTATTCTCTCTCTCTCTCTCTACCTCTTATAAACGATTGCGGATTCAGCTTCAAACACCTCACTCCTTTTCGCGCAGATTGTATAATCAGTTCAGCTTAATGCACATATACGGTACAACTAATGCATTCAATTCATCACCACTGCCTCGGGCCGTTCGTCTTTAGAATGACCTCCCTGACTGCGTAGCCTCCATATCTAATCCAGATACATTTCGCCGTCAGCGCCTCACTCTCTTCCCCATGTGACCATGTTCCTGAATTCTGAGTGCATTGCGTATTACGGCGATTTATATTTTCCTTGTCCTTTATTTGTTGAAAATGTATGCCTCTTTCGCCATGTTCAAGTCAGCAAATGGTGTATCTTCAAATTTACCTCACCCTGTACCACGATATATGTGATTTCATTTATATTTTTTGTTGTTGCGCACTGACCCTGCCTGTAAACTGTATGTTATCTGTCCCGTACTTTCCCGATTTCCCCCCTTACCCAATGCCCTGTTCTGGGGCCTGTAGGGTTTTTTTTAATAAAGAATAAAGAATAAAGAAGCATGTGTCTCCTTTTGTTCCATGCAAAAAGTGTGTTGTCTACCTTATACCATTACCTTGTGGTTATGTATATATTGGTCAGACAAGTCTCATGTATAAATGTCAGGTTACTGGAACGCAAAAGGGCTTTAGGAGGACACCCCTACTCGCACGTGGCTCAACACGTATCCAAGTGCAAGTGCGAGCCTGCGTTCGAGGAACGGTTATATTATCTGTGCACAGGGATAAGTTAACAGCGAGATTATTGAGGCATATAATATAATTAAAAAGGGGGTGTGGGGCTTTAGTGTGCCGTCGATTCATTTGCATGAGAGTGAGTTTGAATTTTTAAATCGCGCTGTAACGTAAATATAACACGCGCCTTCATCCACAGTCTGTTTCATGCCGGTCATGTTTTGGAAATGATACTCTGGATTGTGACGCATGTATGATGTCTGGATACATGGGTTTAGGTTGTAGTATTTAGGTGTGTGTCTGTTCTAATAAAAATCAGTTGTGAATCAGCGCTGTGGTTTGTCGTTTCTTTCGCTAGATTCCATGTTTAAGATGCGCTACCTTCAAGATGTCCCCGCAAAGGTCCCGATTCCTGGTCAATCAGCGTACGTGCCACCGACAAGCGAAGAATACCTACGACAACAACTTTTGTTCTACGCTGGTAACCTCCGAAGAAAAAGCGCAGTTAACGAGGAAAAATCCCGTGTCCTTTGACTATGCTGAATATTAAGGCACAGAGGTTAAAGGCACAAGGCAAACAACAAGGGTTAAAGGGATAGTCCTGTCTAACAGATGACCTAACCGCAACTGGCTTAGACAGAACGCGGATGACGACAAGTTGTGTGGTGCATTGCTTGTAACAAATATGAATGCCTTGGTACAATATATCACCTAAATGTACAGCTGCCAATAGTGCGAATAAAATCTCGAGTCTTTCAAAGGTCGATTTGGATAAGTCGACCTGCTCTGCCGAATCAGACACACACTCCTATATTAAACGAGCAGTATGTATATGCAAGTTTGGTGAGGTCCTACTGAACTAGTGACGGCAAGTTGAAGGCGCCTAGATAAAATTCTTGCAAAAATTTCGTAATCACGTTGCAGAGAGATATCGGCAGATAGCCGTCTATAGATTTTAGCTTTTGTTCATCTTGCGTTTTGGGAATCAACACTGTGTGCCTTAAAGGAAAGACTGGCGGCAAAACGTTATGGTCGTATGCTGCTGTGAATATGTCTAACAAAACGGGAGCAAGGATATCAGAAAACTTTTGATAAAACTGTCCACATAGACCATCTGGTCCACGGCTCTTGTTAGGCTTAAGTACAGAGATGACAGCATTAATTTATTTAAAGCGTAATAGGCCCACAAACCAGAGCGCACGCATCATCTGTTAGCTTAGGAAGGAAGTCAACTAGGGAACTAAGGTCGTGCCCCGAGCCCAGGGCCTTGACCCCGCAAATACGCTTCTGTAATGGTCATGGAAAGCACTAGCAATTTCAGCTGCTTCGGTGTGCCCAAGACCTTCATGTTGAATTCCAATCACCTCCTTCGCAACAATTGACGCTCGCTCATCTCTAAACGAACGGTGAGTGGGGTAGCTATCGAAAAGCCTCTCAGTTCCGGACCGTATTAAGGCGCCCTGGTATTTTAAGTGAAGAGCTCATCAGGCGCTCGCCTTGTCGTCGTAGCTCACTCGCTGGACTGAAGTAGAGCAACGGGGCGTTCCGTTATAGCGCTGTCGTGGCGGCGTATCCCAGAGGCGTCGAAAGCCAAGCGGTTTATATTGTCATAAGCGTTTGAAACTCATGAACCGCTGGCGCTTGTCCTACATCTCCCCGTTGTTTAGCGCGAAGAAAACTATAGGTATATTTGCGGCACAATATACGTAATTAACCAGCAGTGCCTGCATTCATTTGATTAGGAACGCTCGTTGGGTTGGTTTTTACGATAGTAAGCGAAAAAAGCGGCCCGCAATAAAAAATGGCGCGTTCGAAATGACGCAGAAAGCCTCCACGCGCAAGAACAAAGCTGGCGCATTCGAAATAACGCACAAAAGCTCCAGCCCCGCAAGAAAAAAATTACGTGTTCGAAATGATCCAAAACAGCTCCAGTATACGAAATTAAAGAAAGCACAAAAAAGAGCAAAACTTACGCTGGCGCAGTTTCCGGCAGGGGACGTTCCAGCACTGCGATGGCGGGAAATTTGAATTGCATGGGGTGGTAGCAGTGAGCGGATAACGGGGCTACAGCCCATTATGGCGAATCACTGCTCTGCACTTGGGACAGCTTTCGCTGTGAGTGGAATGGCTTTGATTTTTCGGTAACACATTCCTGGAGTTGTGGTTTAACAATACCGATTTCCTTACCAATTTCCTTACCAAGGACTGACCGCTTACAGTTGATGAAGCTCAACGAAACTACGAGTAAGCGCTCCTAGATAAAAACGTTTAAAATCGAAAGGCGAGCGGACCCTTGTATTGCGCAAATCCTTACGTCCTGTTCGCATAGCTCTTATGTCGGATGTAAAGAAAGATCTTGCATTTCAAGTAGACCACTCCCACCACGTGATGTACATTTACAAAATATTTCCTTAGCCCATAAAGCGGTATTACGCTTCCACAGATCCCATTGAGGCAGTACTCTACGCAGTCTTGATCTTCCTAAGCAAACATAGCAGACAATGGTCTGCAAAGAAGATGGGGGGTACTATAATAATCAGATATTCTAGGAATCTCGTCTGCGGAAATATGCATAAGTGAAAACATGCGTTCGAAGTGCACTGAAAGTGAGTAAATTGCATAGTGCTTCGTTCTTCCTGTCCGGCATCGACAAGTTTAGGTCCTTGCTTACGCAGATGACATTGCGTATTTTAACTCAAAAGTGTATTATGTCCGCGTACACCACGATCTCAATTACGTAATATCCTGCACGGAAATGAAAACGCCAGAAAAAGTTCCATTGACGCTGCTCCGCCCGGGTTCGAGCCACGAGCGCGCTCGCCGCGATGGAGGGCACACAGCGCTATGTCCACTGCGCTCGGAATTCAACCGCACGTACGTCTGCGAACGCGCCCTATATCTTTCCCACTACTTTCTTCATTCAGATGGTGCCGCCGTTTAGGAGAGGCGAAGCGAAGTAGTTCATCATGACGCTAATAAACGCCGATAGTTGACGCCCCGATGCCAGCGTCTTCGTTTACGCGGGACGCGTGTGAATTGAGGCACCCTCCTTTACCTACTGCTTCGGTTTCTGTTTCGCTTCGGTTTCGTTCGCATGGTTTTCATGGGGTTGTGGTTTCAGACGGATGTACGCAATGTTGTGGCGCATGCAATCCAGTGTCGAACGTTGATGCGTCTAACGGTGCCATACCGACGTAATATAAATAGCGATGTGGAAATCATATGGATGCACAATAAATGCTAATGTGAAGGCACATTTCGCTTTCGTGTTTTACCGTTTCTTGTGAAAGAGGCATCAACCACATTTTTTTGTGTTGATAAAACAAACGTTCAAGCAGCCCTTAATTTGATCAGGCACCTTACGACGCGTCCGGAGCGACTTTGAATATGGAAAAAACAAAGTGATTTTGGTTTGGTGAATGGGGTACGAAACCATCCCTAGTTGCTGGCGTTACTTGGGATAATGACGCTGATCAATACCTAGGTTGCACCAAATACGAAACACGGGGCCGCATTGGTAATTGGCACTCCAAAAAGTGAAGCGAGCCTCGAAGGTATGGATGGGCGAAAAGTTTGTGTTTGCGCGTGTGTAGGTCTGTAATGTCTTCCCTGTGGTTGATATTTTTTATATGCTGCCCGTTCTGTTGCGCGCGTTCTATAGTCCACCTTCTTACTGGAGTTCTTTTGAGTTTTGGTGAAGGTCTCTGTGGGAACCTATGCGCCGGAAAATTTGGTTCTTCTATTATTGTCTGGGCGTGCAGGGAAAATGCATTTGTTTGTACCCAAGCTTGTCTCGTTTTTTCTTCTATAAACTGACACATCATCCCCTTCTACAAAACGTTATTGAACAGTGAATGAGTTTTCATTTACCTTTTTTGCTTGTCTCCACTGGTGAAAATAGTACGAAGCCGCCATGGGGAATTTTAAAGGAGGTGGTCGACACTTATCACTGTCTTACTGAGAGGTTTTCCATGCAATATCGGTTTACCCTTTCTTGGAAGGCTTTGACGAACACTCCAATTAGACTGCGTTCCCAGTGCCGGATTATCACCAGCCCTATATTGGCCACGATAAGGACAGTGTTTAAAGTTTGTAATGCGTATGTGTCGTCCGCCAATTGCAAAAAACGTTTTAAAGACAAGCTTTGTTGACCTAACTGATGCCTTTATACGCCAATACACCCCGCACGAAAGCCCGCTTTCTCTGACGATGATGAGGAATGATGCTGAGTGAAGTGCAACAAAAAAAGTGTGGTTGATTCCTCTGTGATAGGAATCGGTAAAACACGTAAGTGAAAGGCGCAGCGAAATCTTCAGCTGAGCATGATTTGCGGGTCGGCGGCTGTCATGTGGGTGTGCTTGGCGAGCGGAGTCTTGTTGGCGGGTCGCTTCGGCAAAGTGTACTGGCGTTATTTCCGTGACGAATATGACGTCAGGGAAAACTTGGTGTATCCCGGCATAGTACATTTTCGTGTTAAAATAAAAGACCCGAAAACGAACAAGCCTAAGTATGACGTACTCCTTAGTACTAAAGGTTGCTTCTCCGCAAGAACACCTGTGTTCAGGGGTGCACCCTTTGCAGGCCGCTTGCTTCGTTGTACTGGCGTCATTTCCGTGACGGATATGACGCCAGCGAAATCTTCGTGTATCCGGGAATAAAACATTTTCGTGTTAAAAAAACGCTTTCCATGGCAGGAAGTAAACCCGGGGCCATCGCGTTATGAAGCCGGAGTCTATCCGATTGCTTCATTTTTACTTGGCCGAAACAGTTTGGAAATTTCAAACGACAACCAAAGAAGCCGTCACGAGCAGAATGGCCGTAAGGCTGTCAGCCACAAGACGTCAGGCCTACCTTCCCATTTGAGGTTTAGAAAGTAAGGCCTAACGTCACATCTTATGGTGTAACAACTCAAAGCGACACCCACTCCAAAAATTGGTCACTGAACGCGAAGCAGCAGGTACCGATTCGCGCCGTACACCCCAAACCCTAACGTTAGGCCTACCTAGTGCACACCCGACAGTTGCTGTGGGTATTTAGGAAACAGTGCGTACCTCCAGAGTAGCACATACTCGCAGTGTGGGATGGGCCAACCAAAGAATTCATCACGATTGGATTGGATTGGGAAAACATCATTGTGGCCTGCGAATAAAGTCATATTGCTAGGTCTTCACGAGAAAGCTTCGCGTTCAACCATCGTTGTCGTTAGGCGAAAAGGTGCATGATTTGTTTTTATTTTAGCTGCATACATCAACACTCCCAGTGAAAATTACGGTTTCGTGAAAAAAAAACGCCTTTTCCTTGGTCCGGCAGGTGCCGCTTATGTAATCAACCTTAAACCATTGATAATTGCTCTGTTTTGTGACGGGACGCGGTGTTTTTCTGGGATGTTTTGCAACGAACTGTTAAAAAGGACATGGACATTACCCCTTATACGATTCGGTTCTTGCCTTTTCGAGGTGATACTGGAGCGCCCTATGATGTATTTGTTGTGATTGGATTGTATAGCTTGTAAAGCGCCGCACGACTGACCGGCATGGGGAACCCCTCGATCAACGAAGTCCATTTTTCTGGAGCAGGCTGCGTTGCCGCGTAACGTTTATGCGACGCAACGTGACCCACCAGAATGGCTGAATCGGTTGGACGCATGCGACTGCTTTTTTTGTAGTTTTGACGGATGCCTTATTTTAGCTGCAGTGGTGTGTAGCGTCTTGGATGACTGGTAACTTCTGTATTGTATAATAATTGCAATTTTTACATGCAGTCAAGAAAAATGAAGGAGTACTAGCACAGTTGGTAGAGCACTCAGCTGCTACTGTGCAGATGCGCATTCAAACCCTATCGTATTACACATGCTGTTTTAAAGCGAAGCGAAAGGAAAATCTCGCGGTTCTGTGTACGTAAAAAACTCCTCCGAGCGTGCAGCCATTGCAGGGAATTGAAGAATGAAAGGATTTCCTTTGGTACCCGCCGCGGTGGCTCAGTGGCTAAGGCGTTGCGCTGCTGAGCACGAGGTCGCGGGTTCGATTCCCGGTCGCGGCGGCCGCTTTTCTGATGAAGGCGAAAAGCAAAAACGCCCGTGTGTACGAAATTTCGGCGCACGATAAAGATCCCCAGGTGGTCAAAATTAATACGGAGCCCTCCACTACGGCGCGCCTCATCGCCTGCGTTGCGTCGGCGCGTTAAACCCCACAATCAATCAATTTCCTTTGGTCGATCGATGGTTTGCGTTTTCGTTGCGGTCATTGCGTTCTGATTTGGGCCGAGGTGTTTTCGTTTCGTTTTTGCGCTCATTGCGTGTCGATTTCGATCGTGTCGATTTCCCTCCTCAGCAAACCGCTCTTTAGGACTACTCTGGCGTAATCTAAAACAAGCACCATCTGATGTAAAAAGACCTGCATACGTTACCCTTATTCGTCCAAAAATAGAATATGCCTCTGCAATCTGGGATCCTCATAAAGCATATATCACAAATAACCTCGAGTCATTACAGAACCGTGCTGCTCGCTTCATTTTTTCTGGTTCTTCGACATTTTCAAGCGTCACAGCATTAAAACAGCGTGCTGAACCAACACCACCTAGAACTAGAGAAGGCCTGCGCAAAAGGCCTGCGCAAACCCTCCTCTCCACAGCACCTACGTCACCACAGTGAGATATGCGGGAGGATCGACGGGCTTTCGACCACAGCGCCGCCTACTGCGCCGACGCAGCGCACGCAGCTGCGATGGCTGTGAAGACCGGCTCGACTTGGCGCGACTTTCGGATATGGCTTGTATGGAATCTAACTGCCAGCGCACGCGTTGGGAAATGAAAACGGTTTATTGAATATGGCATTCATAAGGTACGTTTCTTTTGCAAAAATAAAAAAAAATTACATACGTCTGTTTACATCATCGCCTATTGTCGTGGTGCTGTACTGAGAGTAAAAATGACTAAATAATGCAGTCCCGAACGCATACAGGACTGATTCTAGCGGCGTCAGCCTCAGCATCTGGCAACGTTGACACCAGTTCAGAGCGCTGCTTTTGGTCGTTGGATGGTCAAGAACCTATAAGTGCACTCAACTGCCACCAGATTGACTACCTAAACAAGATTGTTGATTGGTCGGACTACTGGCAGAGCTTGAAACATGATGCTGGGCAGTTAACCCGTGAAACTCACACAGCGCTGCATCATACCTCACATGCTCTTGTTGAGGTGTCGGCATATTGCATTGAAGAACTTGGGTTCAAGTATGTCTTATTAGGGAAGTTTCAAACTGACAGCTTGGAGGACCGGTTCGGCCGATACAGACAGCTGTGTGGTTCCCAGTATCATGTTTCAATACGTCAGATTTATGAATGTGAACAGAAGCTAAGACTCCAAAAGCTACTTGATCTTCCCAACTTGGATGCCACTGCACCTTGTCTCCCCACCACAGACGTGCACGTTGTCGTCAAACAATTTGACGTTGCAGTGACAGATGATGATGTGAAGCAGAAGGAGGCAATGCTACCAGCTATTACGTATGTAGCTGGATATTGCGCACACGCTGCAGTGAAAAAACTTGCCTGTTCTTCATGCCGAGAAAACTTGGTTGTTGAGAATCGGAGCATTGAACTGGAAGATGATGTGCTGATTGCCAATGCAACACGGGGTGGACTGAAATTTCCACAGCCAGTAGTTGTTCATGCTGTGCTCATAATGGAAATTGTCCTTGATAAGCTAAGAAGTGCGAAGTATGCATCCAAATTTTTTGCTTGTGCAAAACAAAAAGAAGTGCTTGTCAGCCTCACGACTTCCCTTGTTGAATGTAACGAATACTTGGACTTCTGCGATGATGGACACTCACCTGAAGTAGTGCTAAACTATGTTCTCAGTGCTGCTGCTAATACACTGCTGAACAATCTGTGTAAAGTGCAGAATAACAAACTGGCTGAAAGCAAGTCTAAAAAGCGGAACAAAGATGAAAGCAAGCCGACTGAAAACAAGGCTGTTATGCGTTCGTCGCGCATATGCTCGCCTGTCCCTTTTCCATAAAATCTACTTCCACCCAACACTTCACCGCGAGTTATTTCAGCATCCATCAGCCATTTGTCCCCACAGGGCTCATCCCAACAAAGTTAAGCGCCCACTGTGTCACTCGTCCTTGTATGCACACTCATTCCTGCCCCACACCATAACTGACTGGAACGATTTACCCTCAAATATAGCAACTCAAACTGACATAACTAAATTTCAAGAGTTTCTTCGCCAGTTGTGATGTTTTGAATTGTATTGTTCCTTGAAATGTATTATTGTGCCCCCACCGCTCTTCTCTTTTTTTGCCCTTCATCACTTTTCTGTATTTAACTGTAGTTAACTAGTTCCGTAGGGTAATTTCCTTGTCATCATTAAGTGCCTTCTTTCGCAAGCGCAACCGTTTATTTGTTCAAATTATTTTTCTTTAAACACATTGCATTCCTGCCAAGTTTTGTAGTACTTAAATTTCCTTTGTTCGTTCTTTTCTATCTTTTTCATTTTTTTATTGAACCGAAGTTTTCTTTTTTCGTCCTTCTCCATCTTTTTTTCATTCTTTTTTCAATTTTTCTAATACTGCTTTCACCATGTGAATGTTCTGTGGGTGTATGTTGAGTGTGTGTGAGGCGCCCCCCCCCGCCCCCCCTTATGTGATACCCTCCATTGAGGGCCTTTAGTGGTAATATTAAATAAATAAATAAAGTATCGGGTGCACTCCTGTTTCCGGAGGGAAGAGGTTCGCAATTTTTCTTTACTCATGAAAGCGGTGGCTGTTTTCTCCTCAGGGTAACAAAAGCGCCAAGAACGGCTCATCGCAGAACAGCCTAAGGCTGCCGCCTTAAAGGCGAAAGTAACCGCAAGGGCCGCCGCTACAAATAATTTTTAGTATACCGCCGCATTGCAAATACACAAAAAAAACTTCGACAGCAAGCATGGGATTTACACACATGGGCAGTATTCATCAGAGTTTTCAGTATATAACCTCAAGGTACATCCAGGCTGCCAAAGCACACGTACAAAGGATACGTGACATCCGAGACGGAAACCTCCCGAGCGGTTCGATAAATCGAAGTTTCTTTGGCGCGTTTCCCGTACGGAAGTCCGGTCTGGCGTTTTCCCGTAAGTATTTAGGCGGGAACTCTCGTATGAACAGCACGAATTATAAAAAACTAGAAACCCAACACTTCGCAGGCCATACTGACAGCGAAAACCTAAGCAAAAAAATCAAAATCTATTTTCCCACAGCATCAAATCCTCCGCTTTTATTTTAGGAACCGCGCCTACCGCAACTCTTCTTTGTTTATTTTCCCGTTGTGCGGGCGGTTTTATCCCAAGCCTATTTTTCCCTCTTTCCTCCGCGCGGTTGTCTTGAACGAACGTGGGTGTAGCCGTTCCCGGGGTAAAGAGGACATGAAGAAAAATAAAAGTTTGTTTAGTTTATGAGAACCAGCGTTTGGTAAACGACGTGGCTCCGCTCCAGATGGAAAAAATGTCTTTTTAACAAAAAAAAACGCAGAAATGTCAAGAATGTTCGAACTTCTCGCCATAATGATGTCATATGGGCGGGAGTGGCGTAATATGGGTTAGCACTAAAAACATCTCCACCAGTGTGTGACTGCACTCTCGCATTCACTTCGTGTGACCTAACTAGAGGTCCCACTGCAATCGGCCAGTCAATATTCTTGGCGGTCAAACTGACACCAACATAATATTGCTGGGAAACGCCAGCTCTATTAGAGGGTGAACCTATAACGAAACTTCTTTACTGTTCACTTCGGGATCCCTAAAGTCATTGTAACGTGTGCTGCGGCCCGCCTTTCAGTTCTTACGTTTTTAAAGCGAACCTTTCTACGCCTCACTGTTTACGAGCGTTGCGTCACCAAGAGGCACTGCAGGAAAGCCAACGTTCCACAGTGTACAAAACGGTGATGATGATGGTAAGCGAAGGCCTACCAAGGGCCGCGAAAAAAGAAAAGACGCGCTTCCCATGGTGGGTATCGAACGAGGGTCCTGCGTGATACGAAGCCTAGGTTTATCCGATTGCACCATTGCGACACGGTCGAAGCAGTTCTCATTTAAAGCGAAGCTTTCTTGGTCTGATTGATGGCGACCGCCCCGCCACCAAAGCTCTGTGAATACCTGCAACCCCAACGACAGGGAATGAATCACTCATAAGAATGCTAGCGTTTCAACGATCGTGGTCGTTATATGAAAGGGCGTTAGCTTTTTCAGATTATACGAATATGCAGTTTGCACTTTCAGTTTATACTTGGTGGAAACAGCAAAGAACTGTAATTTTAAAGGCCTACGGGATAAACAAGATGAGAAATAGAGTTTTTTTGTAGGTGTGCTTGCCAGGCGAAATCGTTCCTTAGTAAAACTCGTTCCTACCTTCTCAAGATACAGTCAAATTATCAGGCTGACTACATTAAAATTCAGCTTAAGTTTGCATCGCTCAGCTTTCCGCACTACTGAAGTGGGATTACATTGTACGGGCTACAACAGAGCGTGCCAATGGAATGCGCGATTCATGACATGTAGCCACGGGCGGAGTCAACCAAACTGAACGACAGAATAAATTGTTGCCGACTCTTCGTGTGAAGGTCAAACGACTTATCCACCGCGAAGGCAGAATACCCGTATTCACTCCAGACGATTTATTGAGAGGTACCCGCGGTATTGCTCAACTACGGCAAAGCTAATGACCACGTGAAAGCCTGGCCAACCTTCCTAATGAGGCTTCCACACCGACTGTTAATTCTGCGCTCCCAATTAGAGCTCCTTCTATTGCGTCTGCCCGCTTCAATTAAATGCGAGCTTCTGCCTTGTCAGGTTAGCATTTATTACATAAACTTGCCTAGTGGTTTGTTGGAATCTTTTTTGTTTACTTTATCCTGGTTGAAAAAACGAAAGAAAACCATACTTTTTCGAAAATCTCGGGGGTATTTCCCAACCACTTAAATCTCTAGTGTCATTAGAGGGCACGAGCCGGGGAGCGAGACTCCTAACTCCGTCTTTAAGCCAGATTTTCATTCAGGCTGTGAATTCTGCGACGTTTTCATAAGTTTTATGACGTACTGCGAGCGTCGTATCATATCACTAGGAAATTTCAATCGCAAGCTCTGCTGCTTTCTTTTTTCACTTTATCCTGGTTGAAAAAACGAATGAAAACCGTACTTTTTCGGAATTTTCAAGGCATTTTTCAACCGCTTACATCTTAGCGCCATTAGTGGGTATGACCCGGGGAGTGTGAGCAACACCAACTGGAAAGGGTGAAGGCCTCGGTTCATCGCCCTTTCCACTCGCACTACGTCAGCTAATGAAGCGGCTGCATGAGCTGGCGGACGGGTTCGGCGGGGTCCATCTCCCTAGCACCTGTCACCGCAACATCGCAGCATCGCATGTCCGACTCAAGATGAACCCAACTGGCCCTCGGAATCAACATTACCCGGCGCGTCTTTCTCGACCGTGCATCTCTTCGTCGTTGTGTTGCTCGTGTTTTGCACGCTGCTGTGAGCGTTTCTGCTTCTCTGAACGTTGAAAATGTCAAAACAACGACGCTTACATGCTGCGCAACTGCTGTGTGCCACGATGCCTCGCATTTACACTGGGGACACGAAGCTTGTGCACGTGCAAGTTCCGAGTGAGGGAATACCGGGCAACATTTTGATACGCCATGTGCCGCGGGAAAGCGTCTGTGTCTCAGAGACTCCCGGGGTAAGCCTATTTTCGTTTTGGGGTGGACTTGTTCGGTGGCAAGAAGCGATGGTCTTGCTCACGGAGGTAAAATTTATTTCTAGGTATGCGTGCTTCACTTCTCGGATGGAGACATTAACTGATCAAGCTACTGGCGTCACCATGACAGCACCGCTATTTTATGTGCGCCTTCTTCCGGACGCAGTACCGTCGATGCTCCCGAACTGTCCGAGCTATGTCTGTGGAACCTACGAAAAGGGAAGACCCTGACTACAAGCGGGTGCATTAAAGCAATGCCATGTTTCCTGAAATAGATTTTTAATGTCTCCCAATGCTTTTTTTAATGTGATGCAAAAATATGTTTCTAGTGCAATGACTTCCGCTTCTCCCGTACAAGCACGTTTCTTTTTCCATACGCGTCCATGGTTACATCCGCTTGCGGAAAATCTACTCGTTACAAGTGCTCATATAGTTATCGTTACGGCAAGTGTACCAATGCAAAAGCCGTAGTGGTGTTTTGGGCACGCAAGAAACGTGAATAAGTGAACCTATCGCCGAATATAACGAGACGTTGAACAGAGAACGCGAGGAGGATAAAGTCGTTTTTTTACCCACCATATAACCAACCATTTGAGGAGCCGGGAGACGAAGTTGCTGCGCGTAATTAAAAAAGTGAAACGCTGCTTTGTATTCATATCATGGACAGTTGAGCACCGTGCACGAAATACTCTGCACGAAAGGACACTTGAGCATGACGCTACACGTTATGAAAACGGGCGCAACAAACTAGGCACAAATATGCGTTCCCGAAACTGGTAGCAGTAAAAGGGGTATTGTGGAACTCCGCGAAGGCATCAACAACTGGGGCGGTGATCTGATGCCGAACTCATTCACAGAAATTTGCGAGGCTGTTAGTTTAGTAACAGATCGGTTGCCAACGTCCCAGGCAGGACATGAGGCAAACTGCATTCGATTTCTGCAAGAGCAAGTCACCTAATTCCTACCGAAAAGACAGCGGAGATGCTACTCTGCTTATTGCATAATGTTCTGCTGAATTCTTGTTCACTATATTTGTTCCATGCGTATGCTTACATGGACAGCCAAGCATCTGCTCGCCGCATCCTATGACGATCAGATCGTTACGCTAGTCTTACGGTATGAGCCCTCGGCAAGAGAATTAGAGCGAAACATTATTCAGTAACATGGCGAGAAGAATTTCTTCCCTGAAATATGACCAGCGCTTCGTTCCAGTTATGGTAATAAAATACATAAAATACACTCCACATTGACTACGTTTATATAAGCGGCGCTGCGCTTAACCAAAATGGACCTTCAGCTTCTGTGGGAAGCTAAACGGAAAACTTGTCGACGCAGCCGATAAATAAAAAAAACGAAGCTAGAACTCTCCAGGTCAAATGGGTGTATTCCTCCTTGCGTAGCGCAAACAAGAAACGAAATTTGATGGGGTAAATAGGTGTTTTGCTCCTATTAACATTCTTCGAGTGAAATGTTTTTCATTGTGCATGCATGCGTGTCTTTACAAGAAAAAAAAGGTTTCCGCACGGTGCATCTACGCGACAAACTCTGTTGAATAGCATTCCGCAGTTTTGCCTAGCGGCCCGATAATGTTACGTTGCGGAAAGAGAGCTCAGGCCTTCTCCCGTTCCGGTTAGTGTTGGTGTGAGCCGGGGATCACCAGCCGAGAAAGAGAAAAAACAGTGTGGGAGGAGCATTGGCCACTGCCACGCCTGCAATTCCAGCTGCCGTGCGAGCTGAATGCACCGACGGACAAGAACACGAGGAGGGCTCCTGGCGAGACAGCGGCACTTGGGAAAATCTGGAGGAGACACTCGGTAGCGTTCACTGCCTCCTTAGGATTACTCTCTTGGCGAAAGCTGCAAGTAGAAAGTTGCGGTAGTCCACACCGACCAACTGGCATCAATTTAAGCTGTAAGACATTCCCCCTGTTCTCCTCACTGACAGCTGTGCGTATTGGCAAAACAGATCACCACTTTACAACAGCAACACGTTACCACACTTCAAACCACCGAAGAGAACCGAACTGTGGACAGCCATATCATGCATATATGGGAAGCACGCCGGCGCCTTACTAAAAGAAGGAGGAAACGGGAATTAAATAGCAAACTTAGGGCCCGCATCAGTGACCTAACTGGAAAAGCGGTGGCATACGCGGTCCAAATCGGCGACGCGAATTGGATAGAGACATGTAATTGGGCCGCGCGTCAAATGGGATCATAGGCGCCTTTTCATAGCCTTATTAACCCCACTCAGGCGAGAGAAGAAGCGGAAAGTCGACTCCTAGACGGTTATCAAGGTACGACGGCCCACCTCGCGGACACACCATGTGACAGATATTTCTGGCGCACAGAAGACCCCAATGCACCTGAGTATCGGTATGCAGGCAAGCAAAATCCAGACATGGATGCCCCCTTTAAACTGCAAGACCTTCGGGCACCTTTAGCTAAGATATGCAGAGGTACAGCCCCGGGAAGAGGTCGTATAACAGTCAAACTATTGGCGAACCTCACGTACAGGGCTTACCTCTAACTGTAAGACAATACAGGTGAAATCTGGGACCGTCGTTCCTTCCCACCAAAAGGGAAGACCTCCTTAGTCACTTTTATACCCAAACCAGAAAAAATTGTTAATATTGATAATCTGAGGCCAATTTCCCCCACCTAATGCGCGGGTAAGCTCATGGAGGCGATGGTCCAGGATCGTCTCTCTTCACACATTGAGTCCAAGGGCATATTTGCAACCACTATGTTTGGGTTCGGCCCACACTAGTCGGCACAGGACGTCCTTCTCCAGCTACACCGCAACGTAATTCGACCAATCACTATGCGACAAAACAATAAATCCATCCTTGCCCTAGACTTCAAGGGGGTATTTCACAACGTCCGGCACAGCAGCATACTGGCAAACTTAAGCACGACGAATTAAGGACCGAAAGCCTTCGCGTACGTTACAGATTTCCTCTTCAAACGTCAAGCATTCCTTAGTATGAAGAGACAGAGAGAGAGAGAGAGAGAAAATTCTTTAATGAGACCGAAGAGGTCAGCCCTGCATAATGCTGGGCTTGCTACTTCAGATGATTGGTGAACATGTGATGAGGGTTATATGCTTACATGACTAGTACAAATAAGAAAAAGAAAAAAAAAGAAAGAAACTCTACCAGACAGACACATGAACACACATAAAAAAAAGTCACAGACCGTCACAGGCTGGAGTCGAGTCCAGAGTCTCTGAGGAAACGCGAGAAAGTCCTCCATGCTGACAGTTCTCGCCCGTAATAAACTTCGCGCTGTCGTTCGCGCCGAGTTAAAACGTGGACAAACGCAGAACAGGTGTTCCGTATCTTCTCGTACACCGCAAAGCGTACACAGAGGTGATGCCATCAAACCGATTTTGTTAAAGGAGTACTGACACGAAATTTCAAAGCTGAGATAACTATGTAAAACGCTTCCTTTTTATCAGGAGATATCTCCCAGCAAGTTTCAACAGCAACCGTTCAGCGAAACATATTTAAAATCCATTTTAATCTTCGCCCGCACGAGAAAGCCCAGAGCGGGCCGACGTGACATCATCTGCTACGTGCCCCAAACTGCCGACGTCGGGGCTCCCGTGACGAAGCCGACGCGCTGGCTGTGGTTGGCGCGCGCTGCTCGGGCGTGTGTACACGTCATGGTTTTGCGACTGACGTCATGCTGCCCGGGCCTGTGGGGACGGCGAAAACCTCGGCCGGTCTGGGCGCGCGCGCGTGCGCTCGCTCGCGCGCGCTTCCAGAGAGGCAGCGATACGGCAAGAATGGTGACGTCATGTTATACATGCTGTCATGGCGGCCGCTCGGCGTTTTTCAGTCGAAACCGAAACTGGCACGAATAAACGACGCCGTAAATGAATGTTTACGCTGCGCTCGACCGTCTAATCTGTCATTCTATGATTAGTGGGCTGGTAGGCACGCATAGCAGCGAAAAAAACGTAACATAAAAATTTCGTGTCAGTACTCCTTTAAGAAAGGTTTTTGTATAGGCTACTTTGAGGCGCAGGCGATGTAGAGCACACTCTGCCTCGATAAACCGTGAGGTATACGAAACGTACACTGCGGTTCGATAGCGTAAAGGGGGGCGTACTGCAGGTCCGGGTTCCGCCAGTGCTGCAAGTGCAAGCGCCTGCCAAGAGTTGTGGCTATTCCGTTGATGTCCTCTTTTGATAAAGGGAGTTGTACTGGTGAGCTCGTGGAATGGCCCTCGCGTGCGGGACGATCCGATATCACATTGCCCGTGATGCCGCAGTATCCTGGCAGCCACTGCAAAGAAATAGTGTGCCCGTTGCGGAGTACCTCAGTGTGTATGACGTTGATTTCTTGTATTAATTGGCCTTGATTACTTCCACGCTTGAGAAGCGTTTGTAGCGCAGAGCGGGAGTCCAGGAAAATTACCCAAGGTTTTGGAGGGCAGTCCCTGACAATCTTCAGTGCAGCTCTTACTGCCGCCAGCTCGGTTTTTGTAGCCGATGTCTTGTGGCTGAGCTTCTGGCTCACAGAGACCCCCGAAGATGAGACCCATACACCTATGGCGAAAGATTCAGAAGTCACGGACCCATCAGCATATACGTGGGTATACCCGCCATAGCAGCGAGATATATGCTGAAGTGTGTAGTAGGTCAAGGCTGGTGAAGGCATCGTTGACTTTTTCCCGATTCCAGGCACTGCTGTTATTGACCACGTACAAAGTTGCCAAGGTGGTAACTCGGGTCTAATAGGACGTTGATAGTAAACCGGTAGGAATTCCTGCACATGACTTCTGGAGCTATCTGCCAAGGGATGGGCAAATGAACCGCTAACATGGCGGAGGCAGACACGGATATTTTCTTGCCTTAATAGTACCCTGGCTGAGAGGCGTCTTGCCTCACAAAGTGTCCCGGACGTTGAAGTGACCTTAGGGAGTCCCAGGCAAATACGCAGAGCTTGCGCCTGTAGTGCCTCTAGCTGATTGACGTTGCTCTTGGACAGTGAACCGAGGGTAGGCAGGCTGTAGCGAAGCAGACCAATAAAGAGTGCCCTGTAGAGTCGTAGCAGCGAAGCAACCGAGCAACCCCATGCAGTGCCTGCAAGCATCCGTAGGATGTGAACGAAAGACTATAGTTTGTCTTTGAGGCATCGAATATAAGTCCATGACATTGACCTGTCAAATACAATGCCTAAGAATCGATGACATTGCACATATGGTATGGTGCAGCCTGCTACAGTCAGGGCATAACGAGACATGTCGCGTCTTGTAAATGCCATCGCAGCGCATTTTTCAGGAGAAAGAACCAGTCCACAATTTTTCAGGTATCGCGCCAATCGTCGGATCGCCAGTTGCAGCTTCACTCGTATGCTTCGGCGGTTTCTCCCTGAGCACCAGACCCATATATCGTCAGGATACAATGATACATTCACGCCAGACGGTAATACTTTTGGGAGACCAACAAGACAGATGTTAAATAGAGTGGGGCTAAGGACACCGCCTTGCGGAACACCTTGTCTTATAGTATGACGGGTGGTATCTCCGCTGCTAGTGGTCATATATACAGTCCTGTCTTGAAGGTAGTCCCTTAGCCACGTAAACATCTGCCCCCTGATACCTGTAGCCGTCATTTCTCGGCAAATAGCATCATGGGCGACACTGTCAAAGGCAGCTTTGATGTCCAGAAAGACAGCTACGACGATGTTCTTTAACGCCATCTGCTGGGTTATGTACCGTGATAACATAAGATCATTATCCATGCTACTCCTTCCACGCATGAAACCCGACATTTGTGGTGGATATACTGCCAGGTTTTCAAAGTCTCAGACCAGGCGCTCCAAAACCATCTTCTCCATAACCTTGCCAACGCAGTTCAAAAGTGTTATTGGTTGGTAGGAGTTCATATCCGTTGGTGACTTGCCCGGTTTGAGAACTGGTCTCACAAGCCCGATCTTCCAGCTGGCAACGAGGCGCCCTGTGCTCCAGGAAAAATTGTAGATTGAGAGTAACTGCTGAAGGGCCTTCTCACCAAGATGGGCTAACATGGAATAGGTAATCTTGTCAGAGCCTGGTGCTGACGATCGGTTTACAGACGCTAAGGCATTAAGGAGCTCCCGCATGGTGAAAGGACAGTCCAAATTCACAGCATTTGACGTAGAGAGTCCGGATGTCACGAAAAGAGACACTACAGTGGAGGTGCAAGGGAAAGTGATCTTCTTGTAGTACGCATCCGCCACTTCAATCTCACTGAGTCCGCCACGTAGGGCCACTGATGGAAATGGGCGCATCTGACACGGCTCCGACTTCAAGCTTCTGACTATGCGCCAGATGTGCGAGAGAGGCTTGCGTGGGTCCAGCCGCGAGCAGAACAGCCTCCATTGCTCCTTGCCAAGCTTGTCGATGTGTTTTCTCACGTGCTTTTGTGCGCGCCGGGCAGCACGGATATCATCTGGCGATTACGTCCTTCGCGCACGGCGTTCGGCTCGGCGCCGGATGGCTCGAAGCCGTTCGTATTCAGCGTCCGCCACAGAGCGTGACTTCAATTGTTGAATCCGAACTGTGCTTGCGGCAGCGGTTTTTGTTACAATCTTGACGAGCTCGTCGTGAGTTGTATGAGTAGTATGATTTATATAACATGAATACAAGGGCACTCCACAAGTATTGGTACCGTCGCCGCTATTCTTTAACATCGCTATGATGTAGCTTCCGAACAAATTAGCTCGGGTAAATGGCATAACACATGCACCTTTACATCAATGGCATAAGGATCTGGAGTACAGAAGGGAGAATTGGAGAAATGGTGGATCGATTTCAAAGGCTGCCAGCATACTCGAAAGCTATGCTAACGACTGCTGCCTCCAAAGTGCCCCACAAAAATTAAGGCTTTTGCATATAAAAGGCAATCCTAAAGACACATAAATGAGTGAATAGGTGGGACAGATGATAAAATGCGTATCCAACAAGCGCGGCGGGTTTCGGGGCAGGGACGCGCTCCGGCTAGGCCATGCCTTTGTAACCAGTAGAATAACGTTCTCCCTACTCTACCCTACGCAGGACCAAAAAACGCGAGAATCGCGTTGACGTCATTATT
Organism: Haemaphysalis longicornis; assembly: GCF_048455015.1. Taxonomy (NCBI): domain Eukaryota; kingdom Metazoa; phylum Arthropoda; class Arachnida; order Ixodida; family Ixodidae; genus Haemaphysalis; species Haemaphysalis longicornis. The sequence goes on from NW_027526225.1 coordinate 29,092,280, forward strand.
GTTAAAGGCCACAAAACGAGCCCTTGAGCTCCCGTTGGCTACCTCCAACACCAGGTTATCGGCGCTTGGAGTGATCAATTCATATAAAGAGCTGAAAGCGGCCCATCTTCCAGAGACTCGCACAGACAGCGTGAGGGCGCCACTTCTTTGATCGCCTACAAATCAAGTACAATAGAACTCTAGAGGAGACGTGCAAACTCCCAGAGTTGTTGCGCCACAGGCTCTGGGTGCATCCACTTCCCCGAAACGTGGAAAAGCACACTCACGAAGGCAGGCAAGAAGCACGTGCTCGCACTCTGTAAAGGAAATACGGAAATTGACGAGGTGTATTCTACGTTGATGTGGGTTCTTCACTGCCGCTGTAACTCACAGGCACCAGCAGGTCTACGGGAAAACAGATGGGTGGTGCCTGCATTGTGGGGAGGTGTCCGATACTTTCCAGATGGTGTGGGCAGTCAGAGCAGCCGTGGGTTATCCCCCAACCCGTCCCCCACCAGAGAGGCATGGGAGGCAGCCTGGCTCAATTGTTGGGGGCTGGAGTTTTAAAGGCTTCTAGCTCAACGAGCGAGCACGGCGACATCGACCAATATGGTCCCGGAATAGAGACTGCACCTCTGCGGACTGCCACAGGCCCTAACTCTCTTTTATTCTTATCACAAAATAGTTTCACTGCTCCTCCTTGGACGGTGTTGTCGAGGGGGCTAGTCACGCTGGGACGGTCGCTGTAGAAAAGTTCAACAAAACTTTAACGAGCAGACTGACAGAAGGTCCATATACGCTTCCGCCACCAAATTCTTAGAAAGTTCTAAGCATCACGGGTAATCTTTTCTCTCGCATATTGCGTAAACCACTGCATGTGAGGGAACCACACATTCCGGACGTTGAAAATGAATGCAGAGGGCCTAGATCATACCCACCGGGAGGTGAAACCACTATCAGGGGACGTCATGAGCCCGGAAAGCATTGACAGCGACGAGAACGCACACAGAAGTTTCTGTGTGTGCGTGTGTGGAGAGAGGCGGGGAGGGGCGAAGGAAAAAGTAAGGAGAGTTATAGTGCTGCTGCGCCGGAAAGTCGACGGAATCCCATTCCGAACGAGAGCCCTACGTCCGGAGAGCCGTATGGCGACACTTGTAACCCATGCATCTACCCGCTGAGCTAACGCACTTGCTTACTTGGCTCCGCAGTCTGCTGCAACCAGGCGCAAGCAGCTAGCTCTACGCAGTTTTCTCCTGAGAGCCCATTTTCCTAAATCTGCCCTCGCCGCTATCCATAAGTCGTTCCGTAAAAGAGAGTTGGCTCGGAATGTGGTCCTTCTATCTCCAGCTTCCCGATCTCCATTCAGACCTTCAATATATGCGTTGCTTACTGTGTCGCTGGTTAGCACTGACAGAAGGGCACTATCGTCACAAAAAATTACCGGGTAGGAGGACCTCATGGAGAGCCAATGGCAGGGTTGGCATCATGGTTAAAAATTCCAGCATGCCTGCTTGCCTCATTACAAATACCGACAAAATGCGACAGTCGTCTACCACCTCTTCCACGTAACTCCCCGCTCCCTCCCCTCACGCTCTTCTTCTCCCTGTCTCGCTCCTCTCGTGATGACTTGAACGCAGGTTTGTTGAATACAATTCAATTTTCCCGCCTTCGAAATGCTCGCGTCTACTCCTGGACAGGGTGCATCTTTATCTTTTGTTTCTTCTGCCTGGAACAACACGAGCGGCAGTGATGTTCTTTTAGTGCGCAGCACCTAAGCGTCCCCTACTGTAGTTTGGCGTCCTCACCAGCCTCCTGACCGAGTGAACGAAGGAAGCACTGAATACAGAAGGAAAACGGAGGGGAAGAAATCGGCTCACCTTCCACTAGTGGTGCAATGTTGGAGAAACAGCAGAGCTGGGGGTCGACCTACCTTCTCTCCATCACTGACAGCGGATCCCAGGAGAGAGGGAGCAGCCGGGCGTCAGTAGTGCGAAGCCCTTTTCCACGGCACTGAAAAGCAAAGATCATTAAAGTATGTAGAGTGCTCTATTCAGTAGCAGTCGTCGTTATCCCTCTCATCAACGTCTTCCGACGGCACAGCCGCGTAGGGAAAATCCTCTTTTAGCGCGTCGTGGCCCCGATAGAACTCCATTTCTTCATCAGCTGGTGCAGTCGCTGTCTCCATGTGTGGATTGTGAAGGTACGGCTTGACCGATTCGTCGTCATAGCCCTCGGCGCGGCGTTCCCGTGGCGCGCCGGTCACTACACGACGACGACAACGAGGGCGGGAGCTCCTCATGTTAACAACAACAACAACAACCTCATGTGGCGTAAGCCTACGAGCAAGTTAGGAGGGCGATGGGCGGTAGCCGCGAGGCACGCGCTCATGTGCTCTCCTGTTTTTTTTTTTTTTTTTGCTACAGCCACTGCACGAAGGTCGTGCCCAGTGCCTCAGGCCGGAGAAGCCAGGCGGTCGGCGCCAGGCACGCGCTCACGGGCACTTTGGGTTTTTCTACGCTATTGGGGAAGGGCTGGATTTTAATTTGCTGACGTACCCCACAAAAAGTATATTATATAAAAAAACAAGTATGTATAAAAGAACCCTGGGACTACCGCTTAAGTAATTACATTTTGCCTCAGATGTGCCTGGGATATGCCTAAAATGGGCCGCAGGGACAACTAGGCAAGACAACGCAAAAAATCACCCTGTTAAAATATGTTATAAACGACAAAACCCCCCCGCAAAAAATGTTCTCTTGCGTGTTTGCCAGGGTGTAAAAGTGTTAGGTATACTACAGTGAAATGTCGATATAACGAACTTCAGGGGACCGTGGAAAATTGCTCGTTATTCTGAAAGGTCGTTATAGTGAAAATCGCAAAATTTAAGAAAACAAATAGTATTTCAATGCCTAAAACGACCTACGTGTACAGCAGTGCATCCTTGGAGTCATTTTTCACAAAAAAAATGCACTAGTGACCATGAAACAATGCACGTTTATTCAAAGTGGTTGGCGATTTTCATCTAGCGAGAGTAGCACAAGCTTTCTAGCACGAAGGACTCAAACTCATACACATTCATGGGGAGTGAATCAGTGGCCTTGCGGTTTTTCCCCGGACATGTGCGGGGTTTTTGTATGCTGCCCATCACATCCGCAGTCGTCGCGTGCTCGTCGTAGTCTTCGAGTCCTGCTGCGGCACCCTCAGAGGCATCGTTGTTCATGCCATCCTCGCTGCCATATTCACTTCTTCATCCTGAACGCTCACGGTTTGGGCAATGTCCTCTGTTGTCAGCTCCGCTGATGTCCGTGAAGATCCAGCAAGCCACGTGAGCAGCGGCGGAACGTAGAAAAAGTTGGGGTGAGCGCGAATAGCGCGGCCGTGCCTTTCGGGACGGAGAAGGCTACCCATGCTTCATTTTTTCTCTTCTCCTCACCGTTTTTCTCCCTATTGCATCGGCTGCCGCATTCCGCGGAGCAAGTTACAAGACGTCCTCTTCTTCGCTGCGCTTTGCCGTGTCGTCTACTAGCACACTGCCCCGGTTGCCGCGATTGTTTAACGGACTTCTAAGAGTATCCATCCTTGAAAATATGAGTTCGTAGTATTGAGGTGTTGTTAACATGGCACGGAACTAAATAAAACGATCGTTATTTTCGCTATTCTGAAGTACGTTGTAGTGAAATAATTTTACATGAAAACTATAAGCAGTCGGCGTGGGATTTCTTAAACGCTCGTTAATCTGAAAAGTTTGTTAATGTGGTGTTCGTTGTACCGAGGTTTGACTGTATACACCCTCTGAAAGGGTGCTTTGTTGTGTTTTTTAAGAGTATAAGCGTGTCAGTTATAGACACTGACAATTTCTCTGGAGAGTGTAAATCACTGTCCGTGGGAGAGGCGTTTGTCTCCGATGAAGATGTTATTATGGCCCTCGTTAACATCTCGCTGACTGACCAAGGGAATGTTTTCCGCACGCTCCTTTGCTACACGGCTTCTCTACTTGTCGCACCCTTCCTAAGACATGAGCATTTTAGACTGCTCGAATTCTGTTTAGGACGCTAATTGAACAATGAAAATATAAAGATAACGAAATTCCCATTTGTATTAAAGTGAACCGAAGAGAGCACGCCACATAACCATCGAGCTCGATTTTTCGTAACGAACGGTCGAAACGACGCCGCGTCTTCAACGAGCGAAGGGAAAGCCCCTGAGCTTAAACACCTATGGCCGATTCCTCTCACATGTGCTGGAACACAATATCCACGCACGATTATTCAAACACATATACCAAACTGGTGCACTTCTCAACACCCTGGTTGGCTTTAGGACCGGACTCACCACCGAAGGTGTGCATCCCGAATTGCTCCACGGCATAATCCTCGTTCCTTCAAAGGTCGATGCAGCAACAATACTCGCACTAGACCTCACTAAAGCCTTTGATAGAGTATCCCATTTAGCTATACTTCGCAACTTGGAATCACTAGCTCCGGAACATCACACGTACAATTATGGCACAAACTTCTTTAAGGCTCCAACAGCAATATTACAGATTGGTGACATCACCTTGGGCACCATAACTTTTCTGTCTATAGGCACCCCACAAGGCGCAGTTCTGTCACCACTTCTTTTCAGTCTTGCTCTGCTAAACATCCCTCGGCAACTTGTGCAGGTTCCCAATTTACGACACAGCATCTACGCCGACAACATCACCCTGTGGGCGTAAAGGGGAAGTGATGGCCAAATCAAGCACACCCTTAAAACGGGTGCCCGAATCGTCGCTAACCAAGCTCGTCAGGTCGGGTTAGAATTCTCCCCAAACCAGTCACTACTCCTTGTCCTTCCAGCTAAATCGGGTGCAAATATGCCTCCGTGCACAAAAGCCCCGTTGGGAATGTGGAAGAGTGGGATGTGCCTTGCATGAAAACTCTGGGTCTTACTTTCCAGTGCAACCGCGCGGACACCTGCTTTATAACGCAATTAAAATATCAGGTAACTGCAACGAAGCAGAGAGTATCCGCCTCATACAGGCATTTCTAATAAGCCGCATTACATATTCTCTGCCGTACCTCAATCCTCCTCACGCAGAGTTGGCAAAAAATTGTCCGATTCGCCGGATATACAAGACGGGATTGCAGTTACCCCACAGCACCCCCACTGCCAGAATGGAACAACTGGGCATCTACAACGCTGCCGAAGAAATATTCAAGGCACATAGACCCAATTAATTTAAGCGCCTATCGACAACCCCCACTGGATGACAGATCATGCATAGATTAAATCTGCAAGTGCCGCTAATAACTGATGCCAAAGTCCCCATTCCCCAGAGCACTGATGCACAACTCTGCATCCGCCCTCTCCCACGCAACATGCACTCAGTGCACAACCAAACACTCAGGGAACAACGAGCACGGGCCTTGACTGAGAAATACCCCATTAAGCCGAGCATGCTTTATGTACACCTGACAGACTGCAGGTATCACAACGCGTACGCCGTGGCGGCAACATTCAGCTTTAGTTCTTCACCCTTCAGCTCTCTCAAATCGCACCCGTCTTCCGGCAACGGCGGAGGAAGCGACAATCGCCTTAGCACTAACGCAACGGCCAACCCTCACGATCATCATCTCTGATTCGAAAACAGCCATTCAAAACTTTGCCAGAAGTACCATCTCTCCCGAGGCACTCAAATTCTTATTAAAAGTTTCTCTTCAGACCCTGTAGAGCTGAACTGGGCTCGTGCCCACGCTGGGATGGATGACAACGAGGCAGCCAACAAAGCATCTCGAGAACTAACTGTCCGAGCAGAACCAAGCCTCGTCCCCGTACATGGATCCCCAAGCTGCTCGAGGCAGCTTGCTTAGCTGTCGGGAAATAACCGCATTACCGCCTCGCCCATCGCATATTCCCGCCTGCTCATCCTACCGTCTCTTACTCTGAAGTTCACTTTTGGCTCCTCAATCAAGCAAACACTGTTCCCTTTCGCACCAAAGTGCACCTAATTCACCCCACTCTGTATCAATCCCCCAACTGTCCCGTATGTTGCTTGAAAAACACTATCATTCATTCCATGAGGGCATGCAACAACGATCCCTTCCCATTAATCCCCACGACTGAGCAATGGGAGGCGGCGCTGGGTAGCTCCGACTCGCCTGTCCAGAAAAGTCTGACGGAACGGGCTGACTTGGTCACCGGCAAGCTGGAACTACCGGTCACCGCCCCCAACTAACTACGAAGTGCCACAAAGTTTATTTCTCTCTTCCACCAGCGAATGAGATTTGTGGCTCAGCTGGGTTAAAGGGGCCATAAAGACAAAATACAAGTGCTTTGTTCCGATAGCAATGATCCAAATTGTATCACGAACTTCGAACGAATGGTGGAGATATTAGACGAAACAGATGAAGCAGTGGCGACTCCCTGGTCACTTTCGGAAAACTTTCCATGACGTCACAGAATCTTGTTTGTGCGATTGGCGGCCACCGATCCCTGCCCATAACATGTCACTGCCGCGCGAAATTTGAATACTTCTAGCATTTTTTTTTCACTTAAAAACGCATTTCATTGCTGGAATACAGCTGATTAGGCTTCTGAAGCCCAGTTCTTTTTAATTGGGCAAACTTGTATTTGGTCTTCATGGCTACTTTGAGGGACACGTGTTGCAACGGCTGAAATTCTTCGGGAATGAAGGAAGAAATCCCTTTTGAAGGGACAGCGCCGATAAAGGCGCTGCCCGGTAAGAACCCCTTGTCTGGGAATCATGAATGCTCCACAAAGCGGCTTTGAAGTAAAACACAGACAGGAAACCTTTGTGTTCTTTGGTGTTTTTTTAACTGTAGGAAGCAAAAAACCTGCCGCAAAAAAAATTATAAGCCGGAAAACTCAGCGTTTCTTTCTTCATGAAAGAGCACACATATTAAAGAAGGAATTCCGAGCGCATTCACCTAGTGCCTTGGCTTTAATTTCCTTTGCCTCCTAAAAATTCTCCCGCTCGCCATTTGCTGCCCTGCCAAACTCTTGAAAATATATTTCTTTCGTCTACGAATAGGCTATTGTTCTCGGAGGGTTAAGTGATCGTTGCTCCGACATGAGAAGCCGACAGACTTCATTAAACGCTTCACTCTCTATTCTTCCGGACCTGTCTAATAAACTGGGAAACAGCGCTTTAAACGAGGACAGCGAAGAAGAAGACACAGACATCAGCGCTAGTGTCTGTGTCTTCTTCCTCACTGTCCTCCTTTAAAGCGCTGTTTCCCAGTTTAAATATGAACCAACTAGCCCAAACCCAAACTTTAGTTAGATTTCTGTCTAATAAACTTCGTTTTTGCCGCTGCGTAAGCCCAGAGTCCAGGCGTTAAACGGGTCTATCAGCAAATTACTTCCCCCAGTCGTCCTGTTTCAGGTTTTCAACGTCATGCCATCTCATACGGAGAAACTAAGGACAAAAAAAGATGTAAAGAGAACGGGTACCCAAATAGAACAGGGTGGTAGAGCAACGAGCGTTTGACAAATTCCTTCAGTCGTCTTCCAACTGGTTGGCGCATCTTGAAGCTTTGTGTAAAATACAAAGTCAAGCCGATGTTGGAGGAAATAAGGCGCACTTTTAACCAGCACCTAGCTCGGTAACCTAGTTCGGCTGTTAACGGCTCACTCTTTTGCGATGACAAAGTGTTCCTTTTTTTTAATTGCCCGATGATCAGACGGCTTGTTGTATGGTTCGGCGAGGTATGGCGTGGAGTCCAGCAAAGTTAAGTCTCAAAACAAAACTTAGTGCACAAAAAAAAGCAAGAAAGTTGGGGAAACCTGCAGAGCAGCAAAAGCAGAAAACACTCGACGGTGAAAATGATGAAAGGCAAATTACTTCCACCTGAGCGCCATCCCCCCCTTCTTGCGATCTGCCTCAATGATCATGATCATTAAGTGTAAAAATAAAAGAAAACACAAGCAAAAAACTGGCCAAAGAGCCATTAGGGTTACGAATAAAGAAGGAAGAAAAATAACACATCTAGGCGACGTGATCTGCAAATTGGGCGCGGAAGCAAGGTGTTTAATAAGGAATGAACAAATTCCCCCACGTGTGTACCGAAGGGGGCCTCCAGCGCAATGTGGTTGCTTGCTTGTTCTTCTTCGCGCGTTCCCCGATGCACCGCCTGCACTTCATTGTTTCCGCACGGTTCGCAGGCAGCGCGTTTTGGCGTTCTTGCGAACCCCGTGCGCGCGTCTCGCAAGGCCTGGAAGCGCCGGGCTCCACGGCCATTTTCCGAGCCCGTGGGAGCTCCGTCTCCGCAGTGGCGGGGCAACTCACTGGCTAATTAGCGAGACGCCGGTCGCTTCACTGGGGCACGTACCCGTGCGGCATCACTCGGTTTGGATTATGCTTTCGCTGCTGTGTCTAGTTCCGTGCACTTAGTTCTCTCTAATGCGAGAACACCGGCTCAGCGGTAGGGTTATCGCGAATGATCCCTCTTTGCAGGCGACTTCGCTTTTGATCCGCCAGTTTTTAGATGTATGATCCTCTCTAAGTCGCCTGTGGGCCGATATTCGGAAGCACGGTGTTTGGTCGATTTTGCGTGTTTTGTTTGTACCGTAGATGGATCGCGAAAGCCCGGAACACAGCGATTGCTTCGCCATTCACGAACATGGCTCTCGTGAGTTCGCATACCTGCACCACCTTGCCCTATACGCTGGACATAACGTTTGAGTCGCTTCCTGGCCGCCGTGGTGCTGCAGGAAACGAAAAGGCAGATGAAGCTGCTCGCAACGGCCTGGAAAGGCGTAAGGTGAGGAAGATTTTCCTAGCTACGCGTGTTGCCACAACAAAGAAGAAGGAAGTTCTTTCAACGAAACGAAACCGTCTCTGTACCCTTCCTGAAGCCCACCATGCCTCGCTAAGCCACAAGGATTCTTAGCTCAGGATGACGCTGGCAGGGGTATTTCCGCGCCCATTAAAGACGTATCGCCCACTGCGTCTCAGCGCAGCGCTCACAAAGCCATACCTTTCTTCACTTGCTCACACCTCGAAGCCTTACTCCGATAACTGCGGTTCGCTGAAAACCGTGGCGCAGTTGCTGTTGGAGTGCTCCGCATATATACAAAGTGCAGTCTTTTCAAAAACCTAGAGCACCTGAGCCTAAGGTCAATGACCTTGAAAGTGCTGCTTGGTCTATGGCCTTCCCCATCAGCTCAACGCAAAGGACTGGCGGCGTTGCTCGGTTATCCTCACGAGATTGGCGTCATTGGAGTGATTAAATGTTTAGAAAAACAGAACCTTCAGACTGCTTCATCGCACTACTGACACAAGCTGAACGTTTATATGGTTTGTTATTTTTCTGTGTAATTTTTTTCTTTCCTCTTTTTCCCTTCCACCGCCAACTAGCATGTCGGTTTTGAAACATCAAATATCTCGGCTTTCTTTTGTAATCAAAAGCATTCCCTTACTCTATCTTTCTCTGTCTCTCCTTATATATATATATATATATATATATATATATATATATATATATATATATATATATATATATATATATATATATATATATATATATATATATATATATATATATATATATTGTGACGTGGCAATGAAGGCACTGCTCGTAATAAAATGCATTACAGTCAAATACAAGCCGGTGGGCAAAGCAGATCGAATGTCCCCGGAACAGCGCGCACGTCCGCAAGGCAAGCAGCGTCGTCGTCGTCTCCCAAGGCTGTGTACCAGCTTGGCAGTGGCGCATATCCCTGAAGGAGAGGTTGGCCATAGCTTAGCACTTGGATTGCCAATCTGCCAAGGCCCGTGACATAACCTCCGGCGGCGAGAGCACCGACCCGGTGCAAACAACGGAACAAGGTCAGAAGCAGCCTGGATCGTGGGAGTGGTACGGCTTCAGACGGGAGACGTGCACAAGTTGCGACGTTGAATGAGATGACGGCGAAGGCGTGAGGGGTCCAATTTCGTAGGTCACGGGAGTTACCATGCGTAGGATGCGGTAAGGGCCCGTGAAACAACACAGCAGTTTTTCAGACAGGCCGACGTGGCGCGATGGGGTCCACAGGAGTACCAAAGTGCCAGGGGCGAAGTACACATCGCGATGGTGCTGGTCATAGCGGTCTTTCTGGGCTGTTTGTGCAGTCGATATCCTGGCGCGGGCAACCTGTCGGGCCAAATCAGTGTGCGCTACCGCGTCTCGTCCGTATTCGGTTGTGAATGTCCCCGAGTTAGGCAACACGGTGTCCAATGGTAAGGCAGGCTCTCGCCCAAAAAGAAGAAAGAAAGGGGAGTAGCCGGCAGCGTCGAGGCGAGAAAAATTATACGCAAACGTAACGTAGGGTAGTGGTACGTCCCAGTCGCGGTGGTCGGCGGACACGTACATGGCCAGCATATCCGTGAGCGTCTTGTTGAAGCGTTCAGTCAGCCCGTTTGTTTGCGGATGATAGGCGGTTGTAAGATTGTGCTTCGTACGGCAGGAACGGAGGAGGTCATCAATAACTTGGGACAAGAAGTACCGCCCACGATCCGTAAGCAGTTGACGAGGGGCCCCGTGGTGCAAGAACATCATGTAGGAGGAAGTCGGCTACGTCTGTGGCACAGCTGGTGGGGAGGGCACGCGTGATAGCGTAACGAGTAGCATAGTCCGTGGCGACAGCAATCCACTTGTTGCCCGACCGGGACAAGGGGAAAGGGCCGAGAAGGTCCACTCCTACAGGGTAGAATGGTTCTGTGGGAACATCAATTGGTTGAAGGGTGCCGGCTGGAAGCAAACGAGGTGTTTTTCGGCGTTGGCATAGATCACAAGCCGTGACGTATCGCCTCACGGACCGGTATAGGCCCGGCCAGTAAAAGCGCCGACGCACGCGGTCGTAAGTCCAAGCCACGCCAAGGTGACCAGCTGTGGGCGCGTCGTGAAGCTCGCGGAGGACGTCACAGTGGAGATGCTGAGGCAGTGCAAGTAGCTCGTCAGGCCCGTCCTCGCGAAAGTTTCGGCGGAACAAGATGCCATCACGAAGCATAAATTCACGCGTAGAAGGGTCGGCCGGCTTGGAGCTGAGGCGTTGGATGATCTTGTAAAGCGACGGATCACGGCGCTGATGGTCTGCAATGTTGAGCAAGTACGACAGAGCGAATACGCCGGGGTCGTCGTCATTGTCTCGAGGGTCAGGGGGGTCAACAGGGTGACGAGACAGGCAGTCCGCGTCCCTGTGCATGCGACCAGACTTGTAGAAGACCGAATAGTCGTATTTCTGTAGCCGTAATGCCCAACGACCAAGTCGTCCGGTGGGGTCCTTCAGAGTGGAAAGCCAGCATAACGCATGGTGATCCCTAACTACAGCGAATGTTTTGCCGTGCAAGTACGGACGGAACTTGCTGACAGCCCATACAAGTGCGAGGCATTCACGCTCAGTGATAGAATAGTTGCGTTCGGCGGGGTTTAAAAGGCGACTGGCATACGCTATCACTCTGGTGCCACCTGCTTGTCGCTGGATCAAGACAGCTCCTATGCCATGCCCACTTGCATCAGTACGAACTTCTGTCGGAGCCGTATCATCGAAATGGGCCAAAATTGGACAACGGGTCAGACGGTTAATGAGCGAGGAAAAAGCCGTGGCTTGTGCGGAGCCCTACGAGAACGAGGTATCGGTCTTCAGAAGATCAGTGAGCGGGCGGGCTATGTCAGCGAAGTTCTCGATGAAGCGGCGGAAGTAAGAGCATAGGCCAACAAAGCTGCGAACGTTCTTCGCAGATCGAGGGACAGGAAACTCTTTGACGGCGCGCACCTTGTCAGGGTTAGGTCGCACACCAGCAGCGTCCACTACATGTCCCAGGATCTTAAGTTGTTGGCCGCCGAAATGGCATTTGGACGCGTTGAGCTGGAGCCCGGCACGGCGGAAGATCGCAAGGATGTCCGACAGACGTTGAAGATGTGTCTCGAATGTTGGGGCAAACACGATGACGTCATCCAAGTAGCAGATGCACGTCGACCACTTGAAACCGCGCAAAGGTGAATCGATTATCCTTTCGAAGGTCGCAGGTGCATTACAAAGACCGAACGGCATGACCTTGAATTGGTACAAGCCGTCCGGTGTAACGAAAGCGGTCTTCTCGCGATCCATGGCGTCAACAGCAGTCTGCCAATATTCAGATCGTAGGTCGATCGACGAGAAATAGGACGCACCGTGAAGGCAATCGAGGGCATCATCTATTCGAGGGAGCGGGTAAATGTCCTTCTTAGTGATTTTATTCAAATGCCGGTAGTCAACGCAGAAGCGCCACGAACCATCTTTCTTTTTCACCAAGACGACTGGTGATGCCCACGGACTTGAAGAAGGTTCAATGACGTCCTTGTTCAGCATTTTCTGTACCTCGGTTTGGATCATTGCCCATTCCGTTTGAGACACCCGATATGGTCGCCGGTGTATAGGGGCCGCATCACCGGTGTTGATGCGATGCGTTACCTCCGAAGTCTGGCCTAACGGACGGTCGTCCAAATCAAAGATGTCCCGGTAGGATGCCAGTAGCTCGTGCAGTTGGCGAGCTTGTGAGGCGGAAAGGTCCGACGACATCATCTTTGTTAAGTCATCGGAGGTCGGTGGATGATCTTTCGGACCGTCGGGAGCACTTGGAGGGACATCAGGGGACACAGAAGAGAGCTGGCATCCATCGAGCGGACAAACAGTGGCCAGTGACATTCCCTGTGAAAGAACTTGGTAGGAACGACCAATATTCAAGAACGGCAAACTTATTCGATTTTGTGTGACCGTGACGACTGTATGAGGAAGCGCCACGTTGTGCTGCAAGAGAACGTCAGTAAAAGGGGAAACCATGTACTCGCCGTCCGGGACAGGTGGGCAGGGGGACAAAGGAGCGTAGGTTATGGCTTTTGGAGCTAATCGTAGGTGTTCGGCAGAGCATAGACGGTGATAAGGTTCAGTTTCGGCAACAGGACCAATCGGCAGGTCAAGACGGAGGATGCCGGACGCGCAGTCTATGAGGGCGGCGTGGTCAGTAAGAAAGTCGAGGCCCAGAATAATGTCATGAGGGCATGCGTCCAAGACGGTGAATTGAACTGGTATTTTGTGTCCTGTGATGCCAACTCGAGCTGTGCAGAGACCTGCTACGGTGGGTGTCCGGCCGTCGGCGACTCGTACAATGTTGGAGGGAGCAGGCGTCATAACTTTGTGCAGGCGGCGGCGAAGGGGCGAGCTCATAACTGAAATGTTCGCACCGGTGTCTATCAGGGCGTCGACACGAATACCATCAGTATCAATTTCCAAGAGATTGTGTTTCGTCGTATTAGTGAAGAGAGGATTTTCGGGCCAGGTCGGAAATGCAGCATCACCTCCGGTAGCTGCATGAGCTAGTTTCCCGGGGAGGTAGCGGCGTAAGAAGCAGGCGGAGAGGGGCGGCGGGGTTGAGGCGAACGAGACTGGCGACGTTGTGGGGACGGGGAACGGCCAAAACGGGTGGTCAGGGAACTGCCGGAAACGTCACGCTGCTGGTAACCAGGCATGAATTGGTGGGTCCTGTCGCTGGTATAGCTTCTATCAGGAAACCTTGGCTGCGGCGGCGACGACCAGCGGTAACGGCAGTAGCGAGACACATGCCCGACGCGCGAACCATTGAAGCAAATTGGCCGGTTGTCAGCGGTACGCCATTCGGTAGGGCTGCGACGGCGGTAACGGGGTGGGGCGTCGTAACGGCTGGGCATTCCGCTCCGTGCGAAGGGAGTGGAGGAGCTTGCAAGAGCATGCGAGCACGTCAGAGAACACACAGGGTGAATTCCCAGGTTGGCAACTTCTTCACGCAGGACTGCCTGGATGAGTGCAACAGTCGGGGCATTTCGGGCATGGTCGTATTGAGATGGGATAGAAGGAACCATAGCCTCTAATTCGCGGCGCACTATCGTCGTCAGAGGGTCGGTATGAGTCGGCAGGTCTGCATCCGCACACGACGATGTTGCCACGGTGTGGAGGAGGCGGGTGAACGAGTGCGCTACGCGACGACACTTTGCTTCTTCAAACCTGCGGCATTCCTTCAAGACGGAATCAACGGAGGAGCACTCTTTGCAAATCAGCAAATTAAAAGCATCGCCCGCAATGCCCTTAAGGATGTGCCCAACCTTGTCAGACTCGTGCATGCTGGGGTCTACTTTTGAGCAGAGCGCCAAAACGTCCAGAATGTAAGCCACGTACGACTCGGTGGATGACTCGACGCGAGAGGAGAGGTCTTTGCGGCAAGCTGGCGCGCCACGGAGTTACCGAACAAATCGCGCATTTCCTGCTTGCACTGATCCCAACTGGTCAGCCTGGACTGGTTGGTTTGGAACCACACCAGAGCGGGTTTTTTCAGATTTAAGGGTAAATTTGCTAACATGAAAGTGTCATCCCACCGGTTGTGGGTACTGACGCGCTCCTACATGCTGAGCCATTGATCAATGTCCTCATCGTCAGCGCCAGAGAAAAGGCCAGGGTCGCGAGGTGGGGAGACAATGACTATCGGGTTGGGGGATGCAGGCTCACGGGTTGGTGGCATCGTCCCGCGATGGGTGTGACGTCTTGACCAAAGCTCCGTGTTGTGCCAAGACTGGCGGGACAGAGGTAGGGAAGTTGCACCTCCACCACAAGATGTGACGTGGCAATGAAGGCACTACTCGTACGAAAATGTATTACAGTCAAATACAAGCCGGTGGGCAAAGGAGATCGAATGTCCCCGGAACAGCGCGCACGTCCGCAAGGCAAGCAGCGTCGTCGTCGTCTCCCAAGGCTGTGTACCAGCTTGGCAGTGGCGCATATCCCTGAAGGAGAGGTTGGCCATAGCTTAGCACTTGGATTGCCAATCTGCCAAGGCCCGTAACAATATATATATATATATAAATACCGTAGAGCGAACAGACGAACGGGTAACAAACAAGCTTTATTGACGTTTTGGCCTCGGACAGGCCTTCGTGATCGTGATTCATACATCACCATAAAAATAGAAAAATGTGAACTCTGGCATAATTTTTTACAACGTGCGCTTCATGCTCAATGCATGTAGCATCAGCTTTACGTTGGAACATGCATTGATTCAGCGTCGTGTAGCGGTAACGTTTTGGAGCGCGCTTCCGAAACAGGCGGCGAGTTAGCTGCTGGAGAAGACCCTCTTCTAAAACTTACCGCGCGGCGTTTGGGGTTCTCTACACCAACCTCACAGTTTGGTTTCCGGAAGGGCGTGCTGGACTGGAGGAACTACTATCAGAACGCACCGCCAAATTTATTTCACCAGAATTATCGCGTTCTTTTTATTTCATGCAAACAGCGCCAATGCCACAGGGACAGGCCGAAACGTCAATAAAGTTTGTTTGTTACTCGTTCGTATGTTGGCTATATATATATATATATATATATATATATATATATATATATATATATATATATATATATATATATATATATACAGAAAGATAGGTCGGCAGTCTACAATTCCAAAGGAGGCATAGGGGTGTGGTTAGGCTCTTTTCTGTTTCACTACGGTTAATTAAGTACACATTATTTTTTTTAAATATACAGAAGAAAGAAAGAAAAACACGCGCCCAGAGTGGGGACCGAACCCACGCCTTTCGATTACATGTCGAATGCCTTACCAATTCGGCTATCTGGGCTACTGTGTTCTCCTTCACTTTCTGGGCTATTTATATTCACTAGAAGTGTATCTGACGCTTGAGGGTGGTAGCCAGCGCCACTCTGACTACACGGGGAGAAGGGGCCCTTCTCTTCAACCCCCGGGGCGTGACTCCAACGTCTACAGCCTGTCATGAGCGGGTTACTGGCGGGAAGCCCTCTTATGCTACCTAGGCATCAAGGCTGCCAGAACCGAGACCCTCGCTATGCTTTCGCAGAATAATATAGTAAGGAAATGGGGGGCTCGTTGAGGAAATACAGAAAGATAGGTCGGCACTCTACAATGCCAAGGGAGGCATAGGGGTGTGGTTAGGCTCTTTTCTTTTTCACTACGGTTAATTAAGTAAACATTATTTTTTTAAATATACAGAAGAAAGAATGAAAAACACGCGCCCAGAGTGGGGACAGAACCCACGCCTTTCGATTACATGTCGAATGCCTTACCAATTCGGCTATCTGGGCGACTGTGTTCTCCTTCACTTTATGGGCTATTTATATTTACTAGAAGTGTATCTGACGCTTGAGGGTGGTAGCCAGCGCCACTGTGACTACACGGGGAGAAGGGGCCCTTCTTTTCAACCCCCGGTGCGTGAGTCGAACGTCTACAGCCTGTCATGAGCGGGTTACTGGCGGGAAGCCCTCTTATGCTACCTAGGCATCAAGGCTGCCAGAACCGAGACCCTCGCTGTGCTTTCGCAGCATAATATAGTAAGGAAATGAGGGGCTCGTTGAGGAAATACAGAAAGATAGGTCGGCAGTCTACAATGCCAAAGGAGGCATAGGGGTGTGGTGAGGCTCTTTTCTTTTTCACTACGGTTATTTAAGTAAACATTATTTTTTTACATATACAGAAGAAAGAAAGAAAAACACGCGCCCAGAGTGGGGAGCAACCATGCCTTTCGATTACATGTCGAATGCCTTACCAATTCGGCTATCTGGGCGACTGTGTTCTCCTTCACTTTCTGGGCTATTTATATATACTAGAAGGGTATCTGACGCTTGAGGGTGGTAGCCAGCGCCACTCTGACTACACGGGGAGAAGGGGCCCTTCTTTTCAACCCCCGGGGCGTGACTCGAACGTCTACAGCCTGTCATGAGCGGGTTACTGGCGGGAAGCCCTCTTATGCTACCTAGGCATCAAGGCTGCCAGAACCGAGACCCTCGCTATGCTTTCGCAGAATAATATAGTCAGAAAATGAGGGGCTCGTTGAGGAAATACAGAAAGATAGGTCGGCAGTCTACAATGCCAAAGGAGGCATAGGGGTGTGGTTAGGCTCTTTTCTTAGGCTCCTAGTAAATATAAATAGCCCAGAAAGTGAAGGAGAACACAGTCGCCCAGATAGCGGAATTGGTAAGGCATTCGACGTGTAAACGAAAGGCGTGGGTTCGGTCCGCACACTGGGCGCGTGTTTTTCTTTCTTTCTTCTGTATATTTAAAAAAATAATGTTTACTTAACCGTAGTGAAAAAGAAAAGAGCCTAACCACACCTCTATGCCTCCTTTGGCATTGTAGACTGCCGACCTATCGTTCTGTATTTCCTCAACGAGCCCCTCATTCCCTTACTATATTATTCTGCGAAAGCATAGCGAGGGTCTCGGTTCTGGCAGCCTTGATGCCTAGGTAGCATAAGAGGGCTTCCCGCCAGAAACCCGCTCATGACAGGCTGTAGACGTTCGAGTCACGCCCCGGGTGTTGAAAAGAAGGGCCCCTTCACCCCGTGTAGTCAGAGTGGCGCTGGCTACCACCCTCAAGCGTCAGATACACTTCTAGTAAATATAAATAGCCCAGAAAGTGAAGGAGAACACAGTCGCCCAGATACCCGAATTGGTAAGGCATTCGACATGTAATCGAAAGGCGTGGGTTCGGCCCCCACTCTGGGCGCGTGTTTTTCTTTATTTCTTCTGTATATTTAAAAAAAATAATGTTTACTTAATAACCGTAGTGAAAAAGAAAAGAGCCTAACCACACCCCTATGCCTCCTTTGGCATTGTAGACTGCCGACCTATCTTTCTGTATTTCCTCAACGAGCCCCTCATTCCCTTACTATATTATTCTGCGAAAGCATAGCGAGGGTCTCGGTTCTGGCAGCCTTGATGCCTAGGTAGCATAAGAGGGCTTCCCGCCAGTAACCCGCTCATGACAGGCTGTAGACGTTCGTGTCACGCCCCGGGGGTTGAAAAGAAGGGCCCCTTCTCCCCGTGTAGTCACAGTGGCGCTGGCTACCACCTTCAAGCGTCAGATACACTTCTAGTAAATATAAATAGCCCAGAAAGGTAAGGAGAACACAGTCGCCCAGATAGCCGAATTGGTAAGGCATTCGACATGTAATCGAAAGGCGTGGGTTCGGTCCCCACTCTGGGGGCGTGTTTTTCTTTCTTTCTTCTGTATATTTAACAAAAATAGTGTTTACTTAATTAACCGTAGTGAAAAAGAAAAGAGCCTAACCACACCCCTATGCCTCCTTTGGCATTGTAGACTGCCGACCTATCTTTCTGTATTTCCTCAACGAGCCCCTCATTTCCTTACTATATATATATTTCGGAGACTTTATTTCCAACGTTTCGACCTGAGACAGGTCTTCCTCAGGTCTTCCTGAGGAAGACCTGTCTCAGTTCGAAACGTTGGAAATAAAGTCTCCGAAGAGCGTACTTCTACTTTGTGCGTATTCCTGCAGCAACTAAGGACTCCACTTCACGACTATATATATATATATATATATATATATATATATATATATATATATATATATATATACACGAAGTAAAAGTACGCTCTTCGGAGACGGCATGTGCTTTGTAGTTTTCCCCCTCTTGGAGACGCCGCCGGACGTTTTTCGGGCTTTCGCCACCTATGGGCTTGTCGCATTTCTTATCATCCGCACCACTCGCGTTTATGCAGTATGGTCTGTATAATCGTGAGCCGCCGCGTCCCCCCTTTTTTATTTGCTTGGTTTTTCTTGTTTGTTTGTTTTGGGCCGTCTTTTTTGCTTGCCTTTAGCAGAATAAGCTCTCTATGGTGTGTGTGGTCATTTGTGTATTGTTTCCCATGTTGGTTGTGTTTCGGGGCGGCGCCCTAACCCTGAGTCCGTACGATTTTTTCCCAAAACTTTTATTTCTGAAGAAGACCTGCATCAGGTCGAAACGTTGAAATAAAGTCCCCGTAAAGTGTACTTTTACTTTGTGCGTATTCCTGCAGCAACTAAGGACTATACTTCCATGTGGTAGATAATTGAAACAGATAAAGAATTTCGAAAGAAAGAAAGTGGAGAAAAAATGCCTGCCGGGTGGGATCCGAACCCACGACCTCCAGAATACCGGTCTGGTGCGATAAGCACTACGCTACCAGCGGGGCTATTTTTCCCCTCCACTTTCAGATTGATTAATTGTAGGGTTTAACGCGCCGACGCAACGCAGGCGATGAGGCGCGCCGTAGTGGAGGGTTCCGGATTAATTTTGACCACCTGGGGATCTTTAACGTGCGCCGAAATCTCGTACACACGGGCGTTTTTGCTTTTCGCCTCCATCAGAAAAGCGACCGCCACGGCCGGGAATCGAACCCGCGACCTCGTGCTCAGCCCTCCACTTTCAGGGGTATTTATGTCAACGTAATTTTTTCCTATGCTTGGGGTTACATTTTAAAAAATACAATGACATGAATACCCCAGAAAGTGGAGGGGAAAAATAGCCCCGTTGGTAGCGTAGTGGTTACCGCACCAGCCGGTATTCTGGAGGTCGTGGGTTCGGATCCCACCCGGCGGGCACTTTTTCTCCACTTTGTTTCTTTCTTTCGAAATTCTTTATCCGTTTCAATTACCTACCACATCGTCCCCTTTGTTTCCGAGGTTGTCTTGACTGCCAACCCTTATTTCTGTCCCATTTCAACGAGCCCCTCATTTCCTATTCTGAATCGCTATATATATATATATGTATAAATAAATAAATAAATAAATAAATAAATAAATAAATAAATAAATATATATGTAGATGTCAGAATGGGAAATGGGGGCCTCGTTGAATAAGGGTAGGCAGTCAAGAAAGTCAAGGGATAATATGGTAGGTCATTTATCCTTGAAACAGAGACACAGTTTTTTGACAAACAGAAAAAAGTGGAGCAAAACATGCCCACCGTATAGGATCGGAAACCGTGACCTGCACAATACGCATCTGGTGCGACCACCACAACGCTACCCGCGCGGCCGCGCTCCTCTCCACTTTCTCGATCATTTTTTGTTTCAGTAATTGTTTCCTGCAATTCATGTCCCCTTGAAAAGAAGGTCTCCTCCTCCCTGAGTAGTGGGAGTGGCACTGGCTACCACCCCCGAACTGACTACCACACCCTTGGTAAGGCTGGATGCCATGCTGCCACTCAAGTTTTTTTTGGTTTATGCCCTTAATGAAATATTAACGTTTCGTTTATGATTTTATTCCGGCCCATTTCCTCTTTGTTTCCATTTTCGGTTTCAGTTTTTGTTTTGTCCAAGAGCATGACTGAAAGTAGGTTCCCCTCATTCTCTCTGTTTCAGGAAAACACCTTAAGCTAATCACCCAGCGGCTGTGGAGCACCAGGCATCCTCACTGTGTCATGAGGTTGCCTCGTCGAGTTCAGAACCTGGCTCGGTGGAAGGCATCGGAATGGAAGCATTGGCTTCTCATGGGGCAAGACCACTGGACAAATAGCTAAGTTGTAAGGCGCTGCCCACATTCTGCCGGATTAAGAATTGTCTACTCGATGGCCGGTTCCCATGAATAGCAAGCCTTGCAAATGTACTGTTTTTTCAAGGATCCAGGTGATCTGAGGCATTGGCGTAGCCAGTGGGGAAGGGGGATGGAGGGTTCGGTGCCATAACACCGGCGTAATTTCATGCAAGCAGAAGACATATATTGTTTCGGTATGAGGCGCGCAGTCTCTGTTATTGTTTGTTGGCATATAACACCCTTCCTACCCCCCCCCCCTGAAAAATATATTTCTGGCTATGCCACTTATCTGAGGGGCTGGTGGAGGGCGTTGCAAATGCACTCCCAGATCCAGAACAAAGTTTACCAAAAAAGGAATATTGTTTTCAAATGCTCTTGCAATGTTTTAGTTAGACAATTTTGGAACCCCAGAAAAAGAGTACGTAAAAAAATTAACACAATGCATGGTATAATGTGACACTAAACTTGACATACTTTCCGCGTCACAAAACTTTTGCGCAAATCTTTGCTTGCAACAGTTTTGCAAATGTGCATTTAAATCCAAGTAATCTGTGATGGGACTTATAGCCGTTAAGATCTTGTCTGTCTACATGTCGTCAGTACTGTTTAGGCAAAAGCCATTAATCTCATGATAAAATGATTCATGAGATGTTTAATGTATAGGTACTAACATTGGAGATGAAAAATGAAACTGTGCATATTATGTGCCTGATTACACCCTCATATTATAATTAGAACTATTGTATGTGTGATGATAGAGGTTATCTAGGCACACGTTTTACTAGCGGTGAGAGAGGAAGGTTCGGAACTCATACGTAGGTGTAAGTATTTCCTTGATTTTGGTGTATTCTAGCTCACTTTCCTTGTTGAACATCAAAATTCAGCCTTGAAAGTGCTTTTCTATTAATCGCTTATCTCACTACATTGGAACATATAGGGTCAATCTTTCTCGGGTTTAGTAGTTTACCCTACGTGCATTCGAATTAGCATGCTTTTTTATGCATAAGCTTTTGTAAAGCTTGCCAAGACTAAATTGTACAGTTAAAATTAAGAAGGCTTTGATCTATTGTAGCTTATCCCTTGCTTTAAGTAGCCTTGATAAAAAGGCAGGCATATATGTGTATACAAAGTAACTACTTAGGTTTGTTTAGGCTTTTCTTGCATTTATAAGGCGTGGAGAAAGCTTACAAGTTCTGGAAGTAACTGCTAATTGGGAACACGTTTTGTTCCAAAAATGTCTCCTTCCCTCCACTTTTTGTAGCGTGAGCTATGAGCAGTTTCGCGTGGCTCCTGGAGAGCCGTGCTGTGTATGGGCTAGGAGTAGTGACGTCTCACGGCGCACAGCTGGCGTGCAGGAGCCGCCGCCGCCGCGACTGGACTGGACTGGACTGTATTGGGTTGGGTTGGGTTGGGTTGGACTGAATTGGATTGTATTGAATTGGAAATTGTTTTAGCAGCAGTAAGCACGATAATCATCTAATCCTAGATAACCAGGAAACCTAAGAATAGCCATCTTAACCTTAGCTTACGCTACGTATATCTTGGCATAGCTGAACTAAGCCACTGCTAATTTTTTTTTCAGGGCGCCTCATGTCTGCATTCGTGCGACGCTGTGAAGCACTGTATGGGCCTACAGCAGCAACCTTCACTGTCCGCCAGCTGCTGAACCTAAACGACTATGTTTGTAACTTAGGGCCGCTCTAGGCCAAGTGAGCATTTGTGTTTGAGAGCGGACAGGGGAAAATATCAAAGTCGGTGATAGCTTCCAATGGCCTGCCACGCTAGATCGTGGAGCGGGTGGCCATGCTCCAACCGTTAGAACTGTACATCACAACCCCAGGCCTCTCGGTAGACGAAAAGGAAGCTTGTGAGCTTTTTAATGGACACACACGTGTCTCAAATGCAGTGCAGGATGTAAATGCAACGCTCCTGAGCCTTAACAGGCAGGCTTTCCTAACAGCCACTGAAGCACAGGTTTTAAGTGAGGCTGGGTTGAGTGATGCGAAGGTGTATGCGATGTATGACAAGCTTTTACGTCAAAAATAACTCTGCCACATCACGCTCTTTAATTAGGCGGCCCACAAAAAGCGACACGACGTTTTTTGAAGCGACTGAGAAAAAAATAGTGCATGTCCCCACAATGGAGGGGCACACCTGCTTACTTTTGTGCCGGGAAGTACTGTTTCTGAACAAAACAAGCTATCCCTAACACATCAAACCATGTTTTTGTCGCAAAACGATGTGCCAGCAATTCGAAACCCTTTAATATTCTGCGCAGCTGTGTTTTTATTGCGTTTAGCTGGGAAGAAAGGCCTTCCTCTTTCTCATGCCAAACATGACCGAGCGGGACTAAGGAACTGTGAAGGACAGTAAAAGGCGATTAAGACAAAAAACAAGTTTGTTGGACTTAAAATATTTCGTGCTTTATAGTGCCCAAAGTGCTTTTCCAGAAAAAACGATGCCTTATTAACTTAGAAGAACAAATTAGACCACAATTTCAATGTTACCACTGCATTGTGGTTTTTGTGACGTCGCAAATGACGTATCGCGGGAAAGCACTTTAAACGAACGTTAGTGTTTTGACTGAAGCTGCCGCCATTGCCAAGAACATGTCTTTTGTTAACCTGGTTACCATCTTCCTTCATAGATGGTGCAACGATACCGTTCAAGGACCTTTATTCGCAAGCTTTCTTTCTGACTTTACTTGTCATTGTTACGGTTGATAGTAATTGTGTTGTGAAACATTGGGTATTACTCGAAAGGCAGATTAATGTAAGAGTGAAGGGACATCTGTATGCCATTCTACTATGTTGGCACATACCCCCCCCCCCCCCTTCCCCCTGAAAAATATATTTCTGGCTATGCCACTCATCTGAGGGCCTGGTGGAGGGCGTTGAAAATGCACCCCCAGATTCAGAACAAAGTTTACCAAAAAAGGGCTACTCTTTTCAAATGCTCTTGCAATGTTTTAGTTAAGCAATTTTGGTTGCAATTTTTCTTCTACTGTGATCTGTTTGAACGATGGCTTTTCCTAGTTGAGAACTCTTGACTGCTTTGAGCTGTGTGCTTGCAATTTTAATTTCCCTTTGATTGATGTATTATTGGTAGCATCATGGTTGCCTGTTACACAACGCGTAGTTGTGATAAGTGGCAGTGTATATCTGGTGGTTAGTTACTGTAACAAATAGTTTGTAGTGCACTGTGTGCGTCTCTGTGTTTTTGCAGCTATTTTGAACATTTCAATGTATGTTGGGCCACGTTGTATTTGCCCTATTACAATAATTTTACTAGTGGCTTTCATGCGAACGACATAACTTCGAAGTGCAGCCGCTGTAAACGAATAAACACTCAAAACAACAAGTAAGGTAGGAACTGGGTTCAAGAAAAATATAGTAAAATCTACAAGCACACCTGGTGAAATAAACATTTTCCCAATTTGTGGCTTTGGCTTTGTCCTTTTTCTCAGTGTTGCAGCAAAAATCAAGAGAGCATTTGAGAACTATAATTCTATTAAAGCAAATTCATGTTCATCTAATCAACTTTCGTCATGAACTCATACCCTCTAATATATGCCCTGTTGCGAAATAAACCCTCTCAAAGAAAGTATTGCGGCTACGTTGTTTTTTTGAGCAAAAAGCTGAACAGTCAGGTAGCATTCACTGCTTTAACGACTCCTTCAACAGCTTATGTGACTCCCGTACAAAAATATGCAAGGAAAGGGGACGTGTTTGTTGATGTATCCAAATTTGAGTGGTGAGTGGAATGGGGAGAATGAACTGCTTTGCTATTTCTCTTCATGTTTCATACCTCTTCAAAGCTCTCGGCCCTGCTTTGATTGTTGCTCACCTTGCCCATGCAAGCATATAATTTTTTAGAACAAGGGTTCCTCCTCGTCAAAATCATCTTGATTACTTCCAATGAATCGATTGTTGATTTGAAAGGACCACAAACCAGTAGTAAGCATTGTGCATAGTATGTTGAGACAAATTATTTCTACAGTTACTCACAGCATGCATGCATACAATCATGAATGCATTGCTGGGCCGAATTTAGCAAATCCTGCATGGTGTTATAATTTGACGTATCTCGATAATTAAATGAACGCTCTGTTGGTTGAAGGCCAATTGAAGAGGCATGCATACAGTGAAAGAAAAGAGGAATTAAGAGTGAAAAATTCATTTCGTAAAGAAACCATGCGAATATTTCCGTAAAAAACAGGCTCCTGTTTATATTGAATGCCTGTAGGCGTGCCTCTGTGTTGTTCAGTGGAAAAAGTCATGTTCAACGATATTGATATTTGTTTGAATTGTCGACTGGCAGCGAGCAGTATCAACAGAACTGTAGCTAGGTGGGCAATTCGGAGTCGATATTGTGTGAGCGGAAGCGGCGTGGCAGAAATGAAGGGAGAGTGAGGTACACACATGGACGGCCATTGGACTAAGAGCTAACATTTATCAGGTAGAGAGAGAAAATCCTCTATTGGAGGCAAGGGGGGTTCCAGAACTGTGGGGGAAGTGTGCTGAAGGACGGGGTAAGGTAAAGTGGGCTCTATAGATTCGGAAGGGTTTTTGTATTGTTGTGAATCTTCTGGAAGTTTTTTGACAAGCCCCTTAGAAAGCGGGGAGCCGACCCACCCGTCGTTCTAAACTGCTCGTGAAAGACCGCTTGAGAGTTTGAACAGTGCAATTGCAATGAACAGTGCAGTGCAATGAACAGTTCACGTAGTGAGGGTTTATGGGTATCATGGGATTGTTGGGAGGAGGGATTTTGACAGTCGACTTAGGGTGAAACCAAATGAGGTGGCGGAGACCAACTTTTGTTTGGCGGGGAGGGGGGGGGGGCACTGTTTGCAACACGGTGCAGTGGCAGGCGCGTACCGTTTGCGTAGGATTTTTGGTGGATGGGTCGATGGCATATTGCTTTTGTAACGGACAACTCAGCAAATAGCTGGTGGACTAAACTCCGAAGAGCTAGCTATATGTCTTTGAAGTTTAGGTCGAAAAGCGATGAGACGTGACGTTTTTGAAGCGGATCGGGTGTCTTTTTTCTTTATTGTAACAACCTACCTGGACCGCTGGGGATATGAGGCGTCGAAGGAGGGCGTCGATGCTGTGGAAACAAACGACATATTCCACGCAAACTCTCCTGCGGAGCTGCGTGAGGTGCCCGATTTCCCAGGTAAGAGGATCCGCTCACGTTGATCTAGGGCTCGAGCCGTTTCGGTGGAGTGCGGTCATCTGGGGAACGTTGTCATGTCCCAGTAGCTATATTTGGAAGATGCGTGCGTACTAGTTTCCAACCATCAAATGAATCGGTTCGGATACTGATTTGCGTCCGCAGCAATTGCTCAGATCGGGCTAATCGTGAGGCAGTCCAAAGCGGCCGGCGATCGCTCATAAAGTTCTGCTTCAGTTGCAGTTCGTAGCATGCGGAATATGTAATGCAGATGGGATGCATTGTTGAATGGTACGTTGTGACAAATGAGAAACAGCTCGGCCGCGCGCCCGGCATTTCAGTTTTAATTGTGATGCTCAGCAAATGCATTCTTGTAGCGCCGCGAGTTAGGCCAACGTATATATGTTCAGAACGCCCATTTGCGCTAGCGGTTGAAGTGGTTGAATACGCAACCAACCACTGTCTCAGCTTTCACAAGACAAAATAGAATTCGTTCCAGGCTCTTAATAAATTTAATGACCCGTAGCCAGTGCCAAGGAAATTGCTAGGGCGGCGCGGTCACTGTGTTTTTCTTCTCGGCGTCTGGTTTCCGAGGGCTGGTTACACTCAAGAACTAGGCTATGAACTCGAGTGAGAGAGACAGAGTGTGGTGGTTCCATTTTAGGAAGGGGAAAAGAAATGAACTGGGTATATTGATCTCACCTGGGAGTTCACCTGCATTCAACCCGGTTTGGGAGGGAGGGAATAGTTGGATAAATAGAGTAGGAAAGCGATCGAGGAAAGAGTAAAAAGCAACGTTCTACTGTGGTCGATTCCGTCGCACACAACACACCTCAAACACTGCTGATTGGCGTCAGGCTGCGTCCGGGAGACAAAAACCTCTATGGAAACGGTGAAGCGTAGAGGAGAGCTTTTTGTGACTAGGAGCGTAGTCTGCGGTGGTTCCGACGTCTTCGGAGTTCGATGGAATACAGCGTGGCTGACAGGCGGGTGCTGAGGAGCGGGAGCTCGAACACGAGCGAGGAAGCGTCCAGGAGGCAGAGACGGCAAAACAATTAACTGCGTGTACCTGCGGTCAGCGGTTTTAGCGCAACGCCAAGGAGCAAAAAGTGTCCCCAGACGCATTGCCCCTGGGTATACAGTAGGCAGTTCTCCACTGCACTCTCAGGCAAAAAGGACTAAAAGTTCGCCTTCTGGGACACTAACGGCCTTTGTCATAATCATTACTCCCTTTGGGGACGAAATGTGAGCGGACTAACGGTTATTCCGCCAACCGGTTGGTCCTTTCCGATACTCCTCAAGGACGAACTGCAGAACGAGAGCCGCAATACAAAAAAAAAGCACCAGCAGGAATTGAACCACTGACTCCCGCAAGAACACCTGAGCAATCCAATACGCTACTACTTTGCTGCTTCGGTACTCGCAGGACCCACGACGTTCACGTATGATGGCACGCATTGGGCCTCCACGTGACCAAAGGGTCGGCACCGTTAGCACTTCGGGACTTGGCACTGACTGCGGACATTACCTTCGCGGATGCACCGCAGACACTGCATACGTCTTCCCGGCGCAACAACCAGGGCCACCCCCCCGGCTACGCGAATTTGGTGCGGCAGGTCGCCGAGCTTCAGCCCCGTGTTGAGCTTGAGAAGCATCGTCCTTCACCCCGAAAGCTCGTCACCGCTTCCATGTTATCTCGTTTACACGGCCGTAGTTCACGAATGCGGCACGAATGTCCTCAGTGCAACGCCGTTCAAAAGCCAGTGCATCTTAACCCTAACCTCCTAGCTTTGCGGATCGACGAAAAGGCAGCGGCGTCCCTCCACTTGTAAGTCGCCAGCTTCCAGCATCTTCCTCGTTGCTTCAGGACCGCTGAAGTTAACGGCCCAGTCGTGGTTTTATTTCGTACGCCGCCAAGGCAACAACCTCGGGCTCCCGGAAATACTCGAAGCGGTACGGTCGTCATCGTACGTCGGCTTGTAGAAAACGGTATTAAGATATATTTATTCATTTTATTTATTTATTCTGTTTATTTATTTATTTATTTATTTATTTGTTTATTTATTTATTTATTTATTTATTTATTTATTTATTTATTTATTTATTTATTTATTGCACCCTCAACGCCCGGGTAGGGCGTTACAGAGTGGAGTGGGTGTGAGGACTGCATATAAGGTACAGGAGAAATAAATGCAACAGCAGAATGAATGATTACACGACTGAAAAGGCAATACGCGTGCAGAAGAATACAGAGCACCTTGGTGCCAAAACAAATCACACCAACAATAAAGAAAACTAGGACACTGGTTGCAAAGGCATAAAAAAAGACACGCACATGCGCAGAAATGTACAATTCAAAGGCGATATTAATAGACTAACAATAAAAATACGCGCCCGTAATACAACGAATAGCATATTCAGCGTCGCGACATATTGTTACGAGGCGAGGATGCCGTAGACAAATGTATTTGCAATACTCAAAACGCAAGAGGCTGGGTGCCGCTGGTACACACTGAGGGAAGCACAACCATCCCACCTCGTCCTCTTCTTCCACGGGAACTCCTCGCACAATCCCCGTTCGTTTCACCTGTGGCAAATTCCCCCATAACCACATAGTGTGCCTCGTGTCAATAATATAGCAGTAAAACAGTAACAAAAAAACACACACCAAACTGCCAGAACAACAATAAAGAGCCAATATGGCATGGACAATGTAAACAAAGGTTGTTGAAGCAGTTTACACGGAGAAGTGGGTGGATAAGGCTGATTTAAACAATTTATTATCAGGTATGGGCACTACCTGTTCGGGGAGGTGGTTCAAATCTCTTATCGTGCGAGGGAAAAATGCGTGATGAAAGGTGTTGGTGTCGCATGCGAATGGTCTGATCTTGTGGCAATATCAAGGCACCGGGAAATCTAGGAAGGACTAGGCAGGATGGTATCGCGTAAAGTGGGATGATAGTATATTTTATGAAGCAAACATATGCGCATCAGTTGGCGGCGTAGCGAGAGATCTGGGAATAGTAATGGGGAGTTCACATTAGAAACGTTTGCAGTACGGTGATAATTACTTAAAACGAAACGCCCCGAGCGATTTTGTATCGCTTCAACTGCACTTGTTCGTAAATTAATACCCTGGTCCAAGATAGCGGTCGCATACTCTAATTTTGGTTTAATTAATATTTTGTAAAGGAGTAGTTTTAACGATGATGGTATGCTGCGAAAGTTTCTTCTTATGTAGTAAAGTATTCGATTGGCGTTAGCAGTTATGTAGTTAGTGTGCTGTTTCCAAGATAGGCTGCTTGATATATAAACGCCCAAATATTTATATGAATTCACTGATTGAAATAGGGCATTTTGAATAGAGCAATTAAAATTAGGAGAGCTCTTCCGGGATACGTGCATTATTTTGAATTTAATAATGTTGAGGGTCACAAACCAATTTTCGCACCATCTGGTGAAGGTATCAAGGTCATTGTGAAGTAAATTAGCGTCATTAGTGTTCGAGATTTCGTGGTATATAACACAATCATCGGCGTAAAGAATAATTGAAGAGTGAAGCTTAGCGGGTAAGTCGTTGATATATATTACAAATAAGAGTGGGCCGATCACGGAACCTTGCGGAACACCTGATAGTACTTTGGACATAGGCAAATCAGATAGGTGAACTGTAACAAATTGCGATCGATTGGTTAAAATATTGCGCAGCCAAGTAAGGACGTTGGAATCTAGGTTAAGTTTACTTAATTTAAGGAACAAAAGGTTATGCGACACCCTGTCAAATGCCTTAGAAAAGTCTAGGAATATACAATCACCGGTTGAACCCCGGTCCAAAATGCTAGGTACAGAGTGTGTGAAGGAAGCCAGTTGGGTTTCACAACAGTAATGTTTGCGGAAACCATGCCGAGATAGATGAAAAAATGAATTAGAATCAAGATGAGCTACAATTTGAGATGATATGATGTGCTCGAGGATTTTGCAAGGAATGCTGGTAAGACAAATGGGGCGATAGTTCCTAATGAGATGTTTATCACCAAGTTTGTGAGTCGGCACCACCTTCCCTTCCTTCCAGTCACCCGGTATTTCACCGGTGCTAAGAGACTGCTGGAATATTTCCGACAAAATTACAAAATTGCGACAAAAGTCTTCCGTTAGGCAGTTTTGGCAGTATAATATGGCAGTCCTTATCCTCACAACCATAAATCCTACTTCCTCGGCCAGCAAGGTCCGCATTCGCCGCTCCGCCGGAGCTCATGATTCACACGTCCGTACGCGAGTGTGACCGGGAGCAGAACGATTACGCTAAGCCACGCCGCAGGGCGGCGGTAGTTTCAGTAGAAAATACGTATTGAAAAGTACAGCGTGCAGTACTGTGCACAACGCGAGAGATTAATTGTAACTGGTGTCCGAATTTCTGTCCGTTCAAGCGAATGCGACCGTGATTTGAGCTTTGCGCTTTGCTAACGGTAGGTACTATTTTTCAGTTAAGTCCTAAGTAGAGCCTCACAACTACAGTTTTTGTTTTGCAAAGAACAACCAACTCGTCGCCTAGATGAGACAGGTGGCTGGGTGATTGGTCGACTCAATTATTTCCGCACAAATTAGTTCAAACTATTCGTGTTGGCTACATGTGTTAAGTGCTCTATGTACCGTCTGTGAAAGCAGTCGTCTGTGTGAGTGTCAGGGGAGGGAAAGAGACCATATTTTTCTTAATGTTCATCTTAAGCGCACAAAAAATACACGGACACAGAAGACAAGGACAAGTGCTTGTCCTTGTCTTCTGTGTCCGTGTGTTTTTTGTGCGCTAAAGATGAACGTTATGGAATACCAACTAGCCCGCACGCAAGCCCTTCTTGATATTTTCCTGCATAGGCGAAACCAAATGCGGTGTTGCGTAGCCACGGATTCTTCAAGTTAGCGCTGCCAGATGATCGTGACTGGTAAATTCAGCCGGGTTTTACAGCAGTTGCAGCATTGTCACTGGTTTGGTGCTCAAAGCGATTATGTACCGAGTGTAAAAGATAATTGCAAGACGCTCAGTTGTAGCGAGCATTTTTAATTTGCAGTTGTCATCAGCAACGAATGAGTTTTTCTCGTCTGTTAAACATATGCAGATTCATTACGCTTGGGGATGAACTTTTGCTATTGTCACTGATAGTAGTCTTATTGTTGACACGTTTGAAATCTTTCATTGGTCGTTATTACCTCGCGTGAATCGCATGCAACACAGCGTATACATATCAACATAACCTCACCGAGAAGCGCTCCGCCGCTCGTTTGCATTACCCGAAGCCAGAATAAGCGTAGCCGCTTTTTTTTATAATTACCATTGATATTTCTTCCCGTGGCACTATGTAAAGGACCCACTGGCTGAAATGTCTTGTGTTTTGTAAACCGAAAACTGTCTACAGATAATGCGCGAAACGGAACGACAACGCCATTACAGCGGATTAACGACGCAGCAAAGAGACCAAATGCAGGCGTTTGGGCTTGCCGTTACTCCTTATGAATCGGCAGGGACGGACGTATCGTCCGAATTTGTGCACACGGCACACACTCTGCCACAGTTACTCCCCTTGAAGATGAACGGTTGCCTGCGAAGACTAACGGCCAAATTTTATTGTAGCGTAAGCTACACTGGCCGAGGTTGAGCAGTTCGCGTGGACCTTGAAGGGCCGTGCTGCGCAAGCGCGAGGAGCATTGGATTGAATTGTATTAAATTGTATTGTATTTGATTGGAAATCCAATTCAATTGGAGTACGGGTGTGCAGAGAATTGGGTCTGCACATTCGCCGATCTCAGCATTCCAGAGGAGTGACGTCAGAGCCGCGGCAGACGCACTGGCGCCGGCGCGTGCCCAGCTGTGCGCCTACGTTACGCAGTAGCCAAGTCTGACGCTGCGCCGGAGCCACTTGATAGCCGTTTCGCGTGGCTCCAAGAGAGCCGTGCTGCGCATGCGCGAGGAGCAGTGACTGGACTGTACTGGACTGGACCGGACCGGACTGGATTGGAAGTCGTGTTAGCAGCAGTAAGCATGATAATCAGGTAATCATAGACAACCAGGAAAGCTAAGAATAACCAGCTAAACCTTTGCTCACGCTACGTATGTCCTTGCACAGACGAGCTAAGCCACTGCTAATTTTATTGTAGTCCCTGTTTTTCTCCCCTTTGCCTGAGAGTTTGGGCATACCCAGCGGCGAATTCGCCTGGTGGCTCAGTGCCCCAGGCGATACGAGTGCTACAGGTGCCACCACCAGTGGGGCTTAACTTAGTCTGCAGTGTCTCTAGTGCATCTTCGCCTAGCGTCACACTTTCTAGTGCCTCTACCAGTGCGCTTCAGCTTAGTTATAGCACTTCTAGTGCCATATTCAATTTATCTAGTGTCTCCTTGTGCCGACAAGGCGCTGGTTTTTGCGAAAAAGATGCGACCTGCTGTTCACCGCCCCCAAATATGGAAGCCGAGGCACGCCGCTAGTTGGGTATTATCTCCAATACTGTTCAATATCGTAATGAAAATTTCCCCCAAAACTTGGAGGCATCGAAGGCATAAAACATGGTATATATGCAGAACAGACTTGGCATAATGAAATTACAGTAATTAAACTACAGGAATTAAATTACTTTCTGCTGTAATGAGTAATGTAATGAATTACTTTTGAGTGTCAGTAATTTAGTAATGTAATGAATTACTTCCGGCCAGTAATTTTATGAAAATTACTCATTACTTTCCCAACTACTTTTGACTATAATATAGCTAGATGTATGCTTCTCTTACGGCATAAAAACTTGACCAAGAAAAGTTGAACAAGTAGTTCCAATGCCCAGAGACTCTCTGAGCATTGGAACTCTACCAACGCGGAGGAAACAACGCTTTGATGGGAGCTCTGCCTGCTTTCTCGTGCCTTTTCGTTTCCTTTCATGCGTTTCAAAGTAATTACAAAGTAATTTTATTACTTTTGAAAAGTAATAGTAACGTAATGTCATTACTTTCGGTCACCTGTAATTTCTAATGTAATTTAATTACTTTTTGGAAGTAATTTTGCCATCTCTGATGCCGAAGACATCCCGATTTGAAAAGCCAAAGTCCAGTCGGGAAAATGCAGGAGGGATTAGAACAGGCTGCAGATATAAAACACACGTGAGCGAAAGAATGCGGACTCACCTGCGCTCCACGAAAATTCAAACTCCTGCTGGTGCAAAAACGTCGCCATGACCGAGCTACCTCATTCTACATCATGCTGCACGGTAATATCGTAGAACACACCGATCACATCATAATTCTCGGCATGACTTATCAAGAATATGAAACCAGAACCCGCCTACTTCAAACATTGTACTAATCCACTGCTCAGATAACGAGAATGATCAGCCAAATATTGACTCAAAAGTATGGCATGAAAGAACAAAACATTATAAGGCATCTCACGCCTCGCGTACGTAACCCCAAAAACCATTCTCCAAGCAGCGAGCAAACAACAGGCTTAAGCTCAGCAATAAGCCTTGACCGTGCAACCTACAAAATCCTCGGAACGTCTTGCAGCACTAGGATACATTGTCGAAGCCCATTTTACGGCGCAGCAAGTCTGACTAGGCCTCACGAGCACCGGTCGAATGTTTTTTAGCATCACGAAGTCTTAACCCTCTCGCGAAGACGGAAGACGCCATCATGGTCCCTCTGGAAATCAGGGAAAAACTGAAACTTCATACCTTGCTGAGAAACATGCACTCGGAACACCATCAAGCAGGAAGAACTGCTAGGGCAGAAGCTCTTCAACGCCGATACGAAAAACCCGAGAAAGTTGTGCACACTGTTCCTGCGAACTATGCCCGGAAAACAGTAAAGACTGCGGTATACCCGCCATACCACAATCACTCCGCACTAGCTTCATACTACGGAAAGCAACGACGCTGCAAGAAGAAGAGAAGGCAGTGAGCCTAGCAATTGCGCAAACCCGAGCATCCACCATCATCCCGGATTGCGAAGCGACGTACAGAAATTATGCGGCGGGGAAAATTTCCACGATTGCTCAAGACATAATCTTCAATGCTTACCTCGGAGAAACATGGCAATAATCTAGGCACCAGCCCGATGTTTTCTCAGCGGAAACCAGGCGGCGCCCCTTCGCTCGAGATTTGGTCATCCGAGCATTGTTAGAAGAAGAGGAAAGGACAGGATATCCCCTTCTCACGTACAAGGGCGTCAAAGGGCATGACGGGTGAGCCGAATGCGATAGCCTTCAGTCTCTGAAGGGTATCGTTAGGAGGGAGATGACAGACTGCTCTTCGTCTCCTCCAGACGAACACGTACCCACGCTCTACGAGGCTACACGCTATACATTCCACCCTCTACGATCCCCTCTCTAGACACTGCGGTGTCCCTGCCACGCCTTACCATATGGTACGGGACTGTCAAAATAACCGCCACATCGGCCGTACCGTAAGTCCCTGCCGAGAGTAGTGGGAAAGAGAACTCGCCAGATTTTACCTCAGCAGACAGCTGCAGCTGATCGAACGGGCAAAGATGGCGGGCTGCTGCAAATGCGTCCTGGACTGAGGGCTCCACCCACAGGTCTTTTATCATTGTACTCTCTCTCTCATGCTCTTTCTCGCAGCCCTCTTCGGACCTTCCTCTCGGACTGCTGTCACCGTCTCCACCTAACGCTCCACTGTTTGCGATCGCGACGACCCCAACTTCACCCCTTTTGTACCAACAATTTTCTGAACCTCAGAACACGCGAGATTGACGAACAAACATTTAAGGCTTTCGCCTTCAAAAAGGATAACATTTATTGAATACTCTAAGTAGAAAGAGACACGTTTTTACTGTGAATTACTTTTCTGAAACCGAGGAGCTGGTGGCATTTAAAACGCAATTACTGAAATCAGCGGATATCAAAAGCTGCGCAACAGTGCTGCGAGTGCATTTTAGGAGGTGTGAACTCTGCAAAGTAACGTTGGAAACGCCAGAGTCTGAGCTAGTTTACAGTAATTTATATGCCGGACAGCCCACAATTTTGGCACGGGACACACAGGCGTTGTGCGTCGTGGGTGCCGTTTGTTTGTTCCGTGTCACAATTCTAGTCTCACCAGTATGTAAGTTCTGCAACGACCGCGCACGTTGGCGGAGCCAGTGCCCTATGATTCGGGGAAACCAAAACGGCGTAACGTCGTACACTCTCAGCCCAATTTGTGTCAGACCTATCTCCACTGCGGTGAAAACAGAGGTGTCGGAAAACGGCGATGGATGATCGATTGCGATCCGCACGAAGACTGTTATTTATAGCCCGAACGACGGGTTATTTATAGCCCGAACGCTGCTCCCGAACGACAGTCGGGAGCAGCGGTTCCGGACATAAGCGGTGACAGGAAGTCGCTCTGCCTAATCTGGTTGACTGATTATGCATTTATTCATTACTTTATTTCCATTTACCTGTAAGGCCAATAGTAGATGCAAAGGTATAACAAAATGCAAAAATGGATTAGTTCAGTATAAATTTGTAACGTTCGCGAGTACAGTTAAACCTGGCCATAGCAGAGTTCACAAAAAATCGTAATTTTTTGTAACATGCAGGCCTTCGTTACATGCAGGTTTTAAGTAAAAACGAAACCAAAATAGTAGACATCAGTGACGGTTAACCCAGCTTTCAAACACTTACTTCAAAGTGAGAAACCGCGTGATTTCCGCCTTCTGCTTTCTCTCTAGCTTAGTCACTACACGGGACTCCAAAAAAAAAAAAAAGCAAGGTCACTTATGCCCGTGTTCACAAACGTAACATAGTTACCACTTTTGCTCTTGAAACGTTTCTGTGCTTGACGCGTTTCAAGGACCAAACGCCTGCCGAAAGGATGCCTTTTTACGAGCTTGATGCCCTTTCCCACACTCAAAATTGCTGAGAAAGTGCTAGCTGGGATACTCCACCGGGCGGCGACGTTCTTCTTTCTGGCCCGTGGAGACGGCATTTAAAATTGCGCGCTTGTCTTGGGAAGACAGAAATTTTCGTTTTCCGGCAGCACGAATCATCCCCGAAGAACCGACTCCATAGATAGCAGTGGAGAAGCGCGACTACACGCCCAGGGGCAGGTCTAGCGCCTAAACCGGCACAGAACTCACACGTGGAGACTGACGGTAGTTTGTGATGCGAGCGAATTTTGCTAAATTATAGCGCATTTCTCCAGCTGATTTTTCAGAAAAAGTGTAAAAAAACACGGGTTCTTCTGCATAGCCAATTCATTACATCACGTCATGGTGGTTCCAATAGCAACGCCTTCGTTATAGAGGTGGCTAATACCGGGGTTTCAATGGGACTGGCAATAGGTAATTGAAAACCGTGATTAAATCTAGGAATTCTTTATATAGAGGCCCGTTGCATCCAGGTTTAGCTGCACGCAATATTACGTCGTGCGAAACGAAAAAGTTCTTGGTTTGACAATGCTGGCTGTTGGTCGTGGAAAACGGTCCCGTTCTCTTGAAGAGCGGGATATGAAGGACTGAAGGCAAGCTGTGGAACAGCACTGTGGAATAGCAACTTTCTCAACGTGATCGACTCGTCGGGAAATGTAGATCGGGGGAAGTATGAGTTCGGTGCGCGGATGTGAACTTCCAGAAAATGTCTCATGAAACTTGCATAGCCGAGAAAATTGGCGACGGTATGCCAAAGAAGGAAGGTGTAGCATGTGGGACTCTGGGAATGTACGCCGTCTACATGTCGTATTACCCTAAATAAAACGGCGGTCGCGTTTACATTTTCTAGATATACTGTTAGTATTCCGACTGACGAGAAGATAGACGGCACTTGCAGTGGAACGAGCAGATAAATGGGCAATTTTTTTAAAGACTCGAGTCGTTTTTGGGCTACTTAAACTTGAAAATTTTGTTCTGTCTGCACGTATGTCTGTCTCGCAATTCATCCACCCGGACGAAACTTAGCAGAATTCTGGAACAAGAAGTTTATACGAGCGAAACTTTTCCAAACCACCAAATCTGAGGCGGTCAATCTTGGTTGTCAGCACCCTTCAGCAAAAATTACACCCATCTCCCCGAAGGGAACCATGAGTAGGATGCGGAGCGTCATGGTGGTTCCGTTTGCGTTTCCATTATGTTTGTTAGCCATATTTAGGGGAAATGTAGTAAACCCCGTAATGCTCATATATGCTACTTATTATTCCCTTCGGGGAGATGGGTGTAATTTCCCTTATTGTATGCGTATATACGAGAGTGAGACGAGATTGAAGTGGTATCTAAAGGTCTTTATTTAGGTTTGCACGTCTTCCTTACTTTGAGTATGACGGGCTTAAGGTCGCTGAAGTGCACAGTCAGTGGATCTCGTAGCAGCGGTTGTATGTATTCGTCGCCGTTGCTGTTGGTAAAGACGAGATCGATACACGTTCCGTGGATTGTAGTTGGGTGTAATTTCTGTTAGTGTTTGCGCTGATGCTCTCACTTAATTGCGTCAGCACACTCACTGACGGGGCTGTTGCTTCCATCCTACTTCATCTAAAGAATCACGGAGTCAAGCGCAAGCACAACCAAAGTTGTTTTTGTTGTTGTTGTTGTTCCTCTTCTATAGCACGTACCCACGTGGGGGATTGGCCAAGAAACGGTGGTGTGTGGACGCCGGACCACCGCCGACGCCTTGGGACATACCCCCGAGTATAAGACGTGGGGGATTGGCCAAGGAACGGTGGTGTGCGGACGCCGAGGGACATACCCCCGACCGCCGACGCCGAGGGACATACCCCCGAGCATAAGACGCTCCGCATCTAAAAAAAGGCATAATTGGGGCAAAATATAAACACATGAGTGGTATTCGGTTGTATTTGATGAAATTAAAATACATGGTGGCTTGATTTTCGGGATAGGAAATCGGAAATACTCGTGACAACAATGTTCTGACCGAAAAAAACAAAACAAAAAGCGTACGCCCCTGAGATTAGACTTTAGAACGGCATTCAAACGAGTACAGCAGTATCTAAAGGTTTAAGTAGATGGCACGCGAGCAGTGGAACGCGGGAAAATTTAATTGACTTGAGGAAATCTCCGCGTGTGTTTATCGCGGCAGGAGCGACACAGGAGGGTAAACGGAGTGAGAAGTGAACGAGAAAGGAAAGACAGGCAGTCACGTTACAGGGGCGGCAGAAGACTATCGTCTTTCGAGGACATTTGCGGCAAAGTGAAGAGATACGAGGCCGAGTTTTTAAACACGCAACTGTTTTATTACGGGGTACACAAAAAGTTGAGAGACGTCATATCCGTCACGGAAGTGGCGCAGTACAACGAAGCAAGCCGCCTGTAAAGGGTGCACCACCGCACATTGGTCTCCTTGCGGGGAAGCAACCTTTAGAACCAAAGAGTAGCGTTGTTCGTTTTCGGGTTTTATATTTTACGTTTTATGTTTTATGCCGCGATACACCAAGATTTCTCTGACGTCATATCCGTCACGGAAACAACGCCAGTACACCTTTGCCGAAGCGACCCGCCAGCAGGACGGCGCTCACCAAGCACACCCACAAGACTGTTGCCGACCAGCAAATCATGCTCAGCTGCAGATTTCGCAAAACATTTCACTTTCGTATTTCAGCAATTACTGTGACGTAGGAATCAACCACATTTTTTTCTAACTCTCCTACGTCAATCCATTTATTGACAGTTTCTCAACGCACATCCTTTTGTGTGTATGTGTGTGTATGTGTATGCGCCCTCTTCAGTAAAGCGACCTCAGACACAAATGGGGTGTTGCACTTTTCGACAGACAATCCCGTACAGCGCTGCTTTCAACGCGCATGCGAAAGAAAAAAAAATGGAAAGAAAAGCACCTCGCCTTGTCGCAGAATAAACGCGATCTGTTGCCGCCGAAATAACAAGGGTAAGTTGACAGAAACGGGGAGAACGGCAGGCTCAGGCAAACCCGTCTGAATATGTAGTGATATTGCCCTCGTAATCCGTGTACATTTATACTGTTTATTTTTGCCTATTTTCGTATATCTTCGTGCCTTCTAAAGCCTAAAGGAGAAAGGTTAACTTCGTTATCGAAAAATAACAATGCAACTGCGCCGGTTCCAGAATCTACGAACGACTGCGAAAGCTTATTCAAACAAGCCCCGCCACTCGTGCGCGGAATCTGGGCGTAATAACTGCACCAGCCTTCGGCTTCGTTCTGAGCTGAAGTATAGGCTCCGAACATCCTCGACCAGCTTTGCGCGGCCCCTCGCAAGTAGGCAGATGTCGTCATTGAAACAAATGTCGTCATTTGAAAATTTTGATGCCTTCCTCAAGGCTTTCCAACCACTGTGTTCCAGCGCATGCATTGTCCTGCACGTCCATATTCGGAGCATTTGCAAACACTGGGATGAGTTTGCCCTAATCTCGAACCTTCTCTCAAACACAGTTGATGTTTTAGCACTCACTGAAATTAATGTCAATGACGACCTGTCCAGCACCTTCTGTCTTCCTTGCACAGGAAACACTTCCTTACCCGCAAAAATAGCGGGGTGGTGGTATTGCCGTGTTCGTTCGGCACAGTTTGTTAGTTTCAAATATTAGCGTTGTATTTTCATCGGCAGAAGCTCTGGCTTTGAGCTAACCATAAATGATCTTATAACTTGCTTACTATTTGTTTCTCGTCCCTCCACCGAACGTGCGCTTTGTTTTATAAAAGAAATGAGAGAGGTGTGCGAGAAAAGTTTCAATTCACCTCAGGAAACTGATGCATAATCGGGGAATTCAACATCGACTTGCTGCGAAGTGAGCGGCCAGCTGTTGAACAATACTTGAACGCACTTTCGGACTTCGGTATTGAGCCTCTTATTGAGCCTATTCCAAGCATTTCGCTCGGTATTGAGCGTTGCATCATTTGCACTGTATATCCAGCACGGAAGTGCGCCCTGCACGGCAACAAGCTCTCCGTGAATTTACACATCGGATTGGTTTTGGGTCAAAGTCAGACGCAAATTGATATTGAAGTTTACATACAGTTTTGAAGGCTACGTTGGCGTAAAAGCTGCTAGGGCAGCCTAATGGAACCAGGGGATTAGAATGGCTGTAGCGATGACATACATCGCACGTATTTATTAATGACGATAGTCTTTGTTGGGCTACTTACACGTATAAATTTTGGTCTGTCTGTCTGCCTGCCTGTCTGTGACTCGATTCAGCCAACCGGCCCAACCGAAACAAAATCTGCGCAACAGTCTTATGTACTCAAAGCCAAATCTAAACGTCTAGGTCCGGCGTCAATGTCCATACTTGTCAACAGTGTTAAGACAAGAACTGGATATTACGCAAATAAAAGGCAGAAAATCAATACATAAGCGATATTTGCAGTGTTCCTTCATTAAAAATTCACGGATGCTTGCTTTATTGCGATAGCAAACGAAATACTACATCAACTGCAGAAAACTATCGCCTGCTGTTGCCCGCGACACCTCCTGGCGGCATATGAGAAATCAAACGGCAACAGCAATGAAAAGTTCCACTAGATAAGTTGCACGTTCCGCTTGAAACGCTAGTGGAGTAAGGAAACGTTGTTGTATAAAAGTTGTAGTAGGGCGCACCGATTCATGCGCACCTCCGGGGTACGGCAGCGCTGGCCTCGAGGCACCCGACTAGGAGCAGCGGAACGCGGTAAATTTAAATTGACTTGAGCAAAGCTCTAGCGTGTTATCTTGGGAGCAACGAGACGGGAGAGCAACAGCATGAGAGGTGAGCGGGAAAGAGAAGGGATGCGTTTGCTTGCCAGGGGCACCAGTCTGATTCCGTGATGCTGGACAATATAGTTGGCTTAGAAACTTGCGATATTGAGCATAAAAATTCCAAGTAGTATAGCAGATTGAAATCATATACTATCTTGATACTTGTTTATTTATGCAGTGCACCCCCCGCGGTGGCTCAGTAACTAAGTCGTTGTGCTTCTGTGCACGAGTACGCGGGTTCGATTCCCGGCCGCGGCGGCAGCTTTTCTGATGGAGGCGAAAAACAAAAACATTAGTGCCCTTCTGCTCTGCGAAGAATGATTACCTGCGACTCTGGACGCAGTCCACGGAGTGCATGAGTGCATGAAAAAAAATTGTCCGTGTATCTGCTCCATTCGTTGCAAATGTCGTCAAAAGACAATAGTCTTTGTAGACATTTGCCAAGGAAATGCCCCCCTTCGTTTTCCCGCTCGCCTCTCATGCTGTTCCTGTTCCGTTGCGCTCATCCCAAGGTAAACACAATTCAGGTTTGCTCAAGGCGATTTTAATTTACCTCATTCCACTGCTACAGGCTGGGTTCCACGATGCCAACGCTGGAGTAAGGCGGAGACGCGCGTGAATCAAGGCAGCTGACTTCAATGTCTATAGAACCATATTGCCGTGCTCCATGTGCGTTCCAAGCAGAACGTGGAACCTAGCTAGTGGAACCTTTCGTTGCTGTTGCCGCGTGATTTCTCATATGCCGCCAGGAGGTGTCGCGGGCAACAGCATCTACTGCAGGCGGCAGTTTTCTGCAGTACATGTAGAATATCATTTGCTATCGAAAAACGAAGCATCCAGGAATTTATTTATATAGGAACACTGTAAATATCCCTTGTGTACTAATTTCCTGTCTTATACTTGCGTAACGTCTTCTTCTTGTTCAACAAAGTTGACAAGTATGAACATATAAACCGGGCTAAGACGTTTACATTTGGCTTTGAGTATATAAGACTATTGCGCAATATTCATTTTACTTTGGCCGGGTGGCTGAATCGAGTTACAGACAGACCGACAGACAGACCAAAATTTCTGGGTTTAAGTAGCCCTAGAAAGACTATCGTCTTTAAAACACGTTTGTTTGTCAGTTGCTCTTAAGCATACTACCAAGCCATATAGCTGAATAGAACTTGAAAGGACCAACTTTATTCTAGAGGGAAATCCCGAAGCTGTCTCCTTCCCTCCCGCGTCTTATGCATCTTACGTTTGTGTAACACACCAACCCAATCCGCTCGACCACTGAGGACACCGTACAGGTTGCATTGTGCCGTTTGACGAACTTGTTTGAACCTCACGGCGGTACAGTCGACATGTAATCAGCAAGGACATGACACATATAACGGCGTGTGCGAGCCCCCTCCCTCCTCTTTCCACTACCAACCCATGCACTCCGGACTTGTATGTCGGCTTGCGTATGAGTCGGCGCTTGATTTGAACCTCCACCGCGCTTTCGGCCGAGATGTGCCAAGGGAGGGACTGCAGGGTTCCTTCCACATCGATGGGAACGTTCATTATCTGGCCTCTGATGCCGTACTGACCGCGTCCTTTAAGGAACCCTGCAAATCTTTTTTCAACTTTTTCTGAAATCTTAGATTAGGAGATCACAAAGTACTTCAACCAAAAATTGCTGCTCTATGCCCATCAGAAAACTTGTAAACTATCTCAAAAGATTTTTGTCTTTTTCCCGGCCTTGACGCTATTTGATTGCTCGAATTACGTCACTAAGGCCATGAAGCGGCCGTTGGCCGGTTTTCCTTCAGTTTCAGCAATGAACGCTTTTCGATAGAAACATTAAAAAAAGTCATATAAACACAGCAGGAATGGAAGGCGTATCTGGTGCGAGGAGCACATCACTCAGTGCCGCTCCATGCTGGCGATAACTATAGGTTTCGCAGTAGTTCCAGACGCGAAGGAAAGATTAAAGCGCTTATCGAAAGTGTTGCAGGGTCCCTTTAGGAGGGACGCCTTATGCACATAAACCGTTAACGGGGCGCGATCAGGGGCTCCTTGACAGCGTTCAGGCGATGGAGCGCGTTCCGCACATCATGAGGAACTTAACAGTGGACGCCCTTGCGGGTAGTTTGCGGCTAGCACCCGGAATGCAGCCTCCTTTTCGTTCTAATATTTAACGTCTCCGAATTTGCGGACGTTGTTGTCGAATCAGAGTCTATCGCACACTTCAAAACTGACGCTGAAATCGCCATCGACAAAATTGCGTTTGAATTTTCAATGAGCACCTTTGAATGCGTGGTCCTGTCTGGCGGCGTGGTAACGGCACCTTCTCGCGGCGTCGTCATGTTGCGTTGTGCGTCGCCTTGACGATTCAACCTTCGGTGCTTTGCCACAGCTCCTCGTTCCTGATCAGTTCATGATTCTTTGCGGCGACGTTCATTCTCCGTTCGGCGTTCGTAGCCTTGTTCATCGAATGACCTCTGTTCTTCCAGGGAGCCAACGACTCGTGGCCGTTCCGTAGCTTGCCGGTTCCACACACCATAAACTATTCAACGGTGGAAGCCGTTTGAGAGAGTCATTCGACCGCAACCCAAAACGCCGCCTTCTTACCATCCGCATATTTAGCGTTTCCGATTTTGACTACGTCGTTATCGAACCCGAGTGTACCGCACATTTCGAAACTGGAGCCCAAATGGTGATCGGTGAAATTGCGCTTGAAATCACGTAAATCGCGCTGCGTGTTCTGGGGTAGCACTTTGAGTTGTTTTTGCGTCCATTCGCGCTACTCTGCGCGCTCATGCTGCTCTATTAAATCGTCACTATTATTCTCCCAAGCGAATGACACGCATCCGTCCCAATGCGAGCTAAAAGTGCAGTTGCTGATGACGGAACTAGCGCAATTATCAGGAGATTGGGAAACTTGTGAGGGACGCATCGGTGGTGGAGAAGGTAATAGCAGTTGTGAAATTCGGGTCTGCGGTGGCGAGGAGGAGCCCCGGAGATGCGCCGAGTAAATTCGCTTCACCGGAATGAAAACCGGGAAGTTGACACATATACTGCTTCGCACTAAAACGCCCGTGTGTACGAGATTTCCGCGCACGTTAAGGATTCCCAGGCGGTCAAAATAATCCCCAGCCCTCCACTACGGTGTCTCTTATCGCCTGCGTTGCGTCGGTGGCGTTAAACCCTACAATCGAATCAAATCAATTTATGCTGTGCGAAGAGTTATCGTGTGTTGCAAAAGTGTTGACTTAGTAACGAAGCAAAAAATATCTTCTTTAGTAAAATTGAGGTGTTAATATTGTTTTTGGTGTAGTGTAGCAGTACAGTAGTTTTATACGTCTTCAGTTCTTTTTTATTGTAATTACTGTCGCAATGTACGTTTAGGTGGGACCTCAAAATGTCCTCGTTAACCTTGAGTTTTCTAGCCAGTATCTCGACACCAATACTATACATCAGAAGCAAGAGAGAATTTCTCAGTCACTGCTTGCTAATGCGATGTGATAGCACTTTTTGCGGTTTCAGTTAGTACGTTGACCAGCGAGAGTAAATTGCTAGCAAAGGTTATATGTTTTTTTTTAGTGTGAGAAACATGCTCTAATAAAACAAATAACGCGTTTTCCTTTTGTTTGACAGATTGCTTCCCATCCCCAAAAATCCTTTTTACAGCCAATCGTTTTTAATATGGGGACCATTCATGATGCACTGATCGTTTCGCGAACTTGCGATCTGATCGTTTCGCATGCGCCTAATTTACGTAAATCGTGGAGTGTTGATGCTCGGATAATAGATACGCGGCTTTAGTTGCGCCGACCCTGCACAGTGAAGCTCGTTCTACGCCGAATCGGTAGTTCCATCTTCGGCAGAACAGGTCGTTTGCCATGCCCGCAATGTATTCATCACCAAAGCGACTCTCAGACCGAAACTGACGCCGGCGCCAA
The DNA here is from genome assembly GCF_048455015.1 of Haemaphysalis longicornis. Lineage (NCBI taxonomy): Eukaryota > Metazoa > Arthropoda > Arachnida > Ixodida > Ixodidae > Haemaphysalis > Haemaphysalis longicornis. Next base: position 29,136,388 of record NW_027526225.1, read on the forward strand.
CATTGTGTCAACAACATGGAAAAGGCGGCGAAAGAATAACGCTGTGCTCTGAAAGATCAGGAGAAGCATAAATTATAACTAGAAACTAACTGAAATGCGTCGCAATAAGAATTTTTAGATATACAAGCCGTACGTATCTTCCCAAAAAAAATGCTGGCAACCGTGACATACAGTAGCACGGTAACATACTTTTGTCTCTATACGAGATGAAAAGTGGTATTAAAAAAACTTGTCCGCAGTATAAAAAATTTTGAATTGCAGGCCTTCTTATTCATTTATGTGTTTATTTAATCGCTAGTCTATTTTGCACTGCGGCGCCATCTATTGAAATGGACGCTAGGTATAATCGCGGCTTCATGTTGTGGAGGTCGGCAGGTCGATTCTCCCCGGACGCATCCTTTTTTTTAAGCTGCTATTGGCGTTTTGATACACTAAAAACGACTCATTCGGCAGAAGAAACGCCCCTGACGCAGACAGAATTGTCAAGGCTGCTTCACTGGGTCTGTTTACTGACCGCTGCCGCTGATTCTGGGCATCTAGGTTTAGTTAGCCACACTGACAGCAACCCAGCCGTGGCTAGCGCCGTGTCTTTAAAATTTTCAAAACGATGATTAAAAATGCTGATACAATTCTTGATTATACAAATACTTACGCTAAAGGTTTTCAATGAGTGATTCACCGTTAAAGCAGTTTCACCAGCAGGAAGGTTTGCAGGTCATGTGACCGGGACGCATATTGTAGTGTCCAGTTTCTACACTACGAACAGCTACCCTTCAGATTTCGTAGAGTTTAGTTCCAAATTAAAATAATTTCCGCCAATTTGTTTACAAATTGCCTGTGGTTACTTGACTATATAAGACGCTGGCTTTGATATAAAAAATCAGTGGTCCGTCCCTTTAAAAAATATAACGAAGGGATTTGTAAATCCCTTTCTTGTGGTATCGTTCTCGCGAGCCTCAATAGTCCTATCGTGGTATTAGTGCTTGTGAAGTGTCTACTTCATGGCTGCAGCTTTTGTAACTTGAACCTACTCTTCTGCTTATCTACTTTCCCTCAGTTCCCAATTACACAATTATGCCGTTGCGTTACAGGTACTTTCTGATGCCTACTCAGTCTTGATAAAAACTCAGCAGCGCTTAAAGTGGAAAACAGCCTTTCGATTTGCTCGAGCAGTTACCGTAGCCTTTCGCGTTTGCACTTTAGTGCATGTGCCAGTAGAACACCAGAGTTATTCGTTCGCAGAAGCAGAATATCATGTATTAAACTGCTTTGATGTCGCAGTTTGAACTTTCAGTAAAACGCCAGCGCCGAAAGTTTACTGTACTATGAAGTTAATTAGCCTGTTTCTTCACGTTTTGGATATCAGGACGCCATTCTCTCAGCGCTACGTCGTCTTGCTAAGTTTCCCAATTGTAACGTTATGAGGGGCTGGTGTAGATTTTGCAAGCCGGACCAGGCACGTGTTGCGTCCACGTAAACATAAATAATACCGTGGCGGACCGAAGCTTACAAGCAACACGCAATGTTTACACCGCTCTGGCGTGGTGCAGTCAACTGCATTTCAAAACAACACAGGGCAATCCTGATTTGTAGGAAAAGCGTTTCACCTTGTCGTCACTAACACAGACTGTTATTCTTTGGCCGACAATGCTCCCGATATAAATCGATGGTTGAGTAAACATCAAACAGTGCTGAGAGATAGATGCTAGCAGGGGAAACGCCGCGGAATTTGATTCGTCCACGCTCGACTGTGCTTGTCTACTCACAGACCCTTTCCCCGAAACTTGCATTTTATTGCCTTTTGCGGAGGACACGTTCGGTTTAGAAACGTAATTTCCGGCAAGAACCTTGCTTCATTCGTTACTGCGGGACAACATCTTAAATCATTGTTTCCTCGCGTCCAATGTTTTCCGGCATGACAAGAAAATAGCGCCACAACAATTTTACGATCGAGTATAAGTTATCTGGAAATGTACGCAATGGTTAGGGCGATGTAACCGCAACAGTGAATGTGCTTGCTACGGTGGCTGAATGACGGTGACGCCCGATTTCTCGCTACAATGTAACAGTCGTCTTCGATGCATTGGGATCCCCACCATACTGGTACGATAAAAAAAAAGGTCTGCCGCTGAATGAGGTCACAGAACACTTCAGCGACGTGCGCTTAAAGATTTATGCGGCAGACGTCTCGAAAAAAAGCTGTGGTTGACTCATCTGTCATAGGAATCGGTAAAACACGAAAGTGAAATGTTCCGCGAAATCTGCAGCTGAGCATGATGTGCAGGTCCGCTGCTGTCTTGTGGGTGTGCTTGGTGAGCGACGTCCTGCTGGCGGGTCGCTTCGGCAAAGGTGTACCGGCGTCGATTCCGTGACGGATATGGCGTCAGTGAAATCATGATGTTGCCCGAAATAAAACAATTTCGTGTTAAAATATAGAACCCCAACACGACCAAACCTAAATGTAACGTAACTCTTTAGTATTAAAGGTTGCTTCCCGGCAAGAACACCCTGCGTGCAGAGGTGCACCCTTTACAGGCCGCTTGCTTCGTTGAACTGACGTATTCCCGTGACGAATATGACGTAAATGGAATCTTTGTGAATGCCAGAATAAAACACTTTCGGGTCAAAAAATTAGCTTAAAGGAGCACTGACACCAATTTTCGGCGTTAATATTATTGCACAGTTCGCTTCCTTCACTCAACAGAATACCCTGGCTGAAATATGAGCCGCCTGCGACGCGAAGAACATAGTTCAATTGGATCGCATTTATCGCGCCGATGGAGCAGCGCGCGGAGCGGCACTCAGCAAATGGACATCAGCGTGACATCACTTTAGGAGAGGAAAAAGAAGTGACGCGCAGCGCTCGCCAAAAACTCGTTACGTCACTTCACGCGCGCGGCCCCACGAGCGGCGATTGGGCGCAACACCCTCTCAAGCGGGCGCCTGTGACGTCCGCACAAAGCGGTGAGGTCAAACCGGGAGGCTGCCATATGCGCCGTTCGGGATGAAAGCGCGGGAATTTGAAACAAACGATTTTCAGGCCATTCAATGTAATTAACTATCGCGCGCTGAAGTATTTGAAGTGCTGTTTCAGGTTCGCCAGACCATTAAGCATCGATTAAAGCAATAAAAGTGTAACATAAAATTTTCGTGTCAGTGCTCCTTTAAAAAGAAGAACTGACGTAACGCATAACCGAAAAGGCGCAATCATATGTCTAACAACTTTGTCGGCAGCTTCCGCTGGGCTGTGAAGGAGCATGGCGCTGTGCTCTAATGCAGACACGGGTTATAAGTGAACCCGCATTCTGTACGGTTAATGGGTCTCCAGGCGGAGACCTGAAGACGTGATTGCGCGTGGTTTGGACATTCCTGAGGTTAGAAAAAACGCATTTGATGGTTGTTCGAAGATTATTACGAGGTTTTAAAGCTGCAATTTGGTTGTTGTACGTTGTATGTTTAGCGCCCGTAGTGTTTTCTATGAGAACCCGAATAGCCCCCATTGACACTTAGATGTTTCAACTGACATTTGCTGTGGTTGGAGAGAATGCATTTTCCTTAAAGGGACAGACAACCGATTTTTGTCGCGTATATGTTCTCTAGCTCATATGAAAGCCAGAGTTTTATATAGCCGGGTAACCACAAGCAATGTTTAAACAAACTGGCGGAAATAATTTTAATTTGGCAGCAAACTTCCTGAAATCGGAAGGGTGGCGGTTCGCAGTGTCGAAACTTGACACTACAATATGTGTCCCTGTCACGTGACCTGCAAACCTAACAGCTACTGTAACTGCTGAAACGTTTATTTACGTATTGAAAACCTTTTAACACAAGTATTTTTACAAGCTTAAATAGTATATGTATTTCTAAACATTACTTTGAAAATTCTAAAGACACGCCGCCCGCCGCCGCTGGGTTGCTCTCAGTGTGGCTAACTGAGCCACCATGCCCAGAATCAACGGCAGCGTTCAGTAAACAGACCCAGCGAAGGAGCTTTGACGATTCTGTCTGAGTCAGGGGCGTTTGTTCTGCCAAAATATTTGATTTCAGTCTCCAAATACGCCAACGGCAGCTTAAAAAAAAAAAAAAAGAACATCGCGCCCGGGGAGAATTGAACTTCCCGCCTCCACAACGTGAAGCCAGATTCTACCTATCGTCTATCCCAACAGATGGCGCATTCGTGCAAAATAGACCGTTGCATTAAAAAAACACATAAAGGAACAGGAAAGCTTGCGATTCAAACTTTTTTAGCTGGGAACAAGTTTTTAAATATCGTTTTTCATTTCGCATACAGACAAAAGTATGTTGCCGAGCTACTCTATGTCATGGTTGCCAGCATTAGTTTTGAGAGGGACACATACGGCTCGTAGATCAAAAAATTCGATTTAAAAAGTTCGAGGGCGTTATCAGCAAAACCGTTTCTCGTCAAGGTGCTTTAAGTGATGCCCTTTCATTTGGGATAGAGAATATATACTCGACAAAAATCGGTTGTCTGTCCCTTTAAGGGGAGACGCTATAGCGAGGAAATGTTTCTTACAGCCTCTTTGGGAATACATTGTACAGTGGTTTCTATCTGCATACGCGTATACTCGAATACTGGAAAATAAAACAACCTTGGGCAGTCGCCATGATAGGAAAAAAAGAGACCGCATCAAGTAGTAAGAAGCTCAAGGTAGAGGTATAATAAGCTTGTGGAGGTTCCTGCTTCCCAGTAAAAGCACGAACAGTTATTGTTGCTTTAACAAATGGATGAAAATACGGAGAAGATTGCCAGAAGAAAAAAAAAACGGAAATGGTTAAACCTTGTTCTATGGGGGATTGAAAATGTTGGCCCAGAAATATAATAATGGCGGACTAATACAGACATTGGCGCTGGAAGACGAGGGCGGTGCTTTCCAGGCACTTAAACAATAGTCGCGGTAACGGAAGAGATTGCCGGACGAAATTGCTGACCTATTTGTTATTACGTCAGAAATGTGCAACGGCGTAAAAAAAAGGCATCAATTACCAGACAGTACTGCTGGAGGGTATAATCATCGATATAGGCTCAAAATACCAGTGAGCAATGAATTATTCCTTGTGCAAGCCCATGAATATTGTTTTCTTTAGAAAAACGTTTGCAACTTACGAGAGTCTAAAAAACGCACGCAGTTGCAACGCTGAAGCACGGGTCGAACCAAGAGTACAAGGAACGTCTCGTTCCAGTGGGGTGTTTTGGAAACCACGACACATCGTTTATCGAACAGTTTCGAACGCGGGTCGTTGTGCGTGCGGGTGTGCCCGGCGACGTGGAATGTCCGCTGGTGCTCGTGCAGCCTGAACCGTACACATTCCAGGTATGAAGCTCTCCGCAATGTTTAGTGATATCTACCGTTCGCCGTATACCGACGCCAGCTTTAGTCATCCCGACGATTCCGACCATAAGGGGTACTGAACAGTTTTATGGCCTCCTTCTTGTGGGAAAAGAACTTCGCATGCCCCAGTTGGACGTTCCCTCAGTTACGACAACGGGATTGGAGTCCCTTGTGGCCCTGTAATCGCGCCTACGTTATTCAATGTAGAGCTGGCGGCTGTTTGGGGCCTCGGAGGCACGCTGGGGCGAATCAGGGGAACTAATTTTTCACCACTGCCCGCTGGATAGTGAGGCTTCGTTCCGCGAGAGATGCAGGAAAAGCTGCTCTGACGCCTGCGTTTCTCCTGTAGATAAAACATTCGCTACTGAAGGAAGACCGAACTCGGCGATATGAAACAGTGGCGCAGACAGCTTCAGCATTCGAAGAGGCTGTTGACCGCTGCGCAAAGTTTTTCTAAAGCGAAGCTTTAGTGTCGTCACTGATGCCGTTGTAGCCAATACGCCCTGCAGGAAAGCCAGCTTTCTCTGACGATGATGATGAATGATCATGGGGGAAGGAAAAGAAAACACTTCCAGTGGCCGTAATCAAACCTGGTTCCCTCTCGTTCTAAAGCCAGCGTCCATGCGATTCCTCGATTTCGACATGGTCGAAGCGAACGCCAAGAAGCAGCAACCGATTCGCGCCATATACACCCCAAGCAGAAAAGTTGGGTCTATGGAGTGCACAACCGAGGGTCCCTGTGGGTATTCTAGAAATTCGGTCTGTACCTCCAGAATAGCGCATACTCGCCGTGCGGGATTCTCAACCAAAGAATCCATCACGAGAAAGCTTAGTGTTCAACCATCGTCGTTATTAGATTGAGGGATGCATGATTTTATTGAGCACCGAGCAGCGACACACATCACGAGCGAAACGTAAAATTGCAATACGGAGCAGTGTATAGACATTGTTTTTCACATTTATTTTCTTATATTTGCTAGTGTTCTTGTCCACCTGCGTTCAGTAATGTCGAGCAGTTCGTTTTAACGGCGGAGCACTGTAGGGCAGAGTTACTTGATATAGGGAGTTACGAAACTCCCCATAGGCCCCATGCATCAAAAAGTGGCCCTGCGATCGGACCGCTCTTTTGGATCTTGTTTTGCAGTGGCGCCATCTGTTGGTGACAAAATAAAGTATACAACGTGCATCGCCGCTCGACGACCTGGGCAAAAAATGGTATTCGAGTGCTAACGTAAACTTAAGCCAAAGGCGCCAAATGTGTTCAACTTTGCAAGTCTTTCATATACATACGGAGCAAAAGTACTAAAAAAATGCGACCATGGGGTCAACCTGTGCTTGCGCACTGTCGTCTGCTGCGCGTCATCTTCGGTCTTCTGCCGGCAAAAAAATAAATTCAGAGTCGCCTCTACGGCTTTATGCAAGCTTAAAATGATTATTTACAGCCGCTTGATCGGCTACTGGACTAGTTTTGGCATACAATGTACTGTAGCCCAAGCGATAACTGCAAATTTAGTACTCCAGGTCGGACCTATGTTGTGCCGTATTGCCCGCACAAGCGCTAATTGGTCGAGGCAGTTGTGCGGACGCAGGAACAATCGCAACCTAAAAAGTGGAGTTAAGATAGCAATGAATAACTTGCGAAAGCACAAAAATGAAGAATTAAGCACCTTTAAAACAAATTTTAACGTTAAATCGTCAGATTGATTGTTTAGTGTGATTTTCGGTTAGTGCATGAGGTGGCCGCGGTGGTGCCACCGTACGCAAGATGCAAAGTGGGGGGAGGCGATTCAGGTGCGGTCCGTTTTTTGAGGCGGAGTTTCACAACTCCTTACATCGAAGAGCTCTCCTGTAGGGGCCCGACTTGTCGCCGTAGCTTGTCCTGGCTCAAGGTATCTGGCAAGCGCAGTTGGTCGCCCGGCGTCACGCACCCGAACAGAGGCTTTGAAAAGAACATTGCATCCCCTGGTCGGTATCCCTAGAGTTACGAGGCCGCTGCCGTCCAACTGCGCCAAAGAGGCACATGTTACTCATGCGAGGTGTTGGGGGTGATCTTCAATTGCGTTGCGCCGTTGCCGCGTAAGCTGCCGTTGCTAGGCCGCAAATTAGTACACAATAATACAAATTACTGAAACTATCATACGGAAACAGACTCATTACCCCAAATTAACCAGAACTTAATCCAGGGCTCTTTACAGGCATTTTCGCAGGCTGTGGTGTTTTCTCTTAACAACATTTGGTATTACCGCCGGGCTTATGCGGAAACTAGTAAAGAGTGTGCGCCACGGCCCCTTCGGCGAGTCACGGCTCCTCACACGACAGCTTTCACGTCAACTAAAGTGCAAAGGTCCATGGTAGAGGCCTTTGCCATGCAGTGGGCGATATAGGATGATGATGATGATGATGGTGATGGTGATGATTATTATTATGATGATAGGAGGAGGAGCAATAAACTTTATTTATGCAAGCCTTAGGTGCTGCTGTCTGGGCACCCGCCTGGTGGGGGTTTCCTCTAGTCTGGGATACCCTGGCCTGCACTGGCCACCCGGGCCCTCTCTACCAGGCTACGCTGGGACGAGAGGTCGGAGCTGGTCAGTTGTGCCACCCACTGCTCGTAAGTAGGTTGGGGATTGGGAGTAAGGGACGGGGTTTCTTGACACCCCCATACCAGATGGTATAGGGTGCCAGGATGGGGGCAGTATTTGCAAGATGCGGTGTAGAGGGTGGGGTACATTGCATGGAGTAGGGTATTGTGGGGGTAAGAGTTTGTTTGTAGTCTCCGGAGTATTGTACCTTCGGTTCTACATAGCTGTGGGTGGGGTGCTGGGTATTGTTGGCGCCCGCGCTGGTAGTGGGCGAGTATATCGGCATATGTTCTCAGGGGCGTGGGCTTGAGGATGTGGCCATCTTGAAGTTTGTCACCCTCTCGGGAAACGGCCCGGTGTGTATGCGCGCGGGCGGCGGCGTGTGCCGACTCATTTCCTTTGAGGGTTTCGTGGCCAGGTGACCAGACAATCTGTAGTTCAGGAAGTTGCTTAATTTGTTTTAGTATAGCCAATGCTGGTAAGGATATTCGTCCGATCAAGAAATTGCGGCATGCAGCTTGGGAGTCTGTCAGTATTACTGTGTAGTTTTCGCAAGTGGTGGCAGCTAGGGCGATAGCAACTTCTTCGGCTGTTTCTATAGATTTTGTAATGGTCGTGACTGCGGTTAACTCTTTTCCGTTGGCGTCGGTCACACTGGCAGCGTGCGCAGATTTGTGGGGGTATGGAGAGGCGTCTGCATAGCGACTGAAGGAGAGGTGGTCATACTGCACATGGATTGCTCGTGCTCTTGCTGCTCGTCGTGCCTTGTTATAGGTCGGATGCATGTTACGTGGGATTGGAGCCACTTTGATGTGTTGTCGAATTGGTCCGGGGATGCGTGTCTTCTCGTCTGGTTGTTGTGGGGTCGAATACCCTAGCCGGCGGAGGGTCGCTCTTCCCGTGGTGGTGAGTTGGAGGCGTGTGAATTGAGAAATTCGGTGCGCTTCTTGGATTTCTTCCCACGTATTGTGGACGCCCAGTTGTAGTAACTTGCTTGTTGCCGTTTTAGGGGGCAATCCTAGTGCGGTTTTGTAGGCTTGCCGTATCGCGGTGTTCAGTTTGTTTTGTTCGGAGGGTTTCAGGGCTAGGTAAGGAGCACTGTATGCAATCCGGCTGATAAGGATGGCTTGGATTATGCGCAGAGTATCTGATTCTTGGAGGCCAAATCTTCGGTGAGAAACTCGATGGATAAGATGCATTAATTGTGAGAGAGTACGTTGGAGTGGCAAAATTGTTTGGGCACCCGACCCGTCTTTGGGAATAGTGAGTCCCAGAATTAGGAGGTGGGGGACGTTAAGAACGGGTTGATTATTGATGCTGAGTTCAGGATCCGGTATAGAGTTGGCGCGCTGTTTAGGTGTTCGTTTACACAGGGTAAGTAAGGCGGATTTTTCTGGGGCACATTCCAACAACCGTGGCTTGCAGGTATTGTTGTACTACTTGGATGGCACTTTGGAGGGCGTCTTGTTGGTCACCTATGGAGCCCGTAGGAGTCCAGAGTGTCAGATCGTCGGCGTATAGGGCGTGTCGCAGGTTGGGGATAGTTGTCAACAGAGGAGGTAGATCTTTCATACCAATGTTGAACAGTAATGGAGATATCACTGAGCCTTGGGGGGTTCCTTTAGGCATAGTTTGGAAAACGTCGGAACGGAGGTGCCCGATTCCCACTGTTGCAGTGCGATTGGTTAAGAATGAGGCAACGTAGTCGTAGAGACGTTGGCCGCAGTTAGTAGAGGCGAGACCTTGTAGGATTGCTTGATGAGTGATGTTGTCAAATGCTCCTTTGATGTCTAGAGCCAGGATCGAGAATTTGTGGTGATTGGTAAGTTTGTCAATGATATCTTCTTTCAGTTGAAGTAGAACATCTTGGGGTGAGAGATGTGAGCGGAATCCATACATCGTATTCGGGAAGTAACCGTTGTCCTCTATGTGGGGTGAAAGTCGGTTGTGGACCATGTGTTCTAGGAGTTTTCCAACACATGAGGTTAATGAGATGGGGCGCAAATGTTTTGTATTCAGAGGTTTTCCCGGCTTAGGTATGAGGGTTATTTCTGCGTGTTTCCATTGTGGTGGTAGGGAGCCAGATGTCCATTGATTGTTGATGTACTGTAGTAGGCTTTCGAGGGCTATTGGGTCGAGGTTGCGAAGTAGTTTGTTCGGAATTTTGTCTTTTCCTAGGGTGGTGTTTCTTGTGAGGTTACGCACTGCGGCTTCCATTTCGGCTATTGAAAAAGGTTCATCAAAGTCTAGATCTGGGGTACCGGTGTATGGTGGGATAACTTGCGTTTGGTTTGCCGATGTTGCTTTGAGGGGTTTCTTTAGTTCTTGTATGAGGTCTTGCTCAGTGCCCGGATGGTTGTGTATCAGTCTACGTAGTTGATGCGCCGTCGTCGATTTGGATTCTTTTGTTCCCATGAGGAAGCGGAGGAGATGCCAGGTGCGACGGGTTCCCAGGGTTCCTTGAAGTTTATTGCAAAACTCCGACCAGTTTTGTTGGCTTAAATTACGAGCGTAAGTTTCTGCTTCGACCATGAGTTTGGTGATGCGAATCCGGAGCTTACGGTTTGTCTTGCGTTTTCTCCATCGTTTAAGGAGTCCGTTTCGGGCTTCCCAGGGGTGTAACAGGTGGGCATCAACGGCTGGGTTATCTTCAGTTAGCGCTAACTCTTTGGTATGTTTCGAGGCTTCTGTGAGGAGCTGTGCGGTCCATTCTTCTATATCGTCGATGGGATCGGTGGGGGAGTTTTCACGAAATTTTTTCCAATCTGTCAGTCTGGCCGTGCCGATTCGCTGCTGATTGTTTTTGCGGTGTAGGATTTGAAGTTGGATGATGTAGTGATCGCTGCCTAAGGTTTCGTCCAGGCAGGACCACATGGCATCGTTGATGTTATAGGTGGACGTGAGGTCAGGGGAGGTGTCTCTTGAAACACTGTTGCCGATGCGGGTGGGGGTGCCGTAGGTATTGCAGAGGCAGAGATTATTTTGTTGAGCGGCTTCTTGAAGCCGAGTTCCTTTCCGGTTATTTCTCAGATAACCCAAAGCTGTGTGCGGAGCATTGAAGTCTCCGAGGACAACGAGTTTATGTCCTTTGGTGCGTTGGCGTACGTGTTTTAGTAGTCGGTCAATTCCAGAGAGGGATGAGGTGGGTGAGCTGTATATATTTAGAATGTAAAGGCTGGTATGGGACTTCCGGCGGGGCAGCAGTTCGATGAATGTGTAGTCTATTGTGATGGGAAGGGTATGTGCCTGCGCCGTTTGGGAAGCTTGGACTAGGATGGCCGTTCTGGATTTGGGTTCTGTGGTGTATGCTGTGTATCCTCGTAATGCAATGTGGTCGGTGTCAGTTTCTTGTAGGGCAATGATGTCAGGTGAATTTTGCTGTGTAAGTGGAAGGAGTGAGGCTTGCTTGCTTCGGTACGATCGACAGCTCCATTGCCATACAAGTAGCGAGGACGGAGGCGTTGAGTCGTGCATAGGTGGATTAGAAGGTGTCATCGTCGGATGGGAGGTTAGGGGTTGCGTTGTTGGGGTCTTGGGGAGCGGTGTGTTGTTTGGGCTTTTTATGGGCTTGGCGTTCCGTTTCTTCGATGGCGACTAGGCGTTCTTCTAGGGCAGCAAAGCGGCTGTTGAACTCGTTGCCCATTTCACGTATAAGTGTTTTTATGCGCCCTACATTCGAAGAAGGAAGGGAGGGGCCTTGCATGTTGGCAGCGATTGTGGGTATGGGTACTTGCGGTGCAGAGGGTGCTGCTGTGACTTCTTGACGTTGTAAAATCAAGAGTTCTATTTTAGTTAGCAGCTGGTGAATGCGCTGTTCTAAGGTGGCAGTGCGCTTTTCCGTAGCTTCCAGCTGTTGGCGTAGGCGCGCGTTTTCTTCTTCGAGGGTGTGGATGCGGGTGTCGGTAACGGAGGTAGGGGGTTGGTTGGGGTGTGTGGGCAGGGAGGGGAATTGGTCAAGAGCAGTGGGCTGTGAGGTGACAACAGCTGACCAGCTCAGCTGGGTTTGGGCTGGGCGATGAACGTTCTGTGGATGAGGCATCGACTGGGTTTGACGATCCGGCGGGTTATGGAAGGTCTGCTGCTTGGCGGTTGCTCGTTCCCAGACCCGGACAGGTGGAGGCGGAGGGCGGAGTTTTCTGCGGCAGTCCTTGCTGGCCGTGGGGTGATCTAGCCTCAGAGTTGGCAAGTAGGTGTACACTCATGACCAGGTGTGGGGTTTCTGGCGTGGCACTGGGCGCATACAGGCGCATCAGGGTTAGGACAAACGTCCTGTCTGTGTCCAAGTTCACCACACAGAGAACAGCACTGCACAGTTTGTCGATACGGGCGGCATCGCGTGAAGAGAACGTAGGCCTTGATGTAGAAAGGTACATGTGGTCCTTCAAAAGTTACGACGGCAGAGGTGGAGGTGCCCAACATTCGCGCATGCAGTATACGGGGTCCATTGGACGCGAGAATGTAGGGTAACTGTTCCGTCGTGGTGCCCTGGTCCAATCCATGAATCACTCCACGAACCGTACCTGGAGGTGGCTTTAGGTAGGGTAGCACTTCGTAGGCTGCTGCACCAAGCTGTAGTGTATTAACTTCAGAAAGTGCCATGGCGCAGTTTTCGTCGGGCGTGCTCGCGACAATTAGATTTTGCAACGCTTGCGGTTGTATCGTTACATAAGCGTTGAACATGTGCTCCGGGATTTTACTTGCCTGTTGTATGCTTTGGGTCATTTGTCGGCCATTATAGGCAGCTACACGAAGTCCTGTGCGTGGTCGGTAGATCACTTTATAATATTTATCAGGTAGTCGTGGCGTCGGTGTGCTTCTTGGAGTGGTTTGTTGGGTGCATGGCACAGGAAACGGGGATGTGGGCGGCGCTGCTTCTCGTTTGAGGTTTCGGCGCTCTCGTAGAATCTGCTTCCAGGGGCCTGGTGGCGGGATTGTGCGTCCGCTGAGAGTGTCGAACTCCATCGCGGTTTCCGTAGCCATGTGCGTGGCGGCAGGTGCGGTGTTGATCTGCGCCGGGAGAACCGGCGCGGCGGCGGCTGTGGCGGTGCTGATCTGCGCCGGGTGAATGGTGGCAGCTGGGTGTTGATTCTGCGCCGGGAGGACCGGCGCGGCGGCGGAGGGGGCGGTGTTGATCTGCGCCGGATGCATGGTGGCAGCTGGGTGTTGGTTCTGCGCCGGTAGAACCGGCGCGGCGGCGGCGGCGGCAGCCAGCTGGGCGGTAGATGATGATAAAATACAAAGGTAGAAGAGTTGGTCGCTAACTATAGGAATTCTTTTTACAAGCGAACATTACCGCAGGGACAAAGCTAAGGAAGAAACGTTTCCGTGAAGTACAACTGCTTTAGTTTTTGTTTATACGAACCCTCCAATGTTAGTTACGTTAACCTCAGTCAACGCTCGACCTGTGAAGACTTAGCTTGCAACAGTAACGGGGTTGGATCAAACTCTTCGCTAGAAACGTATTAGAATGAAACTCTATGGTCTTTCCGGTCGCGACACGTGCATAAGCAGTCGTCACTCGTATGGCGGCTACTGAGATGCAGCGTCCCACCCCGACAGCCACCGTTTTCGCAACGCGCATCGGACTGAGCTTCCCAAGGCGACAAAGTACACAAGTCAAGCTCAACTTCTGCGATGTACACGAGCTTTACCCGCGTAAACAGATTTGACGGCAGCAAGATGACAGAACAAGCCGAGGGCACGGCCGTAGCCGTCTGTCAAAGCCTCGAAATGTGCTGCGAGCGCGATCGATAAAACTATTCTCTCCTCCTCAAAGGTTCTTTCCGATAACGGAGCTTTGAATATTCACGCGTCTGCCCTTGTTGGCGCGGGGTGTTATAATTGCGCGCCAAACGAGATGCCGGCCCTGTAAGCGGTCTTGTCAGCAGACTCCTCTACGGCCTCCCCTACTCCTCTTTTTCGCACTGAGCTTACTTTAGCCATGTTTGACGGGACGTCGGAGGCGACGCGTTTCGGCGGATATACCGAAAAAATTGTTGCGAGATTGGGTTGCCTCGTTCAAACGTTGTCGAACAGCTCTCTAGACACGCTACGACGGGAAACGGGAAAAAGCGATTTACATAAGCCGAGAGGAAAAATTGGCCGGGAGCCTCTAGTATAGAGGGTGCTCCTCATAACTCGCGCCCCGATGCGCGATAAAGAAAGATGTAGGGTGATCGAAAAAAGACGGGCCTGTTTGCTATTAGCGTTACATAAGTAATATCCCACAGCGCTGTCGTTTCTTTCAGTTTTGTTCCTTTCGTTGAGGTAGACCGGCGCGCAGAGCGCTGTTGCAGAAACGCTGCATACCCTCATGGGACGTAACTCAAGCTGCTCGTTCCCGAGATGCATTACGAGGTGTGTGTCCTTAGAGGGCAGCTGAAAAGCGGCGGTGGTAATGGCGCTGATTACGTAAGGAAGGTTGGACGAGCCCGCCATGCGCACCAGCAGCACAGTCTGTGAATTATGTAAGCACGGAGAACAAAAAAGGCAATATTTTGTACTTATGCTTGAACTACGGGATGAAGCTGTACCGATACACGCGCTGAGCAACGACTTGGGACGAGTGTATAAATGTGAATTAACGTAAAACCTCGTTGATCATAACATTATTTGGAAAGCCTTATTAGTGGCAATTATTGAAAGTTCGAACTAAAAAAAGTGAAGGGCAACAACAGTACACGGAGATTGGGAAGCGGTGTAAGGATCTTCCGCGTGCGCTGAAATCTCTAGACACGGGCGTCTTCGCTTTTAGAATCCATCAGCAAAGCATCCACCACGTCGAGTTATCGAACTTGCGTTCTTGGGCTCAGCTGCACAACACCTTAGCCACTGAGCCACCGCGGCGAGTAGAGTCTTCGGATTGAATAGAGTCAATAAATCAGCCCCTATTGACGGACGCATCCGACTTGTAGCTGTGTACCGGCCACTATTTGCCGGGAAGTACATTAAAAAATGTGGTTGATTCCTCTGTGAAATCGGTAAAACACAAAAGTGAAATGTGCAGCGAGCGAAATCTGCAGCCGAGCATGATTTGCGGGTTGGCGGCTGTCCTGTCAAGTCAAGTCAAGTCAAGTTTATTCGACAGTGAGTGTGCTTGGTGAGTGACGTCCTCCTGGCGGGGCCCTTCGGCAAAGGTGTACTGGCGTCATTTCCGTGACGGATATGACTTCAGGGAAATCTTGGTGTATTCCGGCGTAAACCACTTCCGTCTTAAAATATGAAGCCAGAAAACGAACAACCCTAAGTACGTACTCTTTACTAATAAAGGTTCCTTCCCCGCAAGATCCTGTGTGCAGGAGAGCGCCCTTTACAGGCCTCTTGCTTCATTGTACTGGCGCCACTTCCGAGACGGATATGACGTCACCGAAATCTTGGTGCATCCGGGAATAAAACACCTTCGGGTTAAAAGAGTTGATCAGTCGTGCTTTCGTAGTTTTCCGAGGCACGCGACGATCGAGGCTACGTGCCGCCACGTCGCGTGCCTCGGTCCTCGAACTAGGTCCAATCCCGAGCCAAAATAGGCAAGGCGAAGGTTAAACGCGGGGCGCGGTGGGCGAAAGAAATGGGGGCCCCTGAAAATAACTCTCCCCACACCAACAGTCCGGCGGCAAGCCTTTGCGTGCGCCACTGGTGGCCTTAATGGAGCGCGGCCTCGGAGAATAGCAATGCAGGCAGTGTCGTTCAAGGCCGGCCTGCCTTTTAAGCCCGCTACAACGACGACGACGAGAGCGGCGATAAATGGGCTCTTAGAATGGCTGTGCCGAAGAAGGGAACCACGCGAAGAGTGCTTTCACCTACCACTCGGTTGTGTTGGGAGTGGTGTCGGAACACGTGGACTACAAGAGAGAAAGACACAAAGAATCATGTAATCAGAAAAAAAAATGGTTGCGTAATATATACAACCGCCTGCAGTGAAACGCTGTCGACACATTCTCGGGAATAACCCCCCCCCCCTTCTAGAAAAAGATGCCAAATAACAAAATGGGTGCGAAGCTGTGGCAGAAAAAGTCAGACGTATCACATGACCATGTCAGTGCCACGGCGGATTTTGGCATAATCCCGGTGAGGAAAAACACGGCTACCCGGGAATGTGTCAGGGCGTTCGAGCGGCTCCCTCGTCGATGCAGTGAGTGACGAAACGAAAGTGGATGAAATTTTTGGGATGGAAACGAAGAGGGTGAGCTGCGCTATTCCGCGCTTACTCCGCACCTTCGCTGTCCATTTATTCTAAAGTGAGCAACTATGGTCGACCAAATAGTTTCATCATCATCATCATCAGCAGCAGCAGCAGCAGCAGTAGCAGCAGCATGCTCAGGTTCCCTGCAGGACGAGAGCCTTTCCCATTGACTTCCAACCGCTCCTGTCCTGCACTAATCCAGTGAACTGTTTAATCGAGGAGTTCCGTATTTCATCCCTCCATCGAGTTTTTCTGATGAAGGCGCGAAAAGCAAAAACGCCCGTCTGTAAGAGATTTGGGTGCACGTTAAAGATCCCCAGGTGGTGTAAATTAATCCGGAGCCCTCCACTGCTGCGCGCCCCATTGCCTGCGTTGCGTCGGCGAGTTAAGCCAAAACAAAACCTCCATCGTGTTATTGGCCTTCCCCTTGCTGGCATAGGTGCTATTCATTGAAAAGTTTAGCTGTCGATTTCTTGGCTTGGTAACACTGGAAACGGCCCAAAAACAAGCCGATGCCCCACGGACGTGGCCACGGACATGGCGCGGCTTATTGCACTGCCCCCACACGTTGAAGAAAAAAATACAGGCGTGCGTCGTCTGCTCCGTTTCAACCCGATTCTCAAAGGTGGTGTCAACAGAGATGTTATTAATCCCACTCACATTGGACTCGAGGCATTACTTCGCATTCAGGGGGATAAAGTTTTGAACGTCCAGCACAAATTAAATGCTTAGCACGGACAAGTACCGCCATCCCGCGGAGCCCGACGTAACCAGTGACGGCGCACTCACATGGTTGCCTGTATGCGCGCCTCGCCGGTGAATACAGGCTATATAATAGAGGGAAATCTGGCGCCAGTATTGCAGTGCCTACACTCGGGTACAACTTAAGAACGACAACGAAAGTCGCCCCTGCGCAGCTCATCAGCGCACCCACTGTTCCTCCGTGTGACGTAGAGCAATCTGAAGGTAACTCGAGTCATTTCCACTATTTTCGGAATTGATCATGTTATAAATTACTCCAGTTAGAAAATAAAGCTAGGCGAATAAAACTAGACAATGCAACGCATTAAAATGACACTGAAGTGATTTTTGTCAAACTTTTTCATTGCATTGCACAGACTGTATCAAATGAACACACTTTTCATCGTTTACCCGGCCCATAAAGCAGTGTTCAATTTATAAAGCCTGAAGGAAGAAATAATACCAAGCGACGTTTGCGGAGACACCAACAGCACTGACGCGCATACGAGATGCGACGTGATTGGACGGCGCCCAAGAACAGAATTCAAAAGAGTTTGGGTTTCGGTTCTCTAAAACAACATGCTTAGTATCCGACGTTATCATTGGCGGGGCATTTCGATATCTGATATAATCGGCATACCGCGCTTCTCCCATGTTGTCGGCTATAAAATACGTGAGATACGCCTGCCAATGCGAATTGCAATTGTAACGATCACTAGCCGAGGTGTACGCAATGCCTAACCGCCCTCAGCGTCACCGCAGACCCAAATTCCACGCTTTTGCCCCCACCTTTGCAGCTTGCCTGGCTCGTGCTTGTATCGTAGTGAGTGTCTTCGCGACAGGTCAAGGGTCGTCTGATTCGGCATGTTGCCCGCAAGCAGTCGGTGCTGATGGCAACGCCATGCACTGGAAGAAAAAGGATAGGAAAAGTCGCGGGTTTTCTACCCCAGCCCAGCGATTTTCTCCCTTTAGCTGTTTACACGTAGCGCCCTCTATGCTGCCTTTCTAGACACGGATACGGGGGGAGCACGGCCGGACCGGAGGAGCTGGCGAGCGCGCACTTTCGCCTGCCGCTCCCGCAGCCCGACCGTGGAGGGCATAGAGTTTCTTAGTAAGTATACTAGAGAGGAAACACTTTTTGCTGCGCTTCGTCCCTGTGCATGGGGCGTATAACCGATCTTCTGTTGTTTTCAAACGCTGACACAATATTTCTACTATGCTACGACGCGCGCTGACTCACGCGCGCGCGAGCACCGCGGCTTCGCTAACGCACCGCCGCCGCTGTTGCTCCGGCAGCTGCGGCGACGGTTATCCCGTTGTTGCGCATGCGCGCCGGGAAGAGACAGAGAGGGAAAAACAGTGAGAGCAGGAGGAGAGTTTTGCTTGCCCAGCGCCGCTGCGATTTCGAGCGGGTAAATCAAAGAGGAACTAGCGAAAAGTAACCTCCTACTGTCGCTACTTCGCACGTACGACATTCCGTTTCTCTATGGATACAAGCGCGGCATTTTCTCTGCGCACCCAGCACCATCCACTGCTTCACTTGGAGCCCTCCTTCTATTCTTCGACGCAAATGCTAGAAGAAGTCCGCATTTCTCCCTCAATAGCCTAGAAGTCCTCTTGGTGTGAAAGAGTGATCCCGCTTGATACTGGTAGATCCTGTGTGAGGTGAGGTTCCCGTTGTGATGACGGTAACGACGACAACCTCGCGGGAACATACTCACGCAGTACGCGTCCGGGAATTGCCCTTAGTGTGGTTGCGCGAAGGAGGACACGTGGCGAGCCACAGGAAATGCTGACGTGGGCCAATGGCACGTGGCCGCAAGCGAATAGCTGGGGAGGCCAGGCGAGAACGAAGAACGGCGGGAGGAGTAGCCGGAGCAGGTCCGAGGAGCGCGACGTCCAGGTGGAAGACTCGAAGCTCGTTTGGTTTTCGAGACACGAGCTCGAGAGGGGTCTACCTGGCGCCTTGGCGTCCTGGAGCCGGGGCGCGACTCCTCACTCGTGAAGGCGCGCAACGTTGGCGTGCGCCACCCCTTGGGCGACCCGCCGCCTGCTACCCGTCGGCGACCGGCAGTGCATGGTTGTATGCTGCCCTCTGCTACCGGAGCCATTTTTAATAGATGGAGATTTTAATTCCTACTCTTCTTTTTGGGGGAGCGAAAAAACTGACTCAAGGTGTCAGATTTTAGAGGATTTTATTCTATCCAATATTGTCTGTCTTTTTAAACTCCGGCAAACCTACATACTGCTCTCCAAGCTCAGGGAAAATGAGCTGCATAGATTTGTATTTTAGTTCACCGATTGTTTTTAGTGATTTAAGTGTGATGTTATTGACAACCCATATGGGAGCGATCATCTACCTATACGCATTAGCACAACATCACCACCAACCATTATCCCGACGAAACCACGCAGGTGGAAACTTCAGTTTGAGAACTGGGGACTTTTTACTTCCGAAGCAAATATACCAATTTTTTTAGACACTCTGAGCATCGATGAACTGAATGAAAAGGTTACATCTTGCATTGTTAAGGCTGCATGCTTAGCTATTCCACAGTCCTCGGGAATGGTGAGAGAAAACAACAAAGAATGGTTGACAGAAGAGTGTAAGGAAGCCAAAAAGCAGAAAAACAAAGCATGGGGAGTCTTGCGAAGGTATCCAACGCAAGAAAATTTATTGGAGTTTAAAAGGAAACGAGCTGAAGCCCGATACATTCGGCGGAGTGCCGAAAAAGCTTCATGGAAAAATTATGTTTCGTCTATAAACAGCTCGGTCACATACAAGAAATGTGGGAGAAAATTCGGAAACTCAGCGGCACGTACTCCCCTTTTACAGTTCCTCTTCTAACAGCACCTCGCGTACAAAGTAGCCTGGAAGAGCAGGCGGATATACTGGGGGAACATTTCGCTAGCGTTTCCAGTTCTGTGCGTTACACAGAAGCATTTTTATAATACAAACACTCTGCAGAGAAACAAAAAACTTCCAACACACGGTGGCACAAACGAACCTTATAATAGTTTAATAACGCTCCAACAATTAAAGAGAGCTCTATCGACCGGTAAGGAGACTGCACCCGGCCCAGATGATATGAATTATGAAATGCTCGCACATCTTTCGGGTCTTTCCTTAGAAGCACTTCTAAAGTTTTTTAACAATATTTGGGAATCGGGTAGGATGCTGGCAGCCTGGAAAAAAGCATTTATAAAACCCGGAAAGCCGCCAACCTCCCGTAGTAGTTATTGACCAATAGCCCTTACGAGCTGTCTAGCCAAAACGTTTGAACTTGTCGTGAATACCAGGTTATGTTTTGTCCTGTTATAAAATGAACTTCTTGAAATTCACCAGTGCGGTTTTAAAAATGCGTTCCCAACAACTGACCATCTTGCGCGCCTCAAAAATGCCGTACGAGAAGCATTTTTAGACAAACAACACTGTCTTGCTGTCTTTTTTGATCTTGAGAAGGCTTATGACACAACATGGAGGCTTGAAATAATGCGGGATTAATTAGAATGACGCATCCGTGGAAGAATGCTGAATTGCCTGAATGACTTCATGACAAATCGCTCATTTCAAGTGCGCCTGGGCTCAACCCTGTCGAGGAAATTTGTACAGGAGAACGGGTTTCCTCAGGGCTGTATTCTTAGCACAACACTGTCGTAAAAATGAACTCCATATTCAAAATCATTCCAAGGTCAATTATGTATTGTCTAATTTGATGAACTTCGAATAGCTTGCACATCCTCCCATGTAACGACATGCGAGAGACAAGTACACTTGACTATAATTAAACTGATAACAAGGGCAGACAGAAATGGCTTCCAGTTTTCACCACACAAAACAGTCGCTATTCTTTTCTCACTAAAACGAGGCACATAACTTCCTGACACATAATCCTGACACATCTGACACATAACTTCCTTTTTATGAAAGAAGATAAACTGAGATGTGAGGAATGCGACCAAGAGCTAACAGTAAACCACATGTTACTGCCATGTACGAAATTTGAGGTCCTGAGAAAAAAAGCATTTTAGGCTGTTCTACGACGAACACATTCTATTTCGCCCCAGACTACTTTTAGGACAAAACGCACTTACTAAAATTTCCTCCGTTTTTAGTTTCATAAAAGAAGCAGGGCTTCTGAGCAAGCTGTAACGCTGTAACATGCTGTAACAGTTATTATACACAAAACCTTCTATTCGGCGTATGATAGCCTATGTTGCTTATGTGCCATAGAACACAACACAACACAACATCAACTAATACTTAATCACAAATTTCTCAAAATAAAGCTTTGTTTTAAATTAGAAGGCATTAATGATTAAAGTTTACTTTTGTTTGTAAGGTTTGTTTTCTTTATGACTTGCAGTAGAAGCCTCAAGCACTTGGGTGCTTCAACTTTCTGCTGAAAGACAACCGCCTAGTCAGCTTGCCCCAGCACAGGGGTGCCAACCGAAGTCCGTCTTTTGATACTTAGGGTGTATGGGGAGTTTCACAAGTGGTATAAATCGAGTACTCTGAACTCCCACTAGGTGGCGGCATCGACATCTTGTTTGGCTTTTTTCACGCTGGACTGGCCATTTGTGTACAATATTCTAAGCTGAATCTAATTATGATGTGAATGTCTAACCTAAAATGTCGCACGTTCAAGCTATTCTGAACATAGGCGCATAATCCTGAACAAAGGTTTGTCCTTTGATTTGATACTAATTCGCCTGATGTCACCACTCGCATTGCGGCGGCAGCCGGTATGAGGGAATACGAAAACCACAAATGGTATGCTATTGGCGACTCTGTTTTTGTGCTCGCCACCTAGTGGCCGTCACGAGAATCGCCCTAATCAGGTCCAGTTGCGGACTTCCACAAGGCGCAGCACGCTTGTTTAGCGTCGTAACTGCGTAGTTTTTGTGACGCCGCCGAAAGAAGACCCAATGACGATAAAGCGGACGTGTAAGGAGCTTTATTGCGTCCCCTTTGGTGTGACGGCACGATTGAAGTACCGCAGCGCATACTTTTACCGCTTCCCGCGAAAAGCAGCCGACGCACCCTGCAAGACGCTGTGGACAAGGAACTTACGGATTGAAAAAATGTGACACCCGCCATGCGCTTAAAACCTTGACTCCCTTCCAGGTCACCAGCTACTTGCTTTTCATTATGATAAAGCCGCATTGCATGCGCGCGGCGTACTTTCTGCCGGCGCGCTTCCCCCGTACGCTCTGCTCGAACATGTACATGCAGTCATGGACAATTCAAATACGAACCGCGAAGCGCACGACCGAAGGTACCGATGCCATCACCTGGCAGCGGCCGTCGAAAACGCACGGACATGCGCAGTTGAGATGGCGGGAACGAGGCTGCGTGTCCCACTGCGATACGTTGCCCTCTGCTCACTCGCATGCTTGCCTTGTCGCCATGCCGCAATAGCGATGCAAGCACTGAAAGTACTACCGCCGCTGCAGCTGAAGGTGTTGATCGCGTTGAAAGCAATGCGGCGCGTAACTGCCTGCAGCTGCGGCAAGTGCTTGCGCGGGAACCGCGAGCGCGCACTCGTAAGGCGTACTGCTGAGCCCATCATACCTTCTTGAACAAAACCAGCGCACGGAAATGCAGACAAAAATAATTGCATGCCGCCTAAATTTTGATGGCCAGGCAATGTTTTGCGTTCGTGATGCATTGATTGATTGATTGATTGTAGGGTTTAACGCGCCGACGCAACGCAGGCGATGAGGCGCGCCGTAGTGGAGGGCTCCGGATTAATTTTGACCACCTGGGGATCTTTAACGTGCGCCGAAATCTCGTACACACGGGCGTTTTTGCTTTTCGCCTCCATCAGAAAAGCGGCCGCCGCGGCCGGGAATCGAACCCGGCGTTCGTGATGCAGTGGCTTGGGAATTGGACAATGAGCTGGCCGCCAAGAATGCGCCTTTGTTTAACGGAGTCATGGCTGAGTAATTTATCAGGTTCGCGGCTTCTAGCAAACAATGGATACATTAACATTAACAATATAAATTATTGTTATACATTACATATACATTACATACATTACATGGCATGCAATACATTAATTACATACATTAAAAATATACGTTAACTGCAAGCATTGTGTGGGCTCGGAAAATTACTGGCAGAATTCTAATATTAACAAAAGTTGAGAAGGTTGGCAGGTCCAACTATTCTAAGGCCAGTTGCCCTTGTACAACAATTTGGCGGCCGATTTTTTCTTGTTTTTTTTGGCAGGCACCGCAGTGCTTGTAGAAATCTGCGCAGCGGGCAGTACTCAGCATGGTTTGGGCGTGACCCAGGTGCCCGTCGTTTTCTGCGCAAGTTACTGCACCCCATATGCAAAACTGTGTCAGCAGTGTGACGCCGGCACACACGGGGAGCAGGCGCTCGTGTCATCTGAGCACACAGTGGCCGCAGATACTATCTCGCGCCGCATCGCTAACAATTGTTTTCAGCGCTCTTGCGGCATGGCGACAAGGCAAGCATGCGAGCGAGCAGAGGGCAACACATCGCAGTGGGATACGCGGGACATGCAGCCTCGTTCGCGCCATTTAAAGTGCGCATGTCTGTGCGTTTTCGACGACCGCTGCCAGGTGACGGCAGTGGTACCTTCGGTCGTGCGCTCCGCGGTTCGTATTTGAATTGTCCATGACTGTACCTACTCTTTTCATACTGTCACGAAGCCAAGGACGACGCAGTTGTCTTGCAGGAGAAACAAGTTTATTGGAGCGAACTTGTACTCCCCTAACAACTCAAAAGAATACAGAGGCGGCGAAGCAGCGGTCAACAAAGTGACTTGCGTCAGCGAGCGTCGCAGAATCGAATGCCCCGGCGTCCGCACTGCAGGCTTTTTATCTTTTGGCGCGCGTGGTTCTCGAAACGTCGATTCGCATCGAGAACATAGTAGACCCAAGAAGATTATTCTGGGCTGTACACGTTAGATCGGAATGCTCTCCCTATCACAACAGATAACACATGCGGCACAGAAAGAAAGAATTGAACACGCGCTTTCCTTGGCGCAGAGATAACACAGACCGGCACAGCCGGGCGGTAAAAGCAAAATACAAATAAACAAACCCAATGTATGGTTCGCGGCATTACCCCCCCTCTAAGAGTGCATCGACCCGATGCTAACATAAGCGACAGTCCGAACAAATGAAAATAAAAGTTCGTCATCGTGCGTAGAAAGGTTTTAAGCGAACCACGTGGACGACTTCAGGCCGCGTGCGTCGTCGTGATGTGCCGGAGTCACCATCGGGGATCACTTCGTAGGTAAGTTGGCCAACACGTCGTAGAATCTGGTAGGGTCCGAAATACCGTCGCAGGAGCTTCTCACTGAGTCCGCGTCGTCGGATGGGAGTCCAAACCCACACACGATCCCCTGGTTGGTACTCGGCGTCTCGGCGTCGGAGGTTGTAGCGGCCCGCATCCACCAGCTGCTGGCCCGTTATACGAACTTGAGCGAGCTGGCGGGCCTCCTCCGCACGTTGAAGATATCCGTGGACGTCGGCGTTGAGGTCGTCGTCTTCTACGTGCGGAAGCATGGCGTCGAGCATCGTAGTCGGCCTTCTACCGTAGACAAGCTCGAACGGCGTCAGCTGCGTCGTCTCCTGGATAGCCGTGTTGTACGCAAACGTGACATACGGGAGCACTTCGTCCCAAGTCTTATGTTCAACGTCAACGTACATTGACAGCATATCTGCGATTGTCTTGTTCAGACGTTCTGTTAGTCCGTTCGTTTGGGGGTGGTACGCGGTCGTTCTTCGGTGATCCGTGTTGCTGTAGCGTAATACTCCTTGCATCAGCTCTGCAGTAAATGCCGTTCCGCGGTCTGTGATTAGGACTTCCGGGGCTCCATGTCGTAGCACAACTTGGCTTATAAAGAACTTCGCCACTTCTTGTGCAGTCCCCCTCGGAAGAGCGGCGGTCTCTGCGTAGCGCGTCATGTAGTCTGTCGCTACGACAATCCACTTGTTCTGTGATCGTGACGTAGGGAACGGGCCTAAAAGGTCCATTCCAATCTGTTGAAATGGTCTCGATGGGACGGCGATCGGTTGCAGAAGTCCGGCGGGTCTTGTCGGCGGCGTTTTTCGTCGCTGGCAGTCACGGCAGCTCCGGACGTAGTGGGTGACGTCAAAGGTAAGGCCGGGCCAGTAGTACCTCGCCTTGATTTTTCCCGCGAACCATGCCGCGAGTTTATTGGAGCGATAAACAAGTTTATTGGAGCGAACTTGTACTCCCCTAACAACTCAAAAGAATACAGAGGCGGCGAAGCAGCGGTCAACAAAGTGACTTGCGTCAGCGAGCGTCGCAGAATCGAATGCCCCGGCGTCCGCACTGCAGGCTTTTTATCTTTTGGCGCGCGTGGTTCTCGAAACGTCGATTCGCATCGAGAACATAGTAGACCCAAGAAGATTATTCTGGGCTGTTCACGTTAGATCGGAATGCTCTCCCTATCACAACAGATAACACATGCGGCACAGAAAGAAAGAATTGAACACGCGCTTTCCTTGGCGCAGAGATAACACAGACCGGCACAGCCGGGCGGTAAAAGCAAAATACAAATAAACAAACCCAATGTATGGTTCGCGGCAATATATTGTCACGTGGCCAAAAACGACGCAGTTGTCTTCAAGGAAAACAAGTTTATTAGTGCGAACTTGTGCTCCCCTAACAACTCAAAGAATACAGGCGACGAAGTAGCAGTCAACAAAGTGACGTGCAAAGGTGAGCGTCGACGATTAGAATGCCGCGGCGTCTGCTCTGGAGGCTTTTATCTTTAGGCGGGAGTGTTTCTGGAGCCGTCGATTTACATCCAGAACATTGTAGATCAGAGAAGATTATTCTGGGCTAGTGACGTTAACCGAAACAGTCTGATTATCTGAATGAGATAGCCCGTGCAGCATAAAAATAAAAAATGGAAGACGTGCTTCGCTTGGGACACGGATAAGAGAGCCGGGCGTTGCCGGGCAGTAAAAACAAACAATAAATAAACAAACCCATGAATGGTTTGCGGCAATATATGTTAGGAGCTGAAGATGTCTGTTAGGTGCTAATATTGTCAAGATACATGTTTGAAACGGAGCATTGATAGCTTGTAACATCGTTTTTTACTTCTCGCTTGAAGCAGTGCCTCAAATGTGAATCTGCGCGGCAGCCGCGCAGACGTCTACAGGTAGACATCTACAGCCGTATCATGCAGGTCCGTAATTCTTCACACACCAGTGATCACCACTGCTGGCACTTGTGCTGTTCAGGTAACACAACAATGCTGATTTTCTATGCCATTTAACCAACATTATTATTCGAGCCAATCAGGGATATTACCATTTTCCAGGGGCAAGGAGGGTTGGAACACCAATTTTTTTCAGGGTTGTGACCCAAGTTAGTCACCACAGCCAACAGTAAGCGTTGCAAGTCATGCCACCAAAAACGTTGGCACGTTTCTGCAGACTAGGTCTTTGGCAGCTTCGAGCCTCGAGCCAACAATTCCGTGTGCAGAGCCAACAAGGGAAACAAATATAGGCAATTACGCCATGGCGACATCAGCAACAGTAACACCTGTTCATGTGCTTCTGGGGGATTATGATGTTTCTCCAGGGGCAAAATATCATTCAGCACACCCCAAACTTGGCGCTTTAAAATGAGAAGAAGAATCGGGAGGACGGAAATGTGGTACGTCTATATATGTGGGTATCATTCTGGGGTACCTGACCGTCAAGGCCTCCTAGTAACACATTGCCATTCTTTTGTTGTCTGTGTGAATATGTCACGTGTGTCAGCATGAATTTGAAGCAGGAACAGCATGTATTTGGGCATTGTTGTTTCCATTTCTAGTGAAAGATACTGTAGCGGCCTCTTCGTCGTCAAAGCATGCGCCAACTAGCATCACCATGGGCCGCTGTGCCAGCGTCAGCAGCGCGTGGCCACGGCACGCACGACCAGCCATGCGCCGGAGAACACCCAGGCTACTCCGCTGCTCGGCCGCGTACCGCGGATGCTCCCCGACTCGCGGGGCTTCTGGTGCCACCGAATCCTCCTCTGTAAATAAATGTAGGGTCAGCCGCAACCACATCGGCGCCCCCATTAATTGGTGACCCGGATGTCGGCAGTATGGAGCCCCATTCCGCATGACCGCTGCCGCCCTACCCGGCCTTCGAGCGACACTACCCACGAGCCTGGTTCCTCAAAATGGAAGCGCGCTTCTTCATCCACCGCATCAACTCACAGACCGAGCGCTACCGCATCACCACCGCCCTGCTTCCGGACGACCTACGCTGTGAGCCTTTAAAACACGGTGAGCGGCCCTACGACACGCTACAGGTCTACGTGTAGGAGAGCCTCGGCTCGAGTCTTTCCCGCCACAAGGACGCTGCATAGACGCCTTCCACGGTTACCTCACACGACGTACCGCACGATGGAATGGGAACCATGCTGACCTGCTTGCAGCCTCCCTCGCGCCCTGAAGACGATTCTCCGACCCAAGAGCGAACAGACATTCTACCACCACCCGGTTTCGCTGAACGTCAATTCACTTACGGCCACTCAAAGCTGGCTGCACCTAGCCACTCGACCCCTGATGATTCTACCACGCCACTCAATACAACAACCGTGCAACCTCGCCAACCGTTCTACCCCAAGAACCCCAAAGTGTGGCTTATGCAAATGGAATGCTTTTTCGACCTGTACCACGTCACAGCCAAGGAGGACCGTTACTCACTGATGTGCGAGCTGCTACCATCAAGCTTAACCTCCAACTTGCCTGAGCCTGGAGCCCAGCCCTACGACGAGCTCAGGGGCGTCCTCCTGGCGCGCTACGGTCGGTATCTGAAAGCACCCACGCCAGCCGCCCGGCCTTGTACTACCCCTGTCGAGGACCTAGTTCCTAGCACCAGCATGCTGGCGTCGGCGGTACCAACCCGGGATGACACTAATACCACGACCACGCTATGCCCAGCGCACGGCGGCTCAGCAGCAACGACAACAAAGGACTGAACGTCACACCCTAGCAGTTCGAATCCCACTGTATCGCCGCTGCCTGCCTGCGGCGACGCAAGCACCGGGCGGGTGCCAGAACACATCACCGTTACCACCTTTCAAACAAGCGGTTTCTGTGGACCTAAGCGCAATTCATGCACCCAACAAGCCGTGTTCACCCTCACAACACGAGTCATCAGCCAAAGGCGCTGCATCACTACGCATCTCGACCATCTGTGATGAGGCTGACGTGTCCTCTACCCCTCCACTGCAGTCGTCGAGAAGCACGCACGAGACGCACACTGTGTTGCTCGTAACCAACCCCGAGGAAAGCGCATTCTCCGACCAGCTCCCACAGCCCCGTACAACCTTCCGTTACCAGAACACCGATAAAAAGGACGGTGTCACCCACAACCTTCTCACCAACGCGGCCAACCCCTTCCAGACGACTCCACCATGCAGTATTACCATGGCCAGCATGGCTGAGTGGACGCAGAGTATGCGAACATAAGTCCTGCACGTACAATGGATCAGCCAAAAGGTCCATCTAACGAAAATGTACCCTCTCCTGACTCGAAGACACCCCTTCAAGCAGTCATTTCCGCCGTCGAACTTAAACGCCGCCATCGATGTCGCAAGCGCCGACCACGGAGACGGTCCTCTGGGCTGGCACGGCAGCATGATCTCCACGTTAGCCACGTGTTGCGGTACTGCCAACGTCCGAGGCGAACGCGCTGGATCCGTCGTGCCTTTCGCGTTCCCCATCGCCTGCTTGCTGTGACTTCTGCACCTCGAAAATGCCGCTGTCATCATCGGCTTCGTCCCCTGCTTTCAAGTCAAGCATACGCTTCGTTGCTGCGTCCGACTCTATTCCCTCCACACCGACTTGAACGTCGCAGTCGGGTTGCTTTTACACCGGCACACTCGCAGTGTGAAACACTGCGCTTAAAACGACCGCCCTACCAGACCCATCCTCTTATCTGCATTAATGTGGATAGTGGCGATGGACATAGATCGCACTGGCCGATTCGTAGGAAAGATCGTCCGCTGATATACTCCCATCCCAGACCACGGAAGGCTACAATGCCCCCCGAAAGCCCTTAAAGGGACCCTGCAACACTCTTTGAGCAGTGCAAGTAAACCTGCGCGACGTTTAGATTACACTGCCAGGAATACCTGAGCCAAATATTACACGTGCACGTGAAGCGGTGAGCGCGCAAATCGATGTGAAAGACGCGGAAAAACCAACCGCTCTCTCTTCAGTTGTCCTCATTATGCATGGCCTAAGGGACGTCACATAGGCCATGGCTGCCCGATCGGCTGTCACTGGTCAACTTCGCGGCTAGATTCTCCCATTTCCGTCGTCGTCATCGCTGTGTACGAACCTCTTCTATGCCTGAACCTGTAGGCACAGTTTTGCCGTTTCTTTTGTGTTTTGGGTGCGCGCGGAGTTTGAGTGTTGAGCTCAATACTTCCCTTTCAACGGGACCACTCGACTACAAACGTTTCTTGCTTCAAAAACGCCCTACCAGCCCGAGCGCACACTTGCGAGCAGGCACCCATGCCTGCTTTTTTGTGGCACCAGACCGGAAATAGGCCCCTCCGCGTTGCGGAGAAAAGGAGAAAACTACCCGGCATGTGATATATCGAAGGCCACCGAAGAGAACGCCGCGAGCCGCCTCCCTCTCCGGGAGAGAGCGCGCAGCTTTCGTCAATTTGTGCGAGGTCGAGTTGAGAGGGAACGATTATGCGCGATTTCTCGCCGCGCGTAGTTTCGTTAATTGTGAACGGATTTTCATAATTCTTGCGGGGGGAGATTTCTGGGACAATAGACTTTATCCCAAAATACATTACTAGTAGTCGATGGCAAGTGTTGCAGGGTCCCTTTAAGCTGACGACGTGGACTGTTCAAGGACCTTGACCGTGGACACACCTTCTACATTTACTTATGCATCCTTCTTCATGCTCGTGCTACCCTGCGTCTCGTTTGTTGCTCATGTTGTTTTTTCCTTTTGTCGCGCTCCGCGCTATGGGGGGAGTTCTGTAGCGGCCTCTTCGTCGTCAAAGTATGCGCCCACTATCATCACTATGGGCCGCTGTGCCAGCGTCAGCAGCGCGTGGCGACGACACGCACGACCAGCCTCGCGCCAGAGAACACCCAGGCTACCGCGCTGCTCGGCCGCGTTGCACGGGCGCTCCCCGACTCGCGGGGCTTCTGCTGCCACCGAATCCTCCTCTGTAAATAAATGTAGGGTCAGCCGCACGACCACATCAGTGCCCACAATACCGAACACAACGAATATTTATTCAGCCACAAATGCCCTAAAACAGGCTGCACATACACAAACAATTCGGAGCTTTGAAAGGTTATTAGCAAAAGCTCGTGGGTAGGCGGTTAAGTTTGCTGTTGAGAAGCAGGGGAACATGAATTCAAAACCCGAAATTTTCATGCTGCCAAAATCCCTTTTCTGGTCTGCTCAGCCAAGTGTAACACATAATATAATATTAGATACAGACATATCGTGATGCCCACAGACAGGCCGTGAAAGGAAGGTCATCTAATAAAAAGTCAGCGACGGTTGTCACAAAAATGACCAGACGGGCACTTATCCATGGTTTGGCTAGGTCAGCCATTTCATCATTATCGTTTGTATATTTGATGAGATGATTCGTTGCATAAACTAGGTAGCCAGTAAGCTTCTGTCCCGTCGCTTTAAGTGTGGAGCACTCTAGGGGCCTTTGTCTTTGTAGCTAGAACGGGGTCACGGTGTCCCACACATAAACAGAGGCTCCGGAAAGAAAACCGCTTCCCCTGGATGATATCGAACCTGGGTTTCTCGCGTTACGATGCTAATGTCTACTCCATTGCACCGCAAAAACTTTTGAAATTGCGAACTGAGCGAATTGCACCTGCTGTTTTCTAAAAGGTACTGAGTGTTCAGGCAAGCTCTACTAATCCACACTATTCATCTATCCAGCACATCCCATTGCTACACCATTGCGAAGTAACACATAAAAAGCCTTGCAGAGTTTTTTAAGCCTGGTCAGTGCTTCCAATCTTCTGATTTTGTTATTACGGTACTTCTAATCACTGTTATGGCTGCTAATATTTGGTTGCTCCCTCAAACTCCAAATATGTCACAGAGCCCTGGCCCAATCATATTAAGGTGCAGTACGCGGATCATTTGAAATCCACTCCATTAAGCAACTACTCTTTCGTGATGATAGCAAAATTGCCATCGACCGAAATAGCAGCAGTATGTGGACCCCTGAACCTTTCCATTATACAAAGCTGTATGTCATTTCAAGGTAACAGTAAAGCCCAAAGCATCTTCTTCCTAGTCACCTGAAAAAAAAACGTTACTCTTCAGCTGACGCCCAGATATCATTTTTCCTTTTTGCTTCTTTTCTTTCGTTCTTCAGCAGGATGCGCCGGGAGCCCACTTTCACTCCTCAAAAGCAAGTACTGCTACTGCATAACTTGCGTCTCAAGCTTGTCTGAAAATTGACAAGGGACACTTCTATCATCAGGGGACCTTGTAAACAAATTTCTTTACATGCTAGATGGTTCGAATGTTAATTCCTTCATCGAATTGCCCTCAATCGTTGCTTGTGTCCGGTTACGGCCTATATGCGAGAATACAGCCAGTTGCCCATGAACAGTCCATGCCGGTGCAGTTCACGCCTGAAAAATGACAGAAACACTGATTATTACATACCAAGTTGTACGTACGTGTCCATTACTTTTACAGAAAATAAATATTTTTTAATAGCTCCACTCGACTCGTGTTAACTCTACCCTTGCGCACTTGCAGGACACAAACTCTTGTCGAATGAGCCATGTTAACTGGAAGTTCTATTGCTTGCTGAAAATAGTCCACTTGCTTTTGGACACTGAATCGTGCATCTGTTCCTCAGCAAAGACACCAGTTTTTAAACGCTGTGACAGGATCAGCCTACAACCCGTACAAAAATTAGAAGTCGATTTAACAGCTTACTGCGAAACGCCGCAAGAAAGGCGGTTGCTCTACTTTCTCAGTTGTTAAGTCTCGCAGGATGTTTACTTTTAGCTCTGTTGTACAACCTGTCCATGTCAGCAAGTGGATTACCTGCCAGGTAGCGGTAAGATTACATATAACCTGAAATTAAGCATACAAACTTAACAAACAACATACAAACTTTAAGCCACAACCCTTATGTGCGGCTGAATAATCCCACACGTAGAAGTAATGAAAGTCAAATATACTTACATAAAACACGAGAATTAAACTGATTCATTTTACATATTAGTGCAACACAATTGTAAATTGACAACATATTTGTTTGAAATCGTTAAGTGAGCATAATGCCACATAAATTACAATGGTGATTTCGAACAAACCGAAGGCAGTTATCATTAGTGAAAAAAAAAGGACACGCGTAACGGTGGAAGTACACAGTGACACACCATGTACCAAACCTAGTGAAGTCATTTCTAATGAAGTGTGACTTGGAAGGCTGTTTAAATTCTAATCCGATTGTCGCTCATTTCGCCGCTAGGGATGAAGCACCGACACCCCTTCCTGTCGGTACTGCAGAAATTGGTGAGCTGAACCTCCATACCGCGAATATACGGCGTTTCCGTTTTCGCCACAATCCGAAATACAGCCACTGAGAGGGCGACGGAGCCCACTACATAGCTGACGCAGTTCCACGGCACACAATGCAGCGTCCAGTCTAAAAATCTTCCAAGATGTAGGCGAACAACATGCTCGCGCATTTTTTCCGAATGCGCTTTTGTCTTTATTCTACCCATATGCGAGTGCTCCGCTTCTAAGCGCACATCGCGCCATTAATAAGAGCTTAACGGAAACAAACGAAACCCCGAAAGTGTTTTTATTGCCCTGTTACTTCCGACTCAGGTATTTTTTCTGCAGTTTGTGCTCACACCAGATCATTATTCATGAGGTTACGGCGAGGCTCTATCACAGCCCGGACGGTGGTAGTTAGAAACTGCACAACTTACCTGTCGCACTGGATGAGAGCCGCAGAAAGGTTGCGTGCACTTCTCTGACAGGCCTGGTGCGCGCGAGCACTGCCCTTCCACGATATTTGCTCGATGATAAGGCAGATTATCTTGAGCGAAATGCGATGCAGTTCTTCGGTCACACCCGACGTTTGCATGCACATGGCGACGATCTCAGCTGTTTTTGTCGCTGCGATCTTTAACGGGCCCGATCAAAATTATGTTGTAGGCTGAAATATTGCGCTCTTCCTCGCCAAAACAGTGCAAATAAACTCTGCAGCAGGAATCTTAGTACGGCAGCAAGCGAAACTGCAACGCGGACCTGTTTTGAGAAGCCATTTTGTTTGTTTTGACCGGTGTTTCCCCGATGTCCCCGATTCTCTTTGCAATGTACAGGGTGTTACGACGATAACTGGAACACTCTTAAAATTTTCCCTGAGCGAACCGCTACTCTGTCTACGCTCAAACTTCACACGAAGGTCGCATTTTGTGGTCTATTTTGCTTGATAGCGGTAACAACGACGGTACTTGCCTGTTTATTCTGAAAATCAATAAAAACGATTTTTGCCTATAGGAAAATGGCGGCAGATTTGGACGTGTGAAGCAGTGCAATCTGATCTTGAATCGAAGGCGTCACATGGGGTATGTAGAGCGAAACGGACGATGGGGATTCACGGTAGGAAGGAATCAAATGAGGTAGCAGACCATCAGAAAATCTGTTTCGTCTCTAGTTTACGATGATCCCAAATAGTTGCATAACAGCTGATACCACTCATAATTAAATATCCCACGGTTCGTTCGTCGTTGCCAATAAACGTTAGATTGGCTTTCTCACCTGCTTTCACATTTTCTGGTTGTCTGCTACCTCATTTGGCTACTTCCATTCGTGGAAGGAACCAAAGAGGTAGCAGACGATCAGAAAAAATGCTTTCACATTTACAGATCGTCTGCTACCCCATTTGGCTCCTTCCTGCCGTTGAAGGAATACCCATCGTCTGTTTCGCTCTGCATACACCAGTTGGTGCCGTCGTATCAAGATTTTTGAACTTTCTTACACGTCCAAATCTGCCACCATTTTCCCATAGGCTAAAATTGTTTTTATTTATTTTCAGAATAAAAAAGAAAGCGTCGTTGTTCCCGGTGTCAAAGAAAATTTGCCTCAAAATACGGCCTTCGTGAGGCGTTTGCGCGCCAACAAAGGAGCGATTCACTCAGAAAAATGTTTAAAATGTTCAAATTATCGTCGTAACCCCCTGTATAGATCCTCTTTGCAGGATACGTTGGCGTCAAAGCCAATCAAAGGCTTAGTTCTCAGCGACGAGGAGCTAAAGGTCTAGATTTATGCGGACGCCATTGCATTTGTGTGCTCATCCAGAGAGCAGGCAAAGGTGGTTGTTGCATTGGCTTGTCAGAAACCGCGTGGTCGCAGCGCAGCGCAAGAGAGAAAGTACCAGCGTGGCAGGCTTTCGGAATCGAACTGCCCGTGCCGTGCTGGCGCACCAAGCACGCGCCGCTCGTCTCTTTATTCTCGTCTTTTCTAGCCGGCGCCAAGGCGCCGGCTAAGAGCGCCAACCAGAGGGCGCTACAGGCTCAATCATTTTGTCGATTCTCGGGGGCTCAGCATGTCTAGGCGAATAGCTCACCTAACCGCAACAACTCTACGGAGTTCGATGGAGGGAGGCCATCGCCTGCTACCTCGGAGTCAACCTTGACAACGGCACAGCCATCGGCCCCGGTGCCAGACGAAACTGGCAGCTGCCTGAAGGAAATTGAAGCCATAAAAAGCGCGACACATTCCTCTCTTCTCGAGGGCACAGGTCAGCAAATACGTCGTATATCCGGCCATCTTGTACGCTGCCCAATTCTCGCCCGTTGACGCAGGCTCAGTGGCCAAGCTTCACTGGTTGTTGGCAGTATGCCTGTGGCAATCTACATATGAGCCCATGCGCCGCAGCAATGTTTTATGGAGTGCGGAATCTGGGGTCTTGGGCTTGTTAACATGTAGCGTAACGGGACCATGAAGACATAATGTAAGTTTGGTTCAATCAAAAGACTGCCTCGTTAGAATCATGCTGACACCACTTTTAACGTAAAGTTGGCTCATATAAATTAGGAAAAAATCGAATGGCCATGCGACCCACTAGTTCATTTCCCGCAACAGAACCTATGTTGTCATACCAGCTAGTTCTGCGATTGGCGGAAGCCGGAAAAAGCAAACATACGTAAACATACGTAAAGATAAAAGTACCGATGCGTACTGCTGTTGGTACCTCGCACAATGTTTCGTTTAGATGCACAGCACTGTGGAGCTTTGGGTTGCCTCAGACCACACTGGACGGTTGACGCAAGCGACGGTGTCTAACGTGACCATATTTCTTGAGCGACTATCGGGTTTCACGGAACGGTCATTTTCTCCATGAACCAAAACGAGCCAGGTTTAAATACGGCCACAAACAAACTAAAAGCAGAAAACGCCTTGCCGCTGTGTGGTAGCGCCATTTAGGTTGACTAACATTAAGCAAGTCTCCGCTCCATACCAGGTTTAGCTGAAAGACCTGTTCTTGTGATGTCATTGCAAACGTCGTTCAAACACACGTTTTGGCGCGAGAATCAAAATTTTAGCTTAAATTGATTGATTTCGCAGTGAATAAAGCATCGTCTGCTTCCAGACAAGTGCTGGGGGCACTATAGAACACAAAATCTTTCGAATAAAATAAACTTGTGTTTGGTATAGTCATGGCCCCTTTAAGCTGACTGTGCAGCGATTTATGTTTTTTCGTCATCATCGTGAAGGTCTCCCCCAAGCGGCAGTCCAAAATGTAGGCGCCTTGCACCTCGCTCCCGCAGACCCGTACTTCCCCGTTTCCTCCCCTCACCTCGGGGAGCAGACGTTGCGCGACCCGGGGAAGTTGGGCCAAGTCCTCACCACCTCCCGGGGCCTGGCGGTCGCACCGGCCCTGTGGAACTCCCCCACCCCCACTACCTGATCCCGATGGGCGAAAAAACAAAAAAAAATGCATTCCTTCCTTCATTCGCCTCTTAGCTCGCAACAACAGCAGAGCCTGAAGGTGGTTCCCGTGCCTCAGACTTTTACAGAGAAGTGGCGGGTCAATAGCCGCCTTGCAGGGTAGCGTGGATGCAGGACCAGAGTGGGTGCACGCCCAGACTAGAAAAGACAAGTGTGCTAAAAATTATAGGGAGCAACGCCCCAGGGAAATCTTCGAGGCCCACGATATCCGTACGAGAAATGATGATTCGGTCAGCATGGCGTCAATTGACTTGCATAGAAAAGAGTGAGATTACCTAAGGGTGTGCATTCAGCTGTGCTGAAATAAACCCTTTGTTGTTAGTCAGCGCCGAGTCTCGCCTCGCCTTTTCTATGTCCCGTCTTAGGGCTGTTACGAACTTTAAGTATGTGTCAACAATCCCGCAATAACACCGTTTTTGTTCCCTTCCACAAAGCACTGTCAGACAGCGCTGGCCAAATGAACCAAGGTTTGAGGTAATACCCGACTCAGATCGATTTGCCCACAACCTTAAAAAGGTCGCCTCCACATACAATGTTCTGTCTGTGTTTTTAAGCACTTTTAGAACTTTCTGCGCTTTTCTAAAAGATAGCGTCACGAAAGACGCGCAAACAGTTTTGATGATAAGCACGTCAAGCTGTTTCTACATTTGCGATAGGTGTTGTTTATGGTACAACTTTGATATGTCATTGCCCTCATTGACAGCCTGCTCACGTCCACTCCAGGACGAAGGCCTCTCCCATTGATCTCCAATCGCTTGTCTTGCGCTGCTCGAATCCATTTTTGGCGCCCCGATTTCCTTATTTCATTTCACCATCGCGTTATTGGCTTTTATACGGTATGGTTGTGTACTCTTCTTTTGAGTAACAGAGGTAGCTGAGTTTTCATTATTTGGAAGGGCCAGCCGAGTGACCCCAGTCCATACCTATTTTGCCCCGGATTTCTATTTCGTGGCGCTGGTCAGCACTGACCCCCTGTCCGAGGTAGTTATATTTCCTGTCTCGCGTAAATTTCATTAAATATGCTTGAGAGGGCGCTTTCGGCATGTTTATTCGTCATTACTTTATATTTATTTATATTTATTTTTATCTTCACGGCAGTGCTTTCTGACTCGTTCCGGAGGATTTTTTTTTAGGTGTTATGCAGTCTCGCTTAGCAAGAGTATGCCGTCAGGAGACCTCAAAGGGCTCAAATATCACCCGTTTATTCTTAGTCCTGTCTTTTTCCAGTAACGCTTTCTGAACACTCTGCCAGACATGCTGCGAGCAGCTTTGGCGATATGGTATGTCGCAGTCTAACTCCCTTTGGGATCGAAAATTTGTCGCTTTGTTCATGAAGGATTACCCTGCCCGTATATGCATTATATATGTAGTCGAGAAGTACTACGCAGGTCTCTTCTATTCCCTGGCCTTTTAATGTTTCTTGCACGGCTGCAGTGTGCGATGAGTCAAACGCTTTCTCATAGCCTATACGTGCCACGTAAGCGGTTTAGCGTACTCTGCGGATATGTCTTTAACAAGAGTTAAAAGTGCACCTACCATGAATGTTTATAGCAACCAAAAGGACGTTTCGGCTCCCGTGCGGGAGCCCAGTTCATAATGAATCACAAGAATTTGTCTATAACTTGACTGACGGCATGGATGGGATCCATTGTGTACCTTTCCTACACCCCCAGCCTGCTCTCTGTGTTGTTAGGACTTAAGGCTGTCACTTATACGGTTAACTGTTACTTTGGTAAACAGCTTGTAAACAACTGAGAGTGGGCTGATGGCTTTGAAATTCTTAAAAACTTTGGTATATCGCTTACTATGAACCAGGATTACGTTGGCGTTATTTCAGACTATGAGCACCTTTTGAGTCCTTAAGGATTCTGCATATAGTATATACAGCAAGCTTTTCGAGTAAAATATCTCCCCCTTCGTTTAAAAGGTCGACAGGTATGTAGTCGTCACCTAATGCTTTTCCTCTTTCAGATGCGACGCTGAGAGGAGCATCTCTTGCCGGCGGCCCTGTCCTTCCTGCGTCGTTGTCGTCCGCGTCCGCACAGCCGCGGCTATCTTCCGCTCGCCTCCTCTGCTCTCTCCGATAGCGCCGATAGCGAACACTCTCTCCCACCAACTGCGCGCTGCGCTGCGCGCGGCGCAAGCGCGCTGTCCGCATGTGCAGCGCCCTCTCTCTCCGCGGTCTCCTCTCCTTCACGCGCGCTGCACTCCGCTGCGCGCTCCGTCCGGTCTCTCAGTCGACGGTCGTCCGCGCTATTAGAGATGCGTCGCTCAGGAGGGATCCGGTTCTTTTGAGCCGCTCTTTTTGAAGAACGAGTGAGCCGTGGCTCAGTAAAAGTGAGCGGCAGTTCTTTTGGAGAGAGGGAGACCCTTCTCGCCCCCTCAGTGATCCGTGTCGAACGGGGCGAGCCACAGCACTGCAAACCATGGAGAAAGAGCCAACAGTGCCTAAAGCCTGGTTTCTTTTCAGTCCGACAGAGCCCGACATGGCCCGACTGGGCCTGTCGTGCTCTGTCGGGGAGGCCCTGTCGGGCCAAGTTGGACGCCGAGGCCGAATGCGCTTGGCGAGCGAATTCATCCGGCTGAGCCGTCCGGCTGGGCCATCCGACTCGAGTTGGCTCCGCCCATCGGCCTTCGGCAACATGGCGGCGGCGAGCTGCGGGGACGGTGTACGTCGCACAACTTGATTGTGATATCAAAAACGACAACGACTTGCAGAAGTTACGACAGACCACCCCGGTCCTGAGTCGGAACTGCGATACGCGTTTATCGTTCGTCTATTTCAAATGTTCGCGCTTTGTGTGGAGCCGAGGCAGAAAAGGCACCAGTACCAGCGTCTGCAGAGTGGTGCGCCGTGTTTTCGTTCTCTATCAAGTGTGTAGAGATACGCTCGTCGCGCTCATCGCTAGCGCGAGACGATTGATAAGTCCAAATTCATCGTGGCCCCCCTCTCGCGCGCTCCGAGCTGTCAAGGTCTGTCTCCGCGCTTGGATCATCGATAACGTTCAAAATATGGTCACTGTGAGTGAAAGCAACGCGCAGTGGCGGTCAGCGCTTGTGTACAGTGCAAGTTTTTCATATCAAGTGTGTACGCCGTGCTGTTATCTGTTTGATGGGTCGAAGTTCGGCTCTCGCGATCAGCCGTGTGTGGTGCGTCGCCGTTCTCCCGGAGTTGAATGTGTGTCTGTGAAGCTGCGGCGCCGCTAGCTCCGATGATACTGCAAGAAACACATCGCATCCGAGGGGTGCACCTTTTACATAACTTTCCCGTTGTATATCTGCGCAGTTGGTAGCGATGTGTGGCGGTGTTTGTGCGTTTTGAAATGTGAGGGTGTTCCCAGTGCTTTAGTGCCGCTGGTGGACTGCAGCGTTCCCAAACCAGCGTCGTGAGTGCTCCGCTAGTTCGCCTATTCTAGTGGCCGCGTGATGTGGTGGCAAGTGTGCTTTGTGCAGCAACTGCAGTGTGTGTCCAGGCTGTGCTTTTTTTTTTCGCGTTCAGCACTGCCTGGTTACGTGATGTGTGCTTCATGCGAGATGCTGTTTCCGTTTGGGACTAGTTTTCGTGGTCATTTCACTTGCAGCTGTTGCTTGTTTACGTATGCCGCATATATGCGCTAGGTAAAGCTTCCATGCACCACTATCCGAAAAAGTATTTTTACTAATGAAGCACATGGTTATTGTAATGTAATCATGCAGTCATGACATATTCCTGTGAGTAGTGTTTACACACCGGGTTCACAAAATGGTTTCTATCATAAACCTTTTCAAATGCCCATTGACGCTTTTGTTATAGTTGTTTGCTTTAAATTAAGCCACACCAAAGTTGGCTATGTTGTGGTCTTCCCTGAACTCTTAAAATGCCAGCACTGTCAATCATCAGTGAACATTCGTAAAGCGGAGTTGGGGGTAATTCGTGTTCCGTGGGCGGCACACGGGACTTCTTTTGAGAATCCCTTTTTGCTCCCAACATATCCAGTATCGTTCAGCTTGATTAAGCTCGTCGGATATGAGGGGTCCCAATTTGTTGCTTTGTTGTTTGGTTCTAGCGATGAACTGAAAAACCTGAGCTGTGACTCTGATTAGCTTTAAGATTTTGCCGTAGTGTTCCAGATCGATCACGCCCGACTCAGTAGGTGGCGATGTTGCCGCTGGCAATGATCTTCTTTTCTTCCTTTCCCCTAGCTCAATTTCATCGTATATCGCTTTCGGAACCACTCATTCCCAATATGCACGCGGGACAAATCCACAGTGCTTTGCTACGCTACAGTGCGTTTTTGGCCAGCTGCATGGCTGGGATGTCGCCAGCTAGATTTTCTCTTCCCGAATAATGTCGACATACGCACTTGTTCGCGAGGCGTTGAATTTTAGTGACTCAGTTGCGTGTGAACTGCTTCCAGCGGCCAACATCTTCATGAATCCAATAGAGTGCTGTTGTTGAATCTGTCCGTAGGTAGATGTTTGATGGCTGTTGCTTGAGGGCTTCCAAAATATAGCCACACAATCGACCAGCGAGCAGGCATGCCATCAGTTCCAGTCTCGCCAGTGTAATTTCCTTGCCTTGTGCAACCCTTTGTTTGCTTACCAGAGTTGTCGATCTTGTACCGTTTTCACCCTCCAGGGTGAGGTAGGCAACTGCCTCATATGGCATTGGACGGGTATCAGCAGAAATGTGAAAGCAGTCCGTCCTCCCTCCATTTGTTTGCGACCTGTAGTACCGGGGAACTTGAACCTCAGGGAGATAGGGAGTTTGTCTAGCTACCTTCCAGGCCGCCGTGCTGTTGGTAGGTAGCGTGTTGAAGTCGATGTTTTTACGCCACACTTCGTGGAACAGGACCTTGGCATGGAAAATGAAAAAAGAAAGCCCCCCCTCCCCCCCCTCCCCCTCCCTTCCCAGTGGTTCATGTTGAAGCTCAGCGCAAATGACAAGACGCAGTACGATAGCAACAGGACACAGGAAGCGCTGCTTTGTCATGTCGTTTACGCTAGGGTTCAACATGCTTACCAACACTTCCAAGTTTTCACGTTGCACCCTAGTGGGTCACATATCCACGCCGTTGTTTGTAGCATGGGCAAATTTGTGAATGGTTCTATGCCATGAATACAATCCATACATAGAGAGAATGTTAAGTGGTCGGCACACGGGTCCCACGTACGTCGCAAAACCTTCAGCACACCCGACAAATAACCGAGATGCATGGTAGCCCGGGAGTCACGTTGAAATCACTGGAATAGCATTTTACTGCTTCAAACATTTCAGTGGCATTTTTGTACAGCTTCACGGCAGCTTTCTCGCTTCCAGCTCCTGTGAGCACGTCATCCGTGTATGTCTCACAGTTTGAGGGTACTGCTCTTTGTTTAAGTGGTGTTGAAGCATTTCGGGAAATAGAAATGGGTTAGCCATCACTCTGAAAGGGATGCGGGTCATACAGCAAGTCAAAACTGGTGAAAGTGGTACACCCAGTTTTGGTATTGTTTGAAACCACAGGAAACGCAATGCATCTTTGTCCACCGGTTTTATGCCAACCTTTAAAAATGTTTGTTTGATATCCGACCCTTGCGCCACTTGGTGTCTTCGGGAGTTCAGCAATAGGGTGTATGCACTGGGCTTTTGGCCGTGCAGCAATGCTACCTACACGACGGCCCCGACACCATATCCACAGTTGCATTCTGCCGTGCAGGCAGCATGTTTCCCGATGCAAAACGTGGTTTGCGGCGTGGTGTTGGTAAGAACGTTCGCGAGGGCAGTGTTTTTTTCTGCGTGATTCGTGGGTTTGCGAATGCCTTGTCACAAGGAGTAGTCAGCATTGTTTTTGTTTCGAAATTTCGGACTGTGCTGTGCGCACTTCTGCAACCGCAGATCCGAAAGCAGGCCGCACAACAAAAGCAAGCGTTTCGCTTTTTTTTCTGTTTTGAAGCGGTAGCTAGAGCAGTGCTTGAAGACGATCTGACTTCAGGCAACGAATTCGCAAAGAAGCTATCGATGATGGGTTTAATCAGTACCGAATCAGGCGTGCCCATTTTATTTCAGGTGGAAACGACGGCCGTCAAAGCTTTCACCTCATACCTTGCACATGCTTGTAACACGATGTGTTAAGGTAGCCGGCATACTTTATCAGTGAGGCTAACCCTACTGTGCATCCAACCGCAGCCTTGTCTACTTCCAGTGTTTTTAGGTGAATACGTGTACATGAAATGCAACCTTTTTTCAGGTAATTGTGGGCATCCAACTCTTTTGTCGTCTTCGAGTGCTCTTTAATGACCAAGCGCGTTCTGTGCTTATGCACTAAAGCTTGACGTTGGCTATACAATTTGACTACTTCAAGAACAGCGCAGAGATGAAGACTTATGGATTGGCAAACTAGAGCAATATGGTTTATCGCTTGTCTCTGCGCTGTTTTTGCAGTATTCAAAGCGTGTTCCATAATCTTGTTTTGCTTATATTTTCTACCTCGTCTACATAAAAAAAAGCACTTGAAAACTATCGGTCGAATCTTTGTCGACGCGGCTGCACCTAATTTTATATACATATGCCGCGATTGCTTCCACCCAGAACCTCTGCGTAATTGCTCACCATCATTGGGAGCTTAGGTAGACGTCAGTCATACGTTCAACACACCAGAACACTGTTGCCAGAGCACCTCACCGTCTCTCGCACTCCCCAAGAAGCGCGCAGCATGCCTGGGTGGCTCGGTAAAGCCAGTTTCTCGTCCCGCACGCCGCCACCATATCAAATATTGTTGCAGCTTTGGGTGGAAAGATTTTCCTAACTCGAGACACGGTCCTTTGAAGCAACCCAAAAATAAGAAAATCAATGCATGGGGATCACACGGAGATAGTGCAAAGCGGACTACGTTATCAGCGCCTGTCCAACGGTTAGACAGGTGCGGACAGCGTTGCAGAGAGCACTGCGCAATGTTTCAAGCATGTGACAAAGTGTGAGGTGCAAGCTTCAAGGCCCGTCGTTTCCACTTGGAACGAAACAGGTGCAACAGATTCAGTACTGATTAGTCCCATTATCAATAACTTCATTGTAAATTAGTCGCATGAAGGCGGACTGTCGTCAAGCGTTGCTCTATCCTTGGCTCCGAAGCAGCAAAAAAAAAAATTTTGCCATGTGGCCTGCTTCGGATCTTCGGTTGTAGCAAGCGTGCACAGCACAGTCTGGAATTTCGACGCAAAAATAATTCTGACTACTACTTGTAACAAGGCATTCGCAAATCCACAAATCGCTCGAAAAAAAAACGCTGTCCACATGAACGTTCTTGCCAACACCACACTGCGAACCACATTTCACATCAGGAACGCCGCGGCCCATGCGGCAAAATGCAACCGTGCAGATGGCATCGGTGCAGCTAAGCAAATAGCACCACCACGCATTCGAAAGCCCATTGCATACACCGATAGACTGACTAAATCGGAGGTCAGGTTCAGTCCACTTTCAAAGTTGTTGAAATATTTCGGTGAGCTACTGTGCGATGAAACGTCAAAAACCACCTGAAGCTTGGGAGAGTAACGTGCAACAGCCTAGTGCAGCATGTAGTAAACGGCATCAGCTTCACTTGTACTGTCCGTAAGTTTTGCTAACCCTAGCTGGTCGTAGTTTCTGATCACAGCGTTGGTAGTCCTCACACAATTCTGGGGAGTTTAGAAAGTGCCTTATCAAGTGGTATAGTATAGTGACATTGGCTTCCAAGGAAGCGCCTTCTTCTAATGTCCATCCATTTATTTGATGGTCCCGCCAAACACACAAAAATACAATAGAGGCGTGGAAAGTTCTGAAATTTCAAACACTTTGCGAATGCTGTTTGGTATTCGATTTGCAGTGCACTTTTATCATTCAAAGTGCTGAATGTTTTCGAGTATTGAAAATTTGGGAATAATTGAGCAGTAAAAGTTGGCTTTGCCGCATGACATTCAAATTTTCTAGCTTCACTGCATGGCATGCCCTCTTTCGTTGACTTTTTGCATGACGCTGAAGTTGTGCAAAAAAGTTTAACACGCGGTCATACTATCACACTTAAAAATAAAT
Source organism: Haemaphysalis longicornis (assembly GCF_048455015.1). Lineage (NCBI taxonomy): Eukaryota > Metazoa > Arthropoda > Arachnida > Ixodida > Ixodidae > Haemaphysalis > Haemaphysalis longicornis. Next base: position 29,180,281 of record NW_027526225.1, read on the forward strand.
GAACAACTGTATACCAACTGGTAGAGGTTTCAGAAGTGTCAAAGGCGGTGGCGGTCAAGACCATTGCTAATGACATCGAGGTTTTCCTGGCTTTAACACACCATTTGCTCACTTCTCATTTTTCTTCCACTCAGTTTTTATGTGTACCAACTTACAGCCTTTTGTCCACCTGCTTGAGGGTCTAGCTTCATTCAACAGCAGAAGATCAAAAAATAAACTAAAAAAATCACTCCACAAAGTGAACACCCTCTTCCAAAACGCTTATGCAGAGGCTGGATGGGCTGCAGAATGCAGAACGCCCTTACTCTATGAAAGAGAACATGTGTCATTTCTTGTGCTACTGCACGCAGCATGCAACCCAACATGAAACAGCGAAAAGAACTCTTGTGCGATTGCTACGAAAAAACTTTTCAGAACTGAATCACTTTTGTGAACTGTAGCAGTCATGCTGACACTGCGCTACGGACAAAGGCTCTAGATTGGTCGACGTTCTATAACTTTGAGATCCTGAGATCTGTTATCCTACTACTGCCATTTTTTCAAATGTTCCTGATTTATTTCATTCTCCCTCTTATTCATTATTTCTACGTACTCTTTCCAGATTTTTTTTCATTTACTGTGTTCACCCTATCTGACGCAGCAAGCAACGCCATTTGTGGAGCTAATGTCTTCAGTATTCATTTCCCAAATCATTTATCTAACATCACTATCATCATCTGGAAGGCTCCCGCGCAATTACAGCTTTCAGCCCCATTTCATGCAGCAATGGCCTCGGTCTGCCTTACGTGGTTCTTCCACTACACCATCCCTGTTGCACTAAGCTCATGTGCTTGCGCTTTGTGCATAAAGTAACCGACAGGTGTCCTGAGCTTGAGAATGCCTAGATTGGGCTGTGTGTCGACCTGCCATTTCAGGTGCAGAGGCACAAATGAACAGGTGTAGCACTTTTGTCTTCTGTCTGGCGCCAAGCGTAGGGAGAAGTGGAAAAGGGCACTAGAACGGTCGGAAGCTGACTGTTTTAGCTGTGATTGTAAGAGCGTTTGATTTTATGAGGAGTACTTTGATGGTATTGGCATTATAGTAACTTGCAGCTGTATTGGCAGCGGGCATGTGTTTTTGCAAAAAGATAAAGCAAGGCGCTGCAAATGAACTGTGTTTTCTACCTCTCAACTGGTTACATTGATTTGATAGATTATGGGGTTTAATGCACCAAAGCTACACTTGGACTATGAGGCGCGCCGTATTAAAGTACTCTGGATTTCTTTTGACCTCCTAAATATCTTTAAAATATGCCAAAATCTCGACATGAGCATTTTTGCTTTTTGCCTTTATGGTCGAGTCCCAGTCAGGCTGCACGTGCAATCAAAGCTCCTTTGGGGTTTCTTCGGAACACAGAACTGGACAAAGTTTTGTCATTGAAAATTTTGGCCGCATCAAAAGACATCTTTTCGTCTTCATGTTTTATTTTGTTTGTTTGTTTGTTTTTCTTCTCTCATTTAGCGTAGCAAGCCAGCCCGACGGCTCGGCTAACATCGCTGGTCTCCATTAAAGTTATTCTCTCTCTCTCTCTCTCTCTCTAAGCCATTGTATTGGTGTTGAGTGCATAGAATTTTTACTGATTGCAAGAACGTAGTGTATGTGATGATGCTCAAGTATCAATTTATATTTAAGGAACCCAGGAGAAGAAAAGTATGAATGGTGCAAAATGAAAGGGTTCAACATGCATGGGACTACTTGATCATTACGAGTTGTGTGCCTATCGATGAAATGTCAATAAACCATGCTGCAGTTTAGCGTCATCTAGTGCTGATTTTTTTTTTCAAGTCTGCATAAACTTAACTTATTGTTGTACGTAGTGTTGTTCACTTAACCTTGTGTGTTTCAATTCTGTAATACTTAGTACATTTGGTAGCATTAAACAAAGGAACTCATTTTATTGTCCCTTTACTTGCCTAACTTTGGCCGAAAGAGGCTTCATTTCAAAACAGAAGACCGCGTTATAAGTGGAAATTACGGAAATGAACTAGATCTTGGTAACTCATTGAGGCATCACTGCTCTTAACAAAACGTAGCCAATTTTGTTTATAACTAAGGCTTAATAATTCATGTTTCTATAAATCTCTGGGGCGTATCTGTTTTTGTACATAGCTGTCTTGTTTTGAAATAAAATTATATCGGCGAGTTTTATTTTGTGTGGGGTATACACGTCGTGTTCTGCCGTGAGTCTTCTGCAATTAGTGTGAAGCCAATTTTTCTTCAGCACCTCCAGCTGCCCTTGTCACTAATTTTTTTAATTTTTATTGAAGTGCGTACTGCGAACCAGAGGCCCAAGAAGGAAGGGCATAAAGGTGTGAACAAGATCATAGATACCAGCAGTTCAGGATACAACATGTGGCAGCATTGAGAAAGAACAAAAGGTTAAAATAAACTAAACATTTGCTTCTATGTATTCAAATTAATTAAGACATATGTTCAGGCGTATTTTTCCAGTCGATAATACATGTGGGAAAAAAAATTTCAACCGGTGTGTAGAACGGGTGAAAGAATGAAAATGGTAATGATGAATATTATTTTGAAGTATGTCGTGGTGTTGTATCTAAGCCAAGTTTGTAGCATAACAACAGCAACAAATTTAAGGCATTAAGATTTCTTTTTTCCCTAGTGTTTCAATCGCACCAGTTTGCATGAACTCATTAACAGAATCCGTGTGCCCATAGTTAGAATTCTGAACAGTGAACAAATGTAAGATGCAAAAACTTTCTCCTTGACTAATATTCGAATCCCATAAGCTTATATGACCTCACAAAGAGAATTTGTGCAATTATATTTAGAATAAATAAAGTCAACAGCCTTTCTTAGAGCCTTTTCAACCAATTCGATATTATTTCCTCTATAGGGGTCTGAGACGGTGCAGGCATACTAAAGTTTCTATGAAATTAAAGTAGGGTACAAAAGTAATCTAACTTTTGCTGGAGTATCGGTGAGTTTATGCTTTATAAAACCGACTTCATGACAAGATGAGGAAACATTGGTTTTTATGTGACTTCAGCTCAAGTTGCTAGTTTATACAATAGCTAGACGAGTACATTTCTGTGCTTCGGGCAAGTTTTCCTGAAAAAGGGTAAAAAAGTGTGAGTGGACTCTTTTTGTTGATGATATGAAGGGAGACTGCAGTCATCCGGTTTTAACCCCGTAGCCCACACATGACTCCAGGAGGGGATATTATAAGAAATAGTGAAATTGCCAGCATATAGCGAAATCTGTCTAGGCTCATTTACAATGGAAATAATTCATTACAAAAATTCAAAGGAAAGACCAAGGGCACTACCATGGGGACCATTAGAAGTAGGAGGAGAGTGCCAGCTATTCACTCCATTCCGATGAACAAGCAGTAACCCAAGCTGCAAGAAAGGAGCGGGGAGGGTGGGAGGCAGTATGTGAATTGATTTTTTGAAATTAATTTGGCCAGACGGCGGGTACCCCCAGTAAGTGCAGGAGGTGGGACTGGCCTGCTCCTGTGAGGGATAAAAAAAAAAAAAACTTCAATTCTGCTGTATGAATCGCTCATGCGTTCTGGTATATGGCCACCATATGCAGACGTGTACGGACGTCTGCTTTTACAAACCCCGGACCAGGTTCTAAGCCTGTGCAAATTTGCAAACAAAATCTGTAGTGTCGGAATCAGCATAATTAACTGTAAACAAATGTACTTGAAACATGCAGCAAAGCGTTAAATGTGCCTAGCTGTGTTTTCTGTGGAAGTTATTAGTAAAACTGTTGACCTGGATGGGAGCCTTCGTACAGTCGTCCAGAAAAGGTAATCTCGTTGTAGAACACAAAGGTCAAAGCCGGCATCGCCATTAAAAAAAAAAACAAAACACTGCGGCGACGGTCGGTGGAACTATTCCGGTTTTTGCCAGTTCTTAAATACGATCGCTGACTGTCGTAGTTCCACAGGCGCGTAATCGCAAAATGAGTACGTAAATATGTGTTTAAGAGATGCGGACATGATGTTAAGGTAACAACTATGCTGCCGATATTCCCATACAAAAATTTTGTACCCTGCGTCGCAGAATTTAAAATACCAGTGCTCATTGCAATTGACGAAAGAAGCGCTAACATTTGCCGCAACGACGCAAATAGACAGCCCGTGCACACCGTATCAGAATGCGATGCGCTGAACGGTCGAGAGCTTGTTTCTGCGTAATCATAGAGCGCTGCTACGTACGTGGAAGCATGTTACATTGCTGGGAGAGCGATTATGCTTCAAAGAACAGTCTTGCCGCATGAAATTCGGAAAAACGGGAAGATTTTGCGCCGTCGCCGCTTCATAATCCAAGCCAGAGTGACCCTGCCCGAGCCAAGCTGCAGCATCGCCGGGCATGCACAAGCTCTCCAATGCGCTTGCGTCTACATAGACGTTACGGCTGCAGGCTGATTAAGTCTAGTGAGACCAACATTCGCGCCATGCTGAGGGAAATAAACTCAAATTTTCTCAAATGACCACAATAGCTGTTTGAGCGTAAACAAAAAGTACTATAAGGTCGGACGAACCAATCACAATATTCGATTCAAGTGACGTGTTTGGCCCGACACTGCTGTCGGGGTCCTGCTCCCGAACGCAAAAGAAAACGGCCGCCCGACACAAACTCGCGTGTCGGACCGACAAGTCGGACCCGACATGTTGGATTCGACTTGTCGGACTCAAAAGAAATACCCCTTAAAAGCCGGGTCAACGCTCTCTGCGCCAGCTATTGCCGGCGCGAGATAGCAACTCCACTGCCGGGCCAGCTGGGGCTAATCTTCCAAATTTCTCCAGCGCCCCCTGTCGTCGGAGCAGGCAATTCGAGCCAGGAGAACCGGGTGTTGTTTTGACCCGTTCATCGGCTCTTCCGGCTTTTCCGCTCATTTCGCTCAGTTCATGGCTCAGTTGCTGAGCCGAAGAACCGAAGACCCGGGTCAAATGAGCCATCTCTGCGCCATCTATTATCGGCGCGGGAAAGCAACTGTACTGCCGGGCCGGCTGGGGCTAATTTTTCAAACTCCTCCAGCGCGCCTCCTGTCGTGGGAGCAGACAATTCGAGTCAGAAGAACCGGATGCAGTTTTGACCCGTTCTTCGGCTCTTCCGGCTCTTTCCGCTCAGTTACTGAACCGAAGAACCGAAGAACGGCTCCCGCTCTTTTCGAGAGCCGCTCTTCGCGAAGCGGATCTTCTGAGGCGCCATTTGGGAACCGCGGTGGCGGCGGCGGTGAGTGACAGATGGGGGGCCGCAATGGCAGCAGTGAACGAACTGCGTCTGTATTTTTAAAGTAATAGGAAAAGGAACTCCTGTGACCATATAATTCATTAGAATCACTACAGTTACATTTGTGCGTGCAGCTGTTGTCCGAGTCGGGAACGAGCCGCATCTTCTCAACCGCTCAGTTCCGCGGCAATTCTCGGCTCCCGGCGGTTCTTTGGCAGAGCGGCTCTCCTAAAAACCGACGTTCAGCGGCTGCTCGCTCGATTAGAGAATCGTGCTCAGCATGGCTCTGAAAGAGTCGTGTCGGCACGTTCCGGTAGAGTTATTGGAGGCGTATCGGACGACCCAGCTGGGTCTTGTGTGCAATTTTCGCGTCATCTATTATCGCTGCTAAAAAGCGGACCCGTCTCGCTTCGAATAAACTGAACAAAGTGTTGTTCACCACCACAATATTAAAATTAGTTTCTTGTATCATGTTTTCCAGAATAATTTTTTCTGGCGTCACAGCTCACTAGTAGAGATCATATTTGTGAGGTTATAAAGTTGACAAAAAGTTGCATTTTCTTCTTTATATATCGACCGAGAGTGATTCTGAAATACCACTGACACATAAAAACTTTTGTAACGATGGTGAGGCCAATTCTTTTCAGCACAAATACAGCGGATATTGTTACAAAATAAATGACTCAACAACAATTGAGTAATAATTTAGATTATGCATGCTTAACACAGGTTACAAACTTAAATGAACCGCTGAACCGTTCAAATGAACCGGTTCACTTCAGTGAACTGAGCCGTTTTGAGCCGCTCACTGAAGTGAGCCGTTTTGCCCATCTTTACGCGCTACGCTTGCTCTCTCTCTCTCTCTCTCTCTCTCTCTCTCTCTCTCTCTCTCTCTCTCTCTCTCTCTCTCTCTCTCTCTCTCTCTCTCTCTCTCTCTCTTTCTCTTTCTCGCAATACTCGACGATTGCTCATGCAATTCGAGTAATCGACCCAACGGAAACGCGCAATGGAACCCCCTTCAGCGTCGCATCACACCAGGGTTCCCGCGAAGGGAGGTGGGCGTAATTTTTATGTCCTTGAGAGACATTTCTACTTCTGTTTCAGATACCAGTGGGATAGCACAAAGTAAGCTTGTGCTTGTTTCCCCTTAAGCTTAAGCTTAAGCTTAACCTTGAGTTTTTAAGCATCTATACGGGCTGTTAAACTTGGGCTGTTAAGCTTAAGCTTGTTTCCCCTCATCTAACGTCGTTGGCGTATAGTCCGGTGTAGAATCATTCTGCTACATTAATATCTCGTCCGCGCTGTGTGTAATGTTACCCTGCTCCTCTCTGAGCGCGTGCACTCTGGTATTCCCGGCGGGTAGCTTCCTCTTTTTTTGAAGTTTCCTTGTATTTCGAGTGTTTCCTCGATCACTATCATGTAAATGCACGAATGTTTGTTTTACTTCTGTGAATGAATGTCGACAGCTGCAATTTGATTGGACACTTTCATGTGCTAACGTTTCACAATTACTTTCTTCGTTTTCTTATTTAGTTTTCCGGTTTGTTCCTTACATGCTGTTTCTCCCACAGCTGCTGCTTATTCCGTGATTACCGTCTTTAGGTCGTCACTTGGCCTGTCTACACTGTTGCTCATTTAAAAGGGATATTAGAAATTCCTGCGTCCTCCCTCTGGGTGATGCTACGCTGGGATTCGTATTTTTGACGAGTTTGCTTCTTTCTCTTTTGAGATTTAGCCTTACCTTGCATCTAACCATTTTATGATCCTTGCTCCGAACCTTGCCTAGCTCTTTACGTCCTGCAAAATACTTGGGTTTGCGCTACAAATGAAGTCAATTTTGTTTTTTGCAGCGTCGTTGGGACTTTTCCATGTCCATTTCCTATTGTTTCGTTTGTATAAGAAGGTGTTCATTATCCTGAGGTTATTCCTATCCGCAAATCTTACCAGTGTATTTCCCTGACTGTTATGGCTGTCTAATCCAAAATTTCCTACTGGTTTTCCTCCCATTTACTTCTTACCTACGTTTGCGTGAAAGTCTCACTCGAATCGTGAGCGGAGTTGCTCCCTCCTCTATGGTTGATTCCACTTCCTCGTAGAAACTATTCAAGACTTCACCATCGTAGCTAGGTGTTGGTGCATAGGCCTCTGCCATCTTTAACCAGTATCTCTTGGTTAGCTTTATCACAACGGCGGCGATTCTTTCGTTAATGCGGAAAAATTCCTCCACGTTCCCTGCTATTTCTCTGTGGATCAAGAATACACCCTGTGTTCTTTCTTCTCTAGAAGTTTTCTGTAGCACAGAATATGCCCACAGGTAGCTCCCACAAGGCTTCTCCTCTTCATCTAATGCGGCGTAACCCTACAAAATGCCGCTTAACGTCAAGCGCCTCTAGTACAGCTAAGCTTCCCTCCCTATAGACAGGCTCCGCGCATTCAACTTAACAATTAAGATTTTTCGGCACTCGAAAGTGGCCGTTTTGAGCCACACCTAGGGTTAGGAGGTACGGTAAAGTAAAGCAATCTATCTTTGTGAAGTTCTGCCACATAGTTGCCGCTTAAAAGCCATGTTCGATTAATCGCGAGTTTTTTCGGAGTGCTTGGCAACATAGATCATCTCACTAAATGCAGTTTTTGTGAAATTACAGTCAAAATCGTACTGTCACCCGCAGTCACCGCAACCTTAACCGGCCAAGCCCGCAGTTCCAAACTGCAAAAAAGCAACTGAAGCCCTCGGCGTTGACCAATAAACTCTTGAAGAAGGTGAAAGAAAAACACCCGCTGCCTCGGACAGTCATTTAGGAACTGGTAAAGCCCGAATTAACAACAGCGTTTCAGACGAAGGCGAAGTATCTAAACCGGGAACGGTAACCCTAACCGGACGAGCTGGCTGGGTATAAGCCATGAAAAAGAACTTAAATCGCTAAGGCGGTGTAAAAAAAGGTTGGAAAAGGTTCCAAAAAACCTCCGTTGTACCGAAGGTAAGTCAACAAGAGTGAAAAGCCTAAATAAGAATAAAGAATAATTCGGCCAAACTTTGGACGTCATTAAAGTGTAACCTATCGTAGTAACCACCGAAACAAGGGCTACAGGGATATCCAATTTGTTTTAAGTGCAGAGCACATTAGGGGCTCGCCTTGTCGTAGCTCGCTGTAACGGTCGATGTCAAGTGGCTGCCGGAATCAGGCGGCGCAGCGAGATAACGGACCCAAGTAGAGCCTGGCGTACCGTCGTACGACGTCCCGCAGAGGCTTCGAAAGCCAAGGATTTTATATAGTCATAACCGTTCGAAAGTCGTGAAGCGGTGGCGATTTTAGTACATCTCCCCGTTGTTTAGCGTAAAAAAAGAACTGTAGGTAATTTTGAGGCAAAATATACGTAAGAAATCGGCAGCACCCGTGTCAAATTAGTTCGGAACGCTCGTTTTGTTAGTTTTTAAGCGAAAAACAAAAGTTGCAGTGCAACGCCGGCCCGCACGGGAGGAAAAGCAAGCACGAAAAGAACAGAACTCCCGCTTGCGCAGATTCAGGCAGGGGGCACGCGAGCACTGCGGAGACGGGAAATTTGAATGGCACTGGGTGGTAGCAGTGAGCGGATAACGGCGCTACAGACGATTATGGCGAATCACTGTTCTGCACTTCCGAGAGCTTTCACGTTGAGCGGAACGGCTTAGTGGGGATGGATAGTGGACGTAGGTGTCCAACTTCATCTGCGGTTATCTTCACTTCTTTTTGACTAATCAACCTAACATTTTGGAGGGTATTATTACTAATAAATTCCTAACCGTGTGCATAAGCTCATACAGAAACGTTCATTAATTTTTAAAATAAATATCTAGAGCTTTTGAGCTTTTTTTTTTCGGTTTAAGGAACATTTTCAGAAATGTTTTTACAGACACAGGTATAAAGCACTTTCCATATGTGTTAAATGCCTAAGGGTTCCTTCTGACCCAAAAGTATAATCGTGCCATTACCTGTTGATCTTCAAAATATATTTACATATCAGAAACTAGTTAGCCTAGCTGTGGCCCTCGCACCTCAATGCGGCTGTCATCCCCTACAGCCGTCGCAACACCACCGTATACCGCGCGGTCTACTGAAGGCTGGGCCGTATAATACGATTGGATAAACAATGCGCAAACAAAGCAGCCTAAGAGGGGTCATTCTCAATGTTGGAGCGCTTGCAAGGTGCTCCGAAAATGTTGTTGAGGTGTTATGTGTCGGCTAAATACAAGGGGAAGCTCATTCATTTTTGTTTTTGAGGCACGCTTACGCCGAGCGCTGCCTCAGAGTGCGGGCCGGGTATTCGTTGGCTGTTGTTGGACTCCTTGCGTCGCCCGGTGACGGCGGCGCACGCACGATTTTGTATCAATAAGAGGAAAGGAAAGTGAAGGCATTAAGGAGAATAAAGCAAAAAACCAGCAACAACAGAAAAATACAAAAACGCCAAAGACAAAATTATGCAAATAAAAGAATCGGCATGATGCCGTGCTCTACATAAGTTACCGATTGCTTCGCTTATTTTGCTCACGATTGATCGCCGTGGCGAGAGTACACGTGGCAACCGCATATGTTAGGTGCGTAAGTGGCGAAACAAAACGAATTATACGTTGTCGGCATTGCATGATAGTCAAAGTTAGTAGTCCTCTCTGTACGTCCATCACCCCCTCCACCCTGGATCAAAACATTCGGGCTGTGACCACGTCGGACGCGCTCGACCTCCCCCTGCCACCACCCTTTGAGTACGCCAGTGCCAGGAGGCTACAACTGGATAATGCATTCACTTGGTGAGTTCTCGTATTGGGATTTTTTTTTCAAGTTTTTTAAGTTGCAACACACACGTGTGAGCGGCGCACCTCGCCGAGCATAAGCACGATGCATAGTGCGGGCACGCAAAGCATCTCTTTCACCTTGGTTCCGCAACATAATTGACTAAAAACCGCCAATCGACGTATTGCACTTACAAGCAAGCGTTCCTCTTGAACGGATTTCTTAAGCTTCCTAGAAGATGCCTAGTCCGTCGATTCGACAGTTTATCGGGAAAAGGTGGTTGAAATATTTATTGCGTTTAAGGTCTTTATAACACGGCGTATTCTTTATAATGCTGTAGTATGCTGCGTCAAACCATGAAAATATTTCGCAGCTTGAGTATCTCCCCACCAATATTTGCGTTGAACGTATATTACCACGCTGTTTCAGTGGGAAAAAGTTCTGCTTTTGATTGATGGATAAGCAACATCGTTTGATGGTACCTACACGGCGTGGACGGCCAATGTGTGCTTGCCTTTCAAGAAACAGCAGACATTCGAAAACGGTAAATATTGGTATGAGAGAGAGCAGGCTGTGGCTGCCGTTTTCGTCGCTGTCTTTTCAGAGCAATACGCGCGTCCAGAATACCCTCCGAATTTCACTTTTTGGGAAAACCGAAAGAGCCTGATGCCGCTGCCTTTCCTTTGACAACTTGCGAACCCGAGAACACAACAGCCCACCGGCATCGGAAAGCCAACAATCGAAGAAGTCCACTTCTGCGTGCGTCATAAGCGTCCTCAGACTCCTCACTGCTTACCCGCGGCGGACCGGCACGACTAATTTGCCGAGCACCGGCCCGGCCGCAGCGTGCACGTGCGCTGGCCGTGATGCCACGACCGCTGTGTGGCGTATCCAGGGTGAGGACCATTGGGGCAGCAGCAGAAGAAGCAGGGCAAAGGAAAACAGAACGCAGGGGGGAGGGCGAGTTGCAAGACAGAGGGTGAGGACCGCGGACTTCGCCAAGACGGGAAGGGATTCGAACAAAGAAGAGCAACGCGTCCGGCACCAGCTCCTACGGCCGGACCAGCAGCTAGACAGCGAGAAGCCGCAAGGATGGAAGATCGGGGAGTGTAGACGATCGGGAAAAAAATTACGCCCGCCTCCCCTCGCGGGAACCCTGGTGTGATGCGACGCTGAGAGGGGTTCAAACGCAAGCGGAGAGCAACCGTCGACCGAAAGGCCGCCAGGAGCGGCACACCGGTTATATGCGCAGCGTGCCCGAAAGAGAGGAGACCGCGGAGAGAGAGAGTACTGCACATGATGATGATGATGATGATTGCTATTGGTTTCCCCTTTGAAGCGGGGTGGTGACATGTCATCTTACCAAAAAGGACTAATATAACCATGTTTTACACTCTTGGTTTAATACTAGTGCTGCTTAGGGCAGGCACTATGGAGCACATGCCCAAGCGCGCGCAGGGCACATGCCCAAGCGCCCGGAGCGCCGCCCACCGGCGGAGTGAGAGTGCGCTGCGCCACGCGGCCTCAGATGTTGAGAGAGAGTGTTCGCTGTCACCTGGGCACGCGCCGGCGCCAGTGCGTCTGCCGCGGCTATGACGCAACACAATCCAACACAATCCACTTTCATCCAATCCAAATCCAAGCCAAGCCAAGCCAATCCAATCCAATCCAATCCAATCCAATGCCCCTCGCGAGAGAGTGTTCGCTATCGGAGAGGAGAGGGAGAGAGTGGAGGAGAGTGCGGACGACGACGCCGACGACGACGATGGACGCACGCAGGAAGGACAGGGCCGCCGACAAGAGATGCTCTCAGCGTCGCATCTAAAAGGTCGCAAGATCACGCACGACGCCACCCAGAGAAAACAAGGCAGCCCGCGGGACATCACCGGTAGGCGAAGTTAGGCAATGCCCAATCAGAGAGGAAAGGGAAGACAAGGAGGCAACGGCAATGGTGGACTCGGAGTTCCTCCAGCAGCTTCTTCGGGCGAAAAGAGCATGGTCTGCACCTGGAGCCAGGGCCGGCATCTGGGCTATCGCTGGCGCCGCAAGAGAGCTTTGCATGTCGACACCTATAGCTTCACTCACATGCATTTCACGTGTCTTTGTGCATTTGCAGTGCGCACATTCCTTTCTGCATCTCCTTCCCTGCCTGCCTCCCCCCTCTCTGCCTCCCTCTCACTCCGCTCTTACGTCTTTCCTTCTTTTGGACCTCTGTACCCAACCCACGCAGGTATGGAGTGATGCCTGCTCCGGAAGTAACCGCCACCCCAAATACACAAGAGGCTTCAATAGAAAGGTTCAACCATGCTAAGAAGGCGCTTTGGTACTCAAACAGAAGTCCCTCACCCTAAAAGGATCTCGTCACCCTGGTGTAGTAGTTGCCCCCCCACCTCCCATGACTTACCAATGAAACCCTCGGCCCTCAGTCCCCAGCGGATGTGAGCACCCTACCAGGGCGGCGCTCAGGCAAGCGAACCAGCCGAGGGTGCTAAGAATCTCTGGGTACGGACCTTTGGCATGGGGTAAGCCATAGGTCAGCCAAACTGGCCGATGTATCTCTGAGCGCGTAAAAGAACATGCCCTATCAATAAAGGGAAAAGCAGCCACATGGCCACACTTGCCTTTTTCATAGTAAAGATTACGATTGCGCTCCCGGTTTGGACAAAACAACAATAATCGAAAGAGGCGTGATTGTGACGTCATGTGACGTTGCAGACACAAATTTTATCCAACAAACATGGACATGTGCAGGAATGAGCAGTCACTATCTATCTGCGCCAAGAAATGTGTTTTTCTACAATTTTTTTTAGACGTAAGTCCTTTACTAGACGCCTGTTTTTTTTAGTGCATGCGTGACATATGCATGAGTGCCGTCTTGGATCAGTTACATCTTCCTTAACTTCCTCTTTCGTCTTTCCATTGTACCCCACACTATTCTTTTTTTTTTTGTTCCAAGGCACGTGAAGGAGGTACATTTGTCTTAGGTCCCTGGCCGTACAGGGATCTAGGGCAACGGGCTAGCGGACCATTTGTTGTAATCTCGCTGTCACAGCCCCCGTTCAATTCCGCATACCTAATCTGGCTCTTTTTGCATCTTCAAGATTAACACGATATTGGCATCTAGACGCTACTCGTTTAGATTCACTACTATCATTTGAAGAGTATCAACATTCAGACTTCGGGTAGAATGTTTATTTTTGTGATTCTCGGCAATGCGACGTGACCTTCACCGAGTTGCGCTGCAGGATTCCAAGGCTAAATTTATACCTGTTCAGAGCATGGCTTTCACCTACGGACCTATGTGTGCAGTGCCAAGTCCTTCCAACAATCGAACATTTTTTTTCTCGCCTGTCGCCGCTTCTCCGTAGCTAGATAGCTACTTTTGAAAGACCCAATTGAGTGGTTGGGGTTCACTTCCATTGGCGCAATAAATTTGTGGTGTGCAAAAAGGGATATATATAAATGTATTTAATATTTTCTGTCTGCTTCAGGTCTTTTGAATTGCTGAAGGGTGCTAATTAATGGGTGAGTAGGGTTTTAATCATAATGAAGTTTCATTTTACGGCTTCTGTCTTTCCGGAAATAAATTAGTATTTTGATTTCCTCGCGTATTTCAACAACCGAGTTAGCCTTGGACAATCCCCCCTAGAGGGTACGTGTCAATATACTTTGAGGGCGTCATCATCATCATCATCATCATCATCATCATCGTCATATCAATTGAAAGTAGCGCCTGTCGCGAATCGTCATTGCATTTTCTTCCTTTGCGCTAGGCCTTCCTTTTCAGTATGAACCAACTCGTCCAATAACACGCTTTATTGAAGAATCAGGTCCTGCTTCATCCCCAGTTTTGTTCTCAGGCTATGTTTTTCTCATGTTACACGAATAAATAGTTCGGTTGAAGGTCGGATTTGTTTAAAAATTTCACCCCCCCCCCCTTTTTTTTTTCCTAATTACAGAGAAACAGCCAGCCAAGGGCCCAAAGGGCGTATACAACTGTCGCCTCCAATCCAGTTCCACATTGATTTGAGTTTCCGGTAGTGTTTTAACGATCCCGCCCACTTTATTACGTTCTCACGGAAGAATTTCTGTTGTTTGTGGTTCCTTTGCTTCGCCGCTTTTGCTATATATCTCATACCATGCCCTCTGTTTCTCCCTCTTTCTAGCCGAGCAACCGCCCATAAGCATCCACGCGCGTAGTTAGGCCTACACATGCACGTATCTTGCGCATATCGAACCGCACTGTCCATTCGTATCAACTTCTCCGTAACATGCTCGCACTACAACGTTTGCAGCCTCATTCTTCACTCTTACAGCAGTGAACTGGAATGGCCTTCCCTCCGATGTTGCAGCCATCATGTGTCCATCAACCTTTCCAGAGAACATCACCCCGCACTGTACCATTTCAAGACACGTGCTGGTAACTACTATCTGTTACTCCGCCCCTTATGTAATACTTCGTACATTGGGTGTTTAAGGGACCGTGCAAACAAAATACGCGCTGAGTTCATTTTAAAAATCGGTTTTGTGCCGATAACAATGACGCCAATTCTACGCAAGCTTAGAGCAAATAATTGAGATATTTTTGGAAACATATTCAACAGTGGCGACTCCCCAGCCGCTTTACGACTTTATTTCTGTGACGTCACAGAATCTTTTTCAGAGTGGAAAAACTGCCCGTCAAAGACAAGACAGTGGCAGCGTTCTAATTCGCCGACACCTTGGTAGACTGCTTACGAAGCACTCTAATTAGACGTCTACGGGAATAAAATTGGAACGACTCAGCGATCCAGAACGCAACACCAACGCGAGAAAACCTCGTAGCAGACATGTTGAGAAACGCAAGCCGCCGGTTTCGTAAAATATATTACCTTTATTATTAGATGCGACGCATCTCTTGCTCTGGGGCATGTCCCTCCGCCGTCGGCGTCGGCGTCCGCACACCACCTGCGCACGCGCAACCCTCCCCCGTTCTTCTCTCCGACAGCTGTGCCCAACCCTCTCACTCCATCTCATTATCATAACAGCTGCGGTGCGCTTCGCTGCTCTGGGTGCGCGCATGTGTGCGCATGCGCGCGACTCTCCCCCCGGCTTCTCTCCTTTAAAAAGCGGGAATATAAGCGGGGGAGTGCATGGCACCGGATCAGTCCAGCGCTCGCTCTCGCACTTGATTGAGCTTTGCTGGACGATACCTCCGTGCAAGATCTTCCGATGAAGACGTGATGGAAGCGACAGTCCCTTAAGCGAGTGGACTGACGCAATCCAATACCAGCGTCAGTCCAAACGCTCCCCGCTGATGCGTCGCATCACATCAGGGTTCCCTCGCGGGAAGATGGGCGTAATTTTAAAACATAGCATGATTTAAAAATTAAACAAATTCACCTTCACCACTAGTAAATTATACGAAGTATTTCAATAAAAGAACAAGTGCTTTTGTTACAACATTAACAGCAAAAAAAGTGGTGCTGGCGTCACTTACCAGTTTAGACCAGAGTTGCTTGATATAGGAGTTGAGAAACTTCCCATAGGCCCCATGCATCAAAAAGTGGCCCTATGATTGGTCCACTGTTTTGGATCTTGTTTTGAGTGACGCCATCTGTTGGTGGCAAAATAAACTATACAACGTGATACGCCGCTTGACGACCAGGGCAAAAAATTGTATTTGAGTACTTACGTAAATTTGTTATGCCAAAGGAGCACAGTGTTCAACTACGCAAGTGTTTTGTATACATACGAAGCAAAAGTAGGAAAAAGAAATGCGACCGTGGGGTCAACCGTCGGAGTTGAAAAAGCAATGAATAACTTATGTAAGCACGAAAATAAAGTATTACGCACTTTAAAACAAAATTTAAAGTTAAATTTTCAGTTTGATTTATTAGCTTGTTTTTTGGATAGTGCATGTGGCGGCCGCAGTGGCGCCGCCATACGCACGATCCAAAGAAAGGGGGGGGGGGGGTTCAGGTGCGGGCTGTTTTTTGAGGCGGAGTTTCGAAACTGCCTACATCCAAGAGCTCTGCTTTAGACATGAAGGTAGCTTGTATCGTTGCTGGCTTTGGTGCCGTCTCCTCGAAGAAGTCTTCGTTGACTGGTTCGTTCCAATTGGAATTTGGCTTAACATGGCGGGCTCTCCGCGAAGACGGCAACGAAGCCGCCTAACGGGGAAATTGGAACGCACCCAGTGAGCACGGGACAGAACGGGCGCAGTCTTGCCTTTGACGCGCAGTTTTCTACCCTCGAAATACACCCCCAACTAGCCCAACAACAGGCTGTACTCACAGCAGCCACCGCCAAGAAGCATCCCTGGGCGAATGTAGTGGGGCCTCCAGATGCGTTTTATCATATCACCTAAATGCTTACCTGCAGTTTACACACTGATAAGTATAATTTTGGTGGCCTATATTGTGTCACTGCTTCCCATATAAGGTCACTGTAGACCAAAGTTTTAAAGCTTTTCAATATTTCTTACGTTTTATTGCTTGCACTCACCCAGAAAATTTCAATGCCGAAGCTGTTGTAGGGGAGTGTTTCCGCAAGCATAGTTATTTTCAGCATCATCGTTCAGTTGCATAGTTGCGGTGCTAGCAATCGTCTCGTCGTCATATGCATCGAAGAGGTCGTCACCTTCTTCGCGGCGAATGGTGGATGCAAAGCCATCCTCAGCGTTGTGGTCTTCCACCAGGTCTTCGTCATGGACTCGAGACAGTGGTGGCGAGATCTGCCAGTCGTCTTGGGAAGGCTGAAAAACTCGTAGCCATGTCTCCGATTATCCATAAGTGCTTCTAGAGGATGCGGTGGCAGCGGTGGCCTTTCCCAAGCACGGTGTCTTTTTATCTTCAGCATTCGTGCTGGAGTTTTTTTTTTACATGCGCGGTAGTGGTTGATGACAGCGCTGAATTTTATTTTGTCATAGCCACTGCGCGAGCTGGGGACCCAGCGCTCAGCGGTCACCGCAATGCACGCGCTCACGAGCGGTCGCAATTTTCTGGCTCCTTGAAATTTTTAACACCAATCGTTTTATTCCGGGATACACAAACACTTGAGTAACGTCATATCCGCCACGGAAATGACGACAGTACAACGAAGCAAGCGGCTTGTAGAGGTTGCACCCTGCACACAGGGTCTTCTTGCGGGGAAGCAACCTTTTGGAACCAAAGAATACGTTATAATAAGGGTTGTTCGTTTTTGGGTTTGATATTTTGACACCAAAGTGTTTTATGTGCGGCATACACCAAGATTTCAGTCACGTCATGCCCGTCACGGAAATGACGCCAGTGCAACTTTGCCGAAGCGACCCTCCAGCAGAACGTCGCTCGCCAAGCGCACACACAAGACAGTCGCCGGCCCGCAAATCATATTTAGCCGCAGATTTCACTGCACATTTCATTTTAGTGTTTTACCCATTCCTATGACAGAGGAATCAACCACAATGTGTCTGTTTTTTTTGTTAAATCACTGGGCGTGCCGATTACGCTCGACGGTCACCGCGAGGCACGCGGTCATAAGTGCTTGGCATTTTCTTCGTATTTTTTTTCTGCAACGGCGAACTCGCGGTTTGTACAACAGCTCCGCTGTTTTAAACGCCTGTAGTGGCTGGAGTGGATCTGAGTGGGCTACCAAAGTCTAGCTCTTTCAAGCTGAGCAAATTTGTATTTTGTCTCCACGGCCCCTTTGCGGTAATAAAGTGAAGTGACACCGATCAGGTATGTTCCCGCAGCGTGAATCTTCAAGCAGCACACGGGAGAGGCGTGCACCCATACCTGCGCGCGAGCACACTGCGGCAGACGTGCGCATCCCGCATGCATCGACTCAAACCGCAGCATCAAGCATCCGCAGCGGGTCGCATGCCGTCCCCGCATGCAGCCTAACGAGGCCACTAATCCTGAAACGAGATCCCGTTGCGCAGACGAAAGAGAGCTCGGCAACGAAGGAGCCGCTATTACCGACCATTACAGAGGCCCGTAGAAAACGGCCGCGGGGATCAAGTTACGCCGTGACCATTACTAAAGAGAGGAAACAAGAAAGTGTACGGGTATAGTATTGAAGATAAAGCCTCATCCGATCAGGGCTCATTCAGTCGAGAAAATTGAGCTGCTTTGTCCGGTGAACTACATCATGGGTGTGGAGGGGAAGTCCCGTCTCCCAAGCTCCGCTTTCCTCGCGGTACGCTGAAAAACCTCAAACGAGATACTCGTGTGACCGAATTTCGAGAACACGCCGGTTTTTTTACGTACCCCCTAGTATCTCGTTTGCGGTCTTTAAAAGTACCACAGTGTTACGTTATGGAAAAGCTCTGGCGTTTAACTTTTCTTTATTGCAAGAGCGTTGTATGAGCTTTTGCGTATGAACAACTATGGTGGAGCTTTATTTTTTCTTTTCTTTTACGACCCTTGAGCTGGCTGCAAATTATTCTTGCCCCCTTAAAAGCTCTTAGGTTAGCTAAAGAGACTAAGGAAAGATTATCCCCGCTTTAATCTGTCCGGACGGGGTGAAATAGAATTATCCACGCACGAGGGCCGTTAATGCACGGTTCCACGATACGGGGATTAGCGCAGAACTACTTATTTTCTAGCTGCTCGAAAAAAGTAAACAGAAAGAAATTCGCAGCTTTCCGTTTAGTCGCTATCCAAAGCGAGCGTATTTCAGCAGCTCGGCAGAGTCGAAGTGAGTGTTTACGGCACTTTAAGAAATATTTCGGTGAAGGAAACGTTAGGTTTCGCTGTAGTGTGCAAACCAATGCAGTCATTTTTTTCACTCACGTGGACTGTGAGTTGGGAGAGGGTCAGAAAACAAAAGACGAGACACAAAAGAGAGTAGAGGGAGAGTAGACGACAGGATTGTGAGTGCAAGCCGGGTTTCTTAAGCAAAATACATCAGTAGCACTTTAAGAAGTGAAGGAGACCGGGTAACTCTTTAAAGGAGTTGAAAGGCTCGTGCTATAATACAATTCCTCCTTCAAGCATCACTTAACTCTTCTTTCCCCACCATGACCGCACTCTTCTACCGGGAGTCACCTGACTCTCGCGGGGAGGTGTTAAAGTATTCCTAGAGGAGTTGAGAGGTGCCATTTGAAACAACCTCAAACAACTCCCTCAGCAGGAGTTAACGAATTCCAGCGGCCATGGAGTTATGGAATGCTGAACCAGAGTCTTCCGAAACCTCTTCAAAGAAGGTTAATTTACTCTTTTTAAGTATTACCCTATTCCAGAAACGGGAGTCCTGGTATACCTTTTAGTGGACTGTTAGCTTGCTCTTTCCCAGAATCACTAATTATAGCATGAGCTACACTGGCCGAGGTTGAGCAGTTTCGCGTGGCTCCTGTACAGCCGTGCTGTGCATGCGCAAGGAGCAGTGACGTCACACGACGCACAGAACGTTGCTCGCTGCCCGGCGTCTCTCACACACCTCACGCGCTTAGCGTCTTCACCGACCTCCGTTCTGCACGCGGCGGCCCGGTCCAATTGATGATGATGCGAGGGGTGGCCGGGTATGTAACCGATGGCTCGTGCGTCGCAGCAACACCGACGTGCGCCTGCGGAACCAGCTTAGCTCTGGGGCGATTGGTGACGCTGCGCCGGAGCCGCTTGATAAATATACATGCGTCACATAATGCTTATACCGTGTGTGTGTCATTGAAGCAGCAGTAAGCATGATAATCAAGCTAATCCTAGACAAACATGAAAGATAAGAATGACCAGCTGAACCTTAGCTCACGCTACGTATGTCCTGGAATCCGAGCGAAGCCACTGCTAATATTTTTTCCTTTGAAGCAGTATTGCTGCACTCACTGTAAGAATTCGGAACCTGCGTCTTCGTGCCTCCACTGACACTACTGCGTTACCCTTCACAAGCTGGGACGCGGGAGGGAACGCGTGATTCTTGCGACGCTTGCATGCACTTGAACATAAAACTGGAACGCTCAGGAGACCACGCTGTCTCCAGCGGGTAGCGTGGCCGATGTTCCCGCTAGGTTTTCTCCCCCTTAGAAGCCGCAAATTTTGAAAAACACATAGCTGTTAACAAGTAACTAAGAACTCAGTTTTTTTTACGAAAACGAATATAGTGCTACAAATTTTACCCGGAATCTTTTGGACAATATATTCAGCTGATTCCGTACTGCTGAATGCATTGTTGTATCATTGAACTCCGTCTATAAAACTCAATCAGCTCATGAAAGGTAATTTATTCTCCTGGATAAAAAAAGATATTGAATGAGCATCGATCTGTAAGGCTTACAAAATTGGTTTATTATATTCTTTAGGACAAAACACAAGTGGACAAACATTACTTCTGCCTGTTTTAGTTAAGAAGCAGCACGTATGAAGCAAAATCAAAGTGAATCCTTAGCTGAATTGTTTTCCTCGGTGAACCTTGATCCATTGACAACACATCCGTATCGTGTCGTGAAAAAGGGGGTATCTTTTCGTGAAAAAGAGCATGTCGCTGTGGCGCAACACAATCACGAAGAGTACGCACGGGCGGTACATACCGAGATAAACCAGGGGTCATTCCAATTTCACCGTGTTGTTGAAATAAATCGCGGGCATTCCAAACTACTCTGACAGCGAAATTGCTCGTGTTCACTCTCATCGAGTTACGAATACAGGGCGTGCACCGCGGTCTGTCGTCGCCGGAGGAGTCCTCACGTCCAAATGCTTGGAATGCGGGCCGCGTTTTCTTATTGCCTAACTTCACGCCACAGCTTCATCAATTCACATCACGTAACTTTGCATCCCAGGTTCCGTAACATCACATGTTTCTGCATACACTTCCCGGTGGCTGTGATGCACGTTTTTGCGAAAAAAGTCCGCGCACAGCGCAAATGTGAGATGTGCACGAATCACTCAGCGATGTGGCCACCACCCCATTTTGGCCGAAAGCCGGAGGGAACGAAAGGTTCCTCTTCCGATGAACAACGCGTGGTCCACTTCCCATCCCTATTCTTCTCCTTTCTCCTTGTTGTGGGGTCCCCGCATGCCGTCTGCTTTCGCGCGACAGCTTTAGGCAGTGATGGTGCCATCCGCGACATTTTTATGCCTTCGTGATAAGTCGCATCACATACTCTCTCCCATACCTAAATCCGACTAAAACAGAACTGCATAAAGTAAATTGCTCATCCGAAAAATCTACAAAACGGCACTTCTAATCCTCCAAACTCTTCCACTGCCAAACTGGAACGCCTAGGCATGTATAACACAGCTGAAGAGCTCATGGAAGCCCACTCTGTGATTCAACTTTCCCGCCTTTCTACCACCCCTGCAGGCAGATCGATCTTAGAGTCGCTCGGGCTTCATGTACCAAACTTTACTGACGAGAGGGTACGCATTCCTCCCGACTTACACAATCTCCTACTCGTTCGGCCAATTCCCCGTAATATGCACCCGGAGCACAATGCTAAACGCCAGGAACATCGTGCATGCCTGCTCGCCCGTAAATACCCCATTGGCCCGACCACCGGATATGTGGACGCCGCTATGTAATTTTCGCCATCACAATGCGTATGCAGTCACCGCACTCTTCGCCCCTAAATCACCCCCTTGCCAATCACTAACTATCGTAACGCGCTCCCCTGCCAGTGAGGAAGAGGCGGCCATTGCACTTGCGCTCACTCACCAGCCTACCCCAACAATTGTTATTTCTGATTCGAAAACGGCCACTCGAAATTTTGCCCAGGGTAACATTTCCCCGCAGGCCCTCAAAATTCTTCTTCGAAATCCTCCCACCTTTCACGCGGAGCTGATTTGGACTCCAGCCAATTAGGGGCTTGAAGGAAATGAAGCGGCTAACCTTGCAGCTCGAGAGCTAACCGTCCGACCTGGGCCAAGTCGCACCCCTTCCCATGGAGCCCAGTCAGCCCGTGACGGCCTGTTAACTTTCCAGGAAATTACCTGCTACTACCGCCTCTCTCGCCGGCGCTACTTCCACCCCTCTGGTCGCTTTCTATCGCAGAGGAACGATACTGGCGCCTTATCGAAACCAATACCCTCCCTTGTCGCGCCAAACTACATGCAATTTATCCCTCAGTATTTCCTTGTCCCCAATGCCCCGACTGCGGAGCCCCCGAAACAGTCTCTCATATCATTTGGCTATGGCCCCACAACTCATTCCCTCTGATCTCTTCTGAAGAGCACTGGGAGGCGGCGTTACGCAGCTCGGACCCTCAAATCTTGTAAGGACTTGCTGAACGAGCAGCTCAGGTCACCGGCACCCTCCAAGCGTAGGTCACCCCTTGTCGTTAGCCCAACTAGTGCTCAAATAAAGTGTTTTCTCTCTCTCTCTGGCATCGTTCTTTCTGCATTTTTTAAATGCAGAGCATTTCTTTAACTCACGATGTCACCCGGCGTTGGCGTGCCTCGGCGTCCTCAACAGCCGTTCCAGGTGCGCCCTCTCCCCCACTCCTCCTCGCCTGCTCTCCGCTGCTCCTCGCGTGTTCTCTGCGTGCTCGGGTCGCGTTCAGCAACAGGTGGGGCGGGCATGCGTCGTAGTTTGGCGCGGGAGCAACAACAGTTGTGGCGTGATCGTGACGCAGTCGTGACGTGGTCGTGGCGCGGTCGTGCCGTGATGGGGTGGTTCTCGGCTTTCGCTCTCGCTGTCAATTTCTTTCGAACCAGATAAAATCGGGTATGTGCGGGGCTCCAATCCAGTCATCGGCTGCGCTCTCTTCAGATGCCTTCGTTAATTACAATAATACAATTACAATTCTCCTCATTAATTACAATAATAATTATAACAACAACAACAACAATAACAACCAACAGCAGCAACTGCAACAACATTAACGTAACCCAACCTACTTAACGTCGTGCGCCCCCCGAAAATGCTCTGCATTTGACCGTGCCCCTCGCGAGGGGGATGTTTTTTTGATGAGTAAACTGTGGTACGTACTTCAGGTGCTGCACTGTTTGTTTAGTTAGCCCATTAGGATTTGCGTGCTTTGTCTTGTGTTTATAGGACTGATCTAAAGACGTAATAAATCGTACCAAAGCGCAATGCCGAAGAAATAACATATCTTCGCAGCCGCGCACGAAATTTACATTACATGAAGGCTTTACTGGTGGTGGATTTTGTTTCTAATTTTATTTTTTAACACGGCTTGGTGGTGAAGTGAACTCCCTGGCGTCATTTGTTCTTACACATGTAGTGGCAACTGGCTAACTGGTTTTATAGCCCTGTTACGCGGGCACTTGAACGGCCGTTAACGAAAACGTCAGTTTGACTTAACGGCCTTCAGGCGCAGTTACAAGACAGGTGGGAACCCAACGGCCATTGCCGCCAAAGCAGACCGCCGGTCTCCGTTCAGCAGCGTTTTCCGTCCGTTCCGTCGGCATATAGGCAGGATGCCAGCCCCCAACAGCAACGTGTCCCTGATGCAGGCGGGCGCGCCCGCAAAAACGCTTCTTGTGGACACCATCGTTGACGTACTTGCTAGTTGACTTGCGGCAGGGCAGTGGTGCTGCGGTCAGTACAAGCGATGGGTCGTGAAATGGAATGCTTCACCACGTCGAAAAGACAACAAACGCAGGCATTTGACGTGCCGTGGATTCGATTGGATCACATAGGATCTGGTTGGATCGGATTGGATAGGTTAAATGAGGTGGGAACTGGGAACGCCAGTGTGAGGCAGGCAGCGCAGAAAATGGAGAAAAAAATCTATAGAGTATGCGAGGTAAAAAAACTCAGGGAAGCTTGAACTCACGCGCCAAGTTGAAAGGCGAAGCTGTTGTGGGTGAGCATTGCCGGCAACATCGTTAAGTTTCAGTATCATTGTTTATTTGCATAGATGCAGTGCTTAGTAATCGTCGTCATATTTATGGAAGAGGTCGTCGTCTCCTTCCCGGCGAGTGGTGGATGCAAAGTCATCCTTAGCATTAAATAGTTCCACTAGCTTTTTGTCGTCTCTGGATGCCTTGGCACACTCGTAGCCATGCCTCCAATTATTCATAATGGCTCTAGAGAATGCTGAGGACGAGGTGATTTCTCCTAAGCAGCACTCGAAGAAAAAAGGGTGAGGTAGTTTCTCTCCAAAGGGACTAACTACGGTGTATCACGTCGTCTCCGAAAGGAGCAACGTTGCTCCTTTAGGGGAGGGATCAATGCTGCTCCCTTGGAACATGTGCCTCTTCATTACGCCTTGGATGTACCCGCGTCTACAAATTACTACTGGAGTGCCATGCATTACCCGCAAAAATGATATCGCGCCACACCTGCCTTAAAGTTCTCCGCCTTGGAACTGATCTTTCAAAAGTACAGGACCCACACCCACCCATCTATACATGGATGCATATGTGACAGCCAGCTCATCCGCTATAGGAATCTGGTTTCCGTCCTCCTGCACAGCCTACAGCGCAACGCTTAGCCACAGGACGACGTCCATGGTCACCGAACTTGCCGCTCTGCATTCGGCTTTCGCCTACATCATCGAGACCCAGTACGTCAGTGGGCAATCTTCACGGATTCTCGGGCCGCTCTTCAGTGTTTAAAATCGTACCCGAAAGATCAGCTTGCTTTCGACAGCCTTGCATTGCACTTACAAGCTCTAAATATACACTATCATGTAGAGCTTCAGTGGATTCCTGCCCACTGCGGTATAACTGGGAGCGTCAAGGCGGACGCTGAGGCATCGATAGCGCATGATCTGCTCGTGCCAGTGATACCTATACCGTTCTCCAGAAAAGATGCTTCTGCCCTAGCGTCCAAGGCTGCCTGGAGATTTCAGCGATCCATGTGGGCTGTTGCGCCGCATAATTATGCGCCGCTTCACTCCATAGACCCGCACGGGACCTTTAGGATGCCTGATGGACTTTCCAAGCATGACGAAGCGGTTCTTCACCGCGTGCGGCTAAATGTCGCTTAAACAAGTTACTTTCGCTTCAAGATGAAACAGGCCGCTTCCTCTTTCTGCACTCTTTGTGACGTGCGCGAGGACTTGAACCACGTATTATATGAGTATACGCGGTATAGAGCAGCTAGAACGCTCCTTTTAGTGTCCTTGGGTAGTCCACTTTCTAGAGGACTAACTAAGTGACGTGCTAGGCCCTTGGTCGAACGCTAAACGAGCATCTCGAGCGAAAAAAGATGTGCAGCCAGGGGCGACAGTTGGAGTAGAATAAGAGGAAGAGGAGGATTGGGTGGTGCTCACTGCGTGGCTAATCGACTCCATCACCGTATCGGAAGCCAGACGCTGGTCCTCTTTCGCTACAGCCTCGCCACCTATCTGACACCGCTGGGATCTCCCGAGGTAAATGGTCATAACTTTAGTTTTCTGCATATTAATTTTCAGGCCCACGGTTCTACTCTGCTTGTCCAGTGCGGTAAGCATGCTTTGCAATTCGTCCCCGAGTTACTTAGCAAGAAAACGTCATCGTCAAATCAGACGTTACTGAGGTGTTCTCTATCAACCCTTAAGCCCACCTGCTCCTGATCCAATGTTCTGAATACTTGTTGTAAACATCCTGTGAATAACATTGGAGATATTGTGTCTCCTTGTCTGACGCCCTTCTTTATATATACTTTACTGCTCTCCTTATGGAGGACGATGGTGGCTGTGGACCCATTTGATTTCCTTTAGTATTCTTATGTAATGCTCGTCTACAGTCTGGTTCCGCAATGCCTGAATTACTGCTTAGGTTTCGACCGAGTGAAATGCTTGCTCATAATCTATGAAGGCTATATATAGGGGTTCAGTATACTCCGCGCACTTCTCTATAACCTGATTGATCGTGTGAACATGATCCATTGTTGAATCGCCTTTATAAAACCCTGCTTGTTCTCTATGTTGGCTGAAATCTAAGGTGGCAGAAATTCTGTGAGCGATTTCCTTGGTAAGTACCTTGTAGACGACTGACACTGAGCTGATCGACCTGCAATTTTTCAAGTTCTTCAGGTCACCTTTCTTGTGGATTAGGATGACATTCGCGTTCTTCCAAGATTTCGGTACACTCGCGGTAATTAGGCATTGCGTGTACAGGTTTGCCAGTTTTACTAGTACACTGTGCCCGCCATCCTTCAAGAGGTCTGCTGTTATCTGATCGTCACCAGGTGCTTTGCCACCTTGCGTTTCTTTCAAAGCTTTCCTTATTCATTCTGTCGCTACTGGTTAGATGTCTATCTCCTCGGAACTAGCTTGTCGTTCGGTATTACACTTGATGTCCCGGCTACTGTACAGATCTCTATAGAACTCATCGGCTACAATAAATATTTTATCCACATTTGTAATGACATTGTTTTGCTTGTCTTTAAGTGCATATCGCTGATTTTTCTCCATGCCTAGTCGCCTCTTCACTGTTTTCAGGCTACCTCCATCCTTTACAGCATGCTCAATCCTCTCCGTATTATACTTCCGTATGTCAGCTGTCTTACGCTTATTGATTAACTTCGAAAGCCCCGCTAGTTCTATTCTGTCAGCTGAATTGGAAATTATCACGATTTACGGTTTCCTAATGAAATCTTTCATCTCCTGGGAAAGTTTACCAGTATCCCGTCTAGCAATCGTGCTCCCAGCTTTTACTGCACTCTCCGTGATAACGCGTGTAAGATGGTTGCTGGCTTCCTGTGTCGTAAGCTCTGCTAAATTGGTTAGAGCTGAATATCTGTTCCGCAGCGCAATCCTGAATTCTTCAACTTTAAGTCTTACTGTCAGCTGGTTGATCGTCTTCTTTCGCACTGGATTTTTACGGTTCCTCCCCAAATCTAGCCTAATTGGAGATCTCGCCATGCTGTGGTGGTCACAACACCTTACCCGCCCGAGCACTTCCAGATCCTGCACGACGCCAGGGCTGTCGCATAGTATGAAGTCTAATTCATTTTTGTGCTCCCCATTCGGCTCCTCCACATCCACTTCCGGCTCCCCCTTGCTCCTGTCACTGCAATCATAGAGGCCTAAATCGTTTTGGTTCTTTAGTTTTGAAGGCTACCGTGGCCCGGCAACAGCGCGTGAGGGCCTCGCACAGTTCTGTGTCTGAGTCGGGTGTCCCGAGCGCGTTCACGGCCCATTCTGTTTTCTGGACGAAATTCCACCACGCTGGCTTGGGGTTGGAAGCACACTCCACAGCGTCCATCCGCGCTCACCATAGTGACTGAAGGCCTAGTGAGCACGCATTCGCAGAGTACCAGGCGATCTGTCGTGGCGACTAGGTAGCGGAGACCAGACCAGTCTGGTCTCCGCTAGTTTTTGAGTCAGTCGGAATCGGAAATAGTCTGGAAATAGTTTTTTGTGTCAGTCGGAATCGGCAGGAACATGACCCTTTTCAGAACGCTCCGCTTAGCCGCCTCGACTGGTGGTTGCCGGTAGAGGGGGGTGAAAGGAGGAGCTTTGCGAGAAGGTAGTGCCACGAGAACTGCTGCTTTAGTAGAGCGATAGCGCCAACAATTTCCCTGCAAATGGGGGCAGCTCGGTCACCATGGTGAATTTGTACTGTCATAACTGGCCACTTTGCTGTGTGCGCTGAGCCGATGGACTGCAGTGCTCTACGGAGGAAAGAGTCAGGTTGGTATCGATAATATATGAACCGCTGCTCTGTGAGCTCAATCTTCACCTGGTGCAGATCCACGCTGCTGGCATCTAGACCCAAAAGAGGTTTGTTCGCCTCATGGGCTCTTACGATGAACGCCAGATAAATACCGCCCACTCTCGGTGCAACCTGTTCACTGATTTTGTGTCGATAGACGTCTCTCGCGCCGAATATAGGGCTGCTGGATAGATGACCACGTTGCATACGTGCGCTCTGACGACCAAGGCAATGTGGCGTGCTCTCCAGGGGTGCAACTTGGCCTCTGCAGTAGCCAGCTTGGAACTCCATCTGGCGGCACTGGCTTTCCCCAGGCCCATGTTTATACCCAAGTGGCAGTCTGTGGCGTCCGTCCTGCGTGCGCCACAAAAGCTGGGAAGCTTGGAGAGGTCCTCCAACCGAGATCCCTCCCATTTGGCGAGGATTAGCTCGGCTGCGGAGAAGCGGCAAAAGCGATGTGCCCGCTCGGCGACCTCGATCACCTGGGACAAAGAAGTGCAGACGACGGCGATGTCATCTGGGTACACGCTAGAACGCGGAGTTCTTCGCTCCAAATACCAGTCCCGTGAACGAGTTGGAAGTGGCGATCATCCGACAAAGCGGTTTTCAGAGTGCGAATAGGAGCGGAGACATTGGGAAGCCCTGGCGGACCGACCTGCTAGCCTCTACGGGAGGGCCGAGTGCTCCCTCCAACATCACACTTGTCATGTCGGCGTAACACGTTTCCAGCTATTCCAGCATTGTTTCCCCAATTCCAGGCTGCGAAAGGAGGGTGAAGAGAAAGGTGCGGTCGACCTGACCCGACGCTTTTCGGAGGACTAGTTGGAGTACAGCAACAGGCGGCACGCCCATCTCCGCGGCCTCACAGACGGTCCTCATTGTAAACTGGTGTTGATTGAGCGACCTTTGACTCCGCACGTTGCATGTTGATCAACCACACTACGGAAGGCTTCCCGAGACGTCGAGCTAGGATCCTGGCGAGAATTTTCTAGTGGGTCGACAAGAGTATGATGGGGCGGAAATCAGTTACCGCTGTTAAGGTATCGCATTTGGCCTTTTCGAAGAATAGAACAAGGTGACTTTACCGCATGGTGCGAGGGAGCCGCTTTTTCTGTCTGACTTAAAAAAAAAAAACGATTCATTAGCGGGGCCTAGCTGTTTGCGAAAAGCTTCGTAGAATTCGGCGATGATGCGTACGGCCAAAGTGACTTGTTGTTAAAATGATATGGTTTCTCGATCCACTTCCCATGCAGTTATAGGCGAGGTAATTTGGTCTTTCGTGTCTTCGGTTACCATGGGTAAGGAAGCGATTACCTCAAGGGACATGCAGACTGGCGTTGGTCTGGACCGGAAATGTTCTGTGTAGTAGTAACAAAAGGCCGCCGCCACTTCTTCACGCCTGTGCGCAGCTCAACCACTGACCTCGTCGACGTTCTTGCGGGTGACGCGTTCTCGCTCGAAGACTGCGAAGAGCTTAGAAGGGCTCTACCTCGAAATCGACTCTCTGCTCGCGGCTGCGGACAAGGGCACCCCTGTAGCACCGCTCCAGTTTGCTCCGAAACTGTTTTTTAGTTAGATAAGGCCTTGGAGGGTTTCCATGAGGCGGTGCTCGTTTGGTCTGCATTCACCGCCTCCCGGCTACCTATCTCCGCGGCCACTTCCTTAACATTGCTCTAAAGTTTTCCCAGACGAGCTCGTCCACTGTGTTGGCTTCCAGGCTTTCGAAGGCCTCCTTTCACCTTTCGCCGAATTCGGGGTTTTGGATGCAGTTTGCATTATATTATCCAGCGACATCTGGTCTCCGTTTTATTGACGTGAGGCTCACATTCATCACGAACAACTCTCTCCAATAAAACTGCATAACCATTACGTCAGGAACACACCACAGTTGGAACGACAGAAACGCAACAAACGCGACATTGGAATTAGACGTTCACCTTTGGTGCACTTCATGCATATATAGCCGTCGTTTGTCAGATGCGGAGGCAAGGGTAAGGCGTGCCCCTCATTCCATGTTTACGAAACTGTACATAAATATTTACAAAATACAATACCGGTGAACAGTAGGACGCTAACGATTGCACATATCTCCTTTTTTTATTTGATAGTTACAAGCAGCAAGCAAACAGTACGGAAAACTGGAACTGGTTACAAGAAGCGGGTGAGGATCGGTACGCGCGGTGGTTGCCTCGTGTGAATGGCGTGTTTCTCCCGGCGTTATGGTCGTGCATCACACAGCGCCGGTGGCGGTTGTTCCGAATCCCTGAGATCGGCCACGGCACCCCCGCCGACCGGAATAGGCTTAGTGTGGCGGGCGATATGCGATGAGTGCCCCTGTTAGGGGCGCGCGCAGCCGTCTGGGGTGAAATATCTGCCCAGAGAATTCCCTTCTCTCATGCATGGTGCACTTGGTTTGCGTAAATCAAACCACGGTGGTGAGCGGTTGCGAATGGTTGATGCTGCTGGCTGGCGCTTGTTCAGGACCACTGAGCAGCCATGTTTCTCGCCGTGGAGGGTGAGAGGAAGCGGTTTGTGGAGGAGCAAGGGTGCTCCTCGCCCGATACCCGTGCGGCTGAAGGACTCACTGGTTGGTAGGAGCATGGCCGCTCGGTGGAAAGTTCCATCGGGCCGTGGCCGTGGCGGCCGCTATTCCCGGCCGTGGCGGCCGCTATTACGATGGAGGCGAGAAGCAAAAAGGCCCTTGTGTTCGAGATTTCGGCGCACGTTAAACCTCTCCAGGTGGTCAAAATTTATCCGGAGCCCTTCACTACGGCGCGCCTCATCACCTGCGTTGCGTCGGCGCGTTGAACCCCACAATAAATCAAGTCATTCATTACGCTGGAGTTGTCATCTTCATGCAGTTTCCTATAGTGCAAGTGCACTTTCATTCCTTCGACAGTGCGGGAGTTAAGCCGCAATTTGGTTCCACCTACGGGAGACCGAGTTCCTTTGCTGTTTTGTTCTCTCCCTCGGGAAGGATGCAACCGCCGTTCAACTCCATTTAGCATGGACAGAGTTCGCGAACAGTTTTATTCTGCTTTCCTCGGGAAGTGAACACGGCATCTCACACCGCACGGGTTCGGTCGAAATCAAACCACGCCGGCAGGAATAGAGAAGCTGTTCAACCCTCCAAGTGCGCCCCACATTTCTATGAATGTAGGAATCAGCCCTCTTCTGTCAGTTACTCGCTCTTGCGGCTACTCTTTTGTGCCCTGAGCGTCGCTGGTGGAAGTCTCCACTCCTAACCTTTTCCTCGTGCCACATTTTCTGAAGATACCTCCTACGACTGGTTCTATAATGGCGTACCTGTACTGTGAGGTAAAGGTTTCTTGAGGCTTCCGTTCCGTATTTAAAAATACTCAGAAATCTCAGTTATTCATCAAACGTTCAGCTGCGGGGCTCCTCTTGGGCCGTCGTAAAGGCTCCGGATTCCGTGTCCCTAATCCGGAGTCTGAAGTGAGGAACAGAGCCGAACATAGTGAGAGAAGCAAGCCCATCGTCTGGCAAGAGGAAATCCCCCATTTCCTCCCACACTGGTCTCAGGAAACGCCGCTAGAGAGAGAGAGAGAGAGAGAGAGAGAGAGAGAGAGAGAGAGAGAGAGAGAGAGAGAGAGAGAGAGAGAGAGAGAGAGAGAGGGGGAGAGAGAGAGAGGGGGAGAGAAACGCTGACGCAAACAGCATCTCTGGCCTTGGCGCATCGTGAGAGTTTTGCGGTCGCTCGATCATTTCCTGCAAAGCTCGTTTCTGTTGCAATATATCGATGAGCCGGGGTGGAACAACATAAAAAGCGACAGGGGGGCATATATCCGGCCCGGATGTTTGGTCGAGCAATGAATGGGGGTTAGTCCAAACGCTGCTCACGGTGCAGCTTGGTGGAGCACGGTCGAAGCAACAGAAGAGAAGAAAAGATACGACGCAAAAAGTAAAGGAGGCAACCGAGCTGAAGACCGCTCCTGGAAGCTAAATCCGCGACGCGAAGCCGTAAAGCAGCAGCCGACGTCGTCCATGGCAGCCGTTTCAGGAGACCCAGCTCGGCTTCACGTCGGCGAAAAGTAAACCGAAGAGAATACGTCAAGCACGATATAACCCCAAAGTCGCAGCCCGCTGGAGTTTCTTACCGCCTTGAAGGGACAGGGGAACATCACTGAGTGGTGTGCTGTTACGTCTAGCCGGCAGGGAAGCCATAAAGTCAAAGAACTACTCCAATTGAGACAATTAGCCTTTGGTAACTTACTCATCGGCGTTCCAGCCACGATATCCATATTTTAAGCCATTAAACGCAAGCAATAAATAAACCTTTCAAATTTCGCGCTACTACGACGTAACATCGGCACAAGTTACGTCATATGGACCACCAGAGAGCCCATAGTTATCAGTTGGTTAACTGCACGCTAGCATTCAAGGGATGCGACCAAAATGAACGGGAGGCCCCACTGCAATCAGCCAGTCACGTGCCTTGATGGTTTCTATGGTCGGTGGTCGCCAGTCGTACAAACAAGATTCTGTGACGTCATAGAAAAGTGACCACTATGATATGTTCATTATTAAGTGCAGAGTACTTTAGGCGCTCACCTTGTGCTTTTAGTTCGCTCGCTAGACTCAAGTAGAGCAACAGGGCGTTCCGTTGTAGCGATGTCGTCACGGGGTACCCCAGAGGCTTCGAAAGCCAAGCAGTTTATATAGTCATAAGCGTTCAAAACTAGTGAACTGCTGGTGCTTGTCCTACATCTCCCCATTGTTTAGCGCAAAGGAAACTATATTTGAGGCGAAATATACGTAATTAACCGGCAGCGCCCGCGTTCATTTAGTTAGGCAGGCTGGTTGGGTTGTTTTTTACGATAAATTGGGCGCGAAAGAAATCGCAAAAAATCGGCCGCGTAAGAACAAAGTGCCGCATTCGAAATGACGCAGAAAGGCTCCACGCGCAGGAAGAAAATGCCGCGTTCGAAGTGCCGCAAAAAGGCTCCAGCTGCGAAAGAAAGAAATGGCGTGTTCGAAATGACGCACAGAGGCTCCAGCCGCTCAAGTTTGAAAAATTACGCGTTCGAAATGATGCAAAACAGCTCCAACATACGGAATTAATGCCAGCACACAAAGAACAAAACTCCCGTTGGCACAGTTTCAGGCAGGGGGCGCGCGAGAACAGCGAAGGCGGGGAATTTGAATCGCATGGCAGTGAGCAGATAACGGTGGTGCAGCCAATTATGGTGAATCACTTCTCGGCACTTCCGACAGCTTTCAGATTGAGTGGAACGGCTTTGATTTTTGTTTTTGTTCCAAGTTTGGGATAACACTATGATAAGGTGGGAGATAGCAATCAGATTCTGACCACTGCATCCAAACACACGATCTTTAGTTGCAACGGTTTCACTTACGCTTATTTAAAACTTAACTTCCATTTTATGAGTTATGTATGTTTAGAGAATTTCAGTGACCGTGGAATTCTGCGGATTAAAAGTGATATTCAAGTAGGAAATTACAGGATAGGATTTTCCCTCCTTGCACTTATGTGAACTTTCCCCTTTTCTTAATGCTGCATCGATAATCTCCAAGCTTCGTGCCGATGCACCTGCGTGTGAAACCTATGAACGATGCGTACTAAGACGGCCAAAAATTACAGGGTATGATTAGAACTTTCCAAGAATGTGAAGGCAAAAGCCCTGTTGGACATTATATTGCATCTTGTTGGACCTCCTCAAGGAGGAGACGTCCAGGTGGGGGAGGGTCTTCAGCCGTTTGCCCTCCACCGCCATCAGGACCTCGATCCTACGCCAGCCGTTGCTCAGGCAATAACGTTTTTCTCTCTTATTTCTCTCTGTCAACAATTTTCTACACCCGCGAAATTGCCCGTGGTACGCTATTGAAGATTTTGCGCTCAAAAGTGTATGCCCATTTTTCGCATGAGATACGACAGCCTTCGGCGGCATAGATCCACACAGTTTAGTGGTCCTCACTACGGTTTCTGTACTAAAGGATACAGCTAGATAAACGCGACAATAGCTACACAGACGGTGGCTGAAGGCATTGAGGCAGCTATACTGGTCAGGATTGCGTCTTACAGCCGGTACCACGCGATAATGGTAGCACGGGCCGTGAAAGACTGAGAAAGGTCAATAATGCCAGGTGATAACAGTAGCGAAAAATAGAGAGATACAAAAACAACAAAAAAGACTGCGCGCGAAGTATGAATTAAATAGCCCTAACAGCCGATGGTGTTTGAAAAGAAGCGAGATATGAGGAATGAAAACCTTTAGACGAACAAAGAACAACACTCGGAGCCCATTAAGAAAAGCAAACAAAATGCCGCAAGTTGAAGAGCGATAAATTCGGTCTCTCCTCCGGAGAAAAAACGGCGACAACGGTCGGCCGGGGAAAGATTCTGGGGCATGAAAAACAAGAAACAAGAAAGCACATCTCCGCAAGCAAGACGAAGGGCATCGGGCCGAGGCAGGTGGCAGCTGCGGCAACTAATTGCTGAAGAAGGGGCCACCATTAGTCGGCTCCTTGCACGCCCAGCTTGGAGCAGCAGCAGACGTATTATTCGCGCTGCATTAGGCCACCCTCCGATGCGAGCGTAAGGCACGGTTCTTTCCTGCGGAGGAATTTACGGGCGCTGCTTCCATCGTGGCCAACGCCTCTTACTCGTTCTATCCGTCTTCCCGAAGATACGTACGCTCGGTAGCTCCGACTTCTTACCGACATTTCCGCGAACGCCATCCCAGTTCCCGCGGTGATTACAGCGTTATTCAATACTACGTAGTCGACGCAAAACGCGTTCTAGGGCTGAATTTCACCTGAACAGCATCACGGTGCGGCCTGCAACGCGATGCTATTACATGAGTAACCATCACTGCATCGCCGCCTTTCAAGCAGCAAGTCAGTAAAGGGTAGGGTCACGTTTCAAGCACATTTTCGTTGAGACTGAAAGCCGTGTTTGGGTTCTTTTACATTGTGTGTCTTTTAGCACAGTTTGTACGCTGGCTTTATAACTAAGGATGGATGAAGGACACTTGTATACTTGTATAAGAAACACGCTGTTTTGCGTCAGTAGAATCAGCCGCCCACAATGTCTATATAATGAAGAAAGTTTTGCAGACAGACAGACAGACAGACAGACAGACAGACAGACAGACGGACAGACAGACAGACAGACAGAGCCACTGAAGGACCGACCGGCCAACTTTCACCTAGCGTAGAGGCTCGCTGAGCCGGTTTTTTAGAGCGCAGCTCTTAAGCGCCCGCTCCTGTGTCTTTTTTTTTTGTCACCGTCGGCCCTGTGTAACCGAGCGAACGAAGAGTATATTGCAGTTAAACGAGACAGGGCGAGCAACAAAGGGGAGGAGGAAAGTATGGCGGAAGTGCGAGGGAAAGGGCGGTATGCTGAGGCAGCGCGAGACTTGCTCCGTGGCGGCTATGATTGCGAGATAACGCAACAATATCGCGCGCCGTCGTGCGTTCCCTCATGACGCGATTACTTCCTGAGACGCAGCGCTATGCGCCGTCACCGATAGGGCTGCAGTCCGCGCTGCCCTGAAATTTCGCACTAGGGTATTGTAATCGTCAGCCTATTTTTTTTTTGCGTAATGTGTTGTATTGTATTCAATTGCCTGCTATTCCAAATGCTGCTATTTAAGTTTAATGTTCTCGTGCTGGTGCCTTACAAGCCCTCCGAAAGCTTTTCAACAACCGCAGTCAGCTTGTACGTGAAATTGCCGAAATTCACGCAATGGCAATGCGTGAAGGTCAGGATATCATTCTTCAGTGGCTGCATGGTAACTCGGGCATACAAGGAAATATTAGAGAGTTCTAGCTGCCCGTTTTAAGTGCGAATGCACTTTATAAGCGACCCCAAACCATCCAACGCCGGCGGCGGCGGCGGTGGCGTCCGCAGTGCTCCTCTATATTTAAAAAAGAAACAGCATCCGGCGCCAGGTTTCGATCCGAGGACTTCGCGGCCGCAGCGCGACGCTCTACCGACCAAGCCACGGACGCGACGTGATATCAGCGTTAGTGACGCGCCTTATATCTTTAACGCATTCAAACTACGTCGTCAGAGGCGTGCGTTGGCGACTCAGCGGCGTTATAGCGGCTTGATAACTGCGTGGTGTACACGTGATACTACAAACCCGATGGAAGAGATGGAAGAGAAGGCGGCGAGGCGGTGGGCTGCGGGGGCCGAGCGCAAGCGCCGCAAGCGGGCCGACAACCGTGCATTCGCACTTTCACATTCTCCCCCTCGGGGAAATGCGGGAGAATTTTTTCACGGTCCGCTCCGCTCCGATAGCAAGCGGGAGCGCCATTGCGCATGCGCGTCCCGCTTGGCCGCGAGGGCATTGGCTCCGGTTGCGCTGAGCGTGCCGCCGATACCGGAGCGGACCGTCGAAAACGGTTAGCTAAAACTCTCTATTAGATCCGGCGCAACCGCCAGCGCAGGTCACTTGCTGAGCAATAGGACCCCGCTTCCTTTCTCCCGAGAGGACAGCAACGCCCTTATCCTCGCAAAGGATGGACTGCACAAATTTCCGAGTGGCAGGACCCTCACCGCAGTTATCCACCACTCTCGGGAAGTATGCTATAATATGTTATAGGATGTAGTGGACGTTTATAGCAGGGCACACTATAATACTACTACAATACATACTCTGATTCCGGGACATACCATCGTGTGTCAAAGGCTGTGGTGAACATTTCTCAAGGTGCTTCTACATGAGGAGTGGGGAGCTTCAAGCTATCATTTATTTATTTATTTATTTATTTATTTATTTATTTATTTATTTATTTATTAGTATACCCTCAAAGGCTGTAGGGCGTTACAGAGGGGTTGAGTAAGAGCATTTAACAGAAAACAAAAAGAATAAAAATAAAGACAAATGAAACCCAAAGAATACAAGGAATGCCTGATGCACAAATAACGAAAACAACATAAATCAACTAAAAAGATGGGGTACGTATAAGGCGAATAGGAAAACAAAAAACAAAAACAGAAAACGAACACTGCTTACGGTTACAAAAAGCGCCCAGTAATTGCCTTTCTCACCAACAAAGTGTCTGGAATGGTTACAATTGAAGAGGGAAGGTGGTCTCAGTCGGCACATGTTCCCGGTACGAAGGCATCCTAAAATAATTTGGTATTGCAAAAAGGAATGGCAACCTCATGCTGGTGATCAATGCGGGGTGAGTGGTATGATGGTTGTGAAATAACGTCTCGCATCATTGAGAAGCTGCGAAAAAATATCTTACGAGAAAAGTGAAGTCGCGGCAGTTTCCTCCTGACAGTCAAATCTCGTAGTTCCAGGTTAGATTTAATTAGGAATGCGCTCGCAGTGCGGAAATAATTAAGACAAGCAAAACAAGCTGAGTGCTTACGAACGGGTTCTAACTCTTTGATTAGAGTGTGCTGCACGGGATTCCATCTTGTGGAAGAGTACTCAGGCTTTGGGCGAATTAATGGTCAGTACAGCAGAATTTTGAGGTACAGCGGGGCAGGAGAAAAGTTGCGGCGCAAGTAGCCCAGTGCTCGCTTACCGTTATTGCAGACGTAAGTAACAAGATAGCTTGTTGGCATTGTAAACGCCGAGGTACTTGCATGAAGAGACATGTTGGAGGTGGTATTCATTGAAAAGTTCAGCTGTCAATTTCTTCGGTTGGCAACACTGGAAACGGCCACAGACATGGCCGATGCGCCACGGACATGGCGGGGCTTCGGCCACTGCACCCGCACGCCAAAGAAAAAAAAACACTGGCATGCGTAGTCTCTTCCGTTTCAACCCGATTCTCAAGGGTGGTGGAAACAGAGATATTATTAACAGCACTCACAGCGGACTCCTTAGAGGGTGATTCGTTGATTCATTAGAGAATTGATTCATTAGAGGGTGACGTAGTGTACACTGATATTAGTGATCATCTGGGTATCATATTACTAGTGAATAGAATCCACTGCGTAGCTAGGAGAACTAAAAAAACAGTTTTCTCTCAGTCAATTACTACAAATAATCTCGAAGCATTTCGCCGAGCTATTGCTCAAGAAACCTGAGACAGCGTTTTCCGGGAAAAAGATAGTGACTCTGCGTACACTGCTTTCATGAGCACTTTCAAAACGTTTTACCACAAACACTTTCCTAACGAAAAAATAACAAGGTCATCCAAACCATGAAAACCTTGTCTAACACCTGAGCTTCTTGAAATGGTGAAACAGAAACACGCCTTATATGCCAAATTTGTGAAATCAAGAGATCCAGCTCTGCTAAAGCAGTTTAAGCAATATAGAAACAGTGTAACAAATCAGCTTAGTGCTGCTAAGGATACTTATTTCATGGGGATGTTTAGTGACTCAGCCAATCAAAGAAGTGAGGTAGTCTGGCAAAAATTGAATGGTCTATTAAAGCCAATTTCTAAGTCAGCTATTCCGGATGTTCTGTACCATAACGGACAGAAACTATCCGGAAATGCTATACCTTACGCATTTAATGAAATCTTCTCATTAAAACCTTCGTTTAGTGATCATGACGCACTAAACAGCTCTGCTCAGTTCCTTCCTACAAACACGTTTAATAACACTCTATTTCTTGCCCCGACTAGCCCTTAGAAGTTTTTTCTACCTTTAGCGATATATATAATAGCCGGTCTCTGGACGCCGATGGTATCCAGATTCGCCCCGTAAAGTATGTGCTTGATATTATATTGCCTGTCCTCACCCATATTTATAACACCACTGGCATGTTTCCCAAACAAATGCAGACATCGCGTGTTGTTCCGGTCTTCAAGCACGGTGATAAACAGGCACTGAACAATTATCGACCTATTTCTATCATTCCAGTGTTTTTGAAGGGTATCGAAAAATTAATTCAGGTCAGACTGCTATCATTTTTTAACCGCCACAATTTATTACAAGACTTTCAACATGGGTTTAGGAAGCATTGCTCTACTGAAACAGCCCTCTTGACTCAAAAAGAAATAATTATAGATTCTTTCCATCGCCAACAAATGGCTTTAGGTATATACGTAGATTTCTCCAAAGGATTAGACTTAATCAATCATTCTATTCTTCTTGGCAAAGTAGAAAACTATGGTGTGCGTGGAACAGCGCATGCGCTTCTAAAATCATATGTTTCAAACAACACAATTCGTAGATAGCAACAATGTAACATCTTCGAGGACGCCGGTTGTTCAAGGTGTGCCACAAGGAAGCATTCTAGGACCAATTTTGTTTTTAATTTACATAAATGACATTGTACATTGCACAGACAACGCCACATTTGTTTCATATGCAGATGACACGACAGTTTTTATTACAGGAAATTCGGAAACAGAAATAGAAGTGAAGGCCAACAAAACGCTGTCTAACATAGATGCCTGGGCCTCGGTAAATTCTTTAAAAATTAACCCTTCGAAAACGCAAGTTATCTTGTACACGACTAAAGGAACAGCCGCAAAAAAACGGAATTTATTTCTGGCCTCTCAGCAGTTAGAGATGGCGGATTCAGTTAGTACTCTTGGCGTACATTTCTCGAAGCACCTTGCATGGAAGGAACATGTTAATAACCTCCATTCAAAGTTGTCATCCGCAATTGGAGTCCTTGCACGTATGCGACGCATTCTCCCTACAAAGGTAAAAATCATGATTTACAATACATTGGTATCATCTCTGCTGCATTACTGCAGCATTGTGTGGTGTACTACTGGTGTTACAAATTTACGCAAGCTGTATTTACAGCATAAAAGAGCCATACGTCATATTGCTACCGTGCATTATACTTCTTCAACAAAACACCTCTTTCCACTGTACGAAATTCTTCCTGTGTTTTGTTTGTATGATTATTGGTTAATGTTGTGCTACAAAGCTTTTGTTCAGTATGATACCGATACCATAATAAAACTTGCTAAGCTAAAAGACAACACAAGTGTTCGCATAACAAGGCACAAAGAAATGTTTGCTGTACCCACACCTAGAACAACTTATGATGAACAATCTTTGTCTTACAAACTACCTTCCTTGCTAAATTTATTAAACCATGAAGATTTTGATCCGTCACATAATCCAAATTATCTCATCAAACGCTTCGCCCAACTCATTTCATCCTTGGAATAGTACAAGCCTTGAACTTTATTCCCTTTTCTTTTAGATTGATGCTTTTAGTGTTCACGTCACTTCATGACTATGCCTATGAACTTTTCTGTACTGTTGTTGCGTTATGTAACAAACGTTTTGTATCACTTGATGTTATGTAACATTTGTCACTTTATTTGCATTCATTGTTCCTGATTGATCATCATGCTGCTGTTTTGCTGACTTGTAATGGGGTCGGGACCTCGTCAAGCTGCTCCAGCTTTTTGTCCCGTACTCCTCCTTTTCAAAGGAAATAAAGCTATTTGATTGATTGATTGACTTTGCGTTCGGTGAGGTAGACTTTGCAACGTGCAACACAGTCATGTGCTTAGCACGGACAAGTACCGCCGTCCCGCGGAGAACGACGTAAGCAGTGATGGCGCACTCACATGGCTATATACATATATCACTGTGTCGAACCGAAAAAAATACCGGTTCGGTTACGCTTCTGGTTCAGGCGAAATCATTTCGTTCTGGTTCCCTTCCGGTTCGACAAAACCACGTGCCGAACCTGTTCGCGAACTGGTTCGGTTGCTTGAACCGGTTCACGAACCGGTTTCATGAGTTGAATTAACACTGAAATTAGAAAAAAAACAATTAGTAATTTCAAACGAAAGTCAAATGAAAATACAAACAAAAAAAATAGCGCCAATCCACACTGTGAATGTGGTTGGAAAGCAAAGGTGTAAACGACACATACGATGATTACCCATGCGACGTCACTTAAATTCACTCACGTCGCTCTACAAATAGTGAAACCAGACAGAAGTGGAATGCACTTAACCACACCCTCTATTCCTTCAAAGAGATATTCTTGGTAAGGTTAAATTAATGCACGACTCATTAACGGTGGTAGATTGAGCTGTATTGGTGTAGCAAATTAGTGGAAACACTTTTTTTATAAAATTAAATCTCAAACCCGGTTAGACGACCTGACTTCTCCGTCTCTGCCATCCCGGACGGAGGCGATGAGATCGGCTGTAGAGTCGGAGGAGGAGCAAGAGAAGGAGGGAGAGCATGAGGAAATACTTCTATTCAGATTTCTGAACAGCGCAGAGTGCCGCCCAGGGGACTGGTTCCTTTTTCAATGTAGCGCATATTCTGTCCGCGCCGCCTGTGCTCTGCCCACCAGCTGAAACTGATTAGGCCGAGAGGGGCTGAACCGCAGCATCTCACATTCCTCTTGTGCGGTAGTTGACGGAAAGAGAGGAGGGTGCTCAGGGCTTAAAGTCGCACACCCCGATTATGTGGCAGAGCGTTCCTACTTCTGAGCAAAATTTACATTCAGCGTCGTAGCGATTCGGGTGCATTAGGTGAAGACGCGTAGGGTATGGGAAGGAGCCGGATTGTATGAGCCGTAGGCTAGTTTGATGTTCTATAGAAAGGTCAGGGTAGGGCGAAGATAGGGTCTGTCTCAGAAGGCGATAATGCTGAGTTATGTGCCTGAACGAGACAAGCGGGTGACTGTCCCCGTGCAGCTCCATAGCACTGGGGTGAAAGTGCAGGCTTGGTGGGCGTATTCGTTGCCCTCCATGGAAGCGTGATCTGGTGTCCAGATTAGCTGAATGGAACCATTTCGTGAGTGGTGTTTAGCACGCACAGGGCAGGTCGGGACACCAAACCTGACTGGTTATTCTGCTAGGCTCGTTAGGAATCGGTGACTACCTTACGAGGCCCTGGTTGAGTGAGAGCCAAGGCGATGGCTGCCTTTTCTGCTGCCGTCATTTCTTCGGCCTCTAGTGAGGCACACGCAAGAAGGTTGGTTCTGGAGGTAGCCACAATGATGGCGTACTGCTGCCCTCAATGTTGGAAAGCGTCTGTGAAGATAACTGCGTGATGCTACCGAAGCTGGTGTTCATTGAGCCCGTGCTTGTCGGCGACCCTCGTCGTGTGAGGGGTTTATATTTCAATGTATAGGGAGCATCTTTATTTCTTGTCGTCAGTAGTCCAGGAGTATATCAAGCGGATTGGCATTCTGTGCTGCCCAGCTAATCTGGAGAAGGATGCTGCGACCCGCTGCAGTTCTGCTCATTCGGTGCTTCTGGATGGAAAGATGGCCCTCTAACCGGCCGTCCACCGTGTTGTAGAGCCCCGTGCTAAGCAACCTTTCGGTGGACGCACTCATGGGAAGACAAATGGTTGCTCCACCGCCTATCTAATCATTATATAAAGCATCTTAAGTCCTCCTTGCCTTGAAGAAGGCAGGGGGTTGACGTAAGTGATTCTCAAGAGGACAAAAGCTTGAACTAATCGAAAGGAATCAGATTCCTTGAGGCCTCGCTTCTTGGTGTAAACTCGCCTGATCATGTGTATGATTTTATTGATAGTGTGTTTGAGGCGCTGCAAGGATCCGTCACTCTTACTGTTGGTCTGAAGATTTAGGCCCAGGATCTTGATGCTGGGACTTGGAGTGATGACCTGGCCATCAAGGAGTATTTCAATGTGTACTTTTGGGTGTCGTTTGTCGTGAGGGCGGGCGCAAGTAGGTGAGAATTTGTGTGTGTGTACTGGAAGCCACAGGTTTTAGCACACTGGTTTACTAGAAGTGAGATGCCATGGGTTGGTGTGAGCTTCCTTTATTCGCTGTCATGTGGCATTCAGCGAGAATGCAGGGTTTAAACCCGTAGATGTGCTTGATGAGTGCACCACTTTTCTTCTCCGTCTCCGCGTGGGCTCGTAGCTCATTCGGTATGATAACAGGCTCTTGCTTTGTTACTCTGTTAGTTCCAGGATCGATTCCTGGCGGTGCAGTAAATTCTTTTTAATGTTCACTGGAGTTTTCGGGTGACACCAACGGTCGCGAAAGAACCCTTGCTGGGTAGAGGTAGAAAGCTTTGCTTTAAAATTCAAAATGCTGCTGTTTCCCAAGGGCGGTGGAGCAATTGCAAAGCAAACTTTAAACAATTACGAGATATTAGAAAAAAATTACACCATCTCCCCGAAGGGAACAATCGGGTGATGCAAAGCAGAATTGTTGGCGTCTATTCAGCTCATCGGACGGTGCAGCGTGTCTCAACCGAAGCAGCAACTGAGGAAGCGGCGCGTGAACCGGGTTTATTCTGTAGAGCAGATGGAGTGGAGAGGAGGAGATGAAAGAGGAGACGCGCATGCGCGCTTATCGTGCAGCTGGCGTGTTGCCGTTATGTTGATCGATAGTGGGGTTTAACGCGCCGACGCAGCGCAGGCGATGAGGCGCGCCGTAGTGGAGGGCTCCGGATTAATTTTGACCACCTGGGAATCTTTATCGTGCGCCGAAATCTCGTACAGACGGGCGTTTTTGCTTTTGGCCTCCATCCGAAAAGCGGCCGCCGCGGCCGGGAATCGAACCCGCGACCTCGTGCTGCCGTTATGTTGAGTGATCTGGTGTTTAGTAGCGCCAAAGGGAATTCCACGTCCGGGTCCACACCAATGGCAAAGGCACGCAAGTACTCTTGCGTTACGGTGAGTAGGCGGTGGTGCTCGAGGCGCCGAAACTAGTCCACCATGTTCTTGTCGATGTTGTCGTCTCTGTGGTAGAATCGGTAGTCTCCGTCAGCGTTGGTGAGGTAAAGGTCGTTGACGTTGGTGCACCGGCTGAGAGCAACATACACGCCCTCGTCTTCGCAGCATTGTCTTCTTCTCCTTCTTCTTCTTCAGCGGTTCCCCTACGCGAAGATGACGACGGTGGTTGAACGCGAAGCTATCGCGTGATGGATTCTTTGGTTGGCCAGTCCCTAGGGGCATCATGCCACAATCATCATCAGAGGTGCTGCTGACGGGGCACGGACGCGGGACATCCCCCGAGCAAGAGACGCTAACATCATCCTCTAAAGTTTTCAGTTCGTCGTTTCCGTTGACCTTCAGCTTCGCGTGCTTTCCTTGTATCAGTAGCTTCTTGACGTAGTTTGAATGAGTCAAGGACATAAGGCGCGTTCGGAGCACTTGCTCCTGTCTAGATTTTGAAGTTCAGTGGGAAGAGCGCCGCGTACCTCCCTTTGCGGCCAGAGAGAGAGAGAGAGAGTAAACTTTATTAAAGAAAAAGAGCCAAGTGGTCGGTTTCCTCAGTCCCGGACC
Source organism: Haemaphysalis longicornis (assembly GCF_048455015.1). NCBI lineage: Eukaryota > Metazoa > Arthropoda > Arachnida > Ixodida > Ixodidae > Haemaphysalis > Haemaphysalis longicornis. The sequence goes on from NW_027526225.1 coordinate 29,223,956, forward strand.
CCGTTGGAGCGTCCAGCCGTCTCAGCCCGGTGAATCAGCCGAAGCTGTTCTTCGGCGCTCGAGCTGGCCAGTTCTCCTTCCCACTGCTCAACCGAGGGGTTCGAAATCGCGTAAAGTGAGGTGTTGAGCTGGCACTCCGACACAATGTGGTATAGAGTGCACGGTGCTTTGCAGAATCGACACTGCGGGTCGTATTGCGTAGGCAAGATAAAGTGCAGCTTGGTAGGATGGGGAAAGGTGTTCGTTTGCAGGAGACGGCAGTAGCGCTCGTCTTTCTTGCTGAGAGAGGGGTGTGCAGGGGGAAGCGTAAGCCCGCTAACCTGTAGTGCGGCCAGAGAGTCGTGGGATCAAAACCGGGCGTCGCTATTTCTTTTTTTTATAGTGTAGGGGGAGGGGTGCGTACAACGGACGGACGCCGGACATAGCCCCGAGCAAGAGATGCTTTGCATCTAAAACAGATGAAGTGGCAACGATTTACCACCTACTTTCTCGCCCAGACTTTCTGCTGTCCTAGCGACTATTCATAAGGCCACCTCCAAGAGATATGATGGTGGGATATATTTTCTGCCCTGTCCTTGTTTGTTGAAATCACAATCGTCGGTATGTAATCGCCCATCACGCTAACCCTGAAGCCTAAAATTTAGGCCTGCGTACTGGCGCAGTCAAATACCAGCGCTTAATACCAATGGCGCACACTTTATTATATTTGTAACAAAACAGAAAAATCCTACAACGGGCACATAAATACTACCAATGAATTGGATTATTTGGTCGCCCTGAATATTTTTGTTAGGTTAGCTGTCACCTCATGGAATGTGTTAGCCACACTTTTGTCAAAAGCACGCTTTGGTTAACGGTCAGTCACTGCATTATTGCTCCGAGCACTGCAATTCCTTTTGCGATAGCTATACAGGATGTGTGCATTACAATCAAAATGTCATCGTACCGCCTGTACCCGGGCCATCGTTCCGTGTGCTACTCCGAAATCTTATAACAGATTATGCTGTTACAAAATGAAAGGGAAATTTGACGCGCGTAGCATGAGATGGAGCTTTTAAATGCAGAGCATTTCAGTAACTCACGATGTCACCCGCTTAGACGTCCGTAGTCCGCACCGCAACCCTCCCTACTATATAAAAAAACATACTATCCGGCGCCAGGTTCCGATCCCTCGACCCTGCGGGCGGAACGCAATGTACATGGTGCTCTACCCACTGCGCCACAAAGCCGAAGCAGAACGGGACGCTACTAACGCGCCTTATATCGTTGACTCATTCAAATTACTGCTGACGAGCGCTCTCTCGTCAGCAGTTGCCACAAGTGCAACAACATTAACGTAACGCAAACTACTTAACGTCGTGCGCCCCCGGAAATGCTCTGCATTTGATCGTGCCCCTCGCGAGGGGGATGTTTCACTGCGTCTTCCTACTGGCCAGTACACTCGTCGCCATCTGTCGGATGTTGTGCGAACCCTTTGCGGCTGATGGCGCGCGATTTGAAACATTTAGATGTGAAGCAGCTTTCTTTTAAACAGGCAACCACAAAATCCGACGAAGTAGCATAGTGCAGAGCATGAAGGTGAGCACGAGCTTAGTTTATCACCAACAAAATAGTGCAACATTGTTTTTGGCAGTATTATTGTAAGAAGAACAGCCGAAAACTTGCTCTTTTGTCACTGTCCACACACAACAGCACACGACTCAGAAGGTGCCATCGGTAGTCCAGCTTCAAGTTATTTCTAAATAAAAACTTTCTCTCCGTCTTTCAAGAGCACATCACTTCGCGTACTACACCAGTTCTCTGCGCTTTGATGCAACGATGCTTCAAGACTATTATCTCTCTCTCTGCGGCTGCTCTTCCTAAAATGCCGCCAGTCCTTCGGGTGTTGTGGCTGAGTGCACTGGTGATACAGGCCATGATGGCAGTGGTAGTGTAGCCACCAGGTGCTCCGCCACAACATTCGCGAAAAGTATACAACGTACATAACATCATAGGTAACTATGAAAGCACCCGGCAGTTCTTGGGCTGGTCCTCTGAACTGCTCGCATTAGGGGCAAAAGTCCCGCTTCGCTGGCCTTGGGAAGTCATCTGGCTGGCGTTCGGGCAAAAGTCCCACTACGCCGCTCTTGGGAAAGTCCTCTGAGCGGTGTCTTGGGCGCAAGTCCTGTTGTTCCGTCCTTGGGCAGGCCCTCTGGATGGAGCTTCAGGCAGAAGTCCTGCTGTACCGCGCATGGGCAGGTCCTCTGCGTGGCACTCCGGGCAAAAGCCCCGCTTGGCCACTCTTGGGCAGGTCCTCTGAGTGGCTTCTCGGGCAGAAGTCCCCTAATGCGGTGCTTCCTGGGAGGAGAGCTGGTCTTGTCGATTTGTGCAGGAGAGCGGGGCCTTTGCAGCTGTCTTCCAGTGGCGGTCGCCACCGGAAGTGTTGCAGGCGCCGTCCCCTGGAATTGAGCTAGACGAGCTGCGGAAAAAGGCTGAGTGTATAGATGGCGCCTCGGTGCCTTGTTGGGTCCTGTGTCCATAGGTTGCCTGCTAGCCTTTGGTGGGGTATACGGCTCCTGTAGAGCGTTTGCTTCTCCTGAATATAGAGGGCGGGGGAGCTTGTACATCGGAGCTGGGATGTGTCTCCGCACAGCTCCTTTCCCTTAAGGACAGTCGGGGGCGTTTGCGCACCAGGCCATCCGGGCAGATGGTTGAGTGGCACAGCGGGAAACCGCTAGTGCCAACGGGTACCCCCACAGGTTTGAACGGGAGGAGCTGTGGGGAGGCACACCCCTTGGTAGACTGAGAACATGGCAGAATCATGAGCTTCGACCTGGGGGAATCCCTCGTCCCGCTCCTGCAGGGGCCGTATACCTGTCAATGGAGGGAGAACCTTTGGGCACTGAGGACAACCGGCAACGGGTTAAATCATGCGCCAGTCAACGTCCCTTCCTCATAGCTGGCTCATTCTGGTGGAATGTGACACCAGGGACGGCCGCCACTGGTGAGTGCAGCCAATTTGGCCTGCGTTGCCTGTTCAGTTCGCAAGATCAGCTCTTCTTCCGGCACTTTGCAGCGGCCACCTGCAGAGTGCCAATTTTTTGTGAGTAGACGCTCTTTAATTCGTCCACAGAAGTACTCTACTACGGAACGAGTAGCAGTAGAAGTACTGTAGTGAGTTGGGCAGTCAGTACAAGTGCACCTTCGAAAAAAGCAGATTTGAAAAAGGCAAAACTGCATAACGAGCAAAAAAGATGATCGCTGGGCGAATGGGGCAGTGTGAGGTACCGGCCTGCCTTTCTGCCCGTGTCATCTGCATTACTGCTCTTTCATCTTCCAAGACAAGGTCAAGGGCTGCCGTTTGTTGCCAAGGAATTAAGTGCGCACCTTAACAGTTTTTTCTGACATATCTGTTGTAATTTGTATCTGTAAAAAAGGGAACTTGTCCATCGTACTGACCTCAAAAACCAACCACGGCACCCACGTCCTTCGCATTCATGACACGTTTGGTTGCGAAAGGCAGGGCAAAGGAAAGTAGAGAGCAATACCCACGTTTTTGTGCTTTTTTTTACTTATTCGGTTTTACTTACTTTTCGCTTAATATTTAAAAACAACGTGATTCGCCTGTTCTTTTTTTTTGGTTTCCGTGTAAACATATTGTTTAAAAAAAACTGGCGCAATTGATGTCCCGTGGTGTATCTCTGCTCCGAGGCGCAGTTTATGTTGCAGGCCGGCAGACTTATTTTAACCAGCTGGTGATATTAAACATGGATCAAAATCTCGAATCCCGGACGTTCTCGATTTCCATCTACTTCAGAGAAACGGTCGTGGGGAAAGGAGACCGAGGCCACTTCAGGTCAGCAGCTAACGGCTTACCCACTGAGCAGCTCCTGCGGCCACACTTGTCAAGTGTTAACGATTTGCATGTGTGGGACATTTTAAACAAATTATGAAATGCAAAAAGTTTGCACACACCAGGTGTGGGCTTTCGCTGTTGCGCAGTGGAGCCCTCCTGCAGCCTGATTGCTCCAATAGTCGCAGCTAAGGAAGGGCAAAGTCGTTTTATATCCCCTGCAAGCTGCCGAGAATGACATTTCGTTTGGTCAGCTTGCACTACGCTCGCGCTTCCAGCAGCAACAGACCGTTGCTACCTTGGTACTCATTCATTTCCCCTGTTGTTACATAGAGCGTGATAGTGTTCAATTGTCGGGAAGGGAAGGTGCATGAGCGGGTACGAAGTTGACGGTACGTGAAAGAAAAAAGGCCTGAATTGCTTTTACTATGCAATATCAGCAACGGAGGGTTGAACCGTTTCGGCATGAACCGGCAACCATTATAACTTTTTCGGTTGAGTTCCGGTTCGTGTTCAGCGTTCTCAAAAAATAAGGGTTCGGGTTCGGGTTCAGCTCCTGCAAAAATACCGTTCAGTTCCGGTTTACGGTTCGGTTCGGTTCCGGTTCGCGCAGGCGTTAAACCCTACAATCAATCATTATAGGGTGCAGGACGGAAGTTTGCGGGACGCAAGATGTTACTTCAGAATGAAACTGAAATATAGTCATTAGTCGTCGCAAACTGAGTGCGATTAGTCAAAAAATTTCAATACATTTAATGGGGAAATGACTAAAAAAGTGTACATCTTTTTTTTGCGATAAGTAGCTAATGACCTTTTGATCACGTGTGGAAACCCCGTTTGCTTCAGCGGAAGACGTGTCTTTAATTACAGACGTTTTTAATGTGGCCAGTCGGAGTTTCGGTTTGAGCAGGTGCCGCTAAATGTTGGATATTGTATAAACAAAGCTGCCCACGTGACCACACAAAATTGACGTGCGGCGCGCCTGGCAACCCACGCACGGGATACGGTATTCACACGAGGGAGTATTTCAGCGTGGGAATTCGAGGGAGATCTGGACGTTACCGCAGGCGGACCTCCGCTCGGCCAGCCCCTTCACTCACACGGAGAATGTGCATGTCGGACGGATATCACAGAACAGAGCTGTCGTAGCACTGTCGATACCGCGTCGGCGGCGGTGTCTGCTAATGCTCCTACGTACTGATCTCGTCAGCCGCTTAATTAAAAAGCGAGCATTGACGTGGTGCAGGCGCTGCGAATACAAATTGCTGCCGCTGCTTTTTATAACGACGTGCGACGCTCGAGTCAGTGGGTACGGGAGACGTGCACTGGGTGCAGCCGGCCGGTCTGTTTACCACCTACAGATTTTAGGCTTAACACTGCGGCATATATTCGATTGGCGCTCTCGTAAGCGGAGAGGATGAGGATTTTTCATGCAATTTACCATCACATTATTACCTCCTTCCTCGTATCTCTAGCTTTCTTTGCTCCCTGAATTCCACTTAGTGGAGCGGTAACAAGCTATCACTCGAGCTACCTGCGGCCGTAGCCCGCACAGAGGCCGTGCTGGTGGTATACGCGGCTCCTTCAGTGCACTTGTGGTGTGCCCGACGCGTTTTCTCGTCCAGTGTAATAAAAACATGAAGGAAGGAATGTTAGGAGGGAGCATGGCGTCAGGCGGCCCAGGTTTGGCAAGCCAACCTCCTCTGATGCCGCATTTTCCTCTCCTCGGGCTCCTCCCGTGCAATGCATCATGGAAGATACAACACTTTTTCAGGCCCGCGGTAGCATTTAGTGAATGAACTCTATGGCCGGTGCAGGTGGAGCCGAGCGGGGTCGCCGAAGGCGCCCTACGAGATTTTTCGCCAGAGTTGCGCTCCCTCTCTCGTATCGTGTCGCTGTTCAAAGCGACACGAGACGTAGGTCCCATGATCAGGAAGCACCTTCACGAGCTGCGAGCCCAATTCAGCTTCTGACGTTGATCGCTCGAACGCGCCGCCGTAAACATTCACAAGAACGGCGTGGCCTACAGGTGCATGGCGTTTGCCTGGTGTGCTTTGAAGATCGTGTTTGGCATTCTGCTGGGGGTCCTCATGCCACCTTCCCCATCATAGCACTGTAACCAGTGTCCTATCAGCTGAGAGGCGGTGCGACAAGCTTTGGTTTCGCACGCGTGCGCATTTGCATACGTTCGCCTTATCTGTGCTCCGGCGTGGTGGTACGTTGTACGTGCCACAATTGTCGGGATGACGTTTGTGGGGCGTTGCTGTCTCCTTCAGTGCATTGGAAAACTAACGGTGCAGAAGCACTGACGTTGGGTGGGGGTGCGGGAAGAAGGGATAATTTTCCTCCTCATGTCGCAGACAGTACGCGGGCTGGTTGTCCGAGGACTGCTCAATCCGTCCAATAGGTATACGGGAAAAACGAATGCTCGATTATACGCCTGGGCGTTGAAAAGATAAAATTACCAGAACCAAGAAAGTGCGGTGTGTTTTGTGTAATAAAAGATCAGGCATGGATGTCGTACTCTGTAATCTCCTCTTTTGCATGGCGGCGGCACACAACCATAGAGTTTCTTAGTAAGTATACTAGAGAGGAAACTGCGCCTCGTAAGCCATGTCGTCATGGGGGTTCATGGGAAGACCTCCTTTTTGGCTTGGGCTTGGCATGACAATTGAATTCCTAAGCGGTTTTTGGGATTTGCTTTCTTCACTATGCATTAACACGTTTACGAGCTGCAAGGAAGCCGAAATCCTCCCATTTTTGTGGTAGCCGTTTTCAGTGAAACAGCAGGAATTGCGTGATCGCACCTGACGTTGCTCATGCCGCAGTCGAAGGACGTATGACTGAGCGGGTAATCTGCCGCCGCGAAATTTGTAGCGGACGAAAAGAAGAAAAAAAACGTACTTCGACGAAGACAAGATACGGCAGATACGGGCGCTTGTATGTGTCCTATCTTGTCATCGTCAACGACTGTTTAACGCCACGTTTTCTTTTTAAGTGCGAAGCACTTCTTAGTCGGGCCTACTCCCGCGTCGGCCGCCGTCCGTCCGTCCGCCCGCCTCGCCCTTAGCAACGGCGCAGAGCGGAGGGAGAGCGTCCGTAGCAACGGCGCAGTGACGTAACTACGCCACGTGACGGCGCGCGCTCTTGCCGCCCCTCGCGCCGTGACGTCACGCGCTCGCACCTCCTTCCCCTTCCGCGCGCCGTGACGTCACGCGCTCGCGCCTCCTCTCCCCTCGCTCGGCTGCCGCAGCGCCGTTGCGCGCGTTCGCTGCCCTCTCCCCTTCGCTCGTCGCGCTCGCCCGCGCCTCCTCTCTCTCAGCCACCTGGCTCGGCGCGGCCAGACCTCCGTGGGTCGGCGCGCGCGTGCTCTCTCGCTACAGTCTCCTCGCTCGGCTCGGCTCTGCAGTTAGTCGCGCGCGCGTCTTCGTCGAGACTCCCCCTCATAGCATCACCCCGTGCTTCGCACTTCCTCATACTCCCCTTCGGGGAAATGCGGGGGAATTTTTCTTGTTAAACTAGCTGGCGGTCGTGGTGCACCGGTTCACCACGAAGGCAACGTTTTCATAGGCACGCTCAAAAAAACTTTCGAAACTTTTCAAACAGCTTATTATTTGAGATAATGGTAAAATTAATAAAATCACAGTCTCTAATGAGTTTCCTCCCCAAATATTAACATTGTTCGTAACTACAACCTTGGCCTGCGGAATAGCAGGCATACCCGTTCCGGCAAAACAACGCTTTACTTCTTTTTTCCTTAGTTTTAAAACAGCCTGTTTTTATTTTTCACTTACAAAATTCCACACCATTCTTCGCGTTTTTGTGGCACTTTGTTTAAATTTGCGGTCACTAAAACGTTTCAATCCAAGCCAACGATGAAACCAAGGCGAGCGCGATGTATAATGGCGGTTTATGACAACACAGACGGCCTTGATGTGATTCAAGGTTGAAGGAAAGGAAACGAGAGGAGGAGAGATGGGCCACCGCCCAACATGCGCCGCGACAGCAGAAGCGAGAACGCAGAAGCGATAGCGAAGTGCACGCAGCTGGTACGAGAGAAGTGGCGGGAGTATCGCGCAGCTGTGGGAGAGAGGGGAGGAGGAGAGTTGCGCATGCGCAGTGTGAGTGCGAACGCCGACGCGGCACATGCCCAGACTATAAGATGCTCCGCATCTAAAATGGAGTGCCTGAACTCGCTGTAGAACTTAGGTCGCGGCCAGCTGCCCGATGCGCCAACGAAATCCCGGCGTCTCCGCTGCCAACGATCGTTCCGTTCGTAGCTCGAGAGCAAAAGCTCCGACCTCTGTTACGAATCAACGCGCCGCTGTGTTTCAAGCTTCGTACAGTGCTTTTCAGCCATGTGGCGAAGCCTCCACTACGTGCGCCAGTCGAGTTGGTGCCTATGTGTCCGTGACTCAGGCTTGCAACCAACGGATCCCAACACGCAGCGACATGCCTGGAAAGTCCGGATCGCTGGCACCTCTCTGTCTGCGTGATTCAAACTTCGGCGGTGGCAGACAAGGCGTGTGGATACACGTCTGAAGGACGCGGAGACCGTTGCGGAGACCTCCTCTCTCCCCTCGGTCGGACTTAGCGTGCGCTACTACAACCGACCCCTCACAAACTCTGGGGAGAGCGGTGTGTGTGTATGTACCATGTGGCCCCGCGTGCAAAAACTAGATGGAGCGCTTGTTTGACCGTTAGCGCTTTGGGTATAAATAAGAGCCCCTAAGCGCTGAAGTTCATTCCTGTTGAAGCAGAGAATCAGTGCTGTCACTCTGCTCGAGTCCCGTACTGTAACCTCGCCCGTCGGGGCATTGCTGTTGTCTTGCTTCGGCTCATCTCTCGCCATGCAGTTAGCAAGTTGCCTTCGGCTTCTTGTCATCGTCATCAAGGCAGCAACATTGGCTGGCCGCTCGCTTCACCACGCTACCACACGCATGTCGCAGGCGGCGCAGTTCGGCTCGGGGACGCCTTCTGGTACGCAGCACCTGCGATCGGAGCGGTGAGCCTGCTAGAAACGCCGGCAGTACGGAAGCGGCGAACACAAACTCTCGACTTCCTTTGTTGTTGTTTGTTTACTCCACATCCAAGTAGACGCCGATTTCACGAGGACCTCGGTTTTCTGCTCGGTTACGTTACGCACACTTAAAATTGATTTTAATTATGTTGTAGGTTGCATTTGGCGCTCATATTTTGCAGATAATGTAATTGTGTTCACAGCAATCTATCTGCGAAATTATAACACCTTCAAAATTTTGTGTCAGCTCTCCATTAAGTATGCTTTTGTCCATGTTCAACGCACTAATTTTCAGGAGAACTAATTGGTGAGGTACTGTGAAGAAAGATTCTTGGAAGTCAAGCTGATGCTAAAGCTGATGCTATGTAATCCGTAAAATATAGAAATCGGGTTCGGCATGAGTACGGTTTTTGGAATCTGCGCTGGCAGGTAGTCAGAAAGATTTAGATTTTAGGAATGAAACAAGACTGGAGTAAATTAGATGTTCCAACAGCTTACAAGGAACACTGGATAGGGTTGATTGATTGATTGATTGATTGATTGATTGATTGATTGATTGATTGATTGATTGATTGATTGATTAGTTGATTGATTGATCGATTGCTTGATTGAGGATTTATTGAGGAGTACGACTACGATTGGTCCGTTGTGGTAGCTTGGTGGGTGAGCGGGTGGTAGGAGAGTTGCTTCCGTTCTGATGACGAAAAGCCAAACGTCGAACTTGACTAGTTTCATGCTGTAGAGCAGAGAACGGCGATGATACAGGTAGCAGCGATCTGGCGGGCTTAGAACATAACAATTCGAACTTGCAGAGAAACATTATAAGTGGAGGCTCAGAATGAACTGCTCTTTTTGGGAGGAGAGCCTATTTATCATTTCCTATGCAATTTTCAAAACGACGCGACACGTTCCAAACGAAAAACGTACACAAACAAAATCTATGTCGCAGAGTCGGAGACACGTCCAGTCACGAACAGCCGCCGCGGCAAGCTCGTGAATGCGCAAGAAGTCTCGAACGCACCGCCTGCTCGAACACGCGTTGGCGCTGCAACGTGTAGCGACTTGCACGGTTCAGGTCCATAAATGGCTCTCCCCTCACATCCCCAATGGTCTGCGGGAAATTACAACGGCGCATCGTCGCGTCATGTACTGTTAAAGCCTGCTCGCCGCGTCAACACACACACCATGGTCGAATCGTTGCAGTACACTGCTACGGCATATAATTTAAGAACCATGCATGGTATAGGACGCGTCGTTCTTAATATATGCCAGTTGCTAGTCCAGCGTGCGTGTTGTGTTTTCTCTGCTTCGGGTTTATGTGCTGCAGTAGAACGGATAATTTGGCTAGTTGGTAGCTTTTCATCTTGGAATTCACAGCATTCTCGAACAAGAGACGGAGAGAGGAATAGACTGCAGGCGCTACGTTTTGTAGCGCCGTATCGTCTTGTTTTTCGCCGTTTTTTCCCAATCTTGACACCCTAAAACAGGGCGGATTGGTGTCTCCAGCCCCACTTCTACCAGTAATCTGCCAATGTTTCTAAAGATGCGATCCCCGTTTAAATTTCAGGCCTGAAGGGACGGGAAAAACACCTTAGTAAGGCAATTTATGTCAAATAGCGAGCAAGGTTAGAGAGTTATATCATTTTGGAGAACTGGCCTTGTTACGACGTCTGGTGCACGGTAGGTGCGCCTGCGCATGCGCAAAACAGGTTTTGTTCCTTCTGCGCACTGGTGAGCGGTTGGCTACCGAGTAGCGTACCGGGACCAATTGTCCGCTCTGCTATCACGCCCTAATATTTTCCCCGACGTTTATTTCTATCTTCATCGCAGCACATCAGAGGCGGCCAGAAATTCTAGCTGACAACTAGTTTGAGATTACGCTATCGCCGCATTAGCAAAACATTGTTCCAGGTGCAGCCGAATGTCCGACTCCCATGCACAGAATTGGGAATCTTCCCTTCCAGCCACTGCTAAGTGTTCCATCCTTTCCTGCCTCCATTACGAGACTCACTCGTACCCCGCTAATGGCCGGCCGGCTGAACGAGCGGCGAAGCCCAGATGGAGTCGTTGCCGAAAAGACTACTATGTTTCTAACTTCGCCGTAACATAGTTTCGCCAAGGACACGCGTGCTACGTGTACCATCCAGCGGCGACAGTAATGCAATCAGTCTACGCCACGGCTCATTTATCGCTCCGTAGCCAATTCTAATTACGCAAGCTCGATGCCCGACAGCCCCCCGAGATTACTCCCCTACGAGGAATGCTCTAGTGCTTGTAATATGTCTGCTACAAGCAGTCACGGAAACAGTTATAGCGCATAACGCGTTGTAACTCTTCTGATACGTGTTTTTACTTTCGGTAGGCGAAGCTATTCCTTTGAAAACGACAAGGTGCATCGTCGCTTCGGCGGCAGCTCGCAACACGAGCTGGCACCAATAATAACATCTACAACCACTTTCATTAGCTCACAGATGTTAGAGACCTCCGAAAAATGCCGGTCGTATACGGTGAATGACAATGCTGACTGTTAGCAGAAAGTGGCGTTTGGTCTACAGCGTATTCAACTCGGCAGCCCACTTCTCAATCTTGTGAGAATCCAGCAGCTATATAGATCTTACCGGAAATTTGCAACATCAAATCTTGGCGGCAAGGCACAACGCGTGTCAAGCAGTTCGAGCGAGACGGGTGAAACCGTGAAGCCGGCCCTGTTTGTTTTCCTTGTAGTTTTTGCAACCAAAAGTATAAGTCTCGTGACCGGTATAAAATGTCAACAGTAGCCACAGGCGGATCCATGGGGGTTCCCTGGGGCTTAACGGCTCACGAATAGGAGTTGTGCATAGGCATCTTTGAATCACCAACTATGTATCTGCCAGGGACGTCGGCGGGAAGCAATGTCTCTGCGGAGACTACGTGTTTTGGGGAGAAGGTAGAAACATTCAGCTTGCTTATCAGCTGGAATAATGAGGTTTACTTCTGCCACTGCGACATATTTCCCGAACAGTGGTCCGGGATGTTTATAAATATGATTACACTCTATACCTCTCTCCCATCAAAGTGTATGGCTTGTAACGTCACTCCCTACAACTCGCCGCGGTAGCTCAGTGGCTAAGGCTTCAAGCTCTTCAGACGGAGGCAGAAAGAAAAAAACGCCGGTGTGTCGATGTTTTGGCGCTTGTTAAAGATCCACATGTGAGAGAAATTAATCCGGAGTTTCCCTCCCCTACGGTGCGTCCCAAAGCGAAGGTGTAGCGTCGGCGCTTAAAACTCCATAATCTTAATCCTTATTCTGGCATGCCTGCACAGTGGTTTGTAAGGTTTATCTGTGTGTTTTGCCAGTTGAAGGAAAACCATGCCTTCAAATGTACCTCCAGGCCTAATGACCGCCCCTTTCAGTAAACCTGATCCTTCATCTTAAATTCTCCCGGTGAAGCGAAGCTCAAAGGCTTGTTGAATTGTTTTGTTGTAGCCAGTATTTTTTTGGGAATGCTTTCATGTAGTACTCTCATTCCAGAGATTCAGCAGCATCTGGCACTTAAGTATTTGCTTCATGAAGGAGTCGCTTTTTAAGATCTCCATTTCCGGTCTTTTGATATAAATAAAGCCATTTGATCTCATTCTACAGAATTAACAACTCTGCCCCTTTGCGCCGCTCGTACCCCTCCTGGTTATCGGTTATCGGTCGCTAGGAAAGTAAGGATTTGTTCTAGGATGCCTTTAGGATTTGATTGATTGATTGTAGGGTTTAACGCGCCGACGCAACGCAGGCGATGAGGCGCGCCGTAGTGGAGGGCTCCGGATTAATTTTGACCACCTGGGGATCTTTATCGTGCGCCGAAATCTCGTACACCAGGGCGTTTTTGCTTTTCGCCTCCATCAGAAAAGCGGCCGCCGCGGCCGGGAATCGAACCCGCTACCTCGTACGTGCTCAGCAGCGCAACGCCTTAGCCACTGAGCCACCGCGGCGGGTCTTTCAGTATTTGAAGTAAACATTTATAACACTAGGGATGTTGGAGAAGGGGAGATGCAACGTAGATTTTGAGGTGCCACGGGTGGATAGGATGCCTTTGTAACAGGATGCCTTGCTGGTCAGAAAGCTTTTGTTCCACAACGCATGATGCACGCTTTCCAGGGTGCATTGTTTAGTTATTTACGCCCTCAAGGATGTACATCACTTTCTGGAACTAACACCTTGCACCCTAGCAGAAAAACTAATTGAACACAACCTTTAAGGTATATTGTCATTTATAACATCCCTACACCCTAGCAAAAACACAAGAATCCCACCATAAAAAGAGTGTTTTATTTTTAATAACCCTTCCAATCACTCCTTTTTTTGTTTTTTTGGAAACGTGTAAGGTGTTAGTTATAGACGGATAAGATGTAAATAATTTTTTGTGTGGATTGTGCTTTCATATAGTTGTAAGGCTATATTAAATTACAAAACGCCCTTAAGGTTGTTTTTGTTTGTTTTTCCAGGACGTAAAGGTGTTAGTTATAGACAGTAAATCATTTTTACAATGTACGAACCATGTCAGGTGGCGTGTTTCTCTTTGAATCTATTTGCCAATGTATACTAGCAAGGTATCATCATCATCATCAGTCTGGTTGGGTCCACAGCTGGACGAAAGCCTCTTTCAAAGATTTCCAACCACGCCTATCGAGTGTGACTTGAGGTAAGTCAAGGTAAGGGGAGTTTAATTTACTTCTGTAGTTGTAACCAAGAGGGCTTGAGGCTCCTTGTACTCTTCAAAGTGAAATCAAACAGTGTTCAGTGGAACTTATTATCAACACAATAATTTCAAAGACGAAAAATTATTTTTCGCATTTCCAATAACTCGGTCTGCTCTGCCCTCAATACCCCTAGGTACTGGGCTGTTGCGGCGGCTCGCTATGATTTGTCCACCCATTTTCAAGACAGGGCAGCGAGAAATCCACCCTTTCTGAAAATCCTCGAGAAAGCTGTCTTTTTATGCTCTTGTTCTCTGTTTTCGTGGCTACCACATCGACAACTCCACTTGACAAACGTTTCGACTACTTTCACCGACTCCTTCCTGCGCGTTTGACGTCAGGCAGTCCGGTGGCTGAAAAACAGAGTCGCCGTCTTCGAAATCGATAGTGCCGGAGAGAAGCACTTGAGAACAAGACTCTCGCGAACAGATGGAGGTGCGGCAGCGTTGGACGTTTGAAATACTTTTCTGTAGGTTAGGAGAAATACTGCACAGGAACGCAAAAGCGGCTTAGCGAACAAAATCTTCCGAAGAGTAAGGGAAGTAGGTACGGTACACTGGGCCTACGAAAGCTGTCGAATTGAGCTAGAAAACAAGGGGTTTATATCCGAGCTGAAATAATGACAAGTTCATGAGAGCGTGCACTTCACCGAGAGGTGGTCACCCACTTCAGTCGACTGGGGAGTGCAAAGCGGAATGATGAAGATTTTCGGGGCCTCGTGCGTGAGCAGAAATAACGAAAAGAGACAAGTTAAGGAGAACACACCGATGCGCACCTAGAAGATGTTTGACATCATCTCGGTGCTTAATTCGAATTTGTGCTTGGAAAGTGCCACAAGGCGGAATTTTCGATTCCTATTAAGGTACCTATCATAATAAACGCACGACACTGAAGTGTTTGATTTATTCACTTCAATAAAACAATTCATTCACCGACTCCTTACTCACTCCCTTATTCACTCGCTCACTAAATCACTCAATCAATCAATCAATTCATCACCCAATCAAGCAAGCAAGCAGTTGTTGAAAAGTTGTTTTATTTACGGCTGCATTGAAGAATGTGTTGATTATTTGGTTCTTTGATTGTTTCACTGTTCATGGAATTTCTCAGTTCTGTGAAGAGCCGGCATGGTAGGGAAGAAAAAGGCGGAGTCATGGAAGGATCAACGGACTTTGGAGACGTTGTGGGGAAGGTCTGAGACAAATTTCTGATACCGCTCAAAGCAAGGTGTACAATGTGGAGGAGGAGGAATTCAGTGTGCTTTTAAATTATGTAAGTTTGTGTGCAATAGAAACTCTCTCTTGCAGATGTCCAAAATCAAAAGGAACAAAATAGCGTAAATCCAATTGCTCTAGTAGCGCACGAAGTGTCAAGCGGTCCCTAGTCGTGAGTGACAGCTCCCCCGCGGCATTGTGGTGGTTAATTGCATTGTGGGTGAGCCTAACAATAGTTATAATTTCAAAGAGATACTCAGGTTTGTAGTCGAGGTGAGGAAGCAGTTCCTAGAAGATAATACACCGCCCGGTAGCATCAAAGAAGACCTGAAAACTAGCGGCCTCGAGCAACCTATATGAAGCCGACTTTCAACAACGAAACAGATCTTACCCCTTGAGCTAGACAGGAACATTCCACGCCTGATTTGCCTCTGTAAACTATACTACATGTATTCACATTTAAATAATGCATTCCTCAAGCCGGCCTACTACGTTTCATTGCGCATAGATCATCACCGCAAAGTAGTCATGCCTTTATGTAGTAGTGCTTTTTACACTGTAAATGTTTCACACCCGTAAGGATATAGATCGCTATGTTTAAGTACCACGCTTACAACCTAGCAAAAATCAAAGAAAAATACCCTTTAATGGTGTTGCCTTTTATATCAAACTCACATTCTAGCAAAAGCACAAGTACGCCCTGTTATGAATGTTGTTTTTTTTTTAATCACGGCCTTTCAAAGGGTATTTTACTTTTTTGATACGTTGAAATGGTGTCAAGTGTGTAAATTATAGTGTGCACTTCGGCTGACAAATGAATTACACCCAAATCAGTGTCTATAACTAGCACTTTTATACCCTGGCAATAAACAAAGCAAAACACCCTTAAGGGAATTTTGTATTTATAACACACTCACGCTCTAGCAAAAATAGATGAATACACCCTTTTAAAAGGTGTTTTATTGTTAATTGCACCCTTTCAGAGCGTATTTTTTTGTTTTTTGAGAGGATGTATACCGTGAAATGATTTACACCATTTTGTACATAAGTAACACGTATACAACCTATCAAAAAACAAAGAAAAGCACCCTTTGAAAGGGTGTAACTTTTTTAACAAACAACTTTTAAAGGGTGTATTTTTGTGTTTTCTTGAGGGTGTAACGGTTTTGTAAATGACAACACACCCTAAACGGTGTTTGGTTTGTTTTTATATTAGTGTACAAGGATGTTAGTTATAGAAAGTGATTTAGGGCTGTAAATCATTTCATAGTTTAAGGGGCATTAGTTTATAGACATAAAAGGTGCTGAGTGTAAAAGTGATGATGATTATTATGATGATGCTATCTGAACTACAGGCACTGACCATCTTGAAGTAGCGCAAACAGTTCGCGGGCACAAGAAGAAGTTAGTTAACAAACCTCTGGTCTGTGGTTTGTCAGCTCCCTTCTTCTAACTCCTATCTTATGTCTGACAATTAAATGTGATAGCGTGATCTTCGTTCTTCCTTTCACTTCCTTTTCCTTTTTATTTATTGCATCAATTGGCATTTCTAACTTGTTAAAAAAATGTAGCATTATTTGGTGGGGCCCTTTCACAACGTTATTTGGTCCATGTGTACATTATACCTGTAGCTTTTTCTGGTTAAAAAGACTTTATAAAGTCAAAATGAAATCGGCACGAAAGGCACCTTGAAAGGACGTTTGAAAAATCTGCGTGCGCTGGTGTACCACTGAGGTGAGATGGAAACCATTGATTTAAAACCGTTGTTTAACTTAGGAATGGGCGGAAATTGTACAAAATAAAGGAATCTCGCAGAGAAAACACAATTATTATGCAGCTAAGCCAACACCGTGTGCTGAAAATATGAAATAATTACATGCGCAATCTATAGAGAAATAACTTTTAGTAAATAACGTCATTATTTACAGGTTTTTGCACTCAGGTTGGACTGGCATGTTTTCATCCAGTCAGTTTTTCCGGAAAATCTGCGTCTGAAAGGTCATTAAGCGCGCACTTAGCGCAGCGTTAAATTCACCCGTAGCGTACATTTGCGCGTAGAGTGTCAGTACGGTCGTGACTGCATTCCAGTGTACCACCTGGTAATGCGAGACGTGGTGGTAGTAGAAGTATAGCAACAATTTTAATAAGGAACAGCAGGAGCCGTGGTCAAAGCAGGCAGAATAGATGATTAGCAACGGTGGTCGGGATTTGTGCAGACAAAATATAGTAAGCAGCTACCACGAGCATTCTCCAGGGGCGCGGTAAATATGCCTGAAAGAATTCCGCGCTTTCGGCTCGCAAGCGAACTCCGTCAAACCCTTTGGTCGCTCTTTTCTTTGATCAAACTAAACGTAACGTAGCGTATGGCATTTCCTTAGTATACTTGCCAGCTTTTCTTTTATACGTGGTAATTGTAATGAGCAGTTACTGTAGGTAGGAACAAAAATTGTCAGAAGTATCGAAATCGAACGAAACCTTTTCATGAGCCGAGAACAGCTAACGAACAGAAAACTTATACAATAAAATGTTGGGCTCTTACACCCTGTGGAAATGGTCGACCCGCGAAGCTGAAAAGGAGCGGCCACGGCGTTCATTTGGACATTTATTACGCAGGTATATCAAAGGGCTTCTGAACTGTGTTCTGCCCGTGTGTACAAGATTTCGGCACACGTTAAAGATCTCCAGGTGCTCAAAATTAATCCGGGGCCCTCCAATACGGCGAGCCTCATCGCCTGCGTTGCTGCGGTGCGTTAAACCCTACAATCAATCAAGCAACTGTGTTATGCAGTTGTCTCTCTTGGTTTGCCCCTTTGTGCCGAGTAACCACGACAATGACCTGTTGTGCTTATGCTCACCACAAAGTTTATGTACATGCCACTCATGCGTCTATGCAAAACCAGCATTAGTAGAAGGGCTGCAGCGTCCGCCTGACGTTTACTCTCGCGTGAGCCGCATCGGGCCTGATTTCCTCTGTCTTGGCGGCACAGCGGTGGCCGGCTGACCTCCGGCGCTGTTCGCGGCGCCGTTCTTCGTACGTGAGGTTCACTCTCTCCTTTCTCTCTCTCACTCGGCGCCCTCCCCGCACGCTGCCAAAGAAAGATAACAGACATTTATCTTGCTTCCTCACATTCGCTGCATGTGCACGCCAAACCGACGCAGCGAGAGTGTAAGCACTATCGCGCTCACTATGACCTAGAACATTCCTTAGTATTCACCGCTTTATAATACCTTTGTCGGGTACCCGGGGTTAAAGATCAAGTACGCATTAGGAGCACACCGTTGTAATGAATCAAGCCCTATATTAACGTATGGGTCCATAGTCATTGTTTTCACGATATAATCGCCTGAATACTCATAAGCACTGGAGCTCATAGTGAGCGCGATAGTACGTCACCAACACGTGTTAATCGAAGCCGAAAGACCCACACTCTCCTCTTGCTCCTTACTTCTCTCCAACTCGGGTGTTTTTTCGCACATGCGCACTGGCTCCTGTGGAGGGGCCCCAAACGGCCAAAGAATTATAGAAAATCAAACCCACTTAACCCCCTGCTTCAGTGATGCTACAGACAGACAGACAGACAGACAGACAGACAGACAGACAGACAGACAGACATACATACATAAAGCTAAAGGGCTATAATATAAAATAAAAGCCCACCCCGTACCACATACGTATCACGGGTGACGCCAATTAAAAAGAAACAAACTGGACCGAGGTCAACGAGAGTTTTGACGAGAAGGAAATACCCACCCAAGTGGAAAATAAAAGGGAAAAATGCTACACAGCGACACCACAGCCAGGAGAGCGGGCCCGGACAGATTCCCCTGATCTCCCCTGGGACGGTAGCAGGAAAGGTTGGGATAAGGGATGTGGATGGTTGTGATAAGGAATGGGTTATGGGAAAGAGGGTGGGAATGGGGACAACGAGGTTTTTGTTCTAATCCTCAGATGTCTGACTCCTAAAATAGGCCTGAAAACTCAGGATGGGCGTCGGACGGTGCCAATTGGAATTCAGCGGACCCCACTATAGGTTCCAAACATCTGAGCTCCGACATCGAAGAACAGGGAGAACCTGCGACGGAGTGACGACACCTAGTCTCCGGACCCCTTTCACAACCAGCCCCCCGGCTAACACCCACCAGGTCCTCCGAGTACTCAAGAGACACCTGCCCAGCCTACATAGGTACTAATCCCCCTCGTCTCAACGGTTTCGGATACTGGTAAAGCAAACTGTCCGACAGACGGGGTAAACTGTACCCTGTACGCATCCGTCGATCCCTATGTGCACCTGAATCACCTATCTCCATAGGAAGGCCTATGTGACTTATAGGGTTTCGGTGGACCTCTTATGTGCTCCTATGCCAACCACTCACCCACCAGGGAACCCCTCCCCATACGGGCAGCAGTCATCAGGTGGAAGGAGTAATCCTTATAGAGTACGACCAGCCCTACTCCCGATACTGAGAACGAGAAGCTTCCCTAAGAAGTGAGCCAATCCCTCTTTCCTCGGTCCTAGCAAGTGCACGCCTCCTAGACTGGTCGCTACTAAAGACCAGAGACATTGGCCATCATGAGCACCTATCGAAGGCCCTGAATCCTGTTGTCCAGGAACCTTCGTGTCGGCAGCGAGCAGTCGTGCCGGCGTGGGGTGACAGCGGCGGTCCTTTAATAAAGGAACCTTTTTCACCGCTTTTTGCCAAGTTCCCAGAGCCAACCTCGGTAGCCACCCAGGCTGTCCGGGCCTGCCTCCGCGTCCAGCATCGGCTCTGGGGCACGGAACTGGCCCCTACAGTTCCAGGGAGTCGCTGCCACTCCCTTGAGGTTTTGCATCCCCGGGTGAGACCTGGCCCTCACCCACCGCTGCCGTTGGCAACCGCCCAAAGCTAGGCAGCCGAAACCGCCTTTGCCCAGCCAGCTGGCAGGGGGGACCACGAGCAGGTGGCAGTCGGACAGACAGACAGATAGACAGGCAGGCAGACAGACACTCGCATTAGGTAGAAGGTCTATAGTCCACAAAAAGAGCCGCCGTCGAAAGGCTGTGCGTTGAGAAGTGATAGTGCCATTTGCCGGCGGGGTGTTAAAGTGTTGGGGTGATCCCTTCCCTTCTACGCAAACGTTGCCATCTCCGAGATTATGTCCTAAATCTTCTGCAAACTACTCGGTTTGGAGATTTTGTTCAGGGTAGACAAACCGTTTTGCTTTTTTCCAGGAACGACAAAAGGTTTATTTCTCTTCCATTAAAGGATTCCAGGTTTGAGTTTTCAGCGCTAAGAGTTTCAGGCTTACGGGTGCCATGAAATTTTACCATCTAAAAGCGACCAAATGGGAGGAATCCTGGTTTTCTGTTTACTTCCTTAGAAAGACCTATAAAGCCAGCGGAGCAAAAACATCGTTTAATGGATATGGGATACAGGGAGAATGGCAGCGTAAAGTTAACTGTTTCTTGAAGGCAGCCAGGCCCATGAACGTGATAAAAGTACTTAAAGCTGGGCTCTCTGTTATCGTGAGGCGGTTTACCATGACTTAAACCGCCTCTAAATTTGAAAACTTGAAACTTAGAGGCACACTTAAACATGGTTAAAAGTAAGTACTTTTAAGTACATGTGTATGTAGCAACAGCGGTGACATGTCGGTGAGCCACGTGCAGGTGGCTCGCAGACCAGTAACCCGCTCACCACAGGCAAAAAGGGCAGAGTGGCGCCGTGGCAAAGAGTATGCAGTGAAATATACTCGTCAGCATAATTAGCATCAGCATCATCATTCACAATCACTAAAAGTGAGCGAGAACAATAAAGTTCATTTTATTAGCATCCGGACAAATAGCATATTTACAACTTCTGGACAGCTGGAGTGCGCCAGAATGGGAGTTCCACAATGGGCCATAGAATACAGCCTTCAGCATTGCAAGATTACACATAAAGCACACTTCGTTAGCATTATCCCGAGGTCTTAAATGCAGAACCGTTACGCAATCCAGTGCCAATTATCATCATCATTACTGCCCCCCAATCGCGACAGGGAGCAGCGCCCCCAAAAATAGATCCCCAACAGTTTATATCGCCGCCCCGTGGCGTTTTTCTTTTTTCACGCGCGATCGCAAATGAGCGTTTTCTGCTCCTGTTCGAAGACCGTCTTTTATTCTATCTTTTGCCTGCCTTTGTTTCCAGTTCTTTGCTTAGTCTCGGTGGCAAAACGCAGAGGCTAATCAGGGGCCATTGAAGCGAGCCGTGAAAGGAACCCGGGCAACGTTTACGATTTTCTCGCTGCCATAACGGGCCCTTTTTTTTTTCTTTCTTCCGGCGGCCTTATTCTGCACGACTAGTGCTAAAACGGGGGCGCTGACCACCCGGCCGCTGTGGACCACTGCTTGAACGCAGCTGATTACACCGCCTTTCGTCACTTCTCTCCTCCCCCAACCCGCTAAGCCCACCTCGAGCGCCTTGTATAGTTCCTACAAACGTCCTAAACGCGTTGTTAGGGTGTAACCTCCCACGGCTTCAGAAACGCGGTGGCGTAATGCCGCTGCTCGCTGTTCCTTGCTCACCTTACTGTTACTCTCTCCTTATCGGGCAGCAGTGCTCCTCCACTTTTTGGACTGCGGTCCTTCTTGGGCTCCTCATAAAGGTGCGCATGTTTTGGAACATCCGTCTGTGTGTCTCTTTTCTGGGCAATATCGGTCCCTCGACTCAGCCACCCGGCCAAAAGAGAACCAAATTACTGAACGAAACGTTCATATAGTCCAAACATTTGCAAGCAACTAAATCTAGAAACATTCTTCATTGTTGTTAACATTGTTGAGCGAGAAGGAAACATCAGGCATATTGAGGCAAAAAATGAATGCAAAACTGGTACTCGCAGCGTTCATTTAACTAAGACAACGTGGTTGATCCCCCTTCAATAGGAATCGGTAAAACATGAGTCAGATGCGCCTACACAGGATTAATTGAATGCTTTTCTGCATCGGTATGAACTTGCACATGGCTAGTTATATTTCGTCGGTATGGCACCGCCAGACTTATCAACATTAGACACTGGATTGAAAACGCCGGAGCACTGCGTAAAGCCGAATGAAACTACACGCGCTCGCAAACCATGCGAACGAAACCGAACGGGTTGCCAGCGAATCGTTTAGTGAACTCAGGGTCCACTGCAGCGAAGGAGCATGATTTGCGGGGCTGTCTTGTGGGTGTTCTTGGCGAGCGACAACCTGCTGGCGCGTCGCGTTCGCAAATGTGCGACCACTGCGTCCCAGCTCCGTGGAGTGTACGGCACATGGTTGCGTTGCGACGAGCTCAGCTGGCGCCAACTGTCGGCGCTAATTAGCATCGTGATGCACTACTTGGCTTCACCTCTCTTAGACGGCAGCATCATCGAAATAGAGGAGCTTATAGGAAAGATATATGGCGCGTTCATACCGCTGTCTGCGCTTCAGCTCCTTTCGGAGTCGGTACAGCGCCTGGCACCTGCCATTGCGGCGACAGAGCACCCGGCTCGAATCCTGGCGCAGCCGCGTTTTTCTAGCGATGTCATTTCCGTGACGCATATGACGTCAGTCAGATCTTGGTGGGTCCTTGCATAAAATACTTTCGCGTTAACGTACGTGGATGCTTGATTTTTACTATAGCAAGTAAAAATATACGCGTTAAAAAGAATATTTTGACAGCAAAACACGAAAACGGCTGGCGCCCGAGCTTGGGCCTCGTGGCAGCATCGTTCCAAGTCCGGCAGTAACGAAATGTTGGAGTATAGGGTGCGCGAGCAGTGGAACACGGCAAACTTGAATCGACAAACTTGAAGCTCCACCGTGTTTATCGTGGGAGATGGGAGACAAGAGGGAAGAGTGTGACAGGTGGGCGAGAAAGAGAAATGTCTTTACATGCAACAGACGGCAGAAGACCATCATCCTTCGACACAATTCGAGGGGAGGCAAGCAGATACTCGTCCATTTTTTAAGCGAAGCTTGCACGACTCGATTTCTGTGTATTTTAGATGTTCAAAAACAAGAACTCCCGACGCTCTACGTGTTGTTGAAGCACGAGACTTCAAACGGCGCTCCCGTTTCGAAGAGGAATGTGCTATTGTGTGCGCGCTATTAGCCACGCAGTCACGACCTATGCCTCACGCAGTTCACAGCATTATTTGTACGTGAAGCTTATACGTCTCTTCACTTTGACATGTCCCTTGAGTAGGTCAGTTGTTCTTAGGTACTATATACAAGATCGAGACACGCACTTAACCTCAAGCTTATGTTTCATAATTTGGATATTCATTGTAATAAATTAATTATGAGTACGCACCAGTGTCAAGATCAATAGAGTTAAAGCGGAAGTGTGTGGGTGTGTGCATGTTTCAATCTTATGAATGAACCTGGTCGTCCCGCAAGAGAAATAAAATTTACTCACACCTTCCACTTAAACTCTGTGTCCCCTCATTGCCGTGTGCCAAAAGGCTTTGCTGGTCATCCGCCTTCACTTTTTATAAAGACGTCTTACATTTTTAATTTTGTAAGCTTTCTTTGCCTGGTACCCCAACGGGAACAGCGTAATTTCTCGTAGGTTACAGAAATGAATAATTGGCGACGTTAAGACATGTAATCGTTATGAGATGGTATATCTGGGTTATTGGAAGAAGAAGCAAAGCAAATGAAAAAAAAATTCTGATGGCAGCTAGGCGCTCCCAAAAAGCTGTGAATATGAAACGCCGAATATCCCGTTGAACGGCGCAGAGTGTTTCTTCAAGTGGGTGTGTTGAATTCGCAGCCATTGACAAGCGGTGAATCGCCCGTGAGCCTCTGAAGGCAGCTCCAGTCATGCCTGCCTAATCGCCCTGAGTGGGCTTGGAAGAATGAGTGAGTGAAAAACGTTTTATTGAGCCGGTGAAGTTGGAGTGGTTCCAATTTTCAGGAAGCCATGTGATGAGCGGGCAGCCTTCGCTCTGGAGGCCAAAAGTGTCTGGACGTCCAGATCGCTGCTGGTCAGCAGGTTCTCCCACAGCTCAGGGGTGGGAAGGGGTACTTCGACTGGTTACGTCAACGCCGAAGCCGAACGGGGACTGGCGAATCGGTCGTTAGCCACTGACGACCATTGCCACCGGTAGTGGCCAACCCCTCGAGTTGGTATGTGTGAAGAAGGACTGTCAAGTGGCGAAGTTGCCACTGATTCAGAAACAGCGATCAGTCGCCCAGACCTCTGTCTTCTTAAAACTTGGCTAAAAATTGTTTAACTAGTTTATTGATTGGAGAGGTTGGGAGCGAATGTGGGCCTGGCTACTCCATTTCACCCATAAAGGGTCATAGACCCGGCTTTACAAATCAACTGTTCACGAAAATTTTGTAAGTTGTAATAGTTGTCTATAAAATGTCCTCTTGGGTTCATGGATTCACGGTAAACAGCTAATACGCCACCTAATACTTTGACGCTATTCCTGTCAAGGTAAAAAACACATTTAAGCTAGGAACAACCTTATTTTGAAGACCCACATCAGGCCATGGTTCTAGTAGAGATGCTAAACACGTCACACTGCGGTTACCTAATGGCAGTGTGTTGTATAGTTCGCGTCTTTGACGGGAATATATGGGCAGTATAATATCACGTGGGAAACATCTTCCTCGGGCGCTCCGCATGCGCAGGATGGCGAGTTTTCACAGAAATTTCGAACAGAAAGGAATTTGTATAGGCAACGCCCAATCGCGTACGATGGAACGGAGTTTCTACTTTTCGGGGCAGATGCCCATTCAGACGGAACTTTGAGGCTGGGTCTATTGCGTACAGCAATGACCGCTTCTTGTCCTGCCATTCCACTCTGTTAAGGGAATGACCAGTGGAGCTCTATGCACGTGGCTGCGTTGACAGGGGCCACGAATGAACAAATAAACGTGTTTTATTTTAAACACGTTTATTGGTAAGTTTCGATTGAGCGTATTTAATGAGCTGAAGGAAACTTCAACAGGCTAGAGATTAATTCTAGCGACGAACATGTGCCTCTCCGTTCTCCTTCCGTAGAAGCCTTCATAATGCATTGTGACACCCCAGATTACCTTCAGCAACCAGAGTCATGCTTCGAACTAGTTTTGCCCAAGAGTTGCAAGCCTACTTGTGAGGTATCCTGTACCCGGTATATATTGCAACCCATACTGTATATTCTCATTAACGTAAGTAACAAAATGGTGTGTTTGGGTGTTACGCCAGTAATAATAAAGCGACACTCAATACGCATTCTTCCAATAAATTTTGGAGACATTTTTGGTTACTAAGATTTTGTTGGATATTAGATTTCCTGTGCAATATTATATGGGGGCATGCTACCAAGGATGAAGAACTGCATAAAAGCAGATTGTCCGTGTTTTGTAAGCCTATGAAGTGTAATTTCGCGAAGTCCGATATTATTAAATCTTAAGGACATATTCCGGGTCTGTCCTCTACTTCATGCATTTCCTCTAGTCGGCTGAGCGAAGGATACCGAAATGACGTTACGTGCGAAATCCCTTTGTAGGATCTCCCATACTGGAAGGTCGAGTGGAGAGATTCAGTAGACCTGAATAAAGAACAAAGCATTCATGTACACCTCAATTCGTTTTGAGTTGTTAGCATGGGCATGGGCAGGATTTTGTTTTGAGGAAGGCTATTCCGTCGTTCCGCTGTAGGACTGTATAAGTGTGGGGGGGGGGGGGGGTATAATATTGTAAGCAAAATTTTGCGGCATCCAGATGCTATGTAGAAACAGCGAGAAAGATTGTTCTTTTTTTCGTTTTTTATGGTTAGAAGTTTAAGTGTTTATTAACGCCCATACGTCACAAAAAACTACTGCGTTGTAAAGCGGTAACTATTATCAAAAAGAACTATCAAAGGCACAGGTTTCGGAAACAATAGTCTTGCGCCGTAGAAATAGCAATGTAAAGATTAATGATGTTGCTAAGCAAGATCATGAAAAGTTACTGCATGCTTTTAGCCGATCTATTCTTAGAGGCACTCATATGTAAAAGCACGATGCGCTGAAATAGCGCCCGCATCGCAAAGTAATTGTCTGTATGAACGCTCTTTCCCATCCTTTTTGTTTTTTCAACAATGCACCGGAAGCATACTGCGTTAACAGAGCTGTTTGTCAGACACCTCCAAACAAAGCCACGTTTTTCACTCGCCAAATTGCGCTAAAGAAACGCTTGACCGGAACAACGTGTCGTAGCTGGGAGTATGATGGCCCTTTGGAGAGCGCAATTGAAAGGGGGATAGGTCCGCTCAGCGAATTCCACAACTTTACCTGGTATCCATACAAGTTCGTGTTGCCAAAGTTTCAAAGCAAGACAGTTGCAGTTATTGAAATTGTAGTTATTATCGTGTTCGAACGGCTTCGTCTGGAAATCATGGGGCCATAGTTACCTGGATGCCTTTGGGGGATACAATAGAATTAAAAGAAATGTGGTGACGTGTGCAAATGTTTCGTCCTTTTCTGGTGGCAGAGAGTACAAAAGATTCTACGACTATTTTTCCGGAGTTGCAGACGTTTCGGCGGTGCATTTGGCGTGCAATGATTCGCGGCACACTGCCTTCTCTGCAAACCTTATTGGAAACTCTTTCATCTCCTCAACACCAAGGGTGACTCGCCTGGCTGGTCAGCGTGCGTGTTTTAATGTGCCTCATAGGTATTATTCGTTTTCACCACCTCGCAAAAGTAATAAAAATTCAAATGTGCCATTCTGTACTTGAAACAAATCCCACTAAATCATATCCTGGGAAATTCTTTATGCGGGACGTCCCACTAGCGTTTCTTTTCTACTTTAACTTGTTTTTTATGGCATGTTGATTGTACAATACACAGTAAAATCTTAGTTGCTCACAATTAAATCGCGAGAGCTAAACACTTAATTACGTCTTATATTTGAATATCAAGATTGGCAGAAATTACAGCGAGCATTGATGCGCGGCAACTGTCTGTGCGACCGAGCATATAAATGATCGAGTAGATCTTTTAACTAGCACTGCGACATAATATATATATATATATATATATATATATATATATATATATATATATATATATATATATATATATATATATATATATATATATATATATATATATTATTAAGGGCATATCATTACGGGCAACAGAGTGGATTCCTAGAGAAGGCAAGCGTTGCAGGGGGCGGCAGAAAGTTAGATGGGCAGATGAGATCAAGAAGTTTGCGGGGATAAATTGGTCACAGTTGGCACAGGACCGAGGTAATTGGAGAATAATGGGAGAGGCCTCTGCCGTGCAGTGGGCGTAGATAGGCTGGTGATGATGATATATTTGTATATATATATATATATATATATTTATATATATATATATATATATATATATATTGACAACGCAGTTTCTACGAGAGATGTCTCCCGGGTTTCTAACGGAAAGGAATTGGCCAAGATTGCTGTGGTTTTGGTAGAGGAGGAGGTTGAGGTGGGGGCTGTGCCGGCCGCTTCCCGATCTGTTCGCTTGGATGTTCCTGAATCACATCACTGTAAATAAACCCATTTCATCAATCAAGACCGTGTCACGTGGTGGAGGTGCGGGGTAAATACTCTCCTTCGCCGCCCGAGTCTCGGACGCAACATCGAATTTACACCGGCACAGCCACAACCTCAACCTCCTCTTCTACCAAAACCACAGAGGGCTTGGCCAATCCCTTTCCTTTAGAAACCCGGGAGACAACCCTCGTAGAAACTGCGCTGTAACAATATCTTCGCTCGAACCTATCTTGGTAGCGTAATTATGAGGTAATCGAGCCGCGCCCGCCAGAATTGGATAGACTAGGGCAACAAAAACACGTGTTAAAGTTATTTCGCCAGATGACTTTCGCAGAAAAGAAGCAGTACTCTGAGATACGCTTCGAAGGCCGCATTTTAGTGCTGGTGAAATTTGGTGAACTTTTTAGCAGAGGCTGGTGCCCAATCCTCTTTCAATTCTGACAACTCTGCTAGCCAGTCTACTTCCGCAGGAAACCTCGTTGTGAGCGGTGGAAACAGGGGCCGAAAGAGTTTACAACCACGACAGTCAGCAAACGCTCAGACCATACACCCAGAGGAACCTTAAAGAGGGGTCACTTACTGGGCGAAGTGTAATTGACGGAGGCATTTATTTTGTTGCTGCTGATTATCCGTTTGGAGACAACACAGTGGGAGCTAAGGGGGTCGTACGGATTTTTATATTCACCGGCATCTCGTTTCTTGCAAATAGGCCCTTGAGGAGGTATGCAAAGAAAATACACGTTGAGACACCAGACAGCAGCTTCTGACGAGAAAATTTTGACGGTGCAACGCGCGCGGAAGCCAGCCTTTCACAGAAATTTGACACGCCCTGTGAGTGGCTAAGAGCCTGACGTTAGCAAAGGTGGTGGCTAAGAAAGTACCCAGGCGTAGCTAATCCGGAAATTCACAAGTAGGTGTCGAATGTATCGAAAATTACAACTCTGCTTAAAAAATTATTCCAGGACCACAGTTTGCACGGCAAAGGCTTTCAGTGGTGGCTGGCTTACACCTTTTTTGGTGATGTCCACGTGTGATCTTATTGAAGAAATACCAACAGAAACCCCCCGCTCTTTTTTTGGGAGGTTGATTCCGAATGAACATTCTAAAAAGTTTCGCATCGTCAGTGTCGGCAGGATAATAAGAAAGCATGACGGGAGCAGAGGGGCTAAGCGAGAGGCAGAAAGAGCGGTGGAGGGGGCAAGTGCCTCTATCTCGCACCCGTGACGACGCCCATTGTTATTAGTCATGAACTGAGGAGTAAACACAGTGCTTTTAAACGAAAGAAGCAAGTTTTAACCTCACATTTTCGAATGTTAAAACACGCATACGGGAATGAAATTTTCGCCGCTACCTTAGGCACCAGTAATACGATGTTGCTATATACAAAACCACATTTGCTTGAAAAGTATCGGTATACATTAACTTCTCTAGTACATGAGTTTCACTTGACCTATTGCAGCTGCAGCCTCGTAGAAAAAAAACATTATTGTTAGCTGTAGTTACAGACAACCCCGTGTCAGACTGAATCCTTAGCCTCTAATCAAAAATTTATTTTGTGGCGTTTTTTTGCACGTTAGCGAAGTTTCATTTATATAGGTTCACTTATTGATTACTTAATGGCTATCGCAGTGGGGATTGTGCTACGGGAATCGAAGCGTTCATCCGCTTTTCAATTGTCGGTAGTTGGAAGCTATGATGAGCAAATTGAGATTTGTTGGCCGACAAAAAAAAATGTCAGACTCCTGAGCCCCGGTGGCGCGAAAAACCAGGTATAGTGAAGCTCGAAGAAAGGCAGAAAATAAACATAAAAGACGAGAATGATCTTATTCTAGCAGCGAAAAAAAAAAAAACGTCCGACGGGAGGGACAAGGCGGACTTGGCGTGTATAACGCAGACGTATCTACAAAAAAAAATTTTTTTTTCGTTTTTCTTGCCTGGCAGCTAGGTTCTCTCTAAAGCCTGGCAGCGCGTGAAATTGACCAGACGGCAAGGTTTCACAATTGAACACAGCGCACCTATTTTTTTAACCTGCAGTTTACTTGGAGTTTGACGTACATACGTTTAGCTGTGTTTTTTTCTTTGCGGACTTCTAGACATTCCGATATTTCCCGGTGCCAGCCAACTCGGGCTTTTTTTTTTTGCATATTTATTTCATTCTGAGTAGACAGCCCACAACGTTTTGCTGCTTTTGGTTTGAAAGCAGAAGCTGTACAAAAAAATCGAGGTTTTCCATCAATTTCTTTTTTCTGTCCCGTCGCCGCTGTTGGCTGTTCACTCGCCATTCCTTGCGAACATGCCCTGGGAAAGGTGTCCTAAAGGTCAAAAGGTTTGCCGCGAATTCATCGCAGAGCGATCTTCTGCAGAGGCCTTGCGCAATTCAAGTTTTGGCCGGCTATAGACACAGGTGTCCTGTTGCACTCCCACTGTAGATTGCTGCACTCATGTCCATTTTAATTTTGCTCACAGACAGGGACATGCCCTGGATTTCCCCATCTTCTTCGGTTCTCTGTGCTTTACAGCCTTCGTGTGGAACGCTCAGAAAAAAAAAACCATCCGGTGCAAAACAAGATGGCCGCCCGCTGTGTATTTGCAGTGACTCTACTGTAGACCAGAATACAGGTCAACGCGAAGCCTTGTTCTGTGGACCAGACTACAGGGTAATGTTCAGCTTTATTCTGCGGACCATACGACGGCATGGTCGAGCCTTATTCGTGTAAAACGGCCTAAAAGACACAAACGCAACCTAATTTGCCAAAATAACGCATACAATTAACTTAAAGAAGCATTCTACAGCAAAACAATCAACAGGAAAGACAACTTAACTCTGCTGGAGTTTGAACGAAGGCCATAAGCATCTATCTAAAACTGGGACTCTACCCATCCGCCGCGGAATCCGACGAACAGGACACTGTTAGAAGTCACAGCGGAACAGCGCCCTGTGGTCTTACCCACACAATAGGGCTCAACGTAATTGTGTGGTCTGTTCCACATGTTAGGCAGTGCGCACGGTATTGCTCCGAACGAAGTAACCGCAGCGACGATATTCCCAATATTCAGATTTTGAAGCGTAATGGTGTAGTCTGTGTATATGAGCCAGAATCCACTCAGTGAAGATAGACTGCAAAGATGTCTTCATTCTTGGACTATTTTAACACGAAAGTGTTCTATTCCCGGATACACGAAGATTTCGCTGACGTCATATCCGTCATGGAAGTAACGCCGTTACAACGAAGCAAGCGGCCTGTAAAGGGTGCACTCCTGCACTCAGGGTGTTCTTGCGGGGAAGCAACGTTTAGTAGTAAAGAGTACGGTATACTTAGGGTTGTCTCTTTTCGGGTTTTATACTTTAACACGAAAGTGTTTTATGCCGCGATACCCCAAGAGTTCACTGACGTCATATCCGTCACGGAAATGACGCCAGTACACCTTTGCCGAAGTGACCCGCCAGCAGGAGGTCGCTCGCCAAGCACACCCAAGCACATCCGTAAATCATGCTCAGCTGCAGATTCCGCTGCACATTTCCCTTTCGTGTTTTACTGATTCCCAAGGCAGAGGAATCAAGCACAGTTTTTTGAACTTTTCTGCAGTGCGAACGGCCTGTTTTGAACCACATCTCATATATAATTGGCTCTAGATGTGGCGATATTTAAGTTCACAAGCCAGGAAGAAGCCTTACAGCGCCAACTGAACTGCTGCGCTCTTCTAGAACGCAGACTCACTTGTGGAGGAGGAGGAGGAATATACTTTTATTCAGGCCCAATCTGACTCCGTGTGTGGAGGCAGACCAGTGGGGAGACTCCTTAGTCCAGGAGTCCCTGGATCTGGCTGGCAGTCCGGGCCCGTCTCACCAGGTTAAGCTGGGAGCCGGGTTCAGAGCTGGACAGCTGCGCCGCCCACTGTGAAGGGGAGGGGTGGCGATTGGGAGGGAGGTCGGGTGTGTGGGGGCATTCCCATACGATGTGATACAGTGTACCCCTTTCGGGGCAAAACTTGCACTGTGGTGAGTGAGAGGTGGGGAAAATCAAATGCCAAAGTGTATTGTGAGGGAAGGTCCGGGTTTGAAGTTGACGGAGAGTGATTTCATCGGCTATTGTTAGAGACAGGTGAGGTGGAGGGAAGGTGCGACGAGAGAGCTTGTAGTGTGTGAGTATGTCATTGTAGGTGAGTAGGGGGTGGGCATCCAGGGTGGTAGGAGGGGGGTCGGGGGCAATGGCCCGGTGTACCACTTCTCGTGCCGCGTCGTGCGCCGCTTCATTGCCGGCCAACTCACAATGGCCAGGGGTCCATAAAATGTGGCACTCCTCAGGGAGGTAAGAGGAGTGTTCAATGATGCGTAGGGCAGTGCGAGGGAGTAGACCTTTTTGAAGGTGTCGGCAGGCTTCCTGCGAGTCCGTGATTACTGTCACGTAGTCACGACGAGTGGAGGTAAGGGACAGCGCAATGGCTATCTCTTCCGCTTCAGTTTGTGTTGAGGCTCACGTGGAGGCAGTGGCGACGGTACGTTTTTGACTATCTACAGTCGCGACGGCGTAAGTCGATCGGTTGGGGTATGGGGATGCATCGACGTAGAGCGTGTCCGGCAGATGCTGGTAGTGGGTGCGGATGTAGTTGGTTCGCGCGGTGCGACGACCATCGTGGATGCCTGGGTGCATGTTCCGGGGTAGCGGGGCGACTTTAATGCGAGCGTGTAGTAGGGGGGGCAGACGTGCCAGTCGGTGAGGCTGAGTCGGGGTCGGATAGCCCAGGCGAGCTAAAGTACTACAGCCAGTGGATGTAAGCTTAAGGCGTTGGAATTTGGAAGTTCGTTGAGCTTCGCACAGCTCTGTCCAAGTATTATGTATTCCCAAGCGTAAAAACAAGTCAGTAGAGGTGTTAGTGGGGAGACCGAGTGCAATTTTGTATGCTTGACTAATTAAAATGTCAAGTTTCTTGTGCTCTGCTGGTTTGAGGGACAGGTAAGGAGCTCCGTATGTAAGGCGACAGATGAGAAAAGCTTGAACCAGACGGGAAGTTTCAGCTTCTTTGAGACCAGTACGTTGGTGGGTGATGCGCTTAACTAGTTGTGCCAATTGAGTAACTGTGCGTTGAAGTGCGAGGATGGTGTGCGAGCCGGAGCCATCTCGTGGGATTGTCAGTCCGAGTACCCTGAGATGGGTTACTACAGGAACGGGACGAGTCTCTATAGTAAGAGCCGGGTCCGGCGTCGGCGCCGTGTGTCGTCCCCGAGTTCTCTGCTGAAGGGTTAGCAGTGCGGATTTTTCCGGGGAGCAGGTAAGACCACATTTAGAGATATATGGTAGTGATGTCGATGGCTCGTTGAAGCAATTCTTGTTGTTCGCCGATGGAACCTGTGTTGGTCCATATGGTAAGGTCGTCGGAATATAGGGCATGGTGGAGGGATGGGACGGTGTCCAGTAGCGGAGGCAGATCTTTGAGAGCTATGTTAAATAGCAAAGGAGAAATGACGGAGCCTTGTGGTGTTCCTCGGGGAAGCGCTGGGAAGGAGGGTATGCGTAAATGAGAGATCCCCACTGTAGCGGTGCGGTTGGTAAGGAAGGCTCTCACATAGTTGTATAGTCGTGTCCCAACATGGAGAGTGGCCAGGCTGTTTACTAACGCGTCGTGGGAAACGTTATCGAACGCGCTCTTGATGTCGAGAGCGAGGATACAGTGTTTGTGATGCTTCGGAAGGTTATTGAGAAGGTCTTCCTTGAGCTGCAGGAGGACGTCTTGGGTAGACAGTTGAGGTCGAAAGCCGTACATGGTCGTGGGGAAGAGGTTGTTATCTTCTATGTACGCCGTAAGGCGATTGGAAACCATGTGTTCAAGCAGTTTCCCGAGGCATGAAGTAAGGGAGATGGGACGCAGGTTGGGTATCTTGATTGGTTTGCCAGGTTTGAGGATCAGTGAGATGTCAGCGTGTTTCCAGGCAGGCGGAAGCGCCCCTTGTGTCCAATGATCATTGATAAGATTCAGGAGCTGGTCGAGGCTGGCAGGAGGAAGGTTGCGTATTAAACGATTCGTGATTTTGTCTGGACCTGGGGCTGTGTTGCGCGTGAGGTTGCGGATTGCTGCGTCGAGTTCTTCGTAGGTAAAAGGCGTGTCCAGCGTCGCGTTAGGATCACCAGTATAGTCCGAATAAGAAGGCACAGGAGTCTGTGGAGAAAGTTCGTACCTTTGTCGTAAGGTGTTGAGGAGGCCTTGTTCATCTCCTGGGAAGGCATGCATGAGTCGGCGGATGTTATGTTGATTGGTGATCTTCTTCTCTCGGGTACCCATTAGTGATCGAAGTAGGTGCCAGGTTTTGCGCGTACTAAGCGTTCCTTGTAACTGGGCGCAAAATTGGAGCCAATTCTGCTGACTTAGTTGTTGTGCGTAGTCTTCCGCTTGCTTTGTGAGGTGAGCTATGCGTAACTTCAGGCGCCGGTTTGTTTTGTTACGCTTCCAGCGTGTTACCAGGCTGTGCCTGGCTGTCCAAAGGTGATCGAGGTGCGAATATACAGCGGGGTACTCGGTCGTGATCGGGATTCGTTTGGTGTGTTTTTGAAGAGCACGTTCAATGGTGGTCGTCCATTCATCGAGGTCCGAATTGGCGGGTGGGGTAGCTTGTAGAGTATCCCGGAAGGCTTTCCAATCTGTGAGGCTGGCGACGCCTAGTTGGGTCTTGGTTATGCCCGAAATGGTGAGGTGAACGATGCTGTGATCACTTCCGAGAGTCTGGGGGAGGCATTGCCATGTGTATTGGGAGACGTTACGAACGAATGTTAGGTCTGGGGTGGTATCCCGGGTGACGCTGGAGCCGAGGCGGGTCGGGATGAGGGGCATGTTGCAAAGAGTAAAGCCGTGACGGTGTGCTGGTAGTTCCTGATTTCGCATTGCGCGCATAACCCCATGCAGTGTGCGGTGCATTAAAGTCGCCGAGGACTACTAATCGGTGGTGCTTAGCTAATTTAATGACATTCCGGAGGAGTAGAGGAAGTTCCTGGAGGTTGCCAGAGGGAGGGGAATACACGTTGAGGATAAATGTGATGTAGTCTCGGAGAGAGGGATTGGTGAATTCTACTTCTTGTAAGGCGAGTACTGCTGGGGGGTTAGGGGCGATAAGCTGGTGGAGGGACGATTTTTTCCTGCGAAAGGAGCGAAAGTTCCAATGCCAAATTTGAAGGGACGGGGAGGTGTTACATTTAGGCATTATAAACAGTCCGAGTCTTCCTCGATCGCTTCGTCAAGTGGAGCGGTTGTAGGGGGTGGAGGGGTAGAACTGGGCGGGCGGTGCTTTTTGCGTTTTACTTTCTCAGCGTTGCGGTCTTCTATAACCTTGATGCGGCCCGAGAGTGAGGTGACTTCTTCTTGCAGGGCCGTGAAATTGGTTTGAAAAAGTAGCCTGAGGTCATCCAGGGCAGAGAAAATGGGTGCCAGTGCGGAATTGTCGGGCATTGCTGGATTTCCTGGTGGTGAGGGTGGGACGAATGGAGTGGGTGGTTGTGGCAGAAGTGTCTTAAGCTCCGAGAGCTGTGGCTGGAGGGTAGCAATTTGCTTGGCGTTTTCGGCTAATTGTGCTTTTAGTTGTGCATTTTCTTGTGCAAGAGTCGCTAGGTCGGAAGATTCAGCAGTTAACACGGTGGTTTGAGGGGTGGGCAAGGGGGGGAAAGGGTCATCGTGGGGGGTGTGGGCGGCTACAGCTGACCAGCTCACCTGAGAGGGCTTGGAGGGTGGACCGGACGATCTTCGGAGTGTGGAGAGGGCTGGTTGCCGGGTTTCTTGTGCTTGGCTTTGGAGGCGGGTGCGCGCGGGCGGTGGTGGGGGCTTAAGCTTGCGGCGACATTCTCGACTGGCCGTCAGGTGGGGGAGTCCGCACAGTTGGCACTGAGGTTGGCAGGGGTGGTCAGGAGCTGGGTTGGGGGTATGGCACCGGAAGAACAGGTTGGGCTGAAGGTTGGGACAGACAGCGGGTCGGTGTTCGAGGCCGCCGCACTTCGCACACCATTGATAGGTATTCCGGTAGGGGCGACAGCGTACCAGGGTGCCGATGCTTTCACGTAAAATGGCACGTGAGGACCGTCAAACGTGAGTGCTGCTGTGTCCGAGGTGCCGAGCATGCGGGCTTCAATGATGGGCGGTCCGGTGGACGTAATTATGGCTAGGAGTTGCTCAGGAGGTGTTCCAGGGTCGATGTCTTGGATTACTCCGCGAGAAGTCCCCGGGGGGTTCTTGAGGTACGCTGTGACATCATATGTCCTGTCGCCAAGGTGGTGGGTGGTGATCTTGCGCAGAGCGTCGGCGCATACTTCGCTAGGGGTGCTTGTGATAAGATTCTGCTGCGGTTGCGGGAAGGTATAACTTGCTCGTAGAACGTAGAGGGTAGGATGCCGGTGGCTTGTTGCAGGCTGTGTGCGAGCTGTCGCGCCGGCCAGGCTTCGACGCGTAGGCCGGACCTCGGGCGGATTATCACCTTGTAGTCGTTCATGGGGAGTTTCGGTTGGATTGCCCTGCGTGGAGCAGAGACGGAAGCTGGCACGTGGGTAGTGGAAGGGGTAATGCGCTGGTTGTGGCGTGATCATAAGATCTGACGCCAGGGGTCATAGGTTGGGAGCGTGCGGCCGCTGTCCGGGTCGTATGTCGGTGGGGCTTGGGGCGATTCTTGCATGTCGACTTCCAGACTCCGCGCAGGTAGTGAGGCAGGCCGGGCGCCCGAAGGCGTACACGATTGCATTTGAGCCGTGTTCTTTGGAACGTTAGGGTTAGAGCAGAGACGCTCACCGCTTGAAACTTCGGGTGGGTCCGGCGAGGTGAGAAATGGTCCAAGGCTTTTGTGGCGGGTATCAGGGTGAAGCTGATGACTTAGCGAACACGATGATACTAATTATAGAGCGCTGCTGCACGGAGGCCCAAAGACAGGGCGGTGCAAAGCAGTAGCCCATGTGAAGCGGGTGTGGGCTCCGCAGCCCCCTGGTGGCGTTTTTTCGACTCACTCTTGTGGAAAAGGAATTACGACACCCGAAGAGGAGAGAAGTTACATTCACGGCCGAACAATGCCACACGTAAGGGGTACACCATGTACAAAACCTGGTTGAGAATTCCGTCGCGGACAGAAAGGTCTCTAGATACGGGATGGCAAGATCAAAATATCCGGCTATGCTTAAAGAGGCCATGACGACAAAATGCAAGTTTGGTTCATTTACCCAAATGCGCTATACTACGAGGAAAACACAGAATAGCCATGCGACACGCCACTACTTTTTCGCACGGAAGGTATGACGTATGGCAGTACGGTGCGATTGGCTGAGGCCGAAAAAATGCAACGCAAATTAAACAGTGATTATGAGCTTATAGAACAAGCTATTTGCTCTTAAATTTAGTGCACATTATTTTTATAACAGTAAGATTGGTTGTGTAAACAGTGGAAGCTGGATTAACAGAGGCACCAGTGCGTACCGTGCGCACTCGGCCTGCCTTAACTGAACGCGACTCTCTACACCTGAAATTAGCGACGTTGTCTTACGTGACCCCGTCTGTTGAGTATACCCAATGTTTTACGAAACGATTACTATCAGCCGTAACAACAAATAAGCCAGATACAAACCCGGCCAAAAACTATCTGAGTGTGGATAACGGTCTTGAGCGGCATCGTAGCGCCATCTAGGAGGCTAGACGATAAACACGGCAAAATAGACATTTTCCCGTTCGCTGCAGCCTTAGTCAAGACACTAACTTTTCTTTCTGGCTATGTGCCATGATTAGATCATCAGTGACGACATGAACACACAATGCAGAGGGAAAGCTAAAGTGTGGGCTTAAATTGTTGAATTTCTCCGTGAATAAGGCATTTGTTGCTGCAGAACAAGCGATGGGGACACTATAAAACACTAAATCTTTGGAATAAAACCAACTTGTTTTTTGTTGGCATCTTTAACAGCTACAAAACCATACGGTACCCCACTCGTGAAAATGTCACTCACTCCGCAAATGGCTAGAGAGTAAAACGAGTTGCTTTGCAACATCCATAAACGTATCCAGGATCCTGAAAGGCTGTACGTTGCTGTGGACGCCGGGGTTGCTAGGACGAACTGCAAGCTGGGAAATGAGCGCGTCGTTTCACTGCGTGGAAATGGGCGTGGTGGTGCTGTTGTAGATGTCACCCCTAGATGTTTTCTGCGTAAAGCGCGTGTTGTGGATGCCACGGCTGCCAGCCACAGTAGCGTCTGGGGGATGGAGTTAAGTTGGGCAGAAATGAATGCCTTGGATAATTTACTTGGATAGAATTGAGTTGAACAGGACTATCAGGTGGTCGTATCAAAATCACGGATACACCGGAAGTTACCTGCTCCTTCAGCACATTCTCTCTCCCGATATTGGTTTGTGTCGAGTACGCACTACGTAGCATCGCAATTTTCCGGCGGTTATTCGCCCCCATCTTCTGCCTTTCATGTCATGCCTCAAGTCCAAGAACATGGTTGACACGAGATTTGTCTCCCATATGACAGCAAGCTGCGGCTGGCGATGGGGACGAGTGAAGCACGCTTCGTAGGAGGTCGCCTATTGCCGTACAAATGGCCAGGCGGCTATAACGGACTTAGTGAGTTCTGATAACTGGGTTGCGCAGTCACAGACAGCGCATACTGCGTCACGAGAGCCGCTGACTGGCGATGGTCACTTGTCCAGGGTTTTTATACCGGAGACGGAGAGGAAAGACACTGCCGTGCCCTCTTTCGGTCTAATGCTGTCCGAATGTCGTGCGCTTCGCTCAACGCCATTAGTTCTGCATTCAGCACGAAATACACGGGTCCATATTCCGGTTTGCTCTAGCTTTGTATTTCTAACATTAATCGCTTTGCAATGCCGTCGTGAATCTAAGCAGTGGGCGGTAAGTGGACGGTACGCCACAACCGAAAGAAAACGTATTTCTTAAAAAAACCTATTAAAAGAAACATTCACTGCCACTCAACTCTGTCAATGCGGAATAGCAGCAGAGCTATGTGTGGCTCCGTTGACAGAGGCACAGGGCAAACAGTGCAATAAGCAAAACACATTTATTTTTAACTTGCGCTTCAGAATACCTCCCAGTTAATTAGCTGAAGAAACTTGGAAGGACTGCAGTTTTCATCTCGGGGGCAAACATGATTCCGTGCGTTTCTCTCCCGTAGAAGCCTGTGTAGTGACAGAAGACGGGAATCCTACATCTACAATTTGACCGTGAACCATTCAACTGGCAACGTAAATAAAACTCGGCGTGATGGTAGAGTCGTAATCGCGACTAATTTGGTATTCTTTCTTTCGGGATGCTATCGACGCATCCAGATTTACCACCGTTTTCTGTAATTATGCTCGCCCCAAAGACAGCCACGTATTGACAGCAGCCAGGAATTCTGTGATGTTTACAGCTTCAGTGTAAGCTAACTATGACAAGTAAATTACACTCGCACCCATCCTTTCAAGATACCCGCATTAGATTGATGGCTACAGAGCATTCACCAGAAAGTTGGTTTTGCCGTCAAGTTTGCCGATGCGCTTTCCGTCGACGCACGCAGTCTTGTTCAGGACTTAACCCATAACAGCTCCGCTGTAAAAACTGGACCACTACAGCAAGTGCAACTAAAAAACTTTAAAGCATTACATAAATTCAAAGAATTTTCTATAATGCGTGGCATTCTTATTGTTGGAACTTTCGATGACGACGAGGACGTCGCAAGCAGTGAGCGCAACAGACCCATAGCGATGAGGAAGAAGGCGACTAGGCGAGGCATCAAGATGGCTGCTCACAGTACCGTTCTATGTGAATAGTGTAAATATATCTGATTTTTATCGACGACGGCCTCCTCCCTCGCCTCCCTGGACGTCTTCCACATGTTCGGACGTCTTCCAGAGGTGTTCGGAAATCAAAGAAGAGGGGAGGAGTAAGTGTAGCCACCGAATGCCACAGAGCCCAGAACGTGAATAGGCAACATTTAAACCGAGATGTCAAGCGCAAACACAGGACCTTGATGAAGCGACTATCTCCGAAACCGGTCTGCACACAAACCTATGCGGGAATACATGCTGTTGACTCGTCCCCTAACATAGTCGTGGTGCAGAAAAACAGATCGAAAGTCCGGAGAAAAGCAAAATCTAGAAGAAAACGAAGGCCGAAGATCAGAAAAAAGATCACTGCAGACACCGGCTGGATACGAACGACAGACTGACCAGTATCTTCGCCAAGGACTTGGTTAAGCAACATTAACGTTTGTTGATAGTACCAGCACCGGTTTCCTTTTTCTCGCTCGCACGCACTGCTGTCGGGCGGGAGAATGTTGGAACTTTCGAAGGCGACGAAGACGATGCAGGCATGTAGCTCTACAGACATCTAGGAAGAAGACGAAGACGACCAGACGTGGCGATACGATGGGCGCTTTATAGACCGGTTCTCTGTACATAATGTAAATATATGTGCTTTTTATTGACGACGGCCTCCTCCTGTGCCTCCCTGGACGTTCTTCCACACTTATGTACCCTGTCTAGAGCGTGAATTCTTTACTCCAGAATATGCCTATGTGTAGCAAACTACGTTGGACTATTTATTTATTTATTTATTTCAATGGAACCCCAAAGGACCTCAAGGGGAGGGTATTCCGTAGGGTGTACGCCACATCACAGCGGTAAAACACAGTGCCCTGCAATTATATAATGAAAAGAAAACAAAAAAACAAAGAAATGGGCGCCAATCCACCCTGTGAAGGTGGTTGGAAAGCGAAGCTGTAAACGACACCCACAACGCTTACCCATGCGACGTCACTTGAATTCACACACGTGGCTCTACAAAGAGTGAAACCAAAGACGAGTGAAACGCACTTTAAACCACACCCTTTATTACTTCACAGAGATAATATTTGCTGAGGTTAAATGAATGCACGATTTATGAACGATCGTTGGTTGAGTCGTATTGAAGCACATGGCTGGAAACTCTTTGTTTTTAAATTTAAGGAAGCTCAAACCCAGTGTTAGACGATCTCACTTCTCCTCCGTCTCTGCCGCCGCCGACGGAAGCGACAAGATCGGCGGCAGAGACTGAAGAGAAGTGTGATGTCATGCTTTGGTGTGAGCTCCCTTTAATTGGTATTAACTCCTAGTGCATGCGCAACGCACGCACACAGCCGCTACACGTGCCGTGGCCGGTGCGCGGAGCGGCGAGAGAGGTCGCGTGACGCTATCATGTGACATTCAGCGAGAACGCAGGGGGTAAACCCGCAGATGTGCTCGATGAGTTCACCGTCTGTCTCCCCGGTCTCTACGTGGGCTCATCGCTCAATCGGTAAGACAACGGACTCTCGCTCCGTTTCTCCGTTCGTTCCAGGTGCAATTCCTGGGGGTACCAGTAACTTCTTTTATTTGTTCGCGGGAGTTTTCTCGTGACACCAACGGTCGCGACAGAACCCTTGGGGTGCAGAGCTAAAAAGCTTCGCTTTAACAGGGCCAAATAATTGACCGTGCAGCGCGTAAAAAACACTCGAAGAGAATACTACTACTACTACTACTACTACTACTACTACTACTACTACTACTAAGTGATGCGGTTTGGAAAAAATGAAAGGAAGTGCACTGGGGATATTATTGAGCCCAACCGGGGGGCTCACGTGCATACAACCCCCCTCTTCCCAGGTGAGCCCATCTGGGGCTCACGTGGGAAGAGGTGGGATAAAAGATTGGAGAGGAATAAGAGGGTGGTAAAAGAGATAGGGGAGGTAAGAAAAGTAAAAAGTTGGGCCTCTACGCAAAACTAAGAGAAGCAGCAGCAGCAACGGCGCGGACAGCAGTCTGCCGTCTACAGCAGCTTGGTTGGTCCGGCGGCCTCCAGGTAGCCCAGGAGAAGACGGAACAGATCGCGTCGGGTGCTGTCAGGGTCCATCAGGAAGAGGAGGTCTTCCAGGAGCTGGTTGGGCAGACCAAGACGCTAGAGCGAAGTCTGCAGCACTCTTCGCTGTGCTGCAGACTGTGGGCAGGAGCAGATCCGACACACAAAAAGATATTCTCGAAACCGTATGTCAAAAATAAAGGACCCTGCAACGCTCTCGATAAGCGCTCTCACTCTTTTCTTCGCGTCTGGAACCACTGCGAAAGCTATGGTTATCGCCAGCACGGAGCGGCACTGCGTGGTTTGCTCGTCGCACCGGATAGGCCATGCATTTCTGCTTTGTTTTTGTGGCTTTTTTTGTTTCAATCGAAAATCTTTCATTGCTGCAACTGAAGGAAAACTGGCCAACAGCCTCTACATGGCCTTAGTGACGTAATTCGAGCCGTTGAAGAACTTCAAGACCGCAAAAGAGAGGAATATCGGTTGAGGGAGTTTACAAATTATGTGATGGGCCTAGAGCAGTAATTTTTGGCTGAGGTACTTTGCAACGCCCTAATTTAGGAACTGGGTGTGTTGGGTGACTACGGTCTGCAAGCATTTAAGATGAACAGTAACAAGAAAAGGAACAGATAAATTTGCAATAAATGCATAAAAATGGTTTTAATTCTGCATGTTTCTGCGTAGAAGATCGTTAAACTTCGAGACATTTGTTTAGATGACAATGTGCGATGGCACATTATTGAATTCTATAACAGTTCGAGGCATTAATGATTGAGCAAATATGATTCTTTTTAAATTCTATTTTTTTTTCGCCAATGATGTAAATATATACCGATATAGGATCAAGTTCATTTACTTCGCTAATTATGTTTTATTTTTTTCTTTAGATGCAAGGCGTACTGCGTAGTTGGTACGGTTACTCTTTTTTATTCGTAGTTGCAGGCGGACACCTCGACAAGACAGCAAAAAAGAAGTCAGAGCAACGATTCCCGAGCTACAGCC
Source organism: Haemaphysalis longicornis (assembly GCF_048455015.1). Taxonomy (NCBI): domain Eukaryota; kingdom Metazoa; phylum Arthropoda; class Arachnida; order Ixodida; family Ixodidae; genus Haemaphysalis; species Haemaphysalis longicornis. The sequence continues at coordinate 29,266,084 of NW_027526225.1, forward strand.
CCCGATACCCCGCAAGATCCCACGAGCTGCACAAGTTATTCTAACAAAGGCTCGCACGGGTTGCGCGTTTATGGAGGACATCCTAGGTCACTGGGAACACTACCGCCAACATAATAACGCACAAGTTCCACCAGATCGGCTTCTTTGCTCTCTGTGTCACCAAGATAGACCGACAATCAGCCACTTGCTGTGGTCATGTAGGGCCCTGGAAGGAATCCGAGGAAGGCACAAGCCCCCTGGCGTCACATCTCTGCAGGATTGGCGTCACATCTCTGCAGGATTGGCTGTATCCAAAGAATAGCGCCAAGGACATGCTCCTTAAAATGTGGGACTTCTTGAAGGAGGCTTACCTCGTCAATAGAACTTAGACTTTATCGACCCTGAAACCCGTCCCTTATTTCCCCCAACAGGCCAGAGTGCCATCCTTTCTATCATAAATTTATTCATTCATTCATTCGTATTTTCAACGTTCTTGTGCAAACTTTTTTGTTTATTTTTCTCTTTTGGGGCAGATAAGATGCATGTTTTTGATTTTGTCAGAAAATTTTTGTGAAAGTTCTGTATTTTTTTTAGTTTTTGGTTTTTCAATGTTCTGTCCCTCTAATTACCTCTATTGGCGCTATTATAACGAATCAAGGTGGAACGTCCGCCGAATCTGCATTTTTGGGAAAATACAGGGCGTTACACCGTCCGGGCTGGGCAGGGGGCAGGGAATGCTTTGCATTAAAATTTCTTGATTTTTGCGGTCATAAGCGCAGGATGACACCCATCGAGTTCAATATTTTTAGAGAATGCCACAAAAGTTGTCCGAATGAAGGGCGAAGCACATGAGAAAAAAAAAAGACGCGTCTCCGCACGCGTCGGCGCACGCGCCTCCTGCTCGGAAAACCGGCTTGGCGGCCGAAAGACTCCCGTATCGGCCACTCCCGCGGGCATCCATAACTGGTATACAGTCGAACACGGATATATCGAACTCCAAGGGGATCACGAAATAGTTCGATATATAAAAAATTCGATATAAAAAATATGGGCTCTGAGACCTCACCTATGGCAGACGATCACTTACGGATCGTCGCATTCAAGAATGACAACTAATTCCGCACTCACGACGCAACAGGGCGCTTTATTTCCGTGGAAAAAAATATCGCTGATCTTGGCCTGCTTCTTCATCCTGGAATTGAAATTAAAGACGCTGGTCTGGATCTTCTCGAGGCTGCACAACTAGAAAATTCCAGCAGTACGCTGCGCCTTCTCACACCATGCACAACACGCACGCAAAAGAAGAACCGCGCGCACGTACCACAAGAACTTTGAAGGTAACAATTCCAAGGCTCTCGGAACGGATTCCAACAAAGCGCTCGCGATGGTCATCTCCGAGAGAAACAGTGGTCTCCGAAAGGTGCGGGACAACTCGCCAAACAGCAGCAACAGCAGCAAATTCAAAAGAAGGAGGCCGCCAGCGCATTCGTTCCCTCTTCCCTTTCCTGAGACGACATCGGGAGAAGACAGACCCAGAGAGAGCGAAAAAAAAACCTTTTTCGGCAAGCCGGGGAACGTACGCAGCCGCAAAACAACAAAAAAGGACGTGCGCAGTCGGGGCGTCCCTACCTCGCATTGTCACATTTTCCGAGCGTTGGGGCTTGTGTGCCTAGAGAGATTTAGCATGCCGGGCTCCGTCTGCTAACGCTACGGCGGGAAGTAGCGGGGCCCGACTGGGCAAGCGCAAATTCGTTCCGGTAGGGGGGATTAGTTCCGCGTGCCAGTCTTCGCCATGCCCGCGCATTCCTCCACATCCTACTCAACCTCAATCCGGGGTGCAGCGACCGCCGCAGAGCACCTTCCAGCTCGCGCGGCGTTCGATATACGCAATGTCGGAAAAAATACGGTTCGATATAAACGTACGAATGCCTATACTTTTACACAGAATTTTCAAGGGGATAATTTATGAGTTCGATATAGACAATAATTCGATATATCCGTGTTCGATATATCCGTGTTCGACTGTAGTTCATTTGAGAAGGTGGGTGCTGCGCTTTAGAGGCTACATTTTTGTCAAAGATCCGCCAACAGAGGACGCCTAATATGACTGTCACACGGCAAATCTAATGACATTTAAAGTGAATGAATTTAGCCGTAATGACACTCGGTTTCGCCGTGCGGGCCTACATGGCGACACAAATGTCATTTGATAGTAACAGCGGTGACGATTAGCAAGCTCGCAGACTTTCAGAAATGTAGTGCAAGTGCATCTAGAATGTTCTTTTTTAAAACAAAAAAAAAATAATTCTTTTTTTAATAAAAAGAAATTTGCCGTTGTAGGTGACAGAAGTAGACGTCCCAAGCCGAGACAAGTCTGCAGGATATCCATACGTGGGTAGCAGTTAAAATTGTTTTTGTAAGTACTTGTTTGTCTGTTTATTATAAAAACATTATGAAGGGGAAAATATAAGCTTACTGAAAGTTCTTAGAAACAGTATTCTTTGGTTTATTAGTGAACTTTGTGACGCGCCACTGCTGTCAGTGCTACTCATTTAGCCGCTAAATGCCATTCGCGTGGAATGTCATTCGGTATTCTCGTGTAGCGCCAAACTAATGACATTTACATAAAATAACATTTCATTTAATGTCATTACATCTTCCGTGTGACAGGGGTAAACTCGCCGATAAAAAATGACCGCGTATCTGTTCCTTTCGTTGCAACTGTAGGCGGAAGACGATAGTAGACTCGAGCCCCTGTCCAGTAAATGACTCCCTTCTTTTTCGCGCTCATCTCCCATGCTGTTCCTCTCCCGTATCGTCCCTTCCAAGAGAACAAGCTAGAAGTTTGTTCAGCTCAATTTAAATCTACCGCGTTCCGCTGCTCTAGGCCGGGTGCCTCGATAGCTGCGCTGCCGCACGGCGGAGACGCACATAAATCCAGGCGCCGTACTACAACGTTTATTAACCCCGTTGCCCTACTCCACGTGCGTTCCAGGCAGAACGTGGAATCTATCTGGTGGAACCTTTCGTTACTGATGCCGTTTGATATCTTCAGATGCTGCCAGAAGTTTTTGTGTCGCGGGAAACAGCATGCTAGGGAATAAATATTATTGTAGTGTCGCATTTGCTACCGCAAAAACCAAGAATCCATAATTATTTTAATAAGGAACACTGTAAATAGCCCTTATGTATTGATTTTCGGACTTATGTTTACGTAGTATCTTGTTCTTATTCAAGAATGTTGAAAAGTATGAACATTGCCACCCGGCTTACAACTTTAGATTTGGCTCTGTATATAAGACTATTGCGCAGCTTCTGTTTCACTTTGGCCGGTTTGCAGAATCGATTCACAGACAGACATTATATTAAGTCGTGCGTTTCCGCGGCGCTCTTTTACGCGGCGAGGGTGGCTCGGCCACCTCGTGACATAACCCGCCGACTGGCCACAACATTCGGGTCCTTTTCCTGGGATGGAAAGGCCGAGTCAGTGGAACGCGCTCTGCTGCGTCTGCCCCGTAGCGTGCAGGGGGTTTAGCTTGCCATGCCTGAACACGATGTAAAGTGTTCTAGCGTTGCGCGCGGTGTGGGAGCTGGTAGATGATGATGAGAACCCGGGGAAGGCTCTGCTTCGCTACTTCTTGGGTACAGGTCGCTTATTGTTTTATGATGATCCCATTACCGGATCTACAGCCATGCAGCCACCGGATTTCTACCTGTACGGTGCTAAAACACTTAAAGGATTTTAATCGGGCAACCAAGATTTGGATATCTGCAACTGTGATATGCGAGAAATTGGCTATTGGGACGTTGGATGACCAGCAAAAGGAGACGTCCCGCGGGGCCCGCTGGCAACAGTTAACGTCAGCAGTGCTTCGTGCAAACGTTCGAGTTTTCGGGTGGCTGCGTGGCTGGAGAGCCCTGCCTTCGTGTGACCGCCTTGCAGCATTTGGTGTGGTTCGCTCTGCCCGGTGCCCGCAACGCGGGCCCACTAAGACTTTAGAGCATGCTCCTTTTGAGTGTCGTGTTGCCCCCTCATTCTGGGTTTTACTCAGCAGAATGTTTGAGCTTAGGCTGGCAGCCCACACGAAATCGAGAGATCCGTTCATCAGCTTTCTGCTGTGTGTGGGTGCTTTTGTTGTTTGGCGCCAGCGAGGTGTAGCCGCCTTGCAGGCCCGACCGCAGCGTGCCATGTACCCCCTGTTGTGGCGCGTTCGCAGAATGGCCATATAGCACCTGCAGCATAAGCTGTTGGCGTTAGGGGAAGAATCTTTCCTCCTGCGTTGGTCGACTCGCTTCATCAAGGTCGCCAATAACACCGTGGAATGGTGTATAGTGGCTTTAATTAAAGTGTAATACTTTTGTGCTGTCTAAAAAAAGGAGTCGTACGTTCAAAGCCCGAGGCTCCGTTTAGGCAGCCTGGCTGAGCATGCCTGTAATTACGGACATAGACATGAGTACAGAGTAGAATAGATGTGTGTGAACTGTTGTGGCTTTTATGTTGACTCCCACGCGTGGGCCTTGTGCTGTAGACATTATAGTAAAGAGCCTTTCCTGCGGTGGACCTTGTTTTTTGTGAACGAAAGAGCCTTTCCTGCGGTGGACCTTGTTTTTTGTGAACTCGTGTGATGTTCATTGCATTTCCTCTGTAGCACATTGGGTATATCCTGTGCCCAGTCGTCCCGGGTAGCAGCTAACTACAGCGGCTCCTAGCTTTAATTAGTTTTAATAAATTCTCTTTTCAGCAGACAGACATACAGCCAGACCGAAATTTCTGCGTTTAAGGAGCCCAAGAACGACTATCGTCTTTAATAACGCGACAATAAACGCCGGTACCTGTCAGGTCCACCTGGCCAGAGGGGAAAAGAAAATTTTCTTTCAAGGGCCCCTTCCCGGTTAGTTAGGCGTGCTTAGAGAGCGCTCTACTATTGGCAGCAATTTAGCCTCCACAGTGCTGCTTGAAGCTCCTGAAACGCACTACAGGGAGATCTCGTTGATACGTTTTTAACGGAAACTGGAACATAAAACGTATTATCCGAAAATCGTATTATCCAACTACGTTAACAAAAGATGGAAAATATACATGTTCCGTCTGCAACTCAGTTCTATGGAGCAACATTGAAGTAGCTGCTCAATTTGTGCCGCGCTTTCTTCTTTTAAATGGCCAGCTGTAAATTCGTCTAAAACGTTCGAAAAGAAGCTGCCAGTATTTCTTGCTTTGGCAGACACTGCCTTGTACGACAATCCGTGTTGCGCCGTACATCGTCGAAGGCAGTCGGTGGATGCTTGAAAGTTTTGAATACCGCAGGATAGCGCGAGGTTGTCAACTGTTTCTCATAGTTTTCAAGTGGAAAAGTGAGCGCAAAAAAATCCACAAAGACACACAAAGACCACACGGGACTAGAGCGCTAGTCGCGTCTGGTCTTTCTGTGTCTTTGTCGAATTTTTGCGCTCAAATTTCCATTTGAAAACATGAACCAACTAGCCCAACAACAAGTTCCATTATGTTTCTCATAGGACTGACCCGTCCAAATTCCCTCCTGTCGCAATAGCTTCATTGAACCATGTCAGCAGGATGTCTTCCTTTTACTGATGCTTCGCCAATCGCGCTTGTTGTCCACCAGGTCCATGAACTTGCAGCTTCTTTAGAAGTTACTCTTGCTGACCGACAAGAGTGTTGCGTGTTGACACTGACAAAGCGAGCTTGGTTGCCAATTACACGCACTTCCTCTTCGGGTTCTCTTCGATTTGGCGCACAATTTCCACTTGCGGCTTGCATTTCTTCGACGTCGTCAAGCCTGGAAACACGGCCGCGCACAGCAACAACGCAAAAAGAGAACAAATCACTGCGCAGGAAGCAAGGTCCATGCGAGAAATCGGGAAGGGAAGTCGCGCCTGCCGCGAGCATTGCGTGCCTTATTCATTGATTATGACACAATTTACTACATGGCGGGGTGCATCCCCTGACTTATCGTCATCCTTGCACGGAATGGCTACGCGTTGCAGTAATGCTTTTTGCCTCAGAACGGGCGCTTCCGCTCCCTCGGTGTCTCTGCTACGTGCACGTCGTGGCTTGTTTGAATGTGGTTGGAGCAAGTATACTGAAGAATAAACGAAAGATTACTATAAATGACGTTCCAGATCCGCTTTTGCGATCTCATTCAGCAAAAATGTGATTTATTTATTTATTTATTTATTTCAAAATACTGCAACCCAGGGAGGGTTATAGCAGGAGTGGGTACAAAAGTTTTTGTACAATGCAGATGTGGGATCAGTGTAATGTATCTACACCGGGTTAGGAAAAATAAAACAAGAAAACCAAATAATACATATTAATTACATCGAAAGCAACACACATACAGTAGCAAAATTTAAACAGTTATATTTTACAGAGGCGCCATACACTATAATACAATGGGAAGACAGTGATGACGTGAACACTATTGCGATTATTGCGATTAGACCACTGACAAAAATTGCTGCTGCGGCTGTGCACGAACAGAGCCAGGCAGGGCATTCCACCACTCCATGGTGCGGGGAAAGAAACTGTATTTGAAAATATTGGTTCGGGCAAATATTGATGTCAGGTTAAGATAGTGATGGCTTCGCGTTGATAATGGTCTCGAAAATGTGAAGTGAGTATCGCTATAAGGGGAGTGCACGGCAGAATGTAACAATTTTAACGACTCGATGCGCCTGCGTTCGGCAAGTAGGGTTAGATTAAGAGACAGCAAAGCAGAGGTGGGCGAAAAATGTCTGTCGTAACAGGGGCATATAAATCGAATGGCTTTTCTTTGAACTGATTCGATTTTATTAATTTCGAGCTGCTTGTGCAGCTCGATCTTAGTAAACACACGAAAATGCATTATTTCTAAAATACGTTGACGGGGAACGAAAAGAAAAACGTATTAGGCCGAAAAACGTAATATGCCGGATCGTATCAGCGAGATTCCACTGTATAGATATTTTTGCCGCACCGTGTCGGAAAGTCTATGGATCGCTCGGACGCACATGAGTCTACCGCTTAACAGCCCCAAATGTCACCAGCAGCGTTCCAATTAAAAAAAAATGTGTAATGACCGATAAACAATTGAAATGTCATCAGCGTAAATGTATGCCTTATCCCGCCGGAGCGGTGTAGTGGTATGCCTAAGCAAGTCCTGTCCCGACGTGATGACCACAACTACCACGTGCCCTGGATATTGAATTTAGCAACTGCTCCTCTCCGCTACTCTTCTCTACAAAGCGGAACTTCGGTGCACGTTTCGAGAGGTGGTCGGAGGGAGACAAATATCGCCGCTTTGCCTAATTGGTGTCTGCGGAACAATGACGCTTTATTCGCCGCGCTTGTTGCCGGTTCGAACAATTCCGGAGGTTTCAACCGGGCTTTGGACAGCATGCCCTGCAGTGCACTGAGACGGACGTGAGCCTCTACAATTTAATGAGCTGAGCCCGCGTCCTGTACTGACGTTCTTTGAGTTCGCGTATGGGCTCTTTTTTTGTAAGGTAGGGATACGGATGTGTGGATCGATGCGCGGCCTTAATAGCCGTGACCGTTGTCTTGCGCATAGCACGGGCAATATATACACTAGACAGGTAGGAGATGTACGCGAAATGTTAGCCGCCTGTTGGCGCGCCACTGAATTTACTGGGTGATAAAAAATTGTACAGAACTTCTGACGAATACTACGGCGTAAGCATTTTCACACCGATCCTTCGTTTCACAATCGTGTGTTTTTTTAATTTGATGTTTACTTTATTTTGGAGCTAATCGCGTGAAAGCTGGATTCATTTACCTTCGTGCTTTCGTTATTGTATAATGTAACCAGGTTTAGATAAAGGTAGACAAAACTGTGGTCGATTCCTATGTCACAGGAATCTGTAAAACACGAAGGTGACCCGCCGCGGTGGCTCAGTGGCTAAGGCGTTGCGCTGCTGAGCACGAGGTCGCGGGTTCGATTCCCGGCCGCGGCGGCCGCTTTTCTGATGGAGGCGAGAAGCAAAAACGCCCGTGTGTGCGAGATTTCGGCGCACTTTAAAGATCCCCAGGTGGTCGAAATTAATCCGGAGCCCTCCACTACGGCGCGCCTCATCGCCTGCGTTGCGTCGGCGCGTTAAACCTTGCAATCAATCAATCAAAACACGAAGGTGAAATGTGCAGCGAAATCTGCAGCTTAGCATGATTTGCGGATCAGCGGCTGTCTTGTGGGTGTCCTTGGCGAGCGACGCGCTGCTGGCGAGTCGCTTCGGCAAACGTGTACTGGCGTCATTTCCATGACGGATAGAACGTCAGTAAAATCTTGGGGTATCGCGGCATACTTTCGCGTTAAAGTATAAAACCCGAAAACAAACAATCGTTAGTATAACGGACTCTTAGTACTAAATGTAGCTTCCCCGCAAGAAGAGCCTGTGTGCCGGGGTGCACCCTTTACAGACCGCTTGCTTCGTTGTACTGGCGTCGCTTCCGTGACGGATATGACGTCAGCGAAATCTTCGTGTATTCGGAAATAAAACACTTTCGTGTAAAAAATACGGCTCCATTAGTTTCTTATTGGTTCGCATAGGGCGACCTCAACCGATGACAGCTCGTCTTGGGAGCGGATTGACCACTAATCCTCATTATAACGAGGTAGTATCGGGGCAGCAACCTCGTTCGTTATATCCGGTATTCGTTGTAACAGTAGGGGTAAAAATCGGCTGTTAGAAATCGATAATCTGGTTCGCGCAAAAATACTTGATACAAGAATGCATTTTTTAGTCATCGAACGCGATAGAAGGAAGGTAAACCTTACCTTTCCTTTCTCCTTGTTGCATTCCAAAGTCAATGAACCGGAATCCAAGTACGGGAAATTACAACAGAACTAACTCACTTGACAAAATAGGCCTTCATCTTTATTTACTTGATGAAGGATATGATCTTAATTGACTGTAGGGTTTAACGCTCCGACGCAGCCCAGGTGATGGGGCACGCCGTAGGGGAGGGCTCCGGATTAATTTTGACCACCTGAGGACCTTTAACGTGCGCTGAAATCTTGAACACACGGGGATTTTCGCTTTCTGCCTCCATCAGAAAAGCGGCCGCCACGGCCGGGATCCAACCCGCGTCTTCGTGCTCAACGCATTAGCCACTGAGCCACTGAGCCGGGTACAAAGCCCACGAACAAAGGGTCTTTGTACTTGTGCCGTTTTGGAAGGCGGCGTTGGGGGGGGGGGGGGGGGGCGGGGAGGAGGAGGGGGGGGGTGTTCCTTGTAGCTTCTCAGCCTCCTGAAGCAACATTTCTTCGTTATACACGATATAGCGCACGCCTCTCACGGCTTCAATTTCTTCATAAAAGAATAAGTGTCATTTCAATACAGCGTGACCAACCGAAGTTCGTTTATCTTGGGGAACAGCGCGAACTAAGAGAGACACAATAAGAAAGAAGTGGACAGGACTAGTGCTGACTTTCAACTCGATTTATTGGAAAAGACGTAAGTACTTATACATACACAGAATCCTCCTCCCCCACCACGCCACGTGCCCACACCAGCCAATGACATACTATCACGACCAAAACACTCCACTGTTGACAACGCACCTTTCTTAACACTCGAACACCTTATCGCGACGACCGCTCCAAATAACCAAATTCTTTTTCGTGCAGGACAACCGATGTTTCACTGATACATTCACTCCCCCACTGTCTGATGTAGTATGATTCCATCAACTCTCTAGTACGCCTGTCTTTATGCTTAAACAGGATATCAGTCTCGCGGAAAAGCGGATAGCAACGGGGCTTACACGTGCGCCAATGTTCGGCAAGACGTGCGTAGTCATCTTTTTTAAGCTTGATGCGATGCTCCAATCATCGAACGTTTAAGCAGCGACCTGTCTGACCAACATACACTTTTCCGCAAGATAAAGGAATCCTGTAAACAACAGCCACAGAGCACGGTACAAAGGGTGATACATGATTTACTACACACGCACTTTTCTTCTTTCCCAGCTCGTCTTCAGCACGCCGCTGGACGGCCGGACAAACGCTTTTTAATTTAACCGGGGAAGAAAACACTACATCCACCCCAAACCGTGCTGCCACCTTTTTCAACCCGTGCGACATCCTATGTACGTAGGGAAAACAGAAATTTTTTTGCTCCTTTCCCTTGAGGACCCAGCCTCTCCAGCACTTCCCTGCTTTTTTAGCAGCCTTAGCAGTTTATCTGCCGTCATCCTGAGTGGGGTGCCAGGAAAACCTGCCTCTTTAAGCCTAGAAACCTGACCATCAAAAGCCTCACAGACTGAATCAGAACAGGAAAGTGTCAATGACGCCCGTAAGCAGGATAAGGCTATTCCGTTCTTTATGAGCTTCGAGTGTCCTGAATTGTAATTCAACAGTGGTTTTTTTTACCTTGGCTTATACAGGAAACACACATGATCTGACTTAAAGCGAAGCCGTAAGTAAAGAAACTGGAGTTCATCATTGCTAGGTAATTCCAGGGTGAACTGCAGACCTCCTCCGTTTTCAGTATGTGCCCATAGCAGTCTGTGTCTGCCGCGCGAGAACAGCTTCATGGTACGCCAAACTGGGAACCTGTCCACCCGATGCCCGTGGGTTGTTTGGTGCCCTTGAACCTTCATCTGGTCATTCCAGAAGTGTCTGCATGATTGTATCAGCGGAATGGCATCGACAAGCAAGGTACTACAAAGACTGCCTCCGTGTGTCCTGCGCACAACATGACTTCACTTCGCAGCAGCGAGACTTCAGCGCGTGGAGCCGGTCGTCAGTGCGTGTGACGGAAGTGCTATGGTCCTCTACATTTACCCAGCTTCCGGGCAAGAAAAAGAAGCACCACACGCAAGTAGGAGAGATGCTAGTGCTTGGGGAAGTGTCACTTGCAGACTCCTCAATAGATCTGTTGTCCCTTGAGCCCAAATTCGGGTTGGAACCTCGGTTGTCTCCCATCGAAAAATTGGCTGCAGCGAGACGCATCTCCAAACAGGCACCTGAAGAGGAGCGACCTCGGTGCACAACTGAGTGTGTGGACACGCTGGTCAGTACTATTGGTACGCATTGTAGGCTTTCAAGTTTGCGTGGCGTGATTGACGACCTTGTGGCTGAGAACTAAGGGTTGTTGCCTCTGACAAAGAAGGCTGTTTCGTCGTGATGCCTCATGAAATCTTTGCACATAAGGCTAGTGAAGCGCTAGATAAGAATTTTGTTCCAGTATCAGAGAATGCTGTAAAAGTAAAGCAGAAGGCCTTGGCCCTGCTTGACAGCCTGAATTTAGTGTCGCTAGCTGGTCAAGTGAAAAAGAAAAAAGGTTGCTACTTGAAGCCTTTTTTTCCGCAAAAACCCACAAAATAGGAATACGATTCCGCACTATTGTCTCTGAGGCTGGGGCGTGGCAGGGGGCTGTTGCCTCGTTCCTTCAAAAGCACTTGTCGACGCTGTGTTTCCACGACCCCTTTTTGGTGCCAAGCGTAACGGTGTTTCTATTGATTCCAAGATAGCTCCTGTTTTAAGTAACATTTTTCTTGCCGCTGTAGACAGAGCGGTGCAAAGTGCCTTGCGGGGGGTGGTTAACGTAGTCTTTCGTTTTGTTGATGACTATTTGGTGTTTCTGCCGGAGATCATGGTTAGCCAACGTGGTGTGGATGTGTTAAAGGTTTTCACTGAAACAGAGGAGTTCTGCAGTTCACCCTGGAATTACCTAGCAATGATGAACTCCAGTTTCTTTACTTACGGCTTCGCTTTAAGTCAGATCATGTGTGTTTCCTGTATAAGCCAAGGTCAAAAAAACCACTGTTGAATTACAATTCAGGACACTCGAAGCTCATAAAGAACGGAATAGCCTTATCCTGCTTACGGGCGTCATTGACACTTTCCTGTTCTGATTCAGTCTGTGAGGCTTTTGATGGTCAGGTTTCTAGGCTTAAAGAGGCAGGTTTTCCTGGCACCCCACTCAGGATGACGGCAGATAAACTGCTAAGGCTGCTAAAAAAGCAGGGAAGTGCTGGAGAGGCTGGGTCCTCAAGGGAAAGGAGCAAAAAAATTTCTGTTTTCCCTACGTACATAGGATGTCGCACGGGCTGAAAAAGGTGGCAACACGGTTTGGGGTGGATGTAGTGTTTTCTTCCCCGGTTAAATTAAAAAGCGTTTGTCCGGCCGTCCAGCGGCGTGCTGAAGACGAGCTGGGAAAGAAGAAAAGTGCGTGTGTAGTAAATCATGTATCACCCTTTGTACCGTGCTCTGTGGCTGTTGTTTACAGGATTCCTTTATCTTGCGGAAAAGTGTATGTTGGTCAGACAGGTCGCTGCTTAAACGTTCGATGATTGGAGCATCGCATCAAGCTTAAAAAAGATGATTACGCACGTCTGGCCGAACATTGGCGCACGTGTAAGCCCCGTTGCTATCCGCTTTTCCGCGAGACTGATATCCTGTTTAAGCATAAAGACAGGCGTACTAGAGAGTTGATGGAATCATACTACATCAGACAGTGGGGGAGTGAATGTATCAGTGAAACATCGGTTGTCCTGCACGAAAAAGAATTTGGTTATTTGGAGCGGTCGTCGCGATAAGGTGTTCCAGTGTTAAGAAAGGTGCGTTGTCAACAGTGGAGTGTTTTGGTCGTGATAGTATGTCATTGGCTGGTGTGGGCACGTGGCGTGGTGGGGGAGGAGGATTCTGTGTATGTATAAGTACTTACGTCTTTTCCAATAAATCGAGTTGAAAGTCAGCGCTAGTCCTGTCCACTTCTTTCTTATTGTGTCTCTCTTAGTTCGCGCTGTTCCCCAAGACGCAAGTACACCAACTCGCCCAAATCGCCACCCTGCTGAAGTTCGTGTGTAGTTCGCTATAGCCGATAATTCGCTATAACAGTGTTGGTTATAACGAGGTTCAACTGTATTCTTAAACTGTGGGCATTGGTCATACATGTCTGTATAATTAAGCGAAAAGGAAAAAACAAGAAAACCTATGGGTAATTTGAAGTACATAACCAACAGCCTTATTTTAAGTGGGGGTACACGTGAGGTTGATTTTTGCGGTAGCAAGTGAAATAAACGAACGTTAAAACTGGAGTATACAGGCAGGATAAAGCCAAACAGAAAGAGACCAACCACTCTCGAGCTCAGGCTGTTCTATGCAGAACAAGAAACAAACGATAAACAAAAAAAACATACACACTATCCCAGCAGGTGGCGCTTGAGCTACGCGAAGGATCTGGACAAACTATATGAAACCTGAAAGTACACGGGAAACGACCAAGGCAATAGAAAAGGGAGTGAAAGAATCAGAGACAATGACCTGGAAAAGGAGGATGGACGCCAAGAAATCCTTAGATATCTACAGGATCGGGAAGCAGGAGATCACAAGGGAAAAATTCTTCGATAATTTTAAAGGGAGTGCATTGCTTTTTGAAGCCCGGCCGAGTTGCTAGCGAACAAAAGCGCTTATCCGCAAGCCGGTATAGGAAGAACTGTGTGCAGGCTGCACCAGGGAGCCAGAAACCATTCGACGTACTGTAACGGAGTGCAAAGGTATCTGTGCTGTCCTCAGTAAGGGAGCCATCCAGCTTCCGGCAGGCCTTGGCTTTAAGGTTAAGGGAAAAGTGAATTCGACAGCAGTATAAAGTTAGTAAGAGATGGTTAGGATGTTAGTGGGAAAAGAGCAGGGAACAATCTGGGAAGACATGCGAACAAACAAGTCAGACTGGCGCAAAAATTTCCTAAAGGTTTTTTTTTTATTGATTGATTGTAGGGTTTAACGCGCCGACGCAACGGAGGCGATGAGGCGCACCGTAGTGGAGGGCTCGGGATTAATTTTGACCACCTGGGGATTTTTAACGTTGGCCGAAATCTCGTACACACGGGCGTTTTTGCTTTTCGCCTCCATCAGAAAAGCGGCCGCCGCGGCCGGTAATCGAACCCGCGACCTCGTACTCAGCAGCACAATGCCTTAGCCACTGAGCCACCGCGGCGGGTTTTGGGTGGGGTGGGGGGGGGGGGGGTTAGGTGATTGCACAGTGGCGTGATGACTAAGGTCGCTTTGCAACGCCACCGCGTTACGAAGGGGAAGCCGCTTAGCCGTTACGAAGGGGAAGCCGCTTAGCATCATCATCATCAACAACAACATAATCATCATCATTGTCATCATAGTCATCGGAGGGAAATGCATTCAAGAAGCCTCTATCGAATTCGTCATGAGAGAAACTAGAGCGGAGGTAACAGCGCGATGGGTGGCAATGGGGAAGCATTTGCAGTGAAGCTAGCGTGAACAAGAAAATTTTTGTTTGTTTTTTTTTTTTGTTTTTTTTTTCTTTATACGGTGAAGCTATATATGGCTAGGGTTGCATGTGTTTGTGTTCTGCACGAAAAACACCTCGCGGCAAAGCCAACTCTACCGGAAATGGTGAGCTGAAAACGGCTGCAACCTTGTCTTATCAAAGCTCCGCTCCCAACCCCCTGAAAAAAAATTACGTGACAATGTGCCGCTATGACGACTACAGGTTTCATTAGGGGTTGGTGGAGAGTTAACAGTGAAAATGGAATCGTCGATACATGAGTATCTATTGCAAGATTGTGGTTAGGTTAGAAAAAACGGTTGTAACTGTGTGTAGAGTGCGTCCGCCAAATTACATAAGACCTTAAACGTATAAGGAAAAAGAAAGATTCAAGATTCATTGATAGATTTTTCAGAATTCGCGAGCATCCAATCCTTCTCTGTCTCTCGCGAACCGGAGACTCCGAAAGTGCGCACGCCTTTCTCCTGCTTCAGAAATCCTTAACAGGGCGTTTCTCGCGCGTCCCTCGCGTACCCGGCCAACCTTGTTTTGTCCTCCAGCCGTCCCAGTCGTCACGCTTGCTCGCTTTAGCTGCGGCACTTGCTGCTCGTCGCTCACTTTGGTGACAACCAGTATTGGCGTTTCGTCGCTGCCCTTCCTTTGCCATTATTTCTTCTTTTACCACCTCCACTCGGCCCAGACTAGACTCTACAGGTTATTCAAGCGGTGGCCGGAGTCATGGGACCCGTCGCGACGGAGGCGGCTGACGACCCCAGCATCGATTTCTTGTTTCCAACAACCTTGTCTTACAGACATAGTTCGTCAATGCACAGCAGGTGCGCAACTCCTCTCGGGCACCACGTATCAAAAATTGCTCCGCGTCTGGCCCTCTGCTTTGAGGTCAAACAAGGGAAAGCACAGAGCGAGTTGACTGGCTTGCCATCTGTCGACTAAAAGTTGAGGTGGTTCTGAAGTGCTTGGGGCTACTGCCTTATTTATTTATTTATTTATTTATTTATTTATTTATTTATTTATTTATTTATTTATTTATTTATTTATTTATTTATTAATATATTTATATTTTTATTTATTTATTTATTTATTTATTTATTTATTTATTTATTTATTTATTTATTTATTTATTTATTTATTTATTTATTTATTTATTTATTTATTTTATCAGAACTACCTCACGGCCGTTACGGCGTTAAGAGGGGGTGGTTAAAGTGCATGACTGTTGATGTACAGGCAGTATGTGCACACCAATTCACACGCCACGTCATTGCAGTATATACTACAAAGAAACTTCATTTCTGAATGACGCAGGATCCTAAATGGAGATAGTGTGGTGAGCAAGCTGTTTTCATGCATCATACGTTTTGTCGAGCAATGAATCTGAGAATGCCTTTATGCGTCCAAATCGAACGGCAACCTTGAACTTATGGTCGATGCGGCATGAGATGTCGGAGGGCGGTGAGGGGAGGTCCCGTCTCATCAGCGGGATGTGGAAAAATATTTTGTAAAAAAAAAGGGACACTCGTGAAATTTTTCGGCGAATGCGCAAACTTGGTATATTAATGTTGTTCTTCAGTACTAAAACAGTAGAAGTGTGGGAGTAGTAACAAAGCACACAACGAGTTGAGAGGTTTCGAACAGATTCTGGCAGGGAAATGAGTTTTTGTTGTGCAGGGTCCCAGATTGCCCAAGCATACTCTATTTTAGGGCGAATTAGGGTCCAATAGAGTATTAGCTTAAGGGGGGATGGGGCATCGGGGAATTAGTGGTGGATGTACTCTAAGGAACGACTTGCGCTTCTTCAGACATAAATAATCTGTGCGTGCCATGTTAACTCACTCAAGTCATAAAAGAAAAACCACAGAAACAAAAGTAAACATTGTCTAATTTAGCGTTTCCCAATTGAAAACAAAGATTTGTTTTACTAAGTTGCGTTGTTAAGCAAATACGTAGCAAGGTTCTTTTCGTGTCCCGAGCTGTGTCCATGCGCCAGTACACTTGATCTTCAGTAGCTTCAACGAAGCAGGGGCGCTTGCACGGCCCGGATTCAGAAGCAGAGTTTCCCAACAGAAGAACTCTGTCTTACACCCACAAACATGGCCGCCATGCGCGCTTTTGCTGCCGCAAAGATGAAACGCAGATGGCGGTAGCGCATTTCGGTCGCGCATCAGACAACAGCATTGCATAAAAGAGAACTATTGCGATACCACTAAACGTAAAAAAAAAAACACGGGAAACAATATTGTGGTGTGGTTTTGACAACTCTTATTAGCAACGTGCCGCACCCAGCAGGTATTTGCAAACGCAATGAGTCGGCGCGTTAATATTTCTTTCCACGGCGTTTACTTTGTACACCCTTCGAGCAGTACAGGAAATACACTTTTTGCGCCCAATGTACAAAAGAGGGCCGCAGTTACTAAGTGCAGTTTTATTGCCAGGAAAAAAAACTGGCGCAGCGTGCACTAGTGGTGCAAGGTTTGAGAAACAGCAGAGCTGGCGGCCCCTCCCCCTTTGTCAGAGACCCGGCTGTTGCACCACACATGGACACCCGAACTTGCCGCTGAAAGTTCTCCATGATTTGCCGGCCCGGATCGTTTTGACCGCAGGCTTTCATGTTTCTCTCAAAATGGACCGCGTTAGCATGCGCTATAACTCGCGGAAACGTGCTTCGCGAACCTTGTGTCTGTGCTCCCTACTTCAGGCCTCGAGCGCACATGAACTGGCGATTAGCACAGCACGCGAGCGATCATGCCACAAACACTTGGAAGACTGCACTCGAAGGTCAATCAGGCCGGCGCCGGTCGCTTTTCACGACGCGCACGCTCACGTGTCGTCTGTATTTGTTGTATTTCTTGCGAGTTCCTCACGTGCCGCAAGCCCACGCGCGAGCGTGGACGAGGCCGGGCGCTCCTCACAAGCTACCCGCTCACGTGCGCTCGGCTGGGCTATTTCTGGCAGCGTTCCGCGGCAGAACTAAAAGCTTAAACAGCTCTGCTCTTAAAGAAGCCATGAAGACAAAATACAAGTTGGGTTTATCAGAAAGACTGCTTAGTCCCGATAACAATGATGCCAATATCATCGCAATCTTCGAACAAATAACGGAGATATGAAAGAAAACGTGTGAAGCAGTCGCGAACCCCTAGCCAATTTCCCGCAACCTTTCTATGACGTCACGGAACCTTGTTTGTGCGATTGGCGGCCGCCTAACTGACCTGTCGCGATGACACATGACTGGACAACTGTAATGGGGCCTCGAGTTCCATTTGACCGTCTCACTTGAATGCTAACGTGCAGTTGACGCACTGAAAATTATGTTTTATTGTTGGCCCGTATGACGTCATTCTTGCTCATAACACGTCACTGTGGCGCAAAATTTGAAAGTTTTTAAATATTTCTTGCTTTTTTTCGTTAAAACATCTTTTGTGGCTGTAATGTAGCTGAGTGAGATACTGAATCCTAGTTCTTTCGAATGAACCGAAGTTGCATTTTCTCTTCATGGCTCCTTTAAAAATAGCTTTTTATCAACCAGGTTTTATGGGAACCCCCAGGTGGAGTAGGTTTCTGCGAAAGCTTGAAGTGGAGTAAGTTCTGACTGACTGACTGACTGACTGACTGACTGACTGACTGACTGAATAAACTTATTGAAGTTAAGATGTAGGAAAGGGGAAGCGGAATAGAAAGATGAGAGAATCGCAGATGGAACCCTTTGTCCAAGGCTCCAGTGGCTTCTGCTCCCGTCTTCGGCCGGCTGATTAGGTCCTTTTGGATCTGTAAAGCGGGGCTGGCGAGAGCGGCCTTCCGTGATTCTCGTGAAGTCCGTGGCGGGTCCTTTTGAAGTTTGGCCCCTGCCCAGAGGTGTGGGCTGGCCCACGTGGCGTGGATGAGAATAGCAGCCTCTCCGCATAGCCTGCAGTCTTCTGTGTAATCGGGGTGCCGTTGTGGGAAAATCTTCACCCAATGAGATTTATGTATGAAAGTATCAGTTGGAATCTTGCGTAGCACCTAAGCTTCAGTTGCCGTTTGTTTACGATGTGGAATTGGATATGTAGCCCGCTCTTTCCCGGCATTTTGAAGGTATTCACGGTACGTAGTGGTGCTAGGGTATCGTAGGCCGTCGGTCACAGGAGGGTGGTGAGTAAAGTCGCACGCGCGCCGATTCGCCGTCTCGTTCCCCGGCAGTCCCTCGTCTCCGCAGGTCCGCGTAATCTTATGTACTTCCTCAAGGGATTCCGGAAGTACCTTTCGCAGGGCAAGCGGTACTCTTCTTGCCGCGAGCATTCGCACACTCTCTTGCGGATCGGTGATGATGTTGAGGCCGCGGCCGTTTTGTTCTCTCCAGCGAATGTCGAGAAGGATTGTTCATGTGTCCCCTTGCTTTGTGGTGGTGTTTTGCATGCTGATGCAGTCTATGATACCCCGTTCAAAGATGTCACCACTAATGCCGCCGTTTCTTCATCATACTTAACTGCGTCGACGTACACCGTATTGCCGTGGTGTTCGAGTTTCCTTTGCGGGAAAGTTACCCTGGCCTTCCTACTTTCTGCGTGGATGTCCGGATGCATGTTTTTTGAATTTCGCAGAAACTCACTCCACCTTGAGGATTCCCCCTAAACTGGTCGATTAATATCTGCCGCGCACTTCGAATTGCTGATTGCTTCACTCTCGCTCTACAAATGGCTGGACTCCTGGTTAACTGAGTTGGTAGAGTGACAGACGAAAACAGGCGATGGCCCCGAATTCAAATCCTGGACCAGGGCGAATTATTATTCAACTGCGAGGTCCCCGAAAAAGTTGAATAGCTTTCCGATGTAGCCGTACGGCTGCATTTCCAATGGATGTCAAATTTTCATTCGCAAAAAAAAGCTTTTTATTGGAAACTGTGCAAACCCGCTGCTATACAAGTCAATGCTGAGCCAAATGCAATATCATTTACTCGCCGCCAGAAGGCCGTTACGCGGAATAAGAGAGAGAGCAGCGCGAATCATTCTGTTCTGATAAGCTCTTCGGAAACTCCGCGCCTGGCAGAAAGAGCCTTCGTAGGGTCCGTAGGCTACAACGAATTACTCATGCAATGGTCTGCACTTCCTTTAATCTGGGGAACTCAAGAAGCGCAGTTGGAATTTTTTGCGCCTCGACATTTCGCTTGTACCTTCCTTGTGTACGCATTTATCAGCCGTAGCCGCTTTGTTCAGCATTTTCCGAGAGAGAAGACAAAATGCAAGTTTGGTTCATTCGGAAGATTGCCTCTTTAGAATCACGCTGACACCACTTTTGACGTAAACTTCGCTCCAATAACCTACATAATTTGAAAAAAATGTTACGGCCATGCGACCCACTAGCTCACATCCCGCAGCAGAACGTATGATGTCATACCAGCCAGCTATGCGGTTAGTGGAGGCTGCCAAAAGCAAACGCAAATCGGGCAGAGCTTATAAGCTTGCCGAACGAGCTATTTGCGCTTAGATTTAGGCTACATTCTTTTTACATCAGTAAGAATGGTGGGACAAACAGCGGAAGTTATGGAAGCAACTGTAAACAGAAGTACCGATGCGTACTGCTTTGGTACTGCGCACACTATGCTTCGTTTAGATGCACACCAATGCAGGGCTTTGGGGTTGTGTCAGACGACACTGGCAGATTGACGGAAGCAACGGTGTCTTACGTGACCATGTTTGTCGAGCGAGCACCATGTTTCACGAAACGATTATTTTCTTCATGAACAAAAAGAAGCCAGGTTTAAATGCGGTCACACACAAACCAAAGGCACAGGCACAAAATGGCTTGCCGCGGTGTGGTGGCGCCATGTACGTTGACTAACAGTAAGCAAGTGCCTGCTCCACACCAAGTTTAGCTGAAAGTACTGTTCTTGCGATATCATTGCAAACTCGTTCAAACACAGGTTTTGCCGCGAGAATCAAAATTTTAACCTAAATTGATTAATTTCGCAGTGAATAAAGCATCGTTTGCTCGCGGACAAGCGCTGGGGACTATAGAACACGAAATCTTTCCAATAAGACAAACTTGTGTTTTGTATCCACCGCCTCTTTAAGGACAAGCCCGGCCTTGCAATTTAGACATCTCAGCCCGCAATGAACGGCGCCCGGCATTAGGATTTAGGCTACTCCGGAAGGAGCACGAGGTCACGGGTGGTGTTGTTTTTACCCCCCTTTCTAAGAACGTAGGAGGGCCACTGCTCTGAGATGTTCCCAATATGAAAGGGTGGCCGAAAAAAACCGCTGGTTCGACAGCTTACGAGAGCTGTGCTGGAAGGGGACAACTTAATTAGTAGCCTGACCTAATTTTCTTGACATTCCATTCCAGAGAGCTTGATTGACATTCCAAGTCATTCCTTAACGGTTAGTAATAATCGCGGAATGATTCAGCAGTGAGGCGAGCTCAGGGATGGCAACTGGTAACATTGGTGCTTGTCGAGTACAAGACGGGAGGTATAGAGACCGAAACACATGTGCGGAGAACGCGGCGTTTTCGAACATGTTTTCCTCTCCGGAAACAGCTCCTTAAGCGGCGAAGAACACGCAGAGGGTGAGAGTGCCGGTTTGGGAGAGAGGAAAAAACCTTGCTTGATTTCTTTATCAGAGGAATCGATAAAACACGAAAGTGAAATGCGCAGCGAAATCTGAAGCTGAGCATGATTTGCGGGTCGGCGGCTGTCTTGTGGGTGTGCTTGGCGAGCGACGTCTTGCTGGCCGGTCGCATCGGAAAAGGTGTAATAGTATCATTTCCGTGACGGATATGACGTCAGCGAAATCGGGGTTAATTCCGACATAAAACACTTTCGTTTTGAAATAAAAAACCCGATAACGAACAACCCTGAGTATAACGTACTCATTAGTACTAAACGTTGCTTCCCCGCAAGAATACCCTATGTGAAGG
Organism: Haemaphysalis longicornis; assembly: GCF_048455015.1. Taxonomy (NCBI): domain Eukaryota; kingdom Metazoa; phylum Arthropoda; class Arachnida; order Ixodida; family Ixodidae; genus Haemaphysalis; species Haemaphysalis longicornis. The sequence continues at coordinate 29,287,231 of NW_027526225.1, forward strand.
GGTGTACCCTTTACAGGCCGCTTGCTCCGTTGTACCGACGTCACTTCCGTGACGGATATGACGTCGGTGAAATCTTTGCGTATCCGGGAATAAAACACTTTGGTGTTAAAACGCCCGCGGAAATGCGTCCTCTCCGCACATGTGTTTGGCTCCTAACTCTGGCCGCCGAGGTGCTGGTGTTACTGTCACTATGACGCGTCCAGGTTCTGGGGGCTCATGTACGAAATGCATGATGATTGTGACGATGATAATGATGATTACGATGACTAGTGGCCCTCCGTTTGAGTCAATACGTCGGCTGTCAGAAATCGACTGGCTTGTTTTATTCCACTTACTTGCCGTACCCCTACCTAACTTAATAGATTTGTTTCTTCCCCGATCTCCCCCTCACTCCTGTTTTAAACTCTCATCGCTCCCTTTTTTCTCCCGCCGTTGTTCTAAATTCTCCTTCCTACGATTACTCCGTCTGCACGCCCATTCCTTCCCTTTTTTCCTTTCACCACTATTCTAGTCGCCTCTTCGTCACCTCTATGGCCCTGAAGTTGCGGCTTCCCCTCACCCCAAATCCCAAAGCCTCCGCCGACGCTGTTTCCCCCTTACGCAGCGGCGGTCGTAACTCTGGGCAGCCGCTGACAATATGGTCAATTGTGTCCCGATCACTGCCGCAGCACGCACATGTTCCATCCTGCTGCCTGTATGCCCGTGTGTGTCCGGGTTCTCAGGTTCCCTGCCCGTGCTTCGAAGAGCAATGCACTGCTTCTCTGATTGCCATAGAAACCTTCCTTCCTAATTTCTAGTTTCTCTGTCCTACAAGCCTTCAGGGTTTTTTGCGCTTCGATTCTCTGTGGGCACTTTGTCGTCTCATAGTTTCCAGGCTATAGCCACCTAGTGTGCAAGGGGTTTCCTGTTATAATCAGATGTATTCATTCCTCTATGGTCTGCCGGTATTGGGGAACCAAATTCTGTTCTTGCGCAGTGCGGAAAACAGCTGCGGGTTACTGTGGCACACAGAACCGCCATCAAGGATAAGGAGCCGTTAGGCGTGACGCGCCATTACAAGAAACCAAGTAATGTCAGGACTGGTTGATTTACTTTTGATGGAATCCGAGAAATTTGGCATTGCTTGCTTCCAGCCTCTCAACAGTAAATAATTGTAAGCGATAAAAAAATATTCATGGCAAAAGAAGTACGCAAATATAGCTGCAGGAAAAAATGAAAAACCAACAGGAGAGCTGCATCTCTGAAGGAAGGAAGTTACAAGCAACAAAATACCCGTTCACAGCACAGTGAAAGCTGTATGCCTGCAGACCTTGTAATTTCATTGAGGTCGATTTTTTTCGCTGGCATTGTCGCGAATGTGCTGCTTCGGCGTCATCATACTGAAAGGGGAACTCCAGTGGTCATATTTCCGAGCTCTTCGGTGCTCTGTATATGCACTGGCTGAAAAGTGGCTGCGTCGTTGTATTTGTTTTTAGATGCAACGCATCTCTTGCTTTGAGGCATGTCCCTCCTGCGTCGTCGCGCCGTCCGTCCGCATCCTTCCTCCGTTCTTCTCTCCCACGGCTGTGTGCAACTCTCTCACTCCGGCTCATTAGCATACCAGAGCTGGCGCGCTTGTTTGGGCGCGCTTCGCTGCGTAACGCTGCATTAACAACTGCTCCGGCGCGCGCAAGTGCGCGCATGCGCCAATCTCCTCCACTGTCTCCTCTCCTTCAAGCGCTGTGAATATAAAGCCGGTATCGCGGTGCGGCGCTTCAGTCAAGCGCTCGCTCTCGCTATTGACGTGACCTTGCTTGACTACTTCGTGCTTGACTTGATTCTTCCGATGAAGACGTGATGGAAGCGACGGTCCCTTCAGTGAGTGGTGTGACACAACAATTACGCCCATTGTCCCGCGTATAGGAACACCCGCAGGTGATGTAAATACATCATGCGCGTTCACAACACGTTTCACGCGATTTAGATATTCAACCCAACGGAAACACCAATTGAACCCCCCGATGCGTCGCATCACACCAGGGTTCCCTCTCGGGAAGATGTGCGTAATTTTTGTTCGGTTCAACACATAGAAGCTATATCGCAGCCTTGAATACTGGTTTAGCAAAGTATTGCAGAATACTAGTTCAAGCAGGAACGTATTCGTTCGTCTCCTGCACAAACAAATGATGCGAAGATTGTAGTTCAGTGGGATAATTTTAGCTGAGAAATTGAAGCGCGAGCCTGGGTGTGTGAGGACGTGTGTTGGTTGTGGCCCTGTGTGTTGTTTGTGTGCGTGGCGTGTAGAGTTGCCCTCCTAAAGGGACCCTGCAACACTTTCTTCAACTTTTTTTGAAATCTTAAATGCTTGCAGAACGTAGTCACCCAAGATGCCCAGTACTTAGATTAGAGGGTCGCAAAGCACCCCAGCCGACAATTACCGCTCGATGCCCATCAGATAACTCGCTCAAAAGGTTTTTCTCTCTTTTCCGGTGTTGACGTTCTTCGACGGCTCTAATTACGTCACTAAGGCCATGTAGCGGCTTTTGGCCGGTTTTCCTTCAGTTGCAGCAATGAACGCTTTTCGATAGCAAGGGCCCTATTCTCGACTGCACAAACTGCTAGGGAACTGTGACTTTGCAGGAAGTCTTTTCTTCTTGGCTTTTAATTTTGGTCACGTGCTTCCGGTTGACAAAGAGGTTGTGTGTGCTGTCGTCATTTTGACGCTTCATGACGTTTACTGTCAACAGTTCTAAGGTTTGACTTTTTTCTCTCTACGTGAAGTGCCCAATTCTTGTCCGGCAAGAAAAAACCAGGCGAAATGCAGCGGACATGGCAACGTAGGCTTGTGTTTGCCATTCAACAACATTATGGCTTGCAGGCAGTGCGCTTTCTGTGACTGGCTGAAAAGATGTGACGTAGACAGTTGAATCGGATGTATAGGTCACCCATCGGCACCATTAGGCTGCGAACAAATGACGCGGTACTACGTAACAGCTTGCAAATGGCGGCTGCTTTTGCCGAGAAATAGGGCAAAACATTTCACCGACCTTCGGGGCAACGAAATGTCCGTGAATTTGCAGCAGGCACAGTTTCGGAAGACGCGCGGTTTAAAACATGTTTTCTATCAAAAGAAATAATAGTTTTGACTGTTTCCAAGTCAGCGATTTCGTAGCATGCAAATAAAGTGCCGTAGTTAGCTTTTATGTATGACAATAAAATAAAAAAATATTTGTTTAGCGTAACAGCAACACAAAAGGACTGTAAAAGCCTCTCCGTGACGGAAAACGCAACGCATGGCATTTGTCCACACTCCTCCTAGTAAGCTGCTGGATCACATGATCGAACTCAAGAATAAAATATCAAAGAAAAGAGGGACTGTTTTATGCATTACTACGCTGACTGAAGTCTAGCTTGACGAATGAGTGAATCGGCGACATCAGTATGCTCAGCGGTTATCAGGCGTAGCGCTTCGCTGCCCTTATGCGTTAGACAAACGGCGGTCGCGACCATCTTTTCCTAAGATCACGCCATAAACCTGCAACATGGCAGCAGACGATAGCGTGGCGGCGGTGGCGGCCGGGAAGGTGATAACGCAACAAAGCTTGCATTGAATCAGAAAGCTCAACTATGTTACTAAACGAGATTGAAATAAATAAATGGATACAGTAAAGAAGATTGTGTGATGTTCTTAGGTCAACATCCCCCTTTCGCTCGCTTTTGGATTAGAGTTTGAATTTGAGATTGAATTTGGAAAATCAGTGGAAACGTGCCCTGTTTGTGGACAAAATTTGAAACTTCAATCAAATATTGTGTGGCAAATTTTGTCCCCTCAAGACAAAAGACGTAGAATCGGCAGAATGCTTGGATCAGTCGCTAAATTTTGCACATGAAACTAAGGCTGAAGCGACTCAGAAACCAACATCGTACGAACACGCAAATGTTTCCGGTATTAAAGCAATCTCCAGCTGACATGGTTAATGCAGCAAAAACGCGTTATTTTGATATAACACTCCCAGGGTTTATAAGGCGTGATCCTTGTAGATTTTGGCAATATGTTAATGAGAAAACAAAAAGGTTGAAAAAATTAAGAAGAATGACGTTGTCATTACAAAGGGAGGACAAATAGCGCGAGAATTCAATCAGTATTTTCAAAGTGTGTTTACTATTGGTTCCACTCTGGCGAACCTTGTTGACGACATTGACATTACCACAGACACAGTAGTTCGCGTCTCTGCAGTTTTAAGCTTGCTTCGTAAGCTTAACATCAGAAAAAGCCCTGGGCCAGACGTCATTCCTATTGCCTTTTTACGACGCTCTGCGCTACAACTGGCCGAGTTCTTAAATAGGATCTTTCAGGCTTCTTTGTGATCTAGTCGAATTCCCGAAGTATGGAAATGGGCGCCAATCAAGGCAGTTTATAAGAAAGGAGACAAGCGAAAAGTCTCCAATTATTGTCCTGTATCCATTACGTGCGCTTGTTGCAAGCTATTGAAGCATATAGTAGCCGGTTACATTCAAAACTTTTTAGAGGAAAATAATGTCTCATCTTTCCTCCAACATGGCTTTCGGAAAGGCCTCTCTACAGTCACTCAGTTGGTAACAGTCGTGCATGAACATTCTAAGGTGCTTGACAACGCTGGGCAAGTAGATGTTGTGTTTCCTGACTTTTGTAGGGCGTTTGAAAAGGTGTCCCAAAGCAAGCTGCTGCCTAAGCTAACGGCGATCTTCGCGCGTATTTGATTAACTGGGTTCGTGAATACCTAAAAAAGTAGGATGCAATTTGTTGATGTTGGGGAATGCATTTCTGATGCTCTTCCTGTTTCATCTGGAATGCCTCAAGGGAGTGTGCTGGGGCCCCTTCTTTTTTTAAGTTACGTCAATTATTTGACAGAAGTGGTTTCTTGTCCTGTTTCATTGAACTTGTTCACTGATGATTATGTTTTGTTTATGTCTGTTCGTTCGGCAAGGGATCAGGCTATGCTACAGGAAGCTACAGACAGTGTTCAACAATGGTTCAAACATTGGATATAGAAATTAACTCCAAAAAACAATCCTTTTAAGAATTACGCCTAAGAAGCATCTCAGCGTTTTCTAGTACCACCTTCATGGCTTCTCAATTTCAGAACTTTTGCCTAACAAGTATTGGGGCGTCACTTTTACTCAAAACTTTCAATGGTCCCAACATATTTCTGAGTTATGTGCATCAGCCTTTAAAAGGCTATGTTTGTTAAGGCGAAAGCTTAATTAAGCATGCTCCCTCTAATGTTAAGCTCTTAGCCTATCAGACTTTCATCAAGTCAAAACTTCAATAGCGTAATGAACTCATACTTCTAGCGAACTTTAGCACAGGACGAAGAAAGAAAATACGAAACACACGCTAGACTTCAACTTGGTTTATGCAAAAGAGAACAGGAAAACACGCATATATGTGCATGATTCGAAAAAAAAAACTCTCCAACTCTTCACTTTAAGTGCATATGCGTCTTTTGCGTGGGACCCGGAAACTAAAAAGGCGTCAACCAACTTGAGATTCTCAAAAAAAAAATGCGTTCGTTTCATTTGTGGCAAAATAGACGACAACACTTCCCCACGCAGCTCATGAATAACACTTATATCACAACCCTAGAAACAAGAAGGAAACTAAACCCTTTATTGCTTCTTTACAATACATTGACTAAATTAGTAGGGGCTTAGTAGCCACGCGAAACGGCTATAAAGCGGCACCGGTGCAGTGTCAGACTTGGCTACTGCGCAATTGTGGCGCACACCTGGGCACGCGCCGGCGCCAGTGCGTCTGCCGCGGCTATGACGCAACACAACACAAAACAACCCACTTTAATCTAATCCAATCCGAAACCAATCCAAGCAAGCCAAACCAAGCCAAGTCAAGCCAAGCCAATTCAATGTCCCTCGCGCTTGCGCAGAACGTCCCTTCACGGCACACGCCAAACTGCTCAACCTCGGCCAGTGTAGCTTACGCTACAAAATGTTCATTGCCTATACCTACATTCATTAAGCCACTAACCACGAAAAGAACACGTCGCACACAAGGGCATGCTTTAGAGCCTATTTTTGCGAGGACTAGTTCATTTAAAAATACCTTTTTTCCGCGCACCATAGGGGACTGGAATTTGCTTCCTGAATCAATTCTAGCAGCTGGCAATTTTTTTAGAGCATTGGAGCAGCACTTGTCTTGTTGAAACGATGGAATTGACGTAATACAGTGATGATATCTTTTTTCATCTCACTGTGTTGGTATGATTGATGGTCATTCTGTTCGTCTTCGTGATTTATACTGTCCATGTGCTGTTTTGCCTGATGTTGTTTTCCAGATAGTGTTGCATTTTTGTTGTTGTTGTTGTTGCTGCTCCTGATACCGGCCAATGATCTTTGTATTCTTCACTTTCCCTTCCTACTACAGCCAGTCGGCCTGCAGTATTTTGAAAATAAATAAATAAATAAATAAATAAATAAATAAATAAATAAATAAATAAATAAATAAATAAATAAAATAATAAATAAACATTAATCTATCCCCTTGTGGTTTTGACGCGAATTTCGACCGGAAGATATATGTTTCCCTTACCAAATTCAGCTGCCGTCTAAATCTTTATAGTACATGCCACGAGTTTTTTTTATTTTATGCGGAACGTATTTATTCAGTACCCACATCTCCTATGGCATTACAATTGGCGGGGGGGGGGGTACAAGGAAATATACATTAATCAATGCAAGTGACTTACAATAAATGCAGAGTCAAACCTAAATAACATGCACAACTTGAATGTTACAACAAATTGGATCATAGCATGAAAAAAAAATGCATCGTTAGACATGGCTGTCACAGTATCGCGAGGTAGCCGATTTCAATTCGATATGGTCCTGGAGAAAAAAGACTTTCTTAGGACATCTGTTTTACCGTTCATTTCTCTTACCTTGTTCACATGATCCAAACGTAAACAGACATAATCAGGCAAAAAAAAAGTATTTTTCTCGCTCTATGCCAGTCGTGGACTGAAAGATATTATGAAATAACTTCAGCCTAAGAGCCCTTCTACGTTCTTCTAATTGTTCCCATCCAGCAATCTCTTTCGCACGCGATACACTGAAATTCCTGGTGTAACTTCGGAACACAAAACGGGCCGCTAAATTTTGCACTCTTTCTAACTTTTGGACGTCATTCTTTAGCCAGGGGTCCCATACAGTGAAAGCATAATCAAGAATAGAGCGAACATTCATAATATACCGTAGCTGCTTAGTTTGGAATGGATAATATTTTGTATTGCGTCGCAAGAATCCTAATACTCGACATGCCCTGGCTGAAATATATTCGATATGGCGGTGCCACGACAGAGTGGAGGTAATGAAAACACCAAGGTACTTGAACTCGGGTACATATGAAAGCTGCTCAGAGTTAATTGTGTATTTAACTTGATGGGGAGTACGTTTTCTTGAAAAACACAAATGTACAGTTTTCTGCAAATTTATACGCATACCCCACTTTTTGAACCACTTTGCTACCCTATTTAGGTCATCTTTCAAGGCAAAACAATCACTCGTATTATGGATAACTCTATATAACACGCAATCATCAGCGAATAATCTGACATGAGATGAGATGTGAACACTTAGATCATTTATGTCAATTAAGAACAAAAGAGAGCCCAAAGCAGATTCACGATACCTTAGTTGTGATCTTTATGAGTGAAGCGTCAAATTACACTGCGTGTCGTCAGAGCTATACGTGCACACGTCACTGATAGCTTACGTTGTGCTTACGCAAGAAACATGGTGAATTTCCTGCGAATTTGTGCAGTCGAGGATAGGGTCCTAACTTCATAAGAAAAGACACAAAAACAAAGCAGAAATGGAAGGCGCATCTGGTGCGACGAGCCGATCACGCAGTGCCGCTCCGTGCTGGCGATAACTGTAGCTTTCGCAGTGGTTGCAGACGCGAAGGAAAGAGTGAAAGCGCTTGTCGAAAGTGTTGCAGGGTCCCTTTAAGCGTGTTTACACACGTGTGTGGCCTATACGTGTTTTGTAAGTGGGCTGTGCGTGCGCCGTGTGTGTATTGTGCGTGCATTGCGTCGCTCTTGTTACAGGATGTGAACCCATAAAAGATTTCCGTGACCAGAGTAAATATGCCAACACGTGTGCTGTAATTTTACAGTGTGGCTGTTGGCTGGCATCCTTTTAGTTGCAGCATTAATGCATGGGATAGCCACTTTCAATGAAATAAAAAAAGCAAAGCAGAGACTACTGGGGCTGTGACGAACAAATCACGCAGTGTCGTTCTGTGCTCTCGGTAACTAGAGCTCTCAAAGTGCTTCCAAGCGCGAAGGGAAAAGGGTGGTCGATTGCTCTGTGGTCAATTCCTGTCATCGTCATCATTATCATTATATCGCCACTAGCCTGTCTACGCCCACTGCACGGCAAAGGCCTCTCCCATTATTCTCCAATTACCCCAGTCCTGTGCTATTTGCGACCAACTTATTCCTGCAAACTTCTTTATCTCATCTGCCCATCTAACTTTCTGCAACCCTCTGCCCCGCTTGCCTTCTCTAGGGACCCACTCTGTTACCCTTAATAACCAACGGTTATCTTTCCTTCGCAATACATGCCCGTCCAACGTCCATTTCTTCTTAATTTCTTTAATATGTCCTTAACACACGTTTGTTCCCTGACCCACTCCGCTCTCATCTCGTCCCTGAATGTTACACCTATCATCTTCCGTTCCATTGCTCGATGAGTCGTACTCAGTTTAGGTTGAACCCTCTTAGTGAGCCTCCAAGTTTCTGCCCCGTAGGTGAGTACCGGTAAGATGCAGCTGTAATTCGCTTTCTTCTTCAGGGACAATGGTAGATTGCCATTCATTATCTGAGAATGCCTGCCGAATGCACTCCAGCCCATTCTTATCCTTGTAATTATCTCTGCCTCATGGTTGGGATGCAGGGTCATAACGTGGCCTAAGTAGATATATTCGCTTACCACTTCCACTTCCTGGCCACCTGTTTCAAATCGCTGTGCTGTCCGGAGGTTATTGATCATTACATTAGTTTTCTGCATATTATTTTCAATTCCACGGTTCTACACTGTCCAGTGCAGGAAGCATGTTTTGCTATTCGTCCCTGGAGTTACGTAGCAAGGCAACGTCATCAGGAAATCTGACGTTACTGAGGTATTCTCCACTAACCCTTACTCTCATCTGCTCCCAATCCAATGTTCTGAATACTCCTTGTAAACAGGCTCTGAATAACATTGGAGTGATTGTGTCTCCTTGTCTGACAGCCTTCCTTGTAGGTATTTTACTCCTCTCCTTATGGAGGATGATGCCGGCTCACATGGCTGCCAGCTGTCAAGGCCCTCAGGGCACACAGCGCACAGGTGCTCCAAGGGGTGCGGCAGCTTCTGTCCCGAGGCAATGGCTGGTCACACCAAGTGGCGCAGCGCGTGTTCCACGGCATGGCCTCCGCAGCTGTGCTGTACGCGCTTCCACTCGCCTACCTGGGACCACGACGCTGGCAGGAGCTGGAGATCGACCAACGCCGCGCCATCCGCCTCTGCCTGGGCCTCCCCTCCACGTCGCCGGTTGCGGGAACTTACACCGAGGCGGGAACCTGGCCCATCGAGATGCGGGCCTTGCCGACGGGGCTGCGGCACATCCAGCGTCTGCTGGCGGTACGTGACGGGGCTCCGCTCCTGCAGAGGTTCCGTAGCCGGCCCAACTCGCACATGGGAGCGCTGCTCACTATCTTCGAGGAGGGCATCGAGGTTCCGAACCGACCCTGTCTGGAGCCGCCACAACCAGACACCGGGGAGGCCCTGCAGATCACCACGACCCTCCGCAGGGTCCGCAACAAGCGGACCACACCACCTCAGGCCATCCGCCAAGAGGCGGCCGTCCTGCTGCAGGACGAGCTGAGCAGCTACCTGCCTCTCTTCACGGACGGCTCCGTCAAGCACAGCACGTGCGAGGGGGCGGCTGCATGCGTGGTGCCTGAGCTGGGAGCCAGCCGGAGCTGCCGCCTGCCCTTCCCCAATTCCTCCACACGGGCGGAGCTGGCAGCGCTGCACCTGGCCGCCGACCTCCGCCTCGAGAGGGGGCCCCATAACCACCCCGGGGCGGTAATCCTCACGGACTCCAGGACTGCCCTGCTGCGGCTGCACGCGGCCGATCAACCCACCAACAGCAGCGGCTACTCGGAACGCTCCCTTGAAAGCAAGCTGCGCACTGTGGCCTCCCGAGGCTGCGACCTGCAGCTCCACTGGCTGCCGGTCCACAGTGGCATCCGGGGCAACGAAGATGCCGACGCCCGCGCCAGGGAGGCCCACCAGGAGGGCACCCCAGTGTCCCAAGACGTCACCGCGTTCGACGAGGCCCGCACTGCCCTGGCCCGCATGGTGCAGACTATGCACCCCGACCCTCGGGTCGTGAGCGGCCTGGCGCCCAAACCGTTGCCCGCACGCATCAGCAGGGACGCTCGCTGCCTGCTTCTCCGCATGCGGCTGAACTGCTGCAATGTGGCGGAGCGTCTGCACTGACACGGGCGCAAGGACTCCCCTACATGTGCGGACTGTTCCGAACTGGAGACGCTCGAGCACCTACTCTGCTTCTGCCCCCACCACGGGGGCCCGAGAGCAGAGCTCCACCGAGCGCTCCAGCGTCGAGGCCTTCCCAGCGCCGACATGGAGGACCTTCTGTTCCCGAAGGGACCTGCGGCAACCCAACGGGAAGTCTTCACTTATCTGCTTCATTTCCTGGAGACGACCGGCCTTACGCAGCGGCTGTAGCCCGGTGTGCAGTGATTGACTGGTGTGTCCGGACTGACAGCATTCTAGGACTGACTGCTCTCTTTAAACCTTTCTCTCTCTGTCTCTCTCTGTCTCTCTCTCTGTCTCTCTCTCTCTCTCTCTCTCTTTCTACTTTATCCTATCACTCCCCCTCTACTTCCCTTCCTCTGCACTGGGTTGTATGCAGGTGAGCTCCCTGCCTAGATCAAAATATCCCCAGTGAATTTCCTTTCATTTTCCCGTCGCAAACCACAACCACCAAATATCCTCTAGTATTCTTACATACTGCTCATCTACACCCTGGTTCCATAATGCCTGAAAGATTGCTGAGGTTTCGACCGAGTCAAATGCTTTCTGATAATCTGTGAAGGCTATGTATAGGGGATCAGTATCACCTGATTACCTTGGTAAGTATCTAGTGGACGACTGGCAGTAAGCTGAGCGGCTTGTAACTTTTCAAGTCCTTCATTTCACCTTTCTTATCAATTAGGATGATGTTCACGTCCTTCCAAGATTCCGGTACACTTGTTGTCATTAGGTAATGCGTATACAGGTTTAGCAGTTTTTCCAGTACAATTTCCCCGCCATCCTTTAAGAGGTCTGCTGCTTTCTGATCCTCCCCAGGGGCTTTGCCCCTTTTCATTTCTTGCAAAGCCTTCTTTACTTCTTCGGTCACTACTGGTTTGGACGTGTATCTCCTCTGAACTACTTCCTCGTTCGGCATTATCCTGGATGTCCTGGCTATTGTACAGATCTCTATAGGACTCCTCGGCTACTGTGACTATATTATCCCTATTTGTGAGGACATTACCTTGCTTGTCGTGAAGTGGATACATCTCATTTTTCCCCACGCCTAAACACCTCTTCACTGCTTTCAGGCTGCCTCCGCTCTTTACAGCATATTCGATCCTCTTTATATTATACTTCCGTATGTCAGCTGTGTAACGCTTATAGATTTACTTCGAAAGCTGCGCTAGTTCTATTCTGTCAGCTGCGGTGGACATTGTCATGTTTTGGCGTTTCCTAATTAGACCTTTCGTGTCCTGGGAAAGTTTACCAGTATCCTGTCTTGCCATCGTGCCACCGACTTCTATAGCACACTCTGTGATAATGCGTGTAAGATTGTCGCTGGCTTCCTGCGTCGTAAACTCTGCTTCCTCGGTAAGAGCTGAATATCGGTTGTGCAGCGCGATCCTGAATTCTTCAACTTCACGTCTTACTGTTAGCTTACTGATCGGCTTCTTACGTACTAGGTTGTTACGGTCCCTCCTCAAATCTAGCCTAATTCGAGATTTTACCATACGGTGGTCACTACACCTCACACTTCCGAGCACTTCCGCATGCGGCACGACGCCAGGGTTATCGCATAATATGAAGTCCTCTGTCATGGGAATCGGTAAAGCCCGAAAGGGAAATGTGCAGCGAAATCTGCAGTTGAGCATAATTTGGGGGTCGGCGGCTGTTTTGTGGGTGTGCTTGGCGATCGACGTCCTGCTGGCGGGTCGCTTCGGAAAAGGTGTACTGGCATCATTTCCGTGACGGATATGACGTCAGTGTAATCTTGGTGTATTCCGGCATTAAACACTTACGTGTTAAAATACAAAACCCCAAAACGACCAAACCCTAATTATAACGTACTCTTTAGTACTAAAGGTTGCTTGCCCGCAAGAAGACCCTGTGTGCAGGGGTGCACTCTTTACAGGCCGCTTGCTTCGTTGTACTGCCGTCTTCGTTGTACCGGCGTATCCCGGAATAAAATACTTTCGTATTAAGAAACGCTTCGCGTGTTCGGAACTGAACCTCTGTCCCTCGTGATACGAATCCGACCTCTGCCCAAGTGCGCCATTTAGGACAAGGACGATGGAGTTTAGATTTGGAGTGGGATGCATGCGCTTGCGAACTAGACAAAAAATCATGCATCTCTCCGTTTAACGACGACGATAGTTGAACGTAAAGCTTTCTTTGTGCGAAATCTTATGGCGAAGAATCCAAGTCAAAGCCACCACAATCAAATGTCCCAATAGCGTGCAAGTCAACGTCAAAGATCAATGAGTCAAAGTCCAACCATCTCCGAGTCGAAATCCAACCTTCGACGACAACGAAATGATTTCGCGTTCAACCGTCGTCGTCATTAAACGGAGCGGTGCATGATGTTATTTTACCATCTTTGGAATTGTAGCCTTATCGAGGCGCCCGACAATAACTAGCGCTGAATATTTTCCCTTTTGTTCCCTTATTTTTTTGCGTTTATTTTAGCTGGCTGTTGTGTCTCCTAGCGTAAATTAATTACTCTTCCAAAGAGATCGTATAACTGCCATTCACACGTACTCGCTAACAATTTCTTTTAAAACAAAGTGTATGACATTACGTGTTGCTTAGTTTTTTGTTCTAGTTTATGGTTTGCTGTTATTCATCTAGAATACATTTGCAGTTCATAACTATGGGACCCTCCTTTTATAAAAGCAACATTGTACTACTTTGTTGTCATCCTACAATAAACTGAAACTGAAACTAATAGCTACAAGTACGGCCTCACGAGAGGGGCTCCGCAAAAGTCCTGCGTTACTTCTTCATTTCCAATGAGGTATCGACGCCCGCGATGCCGATGGATACTGGTCCAACCTGCGCTCAGCCTCATTCGAGAGCGGCCTCGTTTTCCCTTTCAGTGGTGCACCTCAGGCGCCGAGCCGTATAATAGGATCGCAAGCTTGAAATGCTTCTCAGCCACGTCGATAATCGACCGTTTTCATCCAACGTCTCTGGACAGGACCTTCCAGTCGAAGCGGTGGCCGGGACGGGCAGGCATTAATCAGAACTTCCCCTGGCAATTGTTCCTCCTCCCCCCAAAGTGGCGCTCTTATTTCTTTTTGATATGCTGCCATATTCTCATCTTCTGTTAGAAACCAGACAAAACATAAAAATAAAACGCATATACTTAAACGATAGAGGTTTTAACAGGTTTCGTAGTGATAGAAATATAAACAAAACAAGGAACAGAAAGAATCAACATCGTGGTTGCACTTGCGTTTACTCGGACTGGATATTGACGTTGTTAGTGCGGTCACGAATAATTATAAAGTGCATAATTATAAAGTGAAAGACTGCCATGATTTATATAGTAAAGTTATCCAAGAGTGAAACCCTCTTCATTCACAGGGAGCCTCTCCGGAGCTACACATGTGCAGTTTTGTCTCCGCGTGTACGTCGCACCTACCGGGCGGTTTATCCCTCCGCGAGGAGCAAAGAGATGGCGCCTCCGAAATGGCGCCCCCCCCCTCCCCCCATTCCAACTTCGAGCACAAAAAAGTAGGGGGGATATAGACGCTGCGCGTGGTGAGCAGTATACACGACCCGGATACAGCCGGCGGCAATGGACCGTAAAATATTCCGGGCCATCCCCAATAACGTGAAACCCGTGAAGGGGTGAAGCATGCAGTGTATAAGCGTATTGCCGTCTTCGAATTTTGCCGACGGAGATGAAACCGTTGGGGGGTAGAGGTATGCAGCTTTGCTGTAACAGCCTCTTGTGTTTGAAGCACGAAGCTCTCTAGCGCGATGTGTAAACGAGTGTCCCGGTGTTTCTTAATACGCGTTACGTACTAGCGCTAGGCGTAAACGAGTTTTCCGGTGTTTTAGTAGCGCGACTAAATGAGGCCATGATTACGACAACGACGATGGCAGGTGATGCCAACAGCCCAAGACCCTAAGGGGATTCGCCCCTAACGTATAGTGGGGCTGTAACCGTACTCCCTGCTGTTACGATTCAGCACAACGTGCTTCGGCGTTACACAGTGCGCGCGTGATACAACTTTGGTGCAGTGCGGGGAAGTTGCGTGTGTGGCGGTGAAGCCAGCTCATTCCGAGGTTTCACATGTGTCGACAAGCCGAGCCTGGTGACATCGCAGCGCCCCGAAGCCTGTGAGCCAATGCTGTTGCCGAAGATAAAATCCAGTACGAGCGGGTTTGAGCGGTGCCTTTTTCGGGCTTGTCTCTGATATCGACGCCAACCGGTGGACTCGTGCATTCTCGCCATTTCTCCGGCACAGCGTGCATTGCCCTTCTATCACGAGACCTCTGGAGGTTGTTTTGTGCGCTTGTGCTTTTGGTGCCATGCGCAACACGCATAACGAGTGTTGACTATTGGGAATTACAATTATGATTATACGAGCTCCTAGCAGTGCGTCGTGGGCCACCACTGAGGACGTTTCTCTGCCCGTTCGAGTTGTCGTGTTGTAAGCACGCCAATGCGCTGCTGCCTGTGGCATTGCTGCTGTCTACTCGCCATGCATTAAACAAGTTAGGTTTCGCTCTCGGCATTTCGTTGTTCCGAACGGAGGCAACTCCCCTGCAAGTCGCTCGCCCACCACGCTACCACTACATGACGGAGGTCGGTGCTTGTACGTCTTCTACGATGTAACACTGTGTAGATAGCCATGCTCCCTTCACAACACACAATTCGGGAAACCCAGCTTACAAAGGTCAAATTTAATCCGATGTTCTTAAAGTCGGCTTCGCCTCTTGATACGATGGCATGGCTGAGAAGGTATTTTTCAAGGGGTAATATGTCATCTTATATCAAAATATGGATGATGGTGATGATGGTTTAGGTTTAACGGCGCAAGGCCGACATGGGCAAAGAGCGCCAAACACAAAGTTATTTGATGAAGACGGAACACGAATAAAATCACTTAATGACTATGAGCATGGCTGGTGTAAAGGGCCAGGGTGAAGAACATGAGTGGTTAAAAGATAAATAAGATGGCTGGTGTATAGGACCAGGGGTAAAACTATGGGTGGTATGAGATGAGTTGTAAGAAATGAACTCCTGATAGGAACTTAAAGGTGCGCTGAACAGAAAACATGGCATCGTCTCCTAAGAAGTATGACGGGTGTGGTGGAATATGTCGTGTGTGTAGTTGTGGGAAGTGTTTGCGTCGTGTAATGTCGAGTGCCTTACATTGTATGAGGATGTGGATCACGGATAGGGCCTCTCCGCACCTGCTGCACAGAGGTATTGGAGATCCAGTGAGCAGGTGCGAGTGCGTTGCATGTTATCAAAATATGGAGGCCCGAAGATGTCACAAACACATTTTTCATGAATTTTACCACACGCTGAACACAAGTCCCCGAGTTTTCGTTCCCCACGGGAACGAGAACTGGGAGGATAGACATATACAGCTTCGCTGTAAACAAATAACGAGCCGTGCGAATCATACAGACTGCTCGACAGGATTACCTTGTTCTTTTTATCACTTCCTGAGGCCACAGGGCAGGCACTTTCTACGAAGCGCGCAATCGGGTAACGCTGTGCGGAAATTTATGGTATTGCGCATCTCTATATCTGGGCTTGAACGCTGAGCCTAATGTGAGGTATGATGGCGTGATAACAGAGCAATAGTACAGCTAATATTACAGAGATAAGAGAGCAATTATTCACGTCCCTCCTTTGTTGTGACCACCTCAAAACGTTCTTCGGCAATGCAGGGGGGGAGTACTAAGTTTTAATAATGCGAGTTTTAGCTGCTTCTGTCTCGGCGCCCGCAGATGAAAGCATTGGTAGCGTATCTACTTGCTTCGCTACAAATGTCGTTCAACTACAATGGTCGTCTGCCGCCCCTACTACGTTACACTTTGACGTTGTTTGTTCAATGTAATACTGTTTTCCCGCCTTAACGCTGCTCGCGCGCCATCTGTCGGGTTGGCGTGCATCTTCTTTATCCTTTGTTTCTTGTTCTGAGTGATCAAGCATGAGCAGGAGTTGTTTTTTGTGTTGCTTCCTTAATGACGCACGTGCTGGAGCCTTCGCCATTTTTAACACGTCGTTTTTTCCCTTGCTATCCTAAATAGCAATCTAACGTGTGTTCTTAAACTAAAACAACGCGGGGATTCACAATTAAGTGCCCACATTTTGCCTCAACTGTGCGCTAGGTTACCTTTGTGCTAAGTAAGGCGAACATGTATGACCAATTCCAGACATTTGTGGAGTTTGGAATGCTTCTGGCTATATATACTGGTTTTTGACGAAACGTTTCATCTTTTAACAGTAAGGGTGAATCGAGGCACATGCACACATGCAGACAGACGTGCGCAAATTTTGCGTTTCAGAAACCCAAGGAAAACTATCGCCCTTAAAAACTAGCGCGTACGGCTGCTCCACAATGCGGGTCGAAGGAAGCATGCCCCGACGTATGACAAGGCAGCCGCCGTCGTCCTGCCGGCATCGTCGTTCGTCCTCTAACTCCTTCATTTCGTGCTCTCCCCCACCAACCGTACGTTCCCAATCCCATCAAGTTCCAATCTGCGCTTTCCACTGTGGGGTCGAGCCGGCCGGACGAAAGACCCGCCGAGTCACGCGAACCGACCATTTCTTGTGCCCTCTTTCTCCTATTATCCACTGCCCTCCGACGATGCACAGGTGGCCGGCCCTGCAAGGGGGCGCGGCTGTTTCGGGGAAAAGGGGAAACCGATCGCCTGTCAGCAGCCGCTGCCCACCGCCCTCGAGTCTGGGATGGTTCGCGGCGAACTCGACTGCCTGTCGTATTACTGCTTCGTTCCGACAACTTCGCAGTGGATGTCTTGACGCTGTGCTTCTGTGCCCAATGCGGCTGGCTTTTCGTCACGGTGGCTGCTTATCAGATGAAGGTGAAAAGCGAAAAAAACGGTGGTTGATTACTCTGTCATAGGAATCAGTCAAACACGAAAGTGAAATGTGCAGTGACATCTTTAATGCGACCCGCCAGCGACGTCCTGCTGGTGGGTCGCTTGGGCAAAGTAAAGCTGTACTGGCGTAATTTCCGTGACGGGCATGACGTCAGTGAAATCTTTGGGTATCGCGGCATAAAACACTTTCGTGTTTAATATAAAACCTAAAAGCGAACAGCCCTAAGTATAACGTACTCTTCAGTACTAAAGGTAGCTTCACCGCAAGAAGGCCTTGTTTGCGGAGATGCACACTTTACAGGCTGCTTGCTTCGTGGTACAGGCGTAACTTACTTGGCGGATATGACGTCAGCGAAATCTTCATGTATCCTGGAATAAAACACTTTTGTGTTAAAACAGCCGTGTGTGGAGATATCGGTTCCATTCGAAGATCCCCCGCAGGTGGTCTAACTTTATCCGGGTCCAGCAATACCACGCAGTTCATAGTCCATGCGTAGCTTCGACGTGACAATCCCAAAAAAACATCAATTGACTGCGCCGCTCTCGGTGACTGGGGAAATGATGTGTGGAACAATCAGGCACGTTGAAGGTCATGTTCCGGTGCGTAGTATCACCCACAATACCCGCCGTGTGCGAGTACTGATTTTTTCGGGCCCCCGGGAATTCCCATTGCATGCTCACATCTCACCTGCATATTGTCTTAACTTCCTTTACAACGCGGGTGTTAATGGTGCACGTGGTAGGTTTCTATCACAGTTTCGAGGAGGGGGGTTACCGCGTTACCAGGGCTGTCCATTTTTGGTGAAGACAGCGCGCTGTTAAGGGCGTGGTTATGGGACCGCCTGAGATACGTATAGGGTTACGCGGATTGACGCCTTCATTGAAACCGCCGTGAGTGTGAACGCAGCGAGAGGAGTGTCGTACGGGGCGCTAGCCAGTAATACCTTTGACACACGGCAACGCTAGATCTCGGTTAAACTAAACCCTTTTCCCCACGTCAAAAGAAAATTTGTGGAGAGGAGTGGCGCTCCTAACACACAATAACCCCAGATCTCCGTTATGCAGTTCCCGTAACTGACACACCATTAATGTGGCGCTAGCAGTTCTGTGAAAAAGCATGCGCAATAACAAAAATACACCGCGGCTAATAGCTCTTCTTTATTATTTTAGAGAGGAACCGTGGGTTTTATTGTTGTTTAGAAAAAAATAAACGGGTAATTTTACATATTTTTTAAACAGCAACGATGGAGTGCTTTTTAGCCAATGTTCCGTGCCTAATCTGGCAACAGTGGGCATATGTTTACGAAAATTCATTACGATTGGGCTTATTTGGTGCAATTTATTTCACTGCAATTTCAACAATTTATGAAAGTATTATGAAATCGCATTTCGTCTCATTAAGCTCTAAGAAGCTCATGACTTGCAAGCACCTGCTTTCGAGGCTGCGCAGCTAGCTGCTCCTTTTTGTCTGGAATAGCAGATAGGCTAACACTCCTTACGGGAAAGGCCTGCAGCGCTGAAGGAGATTCTCCTTTGTCGTGTCAAAAATGCGAACGCCGTTTCCGTAGCAGCCCTTCTCTGCAAAGGCCTTTTAGGTGGCCGTGTGTCAGGGGTATAAGCGAGTTTCGGTGTCGGAACTCCACCACAAATTTTCGAACTCCACCGCCCCCTACTTTTGGCCTTTCGCCTATGCTGCTTGCTATGGGTGCATTTCAAACATTAAGCGGTAAATTGTTGCGCGTGGAGGAACTGCGCCTTCGCATTTTTTTTGTCGACTAAGTGTGTAGCCTGAACGGGATCAGACAGTCCTTATCTGATTTTTGTGCAATATTAAGAGTGCTTCCACTATCGGGTAGATTTCAGGACAGCCAATGCTGGGCAATGTGTAACGAACGACATTAAAGCCGTGCAACGAGGTTCCCAAAATATTCTTATGCCTTTCATCAGGCTTTGATATTCGTGAAGGTGTTGTCGGACAACTCTCGATGACCCGGTGTTACGGTAGCTCCCGCGCAGTGAGCTGAACGACGTTGAGTGGTGAATCTCGTGCGTGCCTATCCGCTTCTGACGATTTTACATGCGGGGTGGTTGTCAACTCTCAATATGATTCCGGTGCTCTTCGACAAAGTGTCGCCGTTTCCTCGCATGGAATTGAAGATATAAGCGAGGGCTTTGCATATTTCTTAATTTACTCGAGATTGTGACCTCACCGCGTCTTCTGCATGTACTTCGAAACTACGGATTCATGAAGCCGGTTCGATTGAACAATAAATCAGTGGTAAAGTTTCCAGGTGTTTTGCGCGCTTCTCAAGGGTACAGCTGCTGATTGCTTGGAAGAATTGCTAGGCGAGACGGTATAAGGAAGCAGTGACGTCCCTTGTTGAGAAGTAGAACGGATATTCCTTCAGCTCGTCATTCTCACGAAGAAAGAATGTACGACACTGACAAAACGGAGAAATGTAAGTATCCGACGTACTATACCTTTGGTGTATGCGACATCCGATGCATTCGCATGCGTGAAATGCAGCGACAAGACCAGCACACGTGAAATTCAGCAAGAACAAAAGTTGGACTCGTTCGTACATTTTGGATAGGTATAACGCGCACAAGAAAAAATTACACCCGGCCTCCAGCGACGGAACCCTGGTGTGATGCGACGCATCGGCGGGTTCAATTGGTGTTTCCGTTGGGTTGATTCTCTAAATCGGGTGAAACGTGCTGTCACGCGAAGTCGAACGAGAGCGAGCGCTGACTGAACCGCCGCGGCGCGCTACCCGCTTTATATTCACAGCGCCTGAAGGAGATGAGCCGGCGGAAGAGAGTCGCGCATGCTCGCACGTGCGCGCACTTGCGCGACGGGAGCGGGGCAAAGCGAGCGAAGCGCGCGCACGCAGCTATTGTTTATGATAATGAGACGGAGTGAGAGTGTTGCGCACAGCTGTCGGAGAGAAGAGCGGAGGAGAGTCGCGCGTGCGCAGGTGGTGTGCGGACGCCGCCGACGCCGACGCAGGAGGGACATGCCTCAGAGCAAGAGATGCGTCGCATCTAAAAAAAGAATAGACGGGAAGGAACCAACCACAGCCTACGCGGACGCGTCTTCATATCCCGGCATAAGATCAATGACAGCCGTGGTTGTACAGCACAATGACCACGTCAGCAGCCTAACCTTACCCGGGTACCCCTACAAGAGGCAGAAGCGGTCATCGCTCTCGCCTCAACGCAAACTATAGCGAAAGTCACCGTCACAGAATCGCAGCAAGAGTGCCGTAACTTCGCGTGCGGGTGAATTCAGTGGACAACCCACCAAATCATTTGCCGGCGTACACCATACAGATCCTTCATGATTATATGGGCCCCCGCCCACTCTGCCGTCCCGGGCAACGAAACCGCCCACCTGTTGGCCCGAGAGTTATCCCGCCGGGCCCCGGGAAGCGAGCAGAAGAGGCCAACCCCGCTGATCACGTATCACGAAATAACTCAACACTATAAGTTGGAACGTGTCATCTATCCAGCGCCGCGTAAACACATAACGAAAGAGGAGGAACGGCAGCTCCGTGCACTGCAGACGAATACTTTTCCCCATCCCACTAAATGCCATACATTGCCCCCCACCGTATATTCCCCGCCATGCCGCTTCTGCCACCGGGACCCTCTCTAATATAGTACGGGACTGCGCGCACGTCCCACAACATACGCGCAGTCCCTCCCTTTCTTCTTACGAGCTTTGGGAGAGAGCTCTGACCACCTCCGACTTCAATGATCCGCACCTGCTGGTGTTGAGGGCTGTTGAGACTGGGAAAGCTCAAAGGGTGTTGAACAAAAATTTTTTTCCCATTGCTTTTCGCAATTAACACGTTTACTTTCTGTCTCTCACGTCAAGAGCGCCATGGTATGTTGACACATGTAGCACAGAGTTCTTTCACAGCAAAAAAAAAAGAGAATAACTGGGCTGCAAAAATCCCTTTACAGTAGCGATCTGCGCATGCGCGGGCTGCGGTCCGCCATGCTTGGCAGTCGATTCGGGCAATATAAACAAAAGGGGGCCTCCTCAGCTTGCTACTTGGGGAGCGGCTATGCCTCCTAGGGCGGCACGTTTTAATTTCCTTTTTCGGGCGTTTGCCGTAAGTTCATACGCGCACACACAAAAAAAAAAGGCTTTTAAAGAAAAAGGGCAAAAAATTTTGCGGCTGATAACGCTGCGAGCACTTGGCTACCAGTGAGGGAGCAACGAAAAAAAAAAGGAAGCAAAAACGGTGCTCCGACCACTGCTGATTAGTCATGCCAGCGTGCGGCTGCTACCGTGACATTCATGTGAAAGGCGCGGGTGACAAGTGGATGCGGGAGGTACTGCAGGACCAGGATATTTCTTGCGCGGGTTCCCCGAAAGCCAAACATTTTTGGGGGCGTGCCTGACTTTCAGTTTAGCTTCGCCGTGGCGGCCGCTAGGAGGACCGGTACTGGAAAAAAATTACACCATCTTCCCGTGGGGAACCATGAGGAGGATGCGAAGCATCATAGGGGTTCCGTGTAGGTTCCATTGTGTTGCCGTTATGTTGTTTCATTTATCGGAGCACGAATGGGAACGTAGTGTGAACCCCCATGTAGAGACAGAGAAATGTAGAGACAGCGAAGAGACCGAAACCGGCGTTACCTGATCGAACACCTCCTGGTTCTCGTCTTTCTTTATTGCGTGCTCACGCTCCTAGCCCGCTGCCCGCCCTCTTCGTCCTCTTCTCCGTTTGAGCTGCAAGGCGCGTGGCGCTTCCCGCCACAGCTTTCCCACGGTAAATTCAACATCCTCCTCTAAAGTTTTCAGTTCGTCGTTTCCGTTGACGTTCAGCTTCGCGTGCCTTCGTTGTATCAGTAGCTTCTTGACGTAGTTTGAATGAGTCAAGGACATAAGGCGCGTACGTAGAACATGCTCCTGTCTCGGTTTTGTAGCGCAGTGGGAAGAGCGCCCCGTACCTCCCGTTGCGGCCAGAGAGTCGTGGGATCGAAACCGGCAGACGCTAACTGTTTCTTTTTTTTATAGTATAGGGGAGAGGTGCGGACGCCAGACGACGGAGGGTCGACGAAGAGATGCTTTGCATCTAACAGGTCCATTGCGTCGTCCCACTCTTTCCCCATGGTAAACGCGCAAAATACGCAGACAGGGCAGGAAGATTTGGTTCTTTTTTATTAGGACTTGATTGCTCGCTAGTTGGTTGATGACGTACAAAGGAATAGGTTGCCGCAAAAGACGAGGACGAAGATAGAGAGGACAAGATTTCTTGGTTCTTTTGTTATGCTTATAAAGACTACTAGCTGCCTGACTGGGTGGGCTCGCAATTTTTTATACAACCCATCGATAAAAGCGCCCGCGCCTCGCAGTACTTCTTTTGGCTTGTTTGTACCTACCAGGTAACCATGGATCAACACCTTTTTTCTTCAAAACCACCCTTCTTTATTTTGTCGGACTGTGTTTCTTTGAAATCACATCGACTAGCCGTTTTTCCCTGCCCAGGGCGCCTTCACCAAATGGTGAATCAACCACACAGAATGGTACGGACGGGTACCTGCGTAATAAGCGGCGACGGGCGCTACTGGGTTGAATATTCTGCCGCAGCTATACCGGTCGCGTCATCCTCGGGTCGCCCTTATTCGCGCTCGCGGTGAAGTCCGCTTCGGGAGAAACGCCGGGGTCGCCCATCGAGGGACACCCGAGCAAACGCAAGTGCGCGCAGGATAAGCTAGGCACCGTTCATCAACAGGTCGTCTATAATGCAAAAGGAGGAGGAAGGGGTGGGAAAGAGCATAGGTTGCTGTAGAAGTCGATTCCCGTACTCCGCATAACGAAGGGTGAAGTGTACCCCGGAAGTGGCTGCTAAAGTAACTGTTGCAAGTCCGATTGTGCAGTTGAAAGGTTAACCTGCAGCTTGAGATCAGAATCGGGCACGTCTTCCCGGAGTTTGCCCATGGACTCATTTCTCCGAGCCAGCTTTAATTTCGTGGACATGTGACAGCGGCCTCCGCCGCCGCTCGCGATTGTTAATTGCGCCGAAATGTGACGCCGCCTAATGCCGGTTCGGGAAGCGCTAATCCGCCGGGGAAGGCGCAGCGCGAAGTGGTGCTGTTGGCTGCAAACACGCTCGAATGACTTCTGATATCATCGTAAAGTTTATGCGGCATAAGTGAGGCCAGCTTCCAGCTGTTGCCGCAACTGTCGTAATATCTTTAAAGAATGACGTCAGTTCACCTCTCAGCCAACTGAACAGCGTGACACGCCGTTTTTTGCGTCCATAGCTCACGATACGACTTTCTGAACATAGCCTGAAGCGCTCGTTCGGGCGAAAGTCGCATTTCATTAAGACAGCATTTCATTGGGCATTTAAAAGCGAGACTCCTGTACCTCCGCCGGCAATGGAGTATTAGGTAAATGAAAGCTAGACTTCGTCAAAATACACCACCCAGAGGGAAACTCCGCTTGAGACTTCGGACATCGCCCCCCATCCCTGCTTCGTTGAAGCTGAGGGAAAAGTGTATTGGCGCATTGGCGCCTAGCTAGTGACAACACTGAACCTTTGTAAACATTTATTAGAGCGAAGCTTTTCGGCCACTCATCAATGTCGTCCGTTGTCCCCGCAAAACGCTCAGCAGGAAAGCCAACTGTCTATGACGAAGGTTATCAATGTGGGCGGGAGAAAAGAAGAAAAAGAAGTAAAAGGCCCGAAGCGCTCTACACCGGCTCCGAGTATTTTTAGCCGAAAATGTGGTACGCGTATCCCAATCGTACCACCGTATTCAGGAGGTATTCGCCGTCATCCTGACACCTCGTTTGGACCAGTGGGTGAAATATTTCCGAAGCTACTTCCATACTACGCCAGCCCCTGGCTTCCGCTTGGCGTAGGCCTAGCACTGGAGTTATCATGCAAGACGCAACCAGCAGCGGCGACGAATCAACCACTGCGAATGCAGTCACAACCAACTCCACCTCGACCGACGATGAAATGGATTCAGCTCAGATGGACGAAAGGTGTGAGCCTATAAATCAAGAAGAGCTGCAAGATTTCATCGAGATTGTCTCCAAAGCTCAAAGACGACGTCAGCGTAAAGCAACCTCTTCTGACCTGACCTGCGCACCAGTCTCGTCTTCCACCATGCCGCCTCGTTTGCAAGCAGGTAAGCCTGCTGTGAAACCCAAGCCTTTACCTAAAGACGACTTCAAGCTGGTGCTAAGACCCCAAGGCGGACTAGCTCTCGGCGACATTCCCTATGTTGAACTCTCCTTGGCGTTGCTGAACGCAATAAGCGCCACGTGGCGTCAGGCAAATCTTCGATTACGGGTGGACGTCACGCAGAACATAGCTACAGTCAGCACCCCGTCATCGGAGGCAGCGAGGTTGCTCAGCCAAGTTAAACAACTCATCTTCGACAAGAAGCAATACCCTGTTCAACTGTATGGACTCGCACCTGACGACTCTATCAAAGGAGTCATTCGTGGCGTGCCCACAAGATTCACAGAAATAGAAATCCTGAACAACATTGACCAGACGGTGGACGAAGTATATACTGTCAGACGCATTGGAACCTCCTCCACCGTCATCATCACCTTTGCTGGCCCTAAAGTCCCTTATACAGTACGGCTATACGGAGCAGAATACCCTTGCTCTATTTACAAGAAAACAATTCCTGTTTGTGGCACCTGCCACACGGTTGGACATCCAGCGACAGCCTGCCCTAATCCAGCGACTGCGGTGTGTCACGTCTGTGGCCTCCAAAATCCACAACCAGAACACGCCTGCAACCCTACGTGCAGCCTCTGCGGCGGCTCCCATCTCTCTGGGTCCCCTGGGTGCACTAAACGCTACGCTGAACCCTTCGTTCTCAAACAACGACGACTCCGACAGGCACGACCTGAATCATCCAGGACACCGCAGGACCTATCACCACATGGAAGTCGCTCACGAGACCGCTCATCTACGCCTGCTGGACCGGAACGCTACCGTTCCAGAAGCAAGTCCAGGGGGGCCTTATGCACCACGTCACCTGGGGATCAACTGGATCGACCGGCACAAGTAAGCTGGGCTCAGATGGTTTCCCCCACAGCTCAACGCCAATCTTTCCCACCCCTTCCTACCAAAGCTACACAAAATCGAACACCCTGCATAGAGTGCAAAAAGCTAACCCGTGTCCTGGAAGAACAAACTGACTTAATTACGTCTCTTCATGCCCGTCTCGAGGTCCTTGAAAGCTCTCAAAGTAATCTCAATGAGAAACGCAAGAAACCCAATCCTCCTCCCGCCACCTCAACCTCCCCTAACTCCGCTGCTCCTCCCAAAGAATCAGAATCAATGGCCCTGCCCCAAATCCATGATATGCTCTCCCAGCTCACAAACCAGCTAAGTGGAATAACTCAAGAAATTCAACTCATCCGCCTAGAAAATCAGAGCCTTCAACAAGAACTCCAATCTCTACGGGCTGATCAATGTCCCCTCCGAAATGAAATCAGCCTTCACAACCCGACCACATCTCCCCCAGACCACACCTATGACCTCAGCACTCCTCGCACCGAACCCCCCAGTAAAAACGTGACTCGCGCTCACGGACGAGCTCTCCCTTACGCCCGTAACTCCGATGCAGCCCTCTCCTCCCCCCTCCCGGATGCCAGGGACACGGCGTCAAGCTAGTTTAACCACCATACTTCAGTGGAATTGTAGAGGCATCAAACAAAAAAGAGCAGCTCTCCATCAATTCATCTGCACCCTCGACCAAAAACCAGTTGTTATAGCCGTTCAAGAGGCCAACACGTGCATAACATTACCTGGGTACATATCGTATGGATCAATCGGCACATACCCAACTTTAACCTTTGTCAATAAGGCCGCATCAGCCGTTCATCACATCACACCACAGCACGGATGTAACCACACCCTCCTGGAGCTTCTGTCCCCGTCCACCAGAGCCAAGTCCAGCGTATTTATACTCAACATATATTGTCGTCCTACCCAAAAGTCACCCGACATTAAAGCCACGATCAATGATGCCATCAAAATCGCCAGAAATAGACCTCTTTTTATTTTAGGAGATTTCAATGCCGCTCATCCTAACTGGGGTTACCACTACAAAAACCAGCGGGGCTCCATTCTGGCCAATGTTATCGACGACCTTAATCTACTGCTGCTCAACCAACCCAATTCACCAACCCGCACTGGTACAAGCGTCACGAGGGATACTACCCCGGATCTTTCATTTCTTTTGGGCTCCCTAGACGTCTCCTGGTTTCTCCCGCAGGAAAACCTTGGATCTGATCACGAGCTTATACTAATAACAATTAAAAACCACATGTACAATGCTCAGCTAGGGGTGGCACGCCTTACCAAATGGGACGCCTTCAGAAAAGCAAATTCTTCCAAACCTATTGACCCCAGTCAGCCCCTATCAGCATGGATTGATGATTTACTTCAAACTGTTCACTCAACAACCAAAACCGTGGCTATCACCTACCACACCCCTGATGTCGACCCGAAACTCTTGAGGCTTTGGGAGGCACGACGGAGCCTCACCAAGCGCTGGAAGCGACAGCGGCACAACCGCAAACTGCGTCTCCGAATCGCTCTTCTAAATCAACAAGCAACAGAGTACGCCAACCACCTTTCCAAAGAAAATTGGTTACAGCTGTGTGACAGCCTCCAAGGTACTCTGACAACCAAAAGAACTTGGCACCTGCTCCGGCATCTCATCGACCCCCAAACCAATAGGAGCGCTGCTCATCGAGCATTGACCCAAACTCTTCATTCTTTCAATGGCTCTTCTGAAGCACTCATGCGTTCCTTGGAAAATAAATACCTCCACACAGCCAGAAATTTCACTCCCCCTCCCTTCACAGGCCAGCCAAATCCGGACCTTGATCGAGATTTTCAATTTTACGAACTCCGAACATCTCTTTCCGAATGCAACAAAAACAGCACCCCGGGCCCGGATCATGTTACCTATCGTCTTTTAGCCAACTTGGATGACGCCTCAATGGAACAACTTCTGCAGCATATTAACGCCCATTGGAAATCTGGAAAACTTCCCCCACAATGGAAAACAGCAGAGATCCGCTTTATCCCGAAGCCTAACAAGTCCCCCCATCTGGACAACCTTCGTCCTATTTCTTTAACATCTTGTGTGGGTAAATTAGTGGAGCGCATGTTACTCCGACGTCTACAACCCTACCTAGAAGCCATGGATCTCATCCCAAATACAATGTATGGTTTTCGAAAACATCTGTGCACTCAAGACATCCTTCTTCGCATAAAGGAAGAAATTCTTATACCAGCCTCCCGAAATTCAGCTCGTGCAATTCTTGCATTGGACTTAAAGGGAGCCTTCGATAACGTCTCTCATTCTGCCATCCTCTTCCGTCTCAACGAAACAGGCTGCGGCTTGCGTACCTACTCCTACATTGCCGATTTTCTCACCCACCGACAGGCGATCCTCAAAGCAGGCGATGTGAAATCTGATCTCATCACTCTAGGAGATCGAGGCACTCCTCAAGGTTCTGTTCTTTCACCTTTGCTTTTTAATATCGCTCTCCTAGACCTCCCTCGTCAGCTTAAAGCCATTCCCCGTGTTCATCACGCACTGTATGCGGATGATATTACCATTTGGACTGACACGGGTTCTTTAGGTGAAATTCAAGATACCCTTCAAAAAGCCACTGACACTGTAAACCAATATGCCTCATCAATTGGCCTTCGGTGTTCCCCTCAAATATCTGACCTCATCATTGTACGGAAAAGTCCACCTGCATCCAACAAAGAATCAGTTCAAATTACCCTCGATGGTCAGCTTATACGTCCCAGACCTTCACTCAAGATACTTGGTGTTACAATCCAGGCCAATACACGGAACGATCAGACATTATTCAAGCTCAACACAGTATTCACTCAAATTACCCACATGCTTCGTCGCATCTCTAATCGTCATCGCGGCATGAAGGAGGAAGACCTTCTCCGCCTTATCCGCGCCTTCCTTATATCACGGGTCATCTACATCGCCCCCTACCTCACTCTCAGCAAAAGTGACACGGAAGCCATTGATCGCCTCATCCGCAAATCTATAAAGAAAGCTCTTAACCTTCCTATGTCCACCGCGACAACTAAACTGCTCCAATTAGGCATTCACAACTCGGTCACGGAACTCATCGAAGGTCATCTTTCCAGTCAACGTCTCCGTCTAACTCAAACACCAACAGGACTGGCACTTTTACAGGAGCTCAAATTAACCACGGACAGAAAACCTCTTCCCCATAATTGGCGTCAATCCATTCGTGTCCGCCCTCTTCCCAAAAATATGCATCCCACTTTGCACTCCGGTCGTCGACACGCCCGTAGCCAAGCCCAAGAACGAATCTACGGAAAAAATCCTAACGTTTTGTACACAGATGCCAGCCCTTACTCCAATCCGTCCCATTACTTAGCCGTAGCAACCACTAAAGACAAGATCATCACCTGCGCCTCAATCAAGACCACATCTACCTGGGCCGCGGAAGAATTTGCTGTGGCCCTCGCCATCACTCAAACACCCGCCACAATTCTAATTACGGACTGTCAAGCCGTCTGTCGCAGCTTTTTATCGGGTTTCGTGGCCTCAACTACGTGGAACCTCCTGGCTCAACACGCCCCCAACAGGAAGATCGACATTGTGTGGACCCCGGGACACTCCTCACTAACGGGCAATAATTTTGCCCATAGACAAGCCTGCGAACTCTCCTCCCAGGCCTCTGAGGAACCACCAAGTCTCGTTCCCCTGCTCACATTTCAAGACATCACCCAACATTACCGCACATCAAGACAACATTTTCCCCCTCCTCACCCGCATCTTACTAAAACAGAAGAAGTAATACTCCGGAGGCTTCAAACAAACACCTTTCCTCACCCAACTTGGCTACATCGGATGTACCCCACCCAATACTCTGCCACATGTAAATTCTGCCCTAACCCATGTAGCCTCATACACATGATCTTGGGGTGCGCACACAACCCAGCCCTCCCTCCTTTACCCACTTCCCTTCCCCTTCCTGAGCTGTGGGAGAACCTGACGACCAGTGCCAGCTTGGATGCACAGCAACTCCTGGTATCCAGGGCTGAGACAGCAAGGTCGTCCCATGGTCTCCTGGACTGAGGAGCCACTCCCACATCACCTGGCTCACAATAAAGTTTTTCCTCCTCCTCCTCAATGTGGGCGAAGGGAAGAACACTTAAAGGCCAACTGCACTCAACTTTCACCTCGGCCATATTTATTTTTAATGCGTACTAAGTACCCCAAAATCAGCTGGGACCCAAGTGGTAGCCCCATGAAACGCCTCGTTAATCAGTCAGAAGCGTTTAAAAAAGCTCCGCCGCAGACCACGCTGCACCTGCCGCCGGATCGCGTAAACAGCCATGACGCGCCTGTGACGTTTCAGCCGACGGGGGCTTCTTCCTCTGGCCAGCCACGCAGCTGGAGAACCGGTCGAGCTCTGCTGCGCACGCTTCACCCATGTGCTGCCCCGTGCGCGCGTAGAGCTTGCGCGCAGACATTCCCCCGAGCTGGTGACCGTCCGGCCGCTCGCTGGACGGCTGCAACGTCACTGCAATGGCCGCGTTCTCCTCGGT
This sequence comes from Haemaphysalis longicornis, assembly GCF_048455015.1. Classification (NCBI taxonomy): domain Eukaryota; kingdom Metazoa; phylum Arthropoda; class Arachnida; order Ixodida; family Ixodidae; genus Haemaphysalis; species Haemaphysalis longicornis. The sequence goes on from NW_027526225.1 coordinate 29,317,281, forward strand.
TTCGGTTTCAAAATCGCCGATTTTTGCAGACCGCTTGCGGCGTCCACGCGCGTATTTCAGCTGTTGTATTTTGCATGTTGCTTTCTTTTTAAGCAGACTATACGAAAATAGGGTTTTTAAGAGGTCGAAATTTTGAGTGCAGTTGGCCTTTAAATCGCTCCCCTTAGCTGCAACCGAACCAGGGTCTCTCGCGTCGTGAAGCTGATGTCTATCCGATTGCGCATTCCGAAACGGTCAAAGCAGTTTGGATTTGGAGAGGCGTGCAAGGGCGTGCAAAATGACACCATCCTCATTCGCTGAAGAGAAAAGAAAATTAGCAGTGGCTTAGCTCGGCTATGCCAGGGTATACGTAGCGTGAGCTAACGTTCAGCTGGTTATTCTAAGGTTTCCTGGTTGTCTAGGATTAGCTGATTATCATGCTTACTGCTGCTAAAACTATTTACAATCCAATCCAATACAATACAATACAATCTAATTTAATCCAATCCAATTCAATTCAATCCAATCTCATCCAATCCAGTCGCGGCGGCGGCGACGGCTCCGGCGCGCCAGCTGTGCGCCGTGAGACGTCACTGCTCCTCGCGCATGCGCAGCACGGCTCTCCAGAAGCTACGCGAAACTGCTCAACCTCGGCCAGTGTAGCTCACGCTACAAAAATTGTCCATATCTGCCGTAGAAATGTTCTGTAAGTTCTATGCCGTGTGCTGGACAGTTTCGCTGGTCATCCACCTTCAGAGAGTGCAACAAGTGATCATTTCTATGTGCTGGCTTCTACCAATATGTACAGCGGCGAACGCAGCAGAAATACAGCTCCAGGTAACGTGTTGTTGGGCTTGATACGCACAAATTTGAGGACTAAAATTACGCCCATCTTCCCACGAGGGTACCTTGGTGTGATGCGACGCATCGGGGAGTTCAATTGGTGTTTCCGTTAGGTTGATTCTCTAAATCGACCCACCGCGGTGGCTCAGTGGCTAAGGCGTTGCGCTGCTGAGCACGAGGTCGCGGGTTCGATTCCCGGCCGCGGCGGCCGCTTTTCTGATGGAGGCGAAAAGCAAAAACGCCCGTGTGTACGAGATTTCGGCGCACGATAAAGATCCCCAGGTGGTCAAAATTAATCCGGAGCCCTCCACTACGGCGCGCCTCATCGCCTGCGTTGCGTCGGCGCGTTAAACGCCACAATCAATCAATCAATCTCTAAATCGCGTGAAACGTGTTGTGAACGCATATGATGCATTTCCATCACATCCGGGTGTTCCTATACGCGGGACGAAGGGCGTAATTGTTGTTGATTGATTGATTGTAGGGTTTAACGCGCCGACGCAACGCAGGCGATGAGGCGCGCCGTAGTGGAGGGCTCCGGATTAATTTTGACCACCTGGGGATCTCTATCGTGCGCCGAAATCTCGTACAAACGGGCGTTTTTGCTTTTCGCCTCCATCAGAAAGCGTAATTGTTGTCACACCACTCACTGAAGGGACCGTCGCTTCCATCACGTCTTCATCGGAAGAATCAAGTCAAGCACGAAGTAGTCAAAGCAAGGTCACGTCAGTGCCAGAGCGAGCGCTTGACTGAACCGCCGCGGCGCGATACCCGCTTTATATTCACAGCGATTGAAGGAGAGGAGACAACGGAGGAGAGTCGCGCATGCGCGCACTTGCGCGCACCGGAGCAGTTGTTAAAGGGGTACTGACACAAAATTTTGAAGGCGAGATAACTTCGGAGATAGATTGGTGTGAACACATATACATCATCTGCAAAATATCAGTGGCGAATACAGCCTAGAACATACTTAAAATCAAGTTCAAAGTGTTCGAAACGCAACCGAGCAGCCAGCAGAGGACCACGCGCAATCGACATCCTGAGGATATCCAAACACGTCACGAGTTTGTGTTTGCCGCTTCCGCACGGCCGGAGTTTTCCGCCGGATCGCCCGGCTCGCCGCTCCGATCGGAGGGCCGGAGGGCGGAGCTTCTGCTCTCGAGAACGAACGACCCGATCGTTGGCGGCGGAGGCGCCGTGATTTCGTCAGCTCATCGGGCAGCTGGCCGCGACCAAAGTTCTACAGCGATTCCAGGCACTCTGTTTCTATTACTTTTTATTTACATGGGACGCGAAAACGCGCCGGAGGCACGAAAAGCCCACTGAGCGAGCCGCACGGTCGCTCTGCACGCGGCGGCCACGGCCGCGAAGTGGCGCAGGCCGGCGCAGGTAGCTCGAGTGATAGCTTGTTATCGCTGCAGGAAATTGTACCCAAGTCTCAACCATGACAGCTTATATGAGAAAGGAGTTAATGATGCGATGGCGGGTTGCATTAAAAATTGTCATCTGCACCATTACGAGAGCGGCAATCGAATATCCAACGCAGTGCCAAGCCGAACACATCTGTAGGCGGACCTGTACGCAGACCGGCCGGCTGCTCCCAGCGCGTCTTGCCACCCACTGTCTCGAGCGTCGCGCGTCGTTCTTTAGCCGCGGTAGCATTTGCACTTGCAGCGCCTGCGTCACGTCCACGGTCGCTTTTTAATTAAACGGCTCACGAGATCAGTACGTGGGGGCATTCGCAGAAACTGCCGGCGATGCGGATTCGACAGTGCTACGACAGCTGTGCTCTGTGATATCCCTCCGGCGGTCACGTGGTCAGCTTTGTTCACACAAAATCCATCGGTTCGCGGCACCCGCTGAAACCGAAACTGCGACTGGCCGCATTGGAAATGCCTCTAATTAAGCAACCGTCGCACGCTGAAGCAAATAACGTTTCTACAGGTGATAAGTAGGTGATTAGCTACTTATCGCAGCAAAAAAAGCAAGATGCAAAATTTTTGTGTCAGTGCCCCTTTAACGCAGCGAAGCGCGCGCCAAACAAGCGCGCCAGCTGTGGTATGCTAATGAGCCGGAGTGAGAGTGTTGCACACATCTGTGGGAGAGAAGAACGGAGGAGGGATGCGGACGGACGCCGCGACGACGACGCAGGAGGGACAAGCCCGAGAGCAAGAGATGTGTCGCATCTAAAAATGAAAAAGTGTGGTCGCTCCGATCACAGCCATCACGAACTTGCCTGCCACCAACCATCGTCCTTCAACGTTCCCCGGATTCCTGGCGGAGACCTCGAAACACCCACAACCGCTTTTAGGCGAGAAGAACGCAGTGGCGTTACACCTCCACACAGCGGTTCTTGATACGGGAGTAGCAAGCTAGGATATGGTACAGCGCATATTTAGATGAGGTGTTTCTGTAAGGAGCAGAAACACCTCTTGCAAATTGCAGGTGGCCATCGCCGTGTCAGGAGGCTTGATACGAATCTAGAGGGTGTTTCTGAGACACCATGGCTCGTGACGGGGCTGGCGTGCAGAGCCGGGTCGTGCCGAGGGCCGCAAGGGGAATCAGCGACCGATCGAGCGGATGACGGCACCCCGGAGCGTTGTTCTTGCCACACGCAACGACGCCCACCGCCGCCGCACTCTATGGCCCGGCAGAACGGCCTCTCGTTTCCGAGCGCGGATCCATCCAACAGACGCCGATCGGTTCGAGCGGCGTAAGACAGTCGGGTCTGCGTTTCTCCTTTTACAACCAGGCCCAATAATTCTAGAATCCCGAGATTCCCTTCTGTAGGCGACGATGTACTCGGCACCGCTAACTCGCCACAACTAATGCCTTTTTCACAAGTTGCAAAATAGGCGGTTAACGGCTCTAGCGCCGTCATCATTAGTGGCAATTTTAACTCGCTATGCGAAGGACGCGTGTCATTCACTCGGATGAAGAAGAGCAGGAGTTCAAGGAGCATTTGCACGCTCAGAAGCGCGGATGGGCGCGAAAACAACGGAAAGCCGCTGACGCAGAACGCGCAGCCGTCGACATTGCCGCCTGAAGTTCCACTTCGTCGACTATAGATACGGATCCTTCCCAGATAAACAGTCACTTTCCCACTCCGAACGCCGTTGTGAGCCAATAACGATAATATTTAAATTTCCTATAGAAAAACCTTACCGCAGTAAAACCCAGAGTTGCTATGGCTTGCTTGGCTTCCATCTTAACAAAGTGGAATAGCTCTGAAGTTTTTTCGACGTATATCAAATAGAGAAGGCCTCACTCTCACAAAAGAAGGCTTCCATATATAATTCTCACTCACGAATCCGGACACCTAAATATACTAGAACAGGCAGAATCTGAGCTAGTTGGGTCATAATTGATTAAATACTGGTTAGCCTAAATTTAATTCAGGACACAAAGACGAAAGACGAAGCACAAGCGCTGACACTACCAACTGAATTTTATTACGCCTTGCCTTGTACATTTATACTGTGGCGGCGCCCCAGCAGCTTGCGTCGTCTGCTGCCGCAAACGGGCACGCTCCAGGAACGATGACGCTGGGGCTGAGCCACGAGTGGCGAGTGCTCACCACGCGCTTGCGGTGCGCGATGGGCACGAGGTGGAATAAAGCGGGGACCCCAGTTTGGGTCCACGGCGCTGTAGCGTGCAGACGTGTGTCTTCGCATCTCTCTGTCGCCGTCGCGACATTGGTGACCCGGACGTTGCAGCGGAGCCACGTACTCAGAATGGACCCTCCCCGCGACGCCAGTGGTCCTTCTGTGTCCTCCGCTGCCTCTTCACCTGGCATCTCCGCCGTCGCTTGCCGTTTCCCCCCCTTCAGCGCTAAGCACCCCGCCGTGTGGTTCCTGCAAGCCGAGGCAAGCTCCCGAGTGAGTCACATCACGTCGCAAGAGACCCGCTTCAACCATCTACAATAGTCACTGCCTATTGAGATCGCGGTTGAGGTTCGTGACATCCTTGCCAACCCGCCTACCACGAACCCTTACGACACGTTGAAGGCTGCCATCTTGAGCCGCACGAGCCCTTCGGAACGGCAGCGTTTCCAGGGGCTGCTTTCTGCAGAGGAGTTGGGTGACCGTCGACCTTCGCAGCTCCTTCACGAACTGCAAACCCTGCTCGGCGACGCACCTTCTGCCACGGACTCCCATTTTGTTGAAGGAACTTTTCCTGCGACGGCTCCCCTCTTCTGTGCAGATTATCCTCGCGACTGCTTCTGACCTTCCCTTATCCGCGTTGGCCGCGCATGCTGACAAGATAATGGAAGTCGCCACGTTGCATCCGCCTTTGTCCACGGTGGCATCCGCTCAATCTTCCGACCATACCACCGTGGCGGCGCCTGCTACTCCTTTGCCCTCAACGCTATCCGACGACCTCGCCGCTCTCCGAGAGCGCATGCAAAACTTGGAGGAGCTTGTCGCCTCGGCTGGTTACAGCTCGCCGCCGCCTCGCAACCCTCGAGCTCGCCGGTTTGGCCCTTCTCGCCGTACCCCGTCTCCGCAAGTATTTCGCCAGGAAGGCACAACGCGCCAGCCACCTCAACACCCTGATTCATTGTGCTGGTACCATCGCCGCTTCGGTGCAGCGGCGCAACGTTGCACCCGTCCTTGCGGCTGGCCGGGAAACGGGACGAGGGATCGTTAGCGGCGGCGACCGATTCCCAAGCCAGCGACAGTCGCCTCTTCTACATCACAGATTCAACCAGTGGTCAACGTTTCCTAGTTGACACTGGTGCTGAAGTGAGTGTGCTCCCCGCTAATTCCTGTGACCGCACTCAAACACCACTGTGCCATCTCCAAGCTATTAACAAGTCCAGCATTCCCGTGTACCCAAAAAAATCCCTGATGGTAAACATCGGCCTACGCCGTGCGTTCCGCTGGATTTTCCTCGTGGCCAACGTGAGTCACGCCATTCTAGGAGCCGATTTCCTTTCGCACTTCGGCCTCCTTGTTGACATGGCCCGAAAAAGAATCCTAGACGCCAAAACCGGCCTTTCTGTCATCGGCAAGTCGTCTCCAGTCCATCCCTTCGCATTTACGCTTCTTTGCGACCTACCTTCTCCGTACCGGGAATTGCTGAACGAGTTTCCTTCCCTGACTGCCCCCCCAGACTGGACAAAGCCAGTGAAGCATGACGTCGTTCATCAGATCATCACCACCGGTCCACCTACGCACGCCGTGGCGCGTCGACTGGCTCCAGAGAAACATAAAATCGCCGAACAGGAATTTCACCACATGGTTGAAATCGGCATTGCTCGCCCGTCATCGAGCAACTGGTCCTCGTCGTTACACATGGTCCCGAAGAAATCAGGAGACTGGCGACCCTGTGCTGATTACCACTCCTTGAACGTGGCCACGGTACCCGACAGGTACCCCCTACCTAATATACAGGACTTCACCAATAACCTCAGTGGATGTACCATCTTCTCAAAGCTTGACCTCCAAAAAGCCTACCACCAAATCCCCGTAGCCCCGGATGACGTCAAGAAAACTGCCATCATTACACCGTTTGGCCTCTTCAAATTCACTCGGATGCCTTTCGCGTTACGCAACGCAGCTCAGACTTTTCAGCGCTTCATAGACGTCGTCCTCCGTGGTCTACCTTTTGTTTTCGCCTACATAGATGACGTTCTTGTCGCCAGTTCATCGCTATCTGTGCACCTGCACCATCTGCGGATAGTTTTCGAACGCCTAGCAGAGCATGGCCTCATCCTTAATAGCGAAAAGTGTGCGTTTGGGTTGCCTTCGTTGGAGTTTCTCGGTCATTTCGTTGACTGCAATGGAATTCGCCCTCTCCCAGACAAAGTGAAGGCCATAATCGACTTTCCCCGACCTGAGTCCTTGCGCCAACTGCGCCGTTTCCTAGGGCTGGTAAATTATTACCGACGGTTCATCCCGGAATGTGCGGCCATTGTTCAACCTCTCGAAACTTTCCTTCAAACTTCCAAGTCTCCCGAGTGCAGTCTTGAATGGTCTGAAGCTGCTGATCGCGCATTCACTACCACCAAGGAGCGCCTGGCCTCTTCTACCCTCCTCATGCACCCGCGCCACAACGCTCTCACAAGCCTGATGGTAGATGCTTCCCACTGTGCGATTGGAGGTGTACTTCAGCAGCACATCCGCGGCAGCTGGCACCCGCTCGGTTTCTTTTCGAAGAAGCTTTCTCCCACTGAGCAACGGTACAGCACTTTCGGACGGGAACTCCTGGCGGCATATCTCGCTGTGAAGCATTTCCGCTTTTTCCTCGAAGGCCGCAGCTTCGTGATCTTCACCGATCACAAGCCTCTTACGAACGCCTTCAAGTCATCAAGGACTACATATTCTCCCCGAGAGACGCGACATTTGGCTTATCTTGCAGAGTTTACGACGGACATTCGGCATGTCAAGGGAGTTAACAACATTCCAGCCGACGCCCTTAGCCGTATCTCCGCCATACAGCGCTCCGGTTTCAGTTCTCAGGAGTTGGCCCAAGCCCAAAGCGATGACGAGGAGCTCCGAACTCTACGTTCTTCAAACAGCTCCTCTCTGCAACTCGAGGACATTCTATGCCCTGATTCGGGAATCAACATCGTTTGCGACATTGACCCGGTCTCAGGCCGCAGACGGCCATACCTTCCTGCGTCTCTCAGGCGCATTGCCTTCAACTCTATTCACCGTCTCTCTCATCCTGGAGTTCGTGCCTCACGGCGTTTGATTGCCGAGAGATACGTCTGGCCGGGCATGAATACTGACGTACGCGCCTGGGCCCGTTCCTGCCTCGCCTGCCAACAATGCAAGGTCTCTCGGCATACCACATCGCCTCTGCTACTTTCCCACTACCAGACTCAAGGTTCTCCACAATTCACGTGGACCTTGTTGGCCCACTACCACCATCTAAGGGCTGCCGCTACATCTTGACAGTGATCGACCGTTTTACCCGCTGGCCAGAGGCTTTTCCAATCGACGATATTACGGCTGAGACTGTTGCTTCCACGCTTATGTCGACGTGGATCGCCCGTTTTGGCGTGCCGTCGGAGATTATCACAGACCGTGGCCGCCAATTTGAGTCCACACTCTTTCGCCGCTTGACATGCCTAGTCGGTGTTACTCACCTAAAAACAACGGCCTATCATCCTCAAGCCAACGGCATGGTCGAGAGGTTTCATTGTCAGCTCAAGGCCTCGCTGATGGCTCACGAATCACCTGAGCAGTGGGCAGTTCACCTTCCTCTTGTGCTGCTAGGATTACGCACCGTCATCAAAGATGATCTTGGTTGTGCCGCATCCCAAATGGTCTACGGCACGTCTTTGCGATTACCGGCAGACTTCCTGGTCCCTCCACAGCCTCAAGATAACCCTTCCTCTCCTGGCCCATCCTACGTAAAGGATTTAACCCGGTTTTTCAACTATATCCATCCCCAACCGCCGCGGCCGTGTTCCACAAAACCCACTTTTATTCACCCAAGTCTTTCTGTCAGCCAATACGTTATCATCCGTGTCGACAGTGCCCGCCGGCCACTTCAACCGCCCTACACCGGCCCTCATCTCGTCATTTCACGCGGCGAAAAGACGTTTACAGTTCGCGTTAACGGCCGCGACACTGTTGTTTCCATTGATCGCCTCAAGCCCGCTCTCACCGAGGTAGAACCGCCTGCCTTTGACACCACCATCCACGACTCCACCCTGAACACCACAACTCTCCCCTCCGTTCGCAGCCCCACCCGTGAACATCCCAGCGCAAAGACTGTCCGTTTTGCCGACACTCCGTCTGAAGAGGGGGGGGGGCTATGTGGCGGCGCCCAGCAGCTTGCGTCGTCTGCTGCCGCAAACGGGCACGCTCCAGGAACGATGACGCTGGGGCTGAGCCACGAGTGGCGAGTGCTCACCACGCGCTTGCGGTGCGCGCTAGGCACGAGGTGGAATTGTTGTTGTTGTAGTCCTTTATTAGGCGAGGGAAGGCCATGCGGCCAAAATAGGGGTAGGGGAAGGAGGGGAAGGGAGGAGTAGCCCAGTTAAAAAGATGATGCGTCCATGAAGACGACACAGGGGTTCCCTTCAGACCGCGGAGGTCAGGCTAAGGTGTAGATCTACCATTAGGAGATTTTCACGACCGGAGTAGGCCCGATTCTACACAAATCTTGAGAGACCACTCTCTACGCCGAACAGCCCAAGGGCTCTGATAAAATTCGGATCTTCAAATGGAGGATCATCTTCTGAGGCATCGGGAGGCATAGCTTTGGTGAGGATAGGCCGGTACAGTAAAAACGCGGAGCAGCGCCAGATTAGGTGGTCAAGGGTGGCGAATACGGTCATTCGGCAGTGGGGACAGTAAGGAGGTGGAGACCCCGTTGGGTAAATCCATTTTCTTGTGATGTGGGGTGTGAGAGCTGCGTTGGCTCTAGCTTTGTTGACGAATACTTCCGCAGAGCGAGGCATCGGGGGAGCCAGAGCCAGGTAGCCAGGAGGGGTAACGGAAGAAAGACGGCACTTCCGTGCCTGGCGTGCGTGATCAAGTTGAAGGCGAGGGCAGAGGAAGGAAGGCGACGCGGTGTCAACCAGGGGAGGTGTACTATCAAGGCGCTCCCGTGCTGCATCATGTGCAGCCTGGTTGCCCCCATCCGGATCTGTGTGACCCGGAACCCATGCCAAACGGGTAGTGATCCCATTACGCGACAGAATGGCGGTCATATGTTGGATTCGGTGCACTGTTGGATGATCGGTGAAGGGTTTGCGCAGCTCTTGGAGGGCTTGGTGAGAGTCTGTGAGAATGCGGATGCGTGGAGGTGGCGGGTTTGCAATGGTGAAGGCCAAATGATCAAGTGCGCTAAGGATGCTCTGGAGTTCCGCTTCCAGGGGGGACGAGTTACAAGCGTGACGTGTGAGGGAGCCGTCCAGGTCCGGTCGAGCTGGGCAGCGCCAGGCCAGACCCATATGGGAAGGGGAGAGGCTAGCATCCGGGAAAATATCGACCTCGTCCGGCAATTTCGCTGCGAGGACGCGCTGAAGGGCCCTTTCACGAGCGGTACGACGGGAGCGCGGAATTCCGGTTCGTTGGTGGGCAACTGTAACAGGCGGGCTTACCCAAGGGGGAGGGGGTGGTGAGGACGATGGAAGTACTGGAGGTACACGTTCGTCCCACGCACAGAGTGCAGTCCCCTGTTGTGTTAGTGTCCGCCGAAACCGATGTTGTTGCACGGCTTCCGCAAGGAGCTCTTCCATTGGAGGGACAGGGGCAGCTCGTTCAAGAGCGTCAATGCGAGTATGCCTCGGAAGTCCGGTGATAGTACGAAGCATGGCCCGGTAAAGCACCGCTAAGTGCTTCTTGTGCGCCGAAGAGAGGTCATAAGCCGGGGCGCCATAAGTCAGACGACCGACGGCTACTGCCCTTGAGAGTGTGAGACACGCCGATTGGTTGGCGCCACCAAATTTGTTGGAAAGGCGAGAGATTAGGCGCAGCATCGGTTTCCAATTTTTGCGCAGCTGCGTTATCCATTGCCGAGCACTGTTGTGGCTAGCGAGGGGAACACCTAGTAGACGGATATGGCCACAGTGTGAGGCAATGGGTGTGTCGCCGATGTAGATAGTATGATGCATGTTGGCGGGCGGTCGGTGCTGACCGTGGACTAGGAGAAATTCTGTCTTCTCTGGTGCCAGCTCAAGGCCGAGGGTTGGGAGAGTGGTTGAGAGGCTGTTTACCGCCGCCTGCAATTCTGTAGTCATGTCTTCAGTGCATTTGTAGTCGGCGGCTTCAACCCACACTGTTAGATCGTCAGCGTAGATAGCAAAACGAGCCGCAGTGTCCCGTTCCAGGTTGCGGGCGACGCGTGCCATAGCCAAATTAAAAAGAACGGGTCCAAGGACAGAACCCTGGGGAACACCCCCGTCTAGATAAAATGTTCTTGGGTTCCATCCTGGATGCGTGCTGTTGAGCCGAATTGGACGATTTTCAAGAAAATTTCGTATCCAGTTTTGGGCCCTTTGGCTGGGGAAGGCCATAGCGAGCTCTTCGAGGATCGCCGATTGGCTAACGTTGTCAAATGCTTTTCGCACGTCAAAAGTGAGGACGTAATCCGGATTGCCAGCCCGTGATGTGCGATTGAGAACACGTCGGAGCAGCCAAAGGCAGTCGTGCGTACTTAGGTGAGGACGGAATCCAGTTTGAGACGGGTGAAACCACGGACGCACGTATTCCAAATAATACTGAAGGCGGTTATTGATTAGGCGCTCAATAAGTTTGCAAATCGTGGGCGTGAGTGAAATTGGCCGAAGGTTAGTCAGGACAGAGGAGTCTTTGTTTGGCTTGGGTATCGGATCAACTAGCGTCAGTTTGAGGTCATTGGGAACGTCACCCGAGGCCCAGTAAGTATTAATTATATCAAGCAGTATTAAGTGCGCCGACTCATCCAAGTTACGCAGGTGCTGCCATGTCACACCATCATGACCAGGTGCAGAATGTGGTTTGCCCTGGTGAAGAGCCGCTTTAAACTCCCCCATGGTGAATGGGGCGTCCAGATCTCTATCCACGTCTGGAACCATTATGGTCGGCAGCGGGGGGTGGGGACTGAGAGAGGCGTGAGGGAAAAACGCCGTAATAAGGCGACGCTCAACGTCCTCTGGCGTGTCTCGGAGAGTGAGCGAAGCAAACAACGTGGGTTTTTGCTTGCACTTGCCCGACAAGCTCCGAAATGTGCTCCATAGTTTAGAAAGCCCGCGTTCTTTACCAAGCTTCTCACAAAGGCTATGCCAATGCTCGTTGGAAAGGGATCGTTGGTATTCCCTGATGATTTGATATTGGCGACGAATCCGGATCAGGTTTTGCTGACGTTTTCCTTTGGTGAGGTAACGAGTGGTGAGAGATTGCACGCGCTTCCAGAGGTTAGTGAGATGTGCGTCCAGGGCAGATGTCGAAGAGTCACAGATGATTTTCTCTGTAGCCTGCAATTTCGCACACTGTATAGCCGCAGTGAATTGCGACAGGGTAGCATTTTCAGGGATATCAACGTTGCTTCGAAAGGCTGTCCAGTTGATGTGCGAAAGGCATTGACGAGCGCGGAAGCGCTTTCCTCGAAGAGTAAGGAGGATCGGGTAATGATCGCTTCCCCAAGTGGTGGTATAGGTGCTCCACTCACGAATCACCCCAGTAGTAGAAATGGTGAGGTCAGGTGAACTGTTATTTTGCTTGGGATGAAGACCCACCCTCGTGGGTAATGTAGGGTCATTGAGAAGCGAGAGGCCACAGTCGTCAATGGCCGCCTCAAGGCAGGAGCCTCGGCTGTCGGTAGAGGCATATCCCCATGTGGTACTTTTCGCATTAAAGTCGCCGCCGATGATAATGGGAGTGCGGGGGTACTGCGAAATGAGGTGGTGTAGCCAATTATAGTTGATGGATTTTTGCGAGCCGGTGACTGGACGGTAGTACACGGATGCTGCAATTATTGGTTTCCCGTCAGGTAGGCGAACCTGCACGATAACCACCTCGTGATCCTTCGAGCATTGACCTGGGACGGACAGCTTGCAGCAACCTAGGTCCGATCGTACCAAAACAGCTGCTTGTTCTACCACTAGAGGCTGGGAGAGTGGTGTGGTCTTGCCACGGTGAGTTATTGATGGTTCTGAATAACTGGTGTATCCTCTAAGTTTGGGCATGGATCTGGTTTCTTGAAGGAGAATAAGAACGGGAAGAATTTGTGATACTCGACTGGACAGAATAGAAGCCGATTGATTGAAACTACGGCAGTTCCACTGTAAAACGCAAAGGGACCGCTTCATTGTCCAAGGGTAGCACAGAGGGTTATCTTTCTAGGCGGTTCATCGCCTTCATTTGGTGGACCGGGTAGGGTTTGGAGGTAATTCATCATGGCCGTAGTTTGTTCAGCATATTTTTCTGTGAAAGTGCGAAGCTTGTCCATGTCAGCCATTCGAGCGCGTCGTTCTTGCTGGATGTCAGCGCGAATAAATTTTAGAATCTCCATAATATCGTTCGTGTTGGTCGCTTTTTGCGAGGTGGGGGTACGCTTGACACTAGTACTGCGACTTTTTCGTTGCTTGGGCGTGGAGGGAAGGGGATTGCGGAGGGCCGACTTTGCAGGTGCAATCATGGAAGTAGAGGGGGAATCAGCCTTTTTTGGGGGCGTGATTGAGGTCGAGGAAGCTGCATGGGTGGGCGTGGTATGAGACCCCAGCTTGGATGCTGCAAGTTCAGCCTTGAGCTGCGCGTTTTCCTCACGAAGCTGGTGAAGTTCAGTTCGGAGGCTGGCAAGTTCGGACAATACTGTCTGCAGAATGGGGCCGCTTGTCTCAGGACGTGGAGGTGGAGGGTCAACTGTAGCTGCAGCAGGTGACGACACTGCGCCGACGGCATTGGTACTTGGGTTGCCATGAGTACGAACACGATCAGCCCAGGACACGCCGTCTTGCACTTTTGAATTGGTGCGAGGGGAGAAGGCAGAGCGGGCCGGACACGTGGGGTCCACTGCCAGATGCCCATCCTTTTTACATGCCACGCAATAAAGTGTGCGCTCGCAAGGTTCAGCTTCGACATGTACACGCCCACGGCGCTGTAGCGTGCAGACGTGTGTCTTCGCATCTCTCTGTCGCCGTCGCGACAATACATTCCTCTAGCCACGTGGTCCAGGTACAACAGTGCGGAGAAATATTTTCTCTTTATCGGTACGCGCAACCGACGCAGCGCTGACACAATTATCGCCATGTGCCGCCGTGTCAATCAGCCAGTGATAGCGAGCCATTGCACAACTAACCACTGTACCAAGTGCACACCATGTGTGCACGCGGTTGTATACAAGCGACCGTTATCGTGCGGGAAAAGCTACATTGGACAGACCGGACGTTGTATCAACGATCGAGTTCGAGAGCACAAGGCCGCAACAAAGAACGTTTCGTTGGGACACTTGGCCAGACACCTCCGAAATTGCGCCAAGTGGGAAGTGGACTTCCGTGGCATGATGACCATGCATAAAAACAGTGATAGGCTTGCGCGCGAAATAATCGAAGCGATGGAAATTGAAGAGGACTTCGACGATTTTGTGTCAGCACTGCGCCGGCCGCGCTACCCGATAAAGAAAAACTATTTCTGCGCACCGTTGTACTTGGAACACGTGGCTAGAGGACTGTATAAATGTACAAGGCGAGGCGGGATAAAATTCAGTTGGTAGTGTCAGCGCTTGTGCTTCGTATTTCGTCTTTGTGTCCTGAATTAAAGTTAGCCTGCCCAGTACTTAGTCTACCGCGGGATCAATACTAGTGGATAACGGTTTTCATATGCGGGGCAGCAAAGTGTGTTATTCATTCATTCATCCTCCAGCCTATTTTCGCCGCATTGTCTCTCCCTTATGAAAATTTCTATGTCCAGTCAAAAGACAGTCTGCGTCCCGAAGGAAACAGACTGCGTGCGTCCTGTGTGTTTCCTCTGTGTTGGAATTTCGCCACCGACTTTCTGCGTACTCCAAGTGTCCCGTGTGTTTCCGTCCTCCATGCGTCCAGTCTATCTCCCAAAGGCAACACAGACACCATACGGCCTTTGTGTGTCCCCTATATGTCTTGAAGGCAACAGACCGCATTCGTCCCTTGTGTGTCCCCTGTATTGAAATTTCGCCACCGACTTTCTGCGTCCTCCAAGAATCCTTTATGTTTCCGTCCTCTACGTATCCCACAAGCTTCCACCTTTTGAGTGCCCTTTGCATGCTGTCAAATAACAGTGCCCAACAGCCAGCTGCATGTAGAAAATGTCAGCCAGCTCCACAGTCACTGTTTCATGCTGCAGCTGTTTCTGTAAGAGCAAGCTGACGAAAATCACATGAATCACACGACTCTTGCAAACCTGACTATTTTATTCAGGTTGGATCCATACGTGCTGCTGCCGCCTGCCACACCAGGTGTCGCCTCATCTTTACCCCTCACAGGACGGGATAGCCACTGCCACGCTTGAACCTGAAATGACAAACGCATTGATCGCATATGAAGGGGTTTAAACAAACACGTCTCAAACATTTGCTGGTTATGCTTATAAATATAAAGGAGTGTTCCCATGCAAAACTGAACCAAGTATCCTGAAAGAGAAGGTACAACTTCTAGGTTGCAAAATTAGCCACAAAATTTAGACCACATAAATTAACTAATGAGCTTACGAACATCAAATATGACATACTGTTACATAGGCAACACAACCCAGAACTAAGTACTGTTTAGATTCATGGCCTCCTCATGACGGGCATTTATACAGCCTCGCAAGAACATTTGAGATGAGATTATTGCAGCAGCACTGTGGGAACAAAGCAATATGGGGGGGGGGGGGCAGGGAAGGCAACATAAAATTGCATGAACATGCTAAGACAGGCATTGATCAGTCGTCATCATGAGTAGTTGCTTGTGTCTACGCGTTCTTTGGAACCTATAAAGGCAGCAGTTTTATTGTGCATTTCGTTTACGAGACAGCACTTGCATTGTCTAGTTTGTTTGTCTGTGCTTGCTTACAAAAAGCAAAATGTACATCACCATGAACTGACCAACCTCTAGGTTGGCTCCTCACTTCTGATATTTCCTTGTGTCGATGGGTAGCAGACACAGGAACAGAAATAAAAAACAACCCTAGAAAAACGTGGTGGATAGCACACTTGCACCCATCATTTGCACGCGTGCCACATGGTCACTCATCCCAACAGATGTACAGTGCACGGAGTGACCCCCAAGCAGCGAAAGCTGGGCGTGGTCGCTCTGTACATTGTCAAAATACAAGCTACTAGAAAGATTTGACAGATACCACAAACAGTGCAGGTGCGCCAACTTTGCACCATGGCACGAATTTTTCAACGCACAACAGAAAACGCACCGGTATGTCAGTGACACCGTGGAGGAGAAATTCGAAGACAAACCAGGACATCAGTGACAGTGAAAGGGTTAAAGCGGTCGAATACAGCAAATTTAATTTCAGGGTTTATGCTTACCAGCAATGAGGAAAGCTACCGCAGTAACTTGAGCCGACTACTCTGTAACGTGCACTCAAATGCTAAAAACACAAGCATTGTTGCATATGTTTGCACACAGAGCATTCATACTGTTCGGAAATAATGCAGGTTTTTCCTACTATCAACATCATAATATTGCCCCCAAACCACGCCATTTGATTTGTTTACAAAATGTTTTGTTACAAGCACCTGGCCACACCCTGCAATCTCATCCTTTTTTAAGGGAACCGTCTTTTTCCCCTTTTTCCTTTGTACGCTGCACCAGCAGTCCTGTTTGATATGGAAAGGGTGTTGCTTTGCGATCCCTATCCTAGCTTTTCCTGTTTTTTATTGAAAATGTTCTCGATCTAAATGAATGAGTGCAAAAGAAACCCTGCAGCTCCTCACTTCGCCAACGCTCATCCAACCAATTCGCCAATGCTCATCCATGCACGTCCCTTTGCTGACTCCTTCGAGGTTTGTGTTTTTTTATGTTTACTGCGGAGCACAAGTTTGCTCCGATAATCTATATTTTTACAAAAACCCTGCATTATCCGTGGCTACATACCAATATTCCAAACAAAGTCTGATACACAAACCAGAACCCCCCACAGCTCTTTCTTCAATTGCTGAGTACCCTTCTACAATTGATTGATTGTAGGGTTTAACGCGCCGACGCAACGCAGGCGATGAGGTGCGCTGTAGTGGAGGGCTCCGGATTAATTTTGACCACCTGGGGATCTTTATCGTGCGCCGAAATCTCGTACACACGGGCGTTTTTGCTTTTCGCCTCCATCAGAAAAGCAGCCGCCGCGGCCGGGAATCGAACCCGCGACCTCGTCCTCAGCAGCGCAACACCTTAGCCACTGAGCCACCGCGGCGGGTACCCTTCTACAATTAGGACCATCATTATATTTGCTAGAGTAAATAGCTGTTCGAGGGGGGGGGGGGGGGGGGGCTACGATGGCCAGTGAGACTCATTACACTACATGAAACACAGTGGCAAAAAGGCACGCAATACACCCTTTTCACTGCTAGGCACAAGTTGCATCTTGGGCATTGAAGTGAATTCACCTAAATTCTATTTCTGGGTGCATGGAATTGTTTCACTCATGTAATGTAATCCATATGACTTTTGAGTAGAAGTCTGTAGTTCATCTGTTCATCTATAGTTCATCTGTAATAGGCGGTAGAAGAAAAATCCCCACACACTGTCTGTGGGTACCACGCAACTACCACAGTGAACAAGGTGACAAAGTCGTTATTAATTAATTCATGGAGCAAGGACGCAGCCCTGATGCGACAAAAAAAATAAGAAAGGTACCAGGAAGTTTCTCACCCTCATCGGTTCCTTATTTTTTGCCCCATCTCTGCAATGTTCTTATGTCTTAATATCACTAAGGTACCACAAGAATGCCATAATGGTTTTCTATGTTTTCATGTTCTCTCAGCCTTCAAAATCGAGATTTTCATGCATTTCACAGCCGTAATGAACACCACTTACAGGTCGTGCAGGATAGATAGAAACAGGAGGCAGCCAATTCTTCTGGTAGCTCACAACGTACATCCTCCATGTCAAACACCTGGCCCTGTAAAAAATGGAAGTTCAAGTAGTAAACAAGCCGTAAATATGCGGTATAATGCCGTGAAATACTCGCTCTGACAGGACATGACAGAATTTCTTTTTTGTAGGTGCAAAAAAGGCACCTTCAGTTCTTTCAAGCTAAAAAATAAGTACAGTGCTCACTGATTGAAACGCAACACTGCGAGCGTGTGGCCTCCAATACATGCAGCGCCGTCCATGGACGCCGCTGTCGCTGACAGCGCACCGCTGTCGCTGCGGGGAACCACTGCCCCGCTTATTGGCAACCGGAAGCAGCAAGCTTATGGTCAAAACACTCTCATCCTCGTGGTATACCACAATGCAACACCTAGCTTCCACGGGCGTCCACTGGCGGCGCTGCATGTAGCGCAGGCCACGCGCTTGCAGTGTCGCGTTTCAATCCGTGAGCACTGTACATAGATTACAATCCTTACAAGGCTTTCAGCCATACTTTAAAGGAACAGAAGCATCCTTACACTGAATTAATGTTAAACTAAGCCTATTAAATATCCCTAGGTGGTAGAAACCTGTGGCCCCAGATTTCCACTGTGCAAGCATATTCTCTGGTCCAGAGGGTGCGAAACATGGTTACGGCTTTTAAAGGAGCCATGAAGAGAAAACACAAGTTTGGTTCATTCAAAGGATTCCGTTGCTAGAATCATGCTGACACCATTTTTAACATAAACTCCACTCAAATAAGCTACAAATTAGGAACAAAGGAAATGGCCATGCGACCCACTAGCTCATTTCCCGCAACAGAACCTATGTCATACCAGCCAGCTCTGCAGTTAGCGGAGGGCGGCAACAGCAAACGCGAATTAGGCAGAGGCTATAAGCTTGCCGAACGAACTATTTGCGCTTTAATTTAGGGCACATTCTTTTTACAGTAGTAAGAATGGTGGAACCAACAGTAAAGGTTAGGAAAGCACACGTAAGCATAGAAGTACCGATGCGTACTGCTGTTGGTACTGCGCGCACTATGCTTGGTTTAGCTGCACAGGACTGCGGGGCTTTGGGGTTGTCTCGGACAACAATTGCCGATTGACACAAGCAACGGTGTCTTACGTGACCACATTTGTGGAGCGAGCACTATGTTTCACGAAACGATTATTTTCTCGCTGAACAAAAACAAGCCACGTTTAAATACGGTAAAAACAAAACAAAAGCAGAAAGTGGCTTGCCACGGTATGGTGGCACCATCTAGGTTAACTAACGGTAAAGAAGGTTTCCCAATCGGCTGCAGAGCGGTCGGTTCCTGTGATGTCATTGCAGACCCTGAAAATGCACGATTTAGCGGGAAAACCAAAATTTTAGCTTCAATTAATGAATTTCTCAGTGAATAAAGCATCGTCTGCATTTGGACAAGTGCTGGGGGCACCATACCACACGAAATCTTTCGAATAACACAAACTTGTATTTTGTCTTCATGGCGCCATTAAAATTCTCTCTGAGGCACATGGTGAACGTCTCAGCATGCCAATACCTCCAAGGGGTAGGCAAGTTGAAATGCTGACGAAACGAAAAAACAGGATGGCGAAGGAGCATGGTGGCAAGCCCACGCCCTGTTTAATCTTTTTCGCACCGTGATTGTATCCCCATCACATGCATATTTGTAAGAATCAACACGTTTAACCCATGCTCAACATGTTACGGTCAACACAATTTATGCAAGCCAGCTACAAATAATGTCACACCACACAAGAATTTCTGTTTGATCATGACGATGCTGGATGAGCTTAGGAAGGTGGAAAAATTTCTTGCATTAAAACAGTGAAAGCTGCCCTGTGACTGCACCAGCAATGCAGGCTGGAACAGCATGTTTTCAAGCTGCGACGTCTAAACAATTATCTGGTCAAATGTTCACTGCCTAAAGACCTTGTGCATGTGGTACTACTTATAAAGTTGCTAGCAATGCTTAAATGTTGAAAATTCAACGTATATGCAACTCTTACGTATTATAACTACAAATGTAATGCAGCCTCCTTGCATTTCTTTACCCGTAAACGAAAACTACCCGTTAGAACAATGCTAAGCTGCCTACGTCCTGTAAAAAAATATACTGTGGGTCAACTGCCTCCTAAAAACAAAAATCGGGGAGTGGGCGTTTTGTTTTACAACCATTAACGCAGTTTTCTTTTCTTTTTTTCTTTTTTTTTTTCATGCAACAAGCTTTAGCGTCGAATCCACCCAAGCCAAGCGGCGGCCGCTAGGCCGTCAGCATAATATTTTCGTTGCCGGCAATGGCAAGGGGGTCGATCACTCACACAGCATACTGGCCGCCGCTCCTGGAAGCTCATTATGACCGCGCCGACGCAGCCGGTAATTAACAATAAAAGAAGCGCGGCGAGCCGAACACCAAGGAATATACTCAACACGTTTAACAAAACAGCACTGCGGCAACGCGTAATAAAATTTTAACATGCACCACGATAAACAATCACTTACGGCAGAACACGCAGCATTTTTCACACGTCGCGTCGACAGACTGGAACTTGCAGTAGAGACTCTTGATTCACGTAGGCACGCACAACTTGTCTGGTATTTTGTCAAATGGCGACCTCGATGTGCGTTTGCTACAGCAGCGCAGTACGGCGACGACACAGACGCTTTGGCTTTGCCAGCACTCACGATGTTTCAGGTGGCACAAGAGCACTAACACGTAATATTACGGCAGGAGGAGCACGTAGTAATTCACGTAACACCAGCAAATCGAAAACAAACCACCAAAACCACGCACAACGAACAAACTACGTCTTTTCTTGCGCACCTATAACAATGACTGCATATATGCTAGCCTAGACTAGACTTATTACTACAGTTGGCTATCTAGCAGTCATAGAGTTTTAGCAGTTACTTTCTTCCTTCATCATCACCCCTGAAGCAAACTAGGCAGACGCCATTATAGTATTTTGTTAAAGTTGATAATAGCAAACATATATATAATGGCAGTATATTTTCTTGATGCGAGCAACGTCTTTTGTTTTCGTAAGTTGTTGCTACTCAAAAGCGAATAAAAATGGATTAACAAACGAGGTTATTATCATCGTCATCTACATCTAGATTGACTGTTTTGTGTTTTGTTCAGCGTCCAAGCATTCACCATTCACTGTTTGTGGGCTTTTCACAAACAGAACGGCCGGATAAAAAATTATTCCCCGCAGACATACGCAAACACACGCGCACACGCATACGCACACACACACACACACACACACACACACACACACACAAACACACGCGCGCGCGCGCGCACGCGCACGCATGCATGCACGCACGCACGCACGCACACGCGCACGCACGCATGCACGCACACAAAAGCACCGTGCGTCAAATCCACGCAGGCAAACAATTCACTCAAATGGAGGCTTAGCAAGACTGTGTGAGCTCAAGTATTTAGACCTAGGTTTACGACCTGGTCGTGCACCGAGAGAACGAAACGCAGCAACTTGTTTCGCAGGTTAAAAGGGGGCGGGCTGGGGTTGTCGAACCTGTTTGTTAGACAATTGGTGGCGAGGTTTTTATATTTGCGAGACGAGACAAACCCATTTCTTCGAACGTACATGCAGATCAGATTGTGTTCAGCGATGCCAAATTTTATAGTAACTACGACAGATATGAAGAGATACGCAGTGAGTGGTTTTTTGCGTGAGGTGGTAATGTCCTTCAGGTTTTTAAGCGAGCGATTTTCAATTGAGTACTTGTCAAACGTTACGCGTAAACGGTTATCCTGTGATGTGGTAGAACTCCTGTGTCCCGAACCAGTGTATAGAATGAAATACCTCGGAGGTCATAAGCATGACGTGCTCAAACGCGTCAAGAAAATGATCATACCCGCAGGAGTAAAAACATTCTTTTTTGAATTGCACACTGAGACCTTACCAGTCCTAACGTGGCTTGACGAAAGGGGGTTGTTTTTGCCTTGGGGCAAAGATTGTCGACTGTGCAAAAAGCCAGAAAGCGTGGAACATGTTTTTGTCGATTGCTGGGACGCCGTCTTCTTCTGGGACGTCCTCCAGAGGACTCTAAAAAAGGACCTCCCGCTGACACCGAAAGGCATACGTTTTCTTGAAGTTGAATGTGATGAGGCTCCTTACGATGTATTCTTCCTCCTCGGCCTACATGCTATATGGCGTAGCAGAATGGCAGTCAGAAACAGTGATGAGAATGCCAGGCCAGTGGATTCTTACTTTGCAGAAAATGTTAGCAAACTGAAAGAAGTGTACGCCAAACAAGAATATGATGATGAGGTTTTGTCACTTATGAGTGCATTAAGCGTAATTAAGGCCCACAAATATTAACTATCAACTATAGGTTCGGCAGCGTTGCTAGGCCAACCTAAAGAGATTTTACGGTGTGTGAGACCAAACCAGGCTCAGAAAGAAAATGTGAGAGCAAGGGTTGTGTACGACCGTTACTACACGCAGTTGTGAAAACAAGGACAAGGCTAAGCCGGAGTTACGGTTGGCCGCCTTATGCATTGTATGTTCTGTACCAGGTTTCGTTGTTGGTACTTTTTCTTGTCCGTACCGTGAGTGTTTATTTATAAATGACCGGCAATAAAGAAAAAAAAAAGTTTTGGTGGCTTGGAGGTTAAGTACTCGCCTACTGATTCGAAGGGCGGAGGTTCGAGACCCGCTCAGTGACCTTTTTTTTTTTTACCGTGTTTTATTTGACGTTTTTCTGCCTTAGGTTATATTTTGACACTGTTGTTGCTCTCGTCTGGCTGTGCCCCTTTCTTTTCTGTCGCAATATATTTCTACCACAAGCTCTACCCCCAAAAAAACAGTACACCGCTTCAGCATGTAGTTGCAAGGATAAGCCATTTTACAACGACCCTGAAGGAAAACACAGACTAGGACAATCGGAAGCCACTTTTTAGGTTGTTTTTGTTTTCATTGCTTCGTTTTCTATTCGGCTTTTTGTGTTCTTTTTACTTTTTCTGGTCTGTATATTCTTCTCCCTCCCACTTTTTTTTCGTAATGGGAGGGACGAGGCACTTCGAACAGCCTCGTTCAATATGTATCCTTCTTACGCCACTGTTTCATACAAACGTACCAGTTGGTAATATTAATTCTGCGAATTTATCAGACCTCACTAGCACGAAATAACGTATACAGTGCTGCAGAATTTCCACAAACCATCGGCATTGTTTCTTACCATCTCTAGCCAAGCCAAAAAACTTAACCTTTCGAGCATAATTAAGGCTTACATGCTCGACTTTATGTTTACTTGAGGAAGCACAATCTTCAGAAAAAGAATGTAAGGCAACAAATAGTTATCCTTCCTCCCAGTGTCCTAGAGGCAACACAAAAGACATAAGTCAGTCTTTTGACTTCATTTTGCCTTCAGTACATACATAAGCAACAGCATTACGGCACACAGAAGAATTAAGACAGCAAATTCAAGTTCTATCTTACAGCCTTTGTCCTAGAGGCAACATAGGGGAAACAGGCCAAAGTCTTTTGACTTCATTTTGCCTTGAGTACACACATGGGCAATAGCATTGCGGAACTCAGAAAGAGAAGAAAGCAAGTCATTTTTAAAGTTTTATACCTCTCATCCGAAATAAAATCTTTGTATAGAAATTTAAACTTTGTCTTTACCATAGTACATATAAAGGTAAAACATCATGGCTGTTTATCCGGCAGTCTATAAAAAGTACACAGCCTGCTTATGTCCTAGAGGTAACACAAAGGAAAAGTCAAAAGAAAGGCCACACAGTCAACATGCAGGAGACACAAAGTAAACAGAAAGGAAAAGTTCATTTTCATAAGGGCTCCTTATTCGGCAGGTTATGGCTGAATTTTAAACCGGAATGGCCCAACCTTGTCCAAGATAGCGCTCCCGTCAAAGATAGCAGTAAAAACAGTAAGATTCCTTCTACGCATTCCGGGCGCGAAACATTCTACGTTCTACATACCAGTTTGGCCGCTCATAACGAGCTTGTGTGCTACACACGTAATCGTACTGCGCCATATGGAACACAGAATTAACATTCTCGGAGTTGCCAGTCGTTATACCGGAATATGCGCCCAGAAATCAGTTTCCTTTCGCGGTGCTTACCTTGTTTTTTCATTTGCTAAAGTAACGTACTTCCAAGACATTCGTTAATATTCCCGTAAAAATAAAACCCAGGGTAGAATTTCTTTCGCTCGAAAAGCTAACCACGTGCAAACGATGTTCGACTGAGGTGTCGTATAAGGTGTGTGGCCTAGCGCGCTTCTTCATACAAATTATAAAGGGACCCTGCAACAATTTCGATATACGCTTTCACTCCTTCCTTTGCGTGTGGAACCACTGCGAAAGCTATAGTTATCTCCAGCACTGCATGATTTGCTCACCCCACCAGATACGCCTCCCATTTCTGCTTTGTTTTTGTGGCTTTTTTTAAAGTTGCTATCGAAAAGCTTTCATTGCTGCAACTGAAGGAAAACCGGCCAACAGCCGCTACATGGCCTTAGTGACGTAATTCGGCCCGTCAAAAAACGTCAAAACCACAAAAAAGAGAGAAAAATCTGTTGAGCGAGTTTACAAGTTATGTGATGGGCATAGAGCAGTAATTTTTGGCTGAGGTACTTTGCGACCCCCTCATCGGAGTGCTGAGTGTGTTGGGTGATATTCTGCATCATCATCATCATCATCATTTATTGTACCCTTAAAGGCCCCTTGCGGGGTATTACATAAGGGGGGGGGGCGAAATAATAGTACACACATAGCAAGAATTCAGTCAGTAATACAGGAACAATTCCGACATACATTCGTGTAAAGAAAGTGAAGACCTACAGGCATGAAAAGAATAAAAAAAGGGGGGGGGGCAAAACAATAGCACACACATAGGAAGAATTAAGACAATAAAACATAAACAATTCCGACATACATTCGTGTAAAGAAAGGGAAGACGAACAGGCATGAAAAAAGAAATGAAAAGATAGAAGGGGGAGGGAGAGAGGTGAGCAATTTCAAGAAGGCAAAGTTTCCTTAGTCCGCAAAAAAAAAAAAAAGCTAGAAAGAGCAATGAACTGACTGAGGGCGTCAACCGTATGGCATTAGAAACGCGTGCCAGTGCCCTATGAACGAGCAGCCAGAAGGGCGCCGGCCTGCCGGCCTGAGTACTCTCACACGGTCACAAGCTTTTGGCGTCAGTGGGCCGGCTAATCCCCTTGCCCCAAGGACCATGCAACAATGGGCGAAGCACTCGGAGTAGAGTTCCCCACTCGTTGCGCTCAGTACCCCAAAATATTCTCGGGAGGACAAGGCAGGGCAAGAACGACGACCGCAGACAGGTCAAGGAACGCAGCCCCCGTCTCCGAACAATGCGGGGCGGCAGACCAAAAAGCTGACCTTGCCGGAACTGCCATCTTCGAAAAAGGGGTGAACTGGAGGAAGTGCCTTTACAGCGAACCCCACGGAGCCGCAATGGCTCGCAAGGGACTCCCCAGTCTGTGTAAACACACGAGCTGCGTTCCGCAGGGCGGGGTTCGTGGAAGGCCGGCAGCGGCGAAGGGTTGCAAGGCGGCGTTTCAAAAAAGGTTGAAAAAGTGTTGCAGGGTCCCTATAAGCATTTGTCTAAGGTTGAGACGTTCATCCAAAGAAGGAGGGGTACTACAAGAGACGTTTGCCTCCTAAAACGGGCATTAGTTACGTGGGGGAGGGGATGAGTGTGGGTTGATGTTAATGTTTCTGGCGATAGTCGTGACATTACAGCGCACGGCAGCACCTGATATTCCCGTTGTCCCGCCATGACACTAATCAGAAACCAGGTCTTGTGTACTGGTGTTACTTTAGTCAGATCAATTTTGAATATTTATGCGGAGAGTTTTATCCGAAAAGGAGGCCATGACTGTGTTTTCCGCGGGAACGCGCCCACTCGTCACAGCCAACCCGTCATTGAAAAGCTTTTTGTCATTCGTACACTGATCAAACAACGACTCTCGTTCTAGGTTATCCCGTAAAAGGTTGAGTGGCCACACTCACCTACTTTATTTTGGAAAATTTTTCCGCAAATTTCACTCTCTCTCTCTCTTTGCGCAGGAAAGAGGGAGGGGGTGGCTTGAACCTCTAAATTGGTCGCATGCTTTCGGCATCAACTTTAATTACCCCATTCATTTATATTAACACGAAAGTCTTTTATGCCGGCATCCACCAAGATCTGACTGATGTCATATCCGTCAAGCCAGAGAAAGTTCTGTTGACGCGGCTGCACCAGGATTCGAGCCGGGTGCTATGTCGCCGCAACGGGAGGTGCGAGGCGCTTTACCGACTCCGCTACGAGCTGAAGCGGAGACAGCTGTATGCACGCGCCATATTTCCTTCCTATAACCTCCTCCATTTAGATGGTGCTGCCGTCTAAGAGAGGTGAATCGAAGTGGCGTCTCACGATGCTAATGAGTGCCGACAGTTGGCGCCAGCTGAGATCGTCCCAACGCAACCGTCTGCCGTACACTCCACGGAGCAGGGACGCAGTGGTCGCATATTTGCCAGAGCGACGCGGCAGCAGGTCGTCGCTCGCCAAGCACGCCCACAAGACAGTCCCGCAAATGATGCTCTTTCCCTGCAGCGGACCGTGAGTTCACCATACGATTCGCTGACAACCCGTTCGCTTTCGTTCGCATGTTTTGCGAGCGCGTGTGGTTTCATTCGGGTTTACGCAGTGCTCCGCCGCGTGCAATCCAGTGTCCAATGTTGATAAGTCTGACAGTGCCATACCGACGAAATATAAATAGCGATGTGCAAGTGCATATCGATGCAGAATAAACATTCAACTGATCCTGTGAAGGCACATTTCACTTTCGTGTTTTACCGATTCCTATGGGAGAGGGATCGAGCAAATTTTTTTCTCTTCACGGAGACCCCTTCGTAACTATCTTTCGAGACAGGTGCGGAGGGAGAGAGACGATATTTATCTGTGAAAGTAAAGCTGCGTGTAACGGCACGAGAACAGACAAAAACATGCATTCTTCTGTATCCAGCCGAGCCTGCCGATAATTCTGGTCACGGGTTCTTTTTAAGTAGAGACCGGAACTGTAGCCACGAACAGTCAAGGTTTTAGGCGCCTGTAATAGGCATTGGGAAATTTCATTTAGGTATATATAGGCGTCAAAAACAACCGTTTAGGCATACAGATGAGCAATTGATATATGCATACATAGCGTATTTCAGGACAGTGTTTGACTTGCAATGAAAACAGCGGACATCAGTTGTGGTGTGACGACGTAATTTTACTTCCTTTATAAAAAAAGGCCGGAGGATTTAAATGAGAAATTTGGGCTTGTTTGTGAAACGACGTCGACACGGTAAAAAGCGCGACAAGACTATGACACAAGTGCCAGTTACACAGGACGAGCGCTAGAGGTCAACTGGGGATTTATTGACGAGAAAGCAATAAAGCCCCAGCTTATGTCTAGTGATCTTCCTGTGTAACTGTCCCTTCTTGTGTCCCCGTTCTGGCTCGCTTTTTACCGTGTCGAGGCCGGAGAAATACCATACGTTCAACCGATTTACGTGAACTGTAAGGCGATACGACACTTGGAGAAAGGCTTGTACTAAAACAAGTCATACCACTTCAGTGTTGTACGGAAGTAATGACGCCTTTCAGTGGATATTTGTCGGCGAAAAAAAACAACGCTCAACGTCCACTAAGTTGCCGGAACGTTCTAGTCCATCGGAACGCTCGATGATCCAATTCCATCTGGAACGACAGAATGTTTGTCGTTCCCAACCTTTGTCACTTCTTGTAGCATAGGGAAACCGGGAATTTTTGTCCAAGACAGACTAAAGCTTCGAAATGATTAATTCTGCAGCCAGTCCTTCCGGGACGGCGGCGGACCTGTCCTGGATTTCTCAAATGAGCTCACAATTTCCAGTCAGAGTGTCGCCGGAGTTTTCAGTTGCTGAATTCTTTCTGCTAAGAGTGTCAAATAGGCACGAGAGATTTCCCAAATCATGTTAAAGTGCAGCGTGGTTCTAACGCCCCAAGTTAGTAGAACATGGATAAAATCAGAGTTGTATGTCCGAGATGCGACGTTCATGTCGGTGCGAAGCAGATAGTACCATCTAAAGCTGCTATAGTACAGAGATGTTAGTACCACCTGTCTCTTAGTTTCTATAGTAGTCTTGGGCTCTAAGCTCTGTGTTTAAGGGGGTAACAAGAGGCTCTGCTGGAAGAGGCGCAATCGGCAACTGCTGCTTGACGACACGAATGCGCCTTAAAGAACGCTTTTACAGCTAAGCTTCAGTAGGGGCATTTTTTTTTCCTGAACTGGCTGCACTGGTGCAAGCAGTGCTGCATATGTTCATTTGTTTTATTAACTGATATCCTCAGTAGCACTCTGCACTGTTCTGCACGACACTGCACTATTTTGCACCCCTTCAGGTAAAAAAAAATGTCCGTAGTGTCATGTTTAGCACTCCTCTTAAGGGGGCTCACTAGTCTTAAACCAAAAAAGTTTATCAGTGATCATGATACAACTAGGGGACGTTTGTAGTGTTTCATTCTGATTGCAGATAAAAAATTTGTTTTTGTGTAAAACTGTAGTTTTACACAAAAACAAATTTTTGTGTCAGCACTCCTTCAGCACTCCTGATCCTCCGCTCCCGAACTCGTGGATGATCTCCAGTTCCCACACCCGATCCTGCTCCAACAATAGGTTCCACACCCATTCTCAAAAGTACACACCCTTCGTATACTCGGAGTCTAATTCCATCAAGATGGCTCTGGCGCTGCAGTTCTTCCCCAGCTTCAAGCCACTGTCACCCAACTCACCCATCTCATCAAACGTATCACAAACCAACGTCATCGCCTCAAAGAAGACGACACAATACGACTAACTCAAGCACTTTTAATTAGTCGCATCACATATTCCACCCCATACATCACCCTCAAACCCAAAGAACGGGATAAAGTCGACATACTAATTCGGAAAGCTTTCAAAATTGGACTTCGCCTCCCCGCTCAAACCTCTACCTGTCGTTTCTTCCAACTCGGAATCCACAACACCCTCGAAGAACTCCTGGAAGCTCAACGCAACAGCCAACTCATCAGACTCCTCCTTACCACTATCGGCCGACACGTCCTCCAGGTCCTCGGATATCCAACCCCTCCTGCTACACAAGCCCTTCAGCGCATTCCACCTTTAATTCGGTTCCTCATTACCGTATCCAAAATTCCTAACAATATGCACCCAGAATTCAACCGAGGTAGATGGCTCTCCTGGGTTAAGCATCTTCGATCACAATTCCACTTTCACCCCGATACTGGCTACACCGACGCCACCCTCTACCCTTGACACCAGGCTAATGCTCTGGTGGTTATAAACTCAGAAGGCACACTTCTCACCTCCCCCACAGCTCTCTCGGCATCAACCACCACTGCCGAAGAAATTGCCATAGCCATCGCCGTTACAACTGGCACCGAATATCTTACCATAATAACAGATTCCCAGCAAGCCTGCCGTAATAATCAACGTGGATGCATCTCACTTCCCGCACTACGCATACTCGCATCGATCAATCCCCTCCCAGAGCTCTACATCGTTTGGACCCCTGGCCACTCTTCCCTCGAGGGAAACGAGGCGCCTCACGCCGCTGCCCGCGCTCTTCCACACCCGGCATTTCCCTCAGAAACAGAAGCCACGGTCCAGCCTCCTCCACCTCCCGCTGTTCCATCACACTACCAGACATCCTGCACCATTATCGCAACCTTCGCCTCACTTTGCCTCAACCTCACTCTCAACTAACCAAGGAGGAAGCAGTCATCTGGCGCAGATTACAAACAAACACGTATTACAACGCACCCATCCTCCACGCTATCTCCCCCAATACACCCTCACCTGTAACTTCTGCCCCTCTCTTAATACTACCTACCACATTGTGTGGGCCTGTCAAAACACCTCATCGCTTACCCCCAGTCCCAGACCTTCCCCAGAGCAGTGGGAGGGCCTGCTGACCAGCTCCCGTAACGCTGACCAGATCTTTCTGGTCACCGGTGCGAGGGTTGCGGCCAAGGCCCAAGGGTACCCAGACTGAGGCGAAACCACCCCACCGAGTGACGGCTCAACCATCACCGTTTGCTCTATTAAACGTTTTTTCTCTCTCTCTACCATGGCCGGAACCGAACCTGAGTCCCTTGCGTTATGAAGCAGGCGTGTACGATTTCTGCATTTCCATATGGTCAAAGCCAACGCCAAGCAGAAGTTACCGATTCGCGCCGTACACCCCAATCCAAAACGTTAAGCGTACTGAGTTCACACCCGAGAGTGGCTGTGGGTATTCTACAAAAGTGGTGCGTACCCCCAAGTACCCCAACCGAAGAATCCATCACGAGAAAGCTTCACGTTCAACCATTGTCGTCGTCAGACAGAGGATGGCATGATTTTCTTCACTGCGTCTATTTATTCGTTGACACCACAGAAATACCTTCACAACTCTTCACAACAGCGACGAATGCCATGAATAGTGCAGTGGAGTGCACTATTTAGAGATAAAAAACTGAGTAATCCTGTCCTACAAAAGTGGATGACCAGCGAACCTACAAAGAATAGCAACACTCAGTAGCTATGCTCGATGTACCGATTACAAAATTAAACTGCACGCAAAATTATTTGAAAATCCCCCTTAAGCGGTGTCCTTATGGCTGGCGACTGGTTGTGCCGCCGCCGATCCCCTTAGGCCGGAATTCGTGAGGTCACGCTGAAGCTTTAGTGTGTGACATGGTCACGCGGTTTCCCCCAGGAAGGCATCTTTGTCTTTGGGGGGGTCGCATGCGTTGCCTGTGTCGCGTTCCTTCTCTGCTCTTCCAAGTTTTTATTGCCATAGAAAAATACAGGGCATGTCGGCGCACGTTTTCGACGTTGATTCGAGGACACAGCGCGAAAGCATATGATAGAACGAAGAGAGAGAGAGAAAGAGAGAGAGAGAGAGAGAACCTTTATTAGAAAAAGATGACCACTGGTCATGATGGACGAAAGGAATGGGGAGGGACGGTAAGACAAAATAAACAAGTGCCGGTCGTTTTCAGCAGAGTTAATAACCTGCCAGTTCTTGGTGATGGTGGTGGTGGTGATGTGTATTGATGGGTGGACCTAGCCTTGCGTGGTATGCCGGCAATTGCTCACCCGATCAGCACCTTTTTACCGCTGTGCGCGGGAATTCACCCTGACTCGCTGAGGCTTGTGATACGTAAAAATTGCAGGATCAAACGAAAGATGTTGGAATCTGCAGTTAAAGGGCCGGTTCATGGTCATCGCAATAGAGAACGAAGAGCTCATGCGGACACCCGGTGGTGGCATTGGCTGTGGCGTCGCTGCTTTTGGGCCTCTAGAGACCCATTTATTGTCTCGGGGCCTGGCCAAACTAGAGCGTAGGCGCGCGCACCTCCGCTCTAGCCCAGCTGCGCTCGGGGGAGCTAGCCTAAAGGCGTGGTGGCGGCGGCTGCAGCACAGGAATCGGCGTCTCAGCATGTTTGGCACAGCGCGCGGATACTGTTTTCAAACGGTGGGCGACAAACGCTGAGCTGGCGGGCTTCTGAAACGAGAACAAAAATCCAAAAACAAAGGCGTCCATACCCAAAAAGGCATTTTAGGCGCTAATGAGCCAATATAGGTAAGAACCTCAAAAGAGGCACTTAGAGGCACAATAAAGGATTGCCTAAAGTGATTCCTTCTTTGTTCATGCTCATATGTTAAACAGGCTTGATACGGACTCAAGTGACAAATACATGTTCCGGTCTCTATTTATAACCACGACGACACAAGAACCGAGGAGGTTACAAACACCAGAAATAGAAGAATGCTCACGATGCCAAGTTCTTTTTGTCTTTTTTCAAGGGGAGGCGGGCCGAATCTCGAAATGGGATAAAAGCATTAGTGACTTCCAGTATTGTCTGAAGTGAGGTCTTATAGTTAGCGACAAAAGCCACTACATTGGACCCAGTCTATCAGCTGAGTTCACTAGGTTTTTGTTTATTTATTCAGAAATACCCCCAAAGTAGCTCACTGAGAGGCTATTCGATAGGGAGCGGAATACATTGAAAATGAACAAAGAAAACAAGACTAACTGCATGTTAATAACCAAAAAAGGTAAATACAAGTGGGTGCCAGCGAAGAAGAAACGTACAGCAAAAAGCAAAAAGAAACGTACAGCAAAAAAGGCTCAAAAAGACTCTAATACAAGCGTAAGAAGGGAGGTTTTAGTGAAGTTAAGATGCTATGTAAGTGCGCAAAAGTTTGGTCGGGTTTGGTCCGATCGGTTTCAGTTGCGATGTGAGATGGTAGGGCATTCCAATCAACACTTGTGCGAGGTATGAATGATTGTGAATATATACAAGTGTGGCATATTTCCCACACGTCTCATTTAAGGCATGGGGAAAATGGTGGGTGGTGAAGAAAAGAAATCAGCATAAAGTGAAAAGTGATGGTACAATTTATGAAACAGTGATAAACGTGATACTTTACGCCGATGTGATAGGCTAGGTAAAAACCAACGCCGCGCCATCCGCCTCTTCCTGGGCCTCCCCTCCACGTCGCCGGTTGCGGGAACTTACACCGAGGCGGGCACCTGGCCCATCGAGATGCGGGCCTTGCAGACGTGGCTGCGGCACATCCAGCGTCTGCTGGCCGTACGTGACGGGGCTCCGCTCCTGCAGAGGTTCCGTAGCCGGCCCAACTCGCACATGGGAGCGCTGCTCACTATCTTCGAGGAGGGCATCGAGGTTCCGAACCGACCCTGTCTGGAGCCGCCACAACCAGACACCGGGGAGGCCCTGCAGATCACCACGACCCTCCGCAGGGTCCGCAACAAGCGGACCACACCACCCCAGGCCAACCGCCAAGAGGCGGCCGTCCTGCTGCAGGACGAGCTGAGCAGCTACCTGCATCTCTTCACGGACGGCTCCGTCAAGCACAGCACGTGCGAGGGGGCGGCTGCGTGCGTGGTGCCTGAGCTGGGAGCCAGCCGGAGCTGCCGCCTGCCCTTCCCCACTTCCTCCACACGGGCGGAGCTGGCAGCGCTGCACCTGGCCGCCGACCTCCTCCTCGAAAGGGGGCCCCATAACCACCCCGGGGCTGACATCCTCACGGACTCCAGGACTGCCCTGCTGCGGCTGCACGCGGCCGATCAACCCACCAACAGCAGCGGCTACCCGGAGCGCTCCCTTGCAATCAAGCTGCGCACTGTGGCCTCCCGAAGCTGCGACCTGCGGCTCCACTGGCTGCCGGGCCACAGTGGCATCCGGGGCAACGAAGACGCCGACGCCCGCGCCAGGGAGGCCCACCAGGAGGTCACCCCAGTCTCCGAAGACGTCACCGCGTTCGACGAGGCCCGCACTGCCCTGGCCCGCATGGTGCAGACGATGCACCCCGACCCTCGGGTCGTGAGCGGCCTGGCGCCCAGACCGTTGCCCGCACGCATCAGCATGGACGCCCGCTGCCTGCTTCTCCGCATGCGGCATGCACCACGGGGGCCCGATAGCAGAGCTCCACCGAGCGCTCCAGCGTCGAGGCCTTCCCAGCGCCGACATGGAGGACCTTCTGTTCCCGAAGGGACCTGCGGCAACCCAACGGGAAGTGTTCACTTATCTGCTTCACTTCCTGGAGACGACCGGCCTCACGCAGCGGCTGTAGCCCGGAGTGCAGTGATTGACTGGTGTGCCCGGACTGACAGCGTTCTAGGACTGACAGCTCTCTTTATACCTTTCTCTCCCTCTCTCTCTCTTTCTACTTTATCCTATTACTCCCCCTCTACTTCCCTTCCCCTGCACTGGGTTGTATGCAGGTGAGCTCCCTGCCGAGCTCAAAATATCCCCAGTGAATTTCCTTTCATTTTCCCGTCGCAAACCACAACCGCTAGGTAAAAAAACCTCCTTCGCATGCCCCCGCGCGAGGGACACGAGTAAATGCAGAGGATTGGGGGTGGTCACGTGGCGTAGCTTGTGGTAGTTGGCGGTGGTAGTTGTAGTTGTTGTCGTACGGGTGCGTCGACGGCGCTTGAAGGCCAAGTACGACGAAATGCACGAGGCGTTGGAGCACGGGGAGTTTGCGAGCTTGGACGAGTTCCTGGGCGCCTTCGACGTGCGGTCCGAGGAGGAGTACTCGGTCCTCCTCGAGTACTCCTCGGGGAGGAGTACTCGGGGGCATGCGCAGGAGAGCAGTGACTGGAGCGGAGCCCGCGCCGATACCCGCTTTATATTGCTAGCGCGCGCGTTAGAGGGAGAGGGGGTGGAGAGAGAGAGCGCTATCACGCCACCGTCACGCCAGCACCTGCTGTTGCTACGGTGCTTGCAGCGCCGGAGCGCGCTAAACTACGAAGCTTCGCGCGCTGCACATGTGCTGCAAGCGTGATGCGGAAGAGGAGGAGTGGGGGAGAGGGCGCACCTGCGCGCTGAGCTGTTGCGTACGGACGGCGGTGCGCTACATGTGAGTTAAAGAAATGTTCTGCATTTAAAATGCGCGAAGTTTGAGTTCTGTGACGCTGGTATGACGTGAATAACCTGAAAAGATGAAACGAGTGGCACGATTTTGAAGGGATGCAATTTGTTCAAGTAGGTATGCTGTGGCAGGGACACAAATGGCAGATGCGTATTAAATCTTAGGTCTTATAACAGTTGTGTATGCAAGTTTACGGAGGTCTGAGGGAGTATGTCAGTGTCTCTGCTTTAAAAAGCCCAATGAGTGGTTGGCGGATTCAAGAATGATGTTGATATGACGCTTACGTGTCAGGTCACAGTTCAGGTTAAGCCCTGGGTACTTGTAAGCGTTTGCAAGCTCAACAGTTGTGTTATGTAACGAGATAGAAGTTGGAATGAGAGATGCGTTGTTTGTAAATTACACAACTTTAGTTTTGAATTTATTTAGCGACATTAACCAAGTGGAACACCAAGTAGATATTGAGTCAAGGTCAATTTGGAGGGCTAGTTGGTCAGTAAAGCAAGTTATTTTACGATAAGCAATAGTCATCGCCAAACAACCTGACCCTTGAAGAAACGCAATTTAGTAAGTCATTGAAAAAATTAGAAAAAGTAAAGGGCCCAGGACGCTGCCTTTGGGGACACCAAAGTGGACGCCACCAAACGAACCATTAACGTAATCAGGCAATGTGAATTGAACCATTGATGACAGAAATTTTAACAGGCAATGTAAATTGAACCATTGATGACAGAAATGTTTAACCCATGCAATTACAAGAGGGCGGATATTGAGTGGCGTAAGTTTGGTTGGCAATCTCTGGTGAGGTACCCGGTTAAGGGCTTTGGAGAAATCTAGAAATATTGAGTCGATTAAAAACCCAGCGTCAACGGATGAGTGAATGTCGTAAATGACGCCAGAAAGATGCGTGTCGAACGAGTAAACTTTCCTAAAGCCTTGTGGGTATTTAAAGATGGTATTATGTTCTTCTGTGTAGCTAGTCACCCGTAGTGGATTATATATATAGCGCTTGTTATTCATATAGGTATGTAGTCGTTAATTGGCGATAAGGAATTGCCAGATTTTAAAAATGGGTGGTACTTTTACAATTACCCAGCCTTCAGCCTTCAGGGATTATGCAGATGAAAAGGACTGGGAAAAAAGGCGGACAAGATTCGATAGATACCATCAGAAGCATTCTTGAGTATTTTGTATTGAAAGCGAGGTTATCCGGTGCAGAACAGATTTTTATTTTGCTTAGTAAAGATGGAATACCGGATTGTCTTGTGGGGCTTGGAGATTTGCTGAAGCAGCGAGAAATCGAGGCAATACTCAAGGAACGCATGAGCGTCAGTATCGCTGGCGATAACAGAAGATAACTTGGACCAGTCACTGGCCGGAAAATGGAATATAGGCTCTGAATTAGGACAGGGCGTACAGGTGTCACTCACAACTTCACTAAATTAGTTTGCAAACAGCGTATCCATGTAAGGGCGGGGGGGGGGGTGATACACAACACCAATAATGACATTAGTTATGCCACACTTCAATGACACCCATGCAGACTCAAGACATGAATTGATTGGAATCGATAGAGCGATTAGTTCTTTTTTGACCGCAAGGAGCGCTCCACCAAGTCTATACGATGTACACGGTCACAGCGAAAAAAGTTAAACTCGGAGTTACACACAAGAATCACATCATCAGGAACAACTTCACTGAGCCAAGTTTCAGTTAGCACGATTACTGATGACGATCATGAATCGATCAGTGATGAAAGCGCCAAGTTTTTTGACATGACACTCCTAATATTATTAAACACAAAACTCGAAATCATGGTGTAACTGTGTTGTGCACTGGAAGTCGAGGGCAGGTCAGGTGCTCGGTGTGAACAAAAACGTCACTGGTTTGTGCTTGCCAAAGGACGGTAACGGGTTGATCGCTAGGCGTCTGCTTCAAAACGCGCACTGCGTAATCGCCATTTGAATCCCAAATGCACGTATCAGTGTTAATGACAAGGTTATCGAAGGGTAAGCGGACACGATCACCGCTTTTCTTCATCGCCTGAGAAATATGCCGCAGTTATCGGCGTTTATCGCGAACAGCCTGAGAATAGTCACGAGAAATACTAATCGTTGTGTTTTGTTTTTATTTTCATCCGCGGCTCGTCACAGTCCCTACTTCGTTATGGTTGTCCAATTTAGCTTTAGTTGGCTGGGGCTTGTGAGAGGGAAAGTGGCCTATGCGGTGGGCTCTGACTACTGTCGATACAGTCAGTTCCAGCTTGTTAGTGCAAAATTTATTTGCGAGGCGCTGAGACTCGTCTCATGCTTTTTATTTGTTTGGATAGTCTAGGCCATAGAAAAGGACGTTCCACCTGCGCGAGCGGTTTCCAAGGCCATCGATCATGTCTTGAATTTTAGAAATGACTTCTCCACTAGTCAGGGCAGTGTCCGATAACGTCGCCGATTTCATTTTGGACTCCAATTCTTCTACACGTTTTGTTAGGGACTGTGAGCTGTTCTGCATTGTTATGTGAATCTGTAGGATTTCATTAATCCCTTCAAGAATGCTATTGTTAGGGACCTCAAGTATCTGTTCAGAACATGATACAGACTCAAGCTTTTCTTCTCAAGACTTGGTTATGGGACCCTGGTTTGGTTTAATCTCCGCACCGATCATCAAGAGCCGCCAAATATACACTGCAGTTGCCCGAAAACGTTTCGTAATGTGGGGTGGCCACGATACCGCTATGAGACCAACATCATAATCCCGGTAACAACAGCAATCGTAGTAACGGACGTGGAAAGACATGCCCGGTAAGTGGCGCGACATTTCTCGAGTGGGGTCGCGGCCCATGTTCATTTTTAATCTCGTCATGGCATTTAAACAAACGCATGGTTCAACAAAAAGTACGTTGTGACGAAGTGGCCAAAGTCCACTTGCCCTATGTAACAACAAAGTCCACTTGCCCTATGTAACAATGACTCAGCAGCTAAGATATTCCGCTGCTGAGTCTTAGGATAGAGGTTCGATTGTCGGCCGCGGTGGCCGCTTTTCAGATGGGATCGACAAGTGAAAACGCCCGTGTGACAAGATTTCTGCGTACGTTAAAGATCCATGATGGAAAATAATCCGGAGTACTCCCCTACGGTGCGCCTCAAGGTATGGCTTCGGCGCGTTAAACCCCACAATCTCAATCAATCAATCAATCAATCAATCAATCAATCAATCAATCAATCAATCAATCAATCAATCAATCAATCAATCAATCAATCAATCAATCAATCAATCAATCAATCAATCAATCAATCTCAATCGACCGATCGATCGACAATGATCAATTGATAAATAAATCAAGCCATCAATCGAGCAATTAGTTGAACAATCAATAAATCAATCAATCAATCAATCTCAATCGATCGACGGTGATCAATTGATAATTAAATCGAGCCATCAATCGAGAAATCAGTTGAACGATCGATAAATCGGTTGATCAATCAATGAGCAACACGACTGTAACAAAGTCGCGTGACGGCTGCGATTCAGCATTCTGCAGAGAAGAATAGCGAGAGAATTCAGCGCCAATGCAATGCATAAACGCGACAGGAGAGACGTCGGTATGAGCGATGGCTCGTATAAACGTCGTAATCAATCCACCGACACGACTTAACTGACATCGTATCTAACGGCCCCTAGAAAAGAAAATCCCCATTGAAACATTCCAAAGCAAGCACATCGGAGCAAACGCAAGGCGAAAGAATGTGAAGAATATAAAATAAAATAAAAATAGGATGGATGGAAAAGTCCTTTAGGCGGAGGCACCGGGACATGAAGCCACGACTCAGAAGCCGAATGACGAACGACAGCGATCAACATCCAGGACAAAGAGGGCATCGTTGGTAGCCCGACGGATGGCCGAGACTTCAAGCGGC
This sequence comes from Haemaphysalis longicornis, assembly GCF_048455015.1. Taxonomy (NCBI): domain Eukaryota; kingdom Metazoa; phylum Arthropoda; class Arachnida; order Ixodida; family Ixodidae; genus Haemaphysalis; species Haemaphysalis longicornis. The sequence continues at coordinate 29,354,981 of NW_027526225.1, forward strand.
GAGCCAATCAAAAGGCGCGGAGAGAAAGGGGAAATAGGAAGTGCGAGACACGAAGGTCATACAAGCGGAGGAAGAAATCGGAAAAGAGTGAGGCAGCGAGGATAAAGAAACAAAGGAAAACACGATAAAGCCTCGTTTCGAGTGTCTCTCCTTTCGAGGACTCCCTTCATCTTTCGTGCGAAGCCGCCAATCTCCGGGATACGCGTCGGAGCGCGGCGGACGTCACGCGCACTTCCGTCGTCACGCACATTAACAAGGGTCACGCGTTGAGAGGCGCTTATTGGCTTCCTGGCCATGGGCGGCTCCTAAGGTGACTTATTGCGAGAGCGGAGACGAGGACAATATGACGGATACATTGGCAGTAGCGATATAGCGAGTGAGCGATTTATTGATACAGAAAGTGGAAAAGAAGTGACCGAGGATATTTTGAACAAACTTGGAGTTCACCAGCATACAATCCAAACTGGGGGAAGAGAAGAAGGAGAATTAAAGGAGATAGGTGAGAAAAAATGGGGACGGAGAAAGAGGGAGATAGAGAGAAAGGAAGAGATAAGGAGTGCGTAAAACTGGCCGGCAGGCATTGGGCTACAGCCGTTGTATGAGGTTCGTGCATTTTCACTTTATAAGACCATAACCTTTCTTGGGCTACTTAAACGCGAACGTTTTTCTTTCTGCCTGTCTTTCCCTCGATTCAGCTACGCGGCCAAGAGAGAAAAGAATTCTTGAACGAGAAGTTTACATACGCAACACTCTTGCATAACTCTGGTACCGTAGTTCACACTCGTCAACATTGAGTAGCAAGAAGAACACATTAGGCATATTTCGGACAATACACTAATACATACATAAATGGTATTTGCATTATTCTTTTACTGAAAATTGATCTCCGCTTGATATTTGCGATATGAAGTAAACAAATACGGGTTTAAAACAATACTTTAACCCAGAAATACAAAAACAGCTCGCTCCCCAGCCTAGACATCGTGCAGCAAGCATTCCAAATCCGAAAGTAACGCAAGGTTCCAGTAGATAGCAAGCGAGCAGTAGAAAGCGGGAAAATTGAATGGACTGGAGCAAACCTCCGCCGTGGTTATCAAGGGAGGAGCGGGACAACAGGGGAAGGGCGTGAGAGTTGGGTGAGGGAGCGAAGAGAGGAAGTCATGTGACAGAGGTGGTGGAAGACTAACGTCTTTCGGCGACTTTGCAGTGAAGCGAGCCGGTATACCTTCTCACGTTTTCGTCCTAGCATAAGCTATTTTCGCTCGGGAAAAAGTTAATGGGTAGGCCCAGAAGTGCCACACGGCCGAGAATATGCCCGAACATAAGGGCGAAAATGTCCGCAACAACAAAGAGAGACGCTCTAGTTAAGTTACGTTAAGCTACGCACTAGTCTAGGTAAGCTACGGACGACACGAAAATCGATCACAGAGTATAGCTGCTAAAGAAGAGAGAGGTGTGATTTTGCACTAAGACCTCATACAACAAAGGCCGTTTCACTACTCCGAGCCTTATGAAACGAGGTACGTATATACAAACAACATTAAGAAAACTGCCATGCTAAGTAGAAGCTGTGCATGTTATCGGGTGTGGTATGTATGTATGTATGTATGTATGTATGTATGTATGTATGTATGTATGTATGTATGTATGTATGTATGTATGTATGTATGTATGTATGTATGTATGTATGTATGTATGTACGTATGTATGTATGTATAAATCTTTATTAAGAGAAGGGGCGGCCAGTGGCCTAAGAAAGGGGAAGGGGATGCGGGGGTCCTCTAGGCCATAAATTCTTCAGGGTACGCCTGACTATTTGGCGAACTCCCAAGGGAGAGCAATCTCTCCTTGGCATGACTATGATTCGAACAATGCAGTTAATATTAAGGATGATAATGATGGTGACGACAACGAAGACGACCACGATGATAATGAATAAATTTTAATGTGCCGGAAACTAGTGAAAATAATGACCTGCAGGAAAGCTGCCGTTTACATCGATGATGGGGGTTCGTTGGAACTGAGAAAACGCAACAGCAGTGAGAGAATTTCTAATCAGTGCCGAGATCGGAGCCCAGGGCCCAATAACAACGCAGGTGACTGAAAAGGCGGCCGCCCTTCTTCATCATGCCTCGTCGATATTTTTCAGCGATTAGGTCGGAGGCTTGTTGTCGCGGCAGTTGAGCTCTTGTAGCGAAAGGTTTCGAAGCCGCGGAAAGAAGAAAAGGACTGTTCCTCGAGCTCTCTTCTTGCATCATCATCATCATCACCACCACCATCAGCATTATTATGATACTATCCTTATCATCAGCAGCGTCGTCATCATCATCACCGTGTTTTTTTCACTGTAGGGCGAAGGCTTCTCCCAAAGATCTCCAGCCCCGTTTATCGCATATAGCTTCCAGCACACTAACCACAAAAAAAAAAAATCAAAGCCTCTTTCTTTGAGGAACATGGTTAAAACGCGAGTCTTTGCCCTATGCAACCTGATTCACCAGTCCAAAATTCAAGCTGCGTCGACCGTGTCGGAATAGCGCACTCAGATAGACGTCGGCGTCCTCACGCCAGGCACCAGGGTTCCATTCCCACCGCGGGAAGCGTGTTTTCTTTTGAAGCGCTTGATGTGCCTTAGGGGAGACCCGTTCTGTAAGGTGGCTTTCCTGCCGTGCATTTTGGGCGTAACGATGAACGTCACCAGTGAGACGAAAGACGCCATTAGTGGGGAATAAAAAGCTTCACTTATCATCATCATCGTCGTGTGAAACCCGTTTGGCAAAGGTGCTCTCCGGCATTGCGTTTTACTCGGAAATCGACGTCATCAATGAGACTTAGAAAGCTTCGTTTTAAAAACAAATCAGTGACCCTGACAGCGCTGCCTGTCGCAGATGTAGAAGTGTTTCATTTTGATTCACCGTATTCCCAGACAGAGCGATAGAGATTTTGCTTAAACGAAGGATGCAGAGAGCTCGCCCTGATAATATTGTCACGAAGCCAAAGGCTACGCAGTTGTCTCCACGGAAAACACGCTTATTGGAGAGAACTTGTGCTCCCCTAACAACTCAAAGAATACACAGGCGGCGAAGCAGCAGTCAACAAAAAGACGTGCCCAGGCGAGCGTCGGTGAGTTGAATGACGCGGCGTCTGCTCCGCGGTCATTTATCTCCCGGCGCGAGGGCTTCTCCTACAGTCGAATTGCACCTAGAGCACTGTAGATCATAGAAGATTATTCTAGGCTGGTGACGTTAGTTCGCCCCACTCTCTCTATCAAAGGACACGTGCGGGATAAAGAATAGAACATGCACTTCACTTGACCGACGGATAACACGGATAACATAGCCCGGCGCAGCCGGTCGGCAAAAACAAAACATAAACAAACAAACCCAAAACATGGTTCGTGGCAATATCAGCTATGGCATACTATTCTCTGAGTGGGAAGGGGAACGGGAAAAAAGCGTGCGGAGGGAGGATGGTACGAAGATGGGGGAGAAGCGAAACATAATGGCTACATGCAAGAACTCCTATAGAATGCACGCGCTCCAGCTTTAGACAGAGTAGGGTGACACATAAACCTGCCAGCACCACTCATTACGTGGTGTATGAGTGGGACAGTGATCTTGCCTGTCGGGAGCGATAGGTGCCGCGGAAGTGAAACAGCCAACAGGTGACACTGAGCTACAAATGTTTCCAATTTGAAAACGTGAGTCTTGCACAACGTGTTCGGTGTTCGTTAGGGTTACTGAATATTATGATTAATGAAGTGCGCCGTTCTATGTATGTGTTAGCACAGGAAATGGGGGAAATGTGGTTGATGCCTCTTTCATACGAATCGGTAAAACTCGAAAGTAAAATTTGCCCTCACAGGAGCATTTAAATGTTTATTGGGCGTCCATATGAACTTGCACATCGCTATTTATATTACGTCGGTATGGCGCCGTTAGGTGAATGAACGTTCGACACTGGATTGCACGCGCCGTGACAGTGCGTAAATCCGACTGAAATCCCAGCCCCTCGAAAACCATGCGAACGAAGCCGAACCGAAACCGAACCTGAAAGCAGTAGGTCGCGAAGGGCGCCTCAATTCACCTATGAGTGAGACTTAAGCGCAAACTGACACAACGACGAGAAAGGGAAACGACATCAGTGCTTACTATCAACTAAAAGATTTATTAAAATCGACAGCACATACATATCATACCGAGACCCAACAGTCAGGCATGTGTGAGCTTCGCACATGCGTACGGTCGCATGTGCAGCGTACGCGTGTACGTCCAGTTGATAGTAAGCGCTGGTGTCGTTTCCCTTTCTCGTCCTTGTGTCAGTTTGCGCCTAAGATTCACTCATGGATGTTTACCAACAAGCTCGTCTCTCCGTTTTGCATCAATTAAGCCGCGTCCCGCGTACACGAAGACGCTGACATTGAGGTGCCAACTGTCGGCGCTCATTAGCGTCATGATGAACTACTTCGCTTCGCCTCTCGTAGACGACAGCCCCATCGGAATGAATAAGGTAGTGGGAAAGATTAAGGCGTTCGTAGGTATCCTCGCGCTTGAAGTCACTGCACAGTGGGCATTGCGCTGTGTACCTCCCGTTGCGGCGAGAGCGTTCGTGGCTCGAATCCGGGCGGAGCCGCGTCAACGGAACTTCTTCTGGAAATGTCATTTACATGGCGGATATGACTCCGGTGAGATCTTGGTGTTCCCGGGCATAAAACACTTTCGTGTTGACATTAAAGCAGGTCCTCTCGTCCTGGAACCTGTCGGAGGTGCAGAGCGGGGATTCATCCGGCAGGCGGGCTGTGGTGCCTTTATGCGCTCATTGCTACCGCCCCTTGCGCTCTTCTCCTCCCAGTCTCACTCCTCTCTTGGTGAAATGAATAAAGATTTTGTACCATGCAATTCAAATTTCCCGCCTTCGCGATGCTAGAGTGCTCTCTGGCAGGAACAGCGTGAGCGGGAGTTCTGTTCTTTTTGGGCTTGCTTTCGGGTGCGTTCCAATTTCCTCTTTAGACAGCTTCGTTGCCGTCTTCGCGGACAGCCCGCCGTGTTAAGCCCCATTCCAATTCGAACAAAGCAATCAACGAAGGCTGCTTCGAGTAGACGACATCACAGTTAGCAACGATGCAAGCTACCTTCCTTTCTAAACTAATAAGTGACCCCAGCGCCACCATTTTGAGTATTAATGCTGCAACAAGAGCAGTGGTCCTTTTATTGAAATATTTAGTATAACGTACTAGTGGTAAAGATGATTTTGCTTTGTTTTTATATCGCGTAATGTTTGTGATAATAACGGTAATATTATCTACGAAACGGGCGATTTGCGTTTCTCAACATGTCTGCTACGAGGGTGTCGTCTGCGTTGGTGTTGCGTTCGAGACCGGTGCACCGTTCCAGTTCTTATTCCTTTATACGTGTAGTTAGACTGCTTCGTAAGTTGTCTACCAGGCTGTCAACGAATTGCAACCCAGCCTTTTGCGCAGATTGGAACGTGTCGTGTTCGGCCGCCACTTTTTTCGCTTACTATCGTAAAAACCAACCTAAGGAGCGTTCCTGACTAAATCGATGCGGGGTTGCCGGTTATTTGCACAGATTTTGCCTCAAATTTACCTGCAGTTTCTTTTGCGCCAAACAACGGGGAGATGTGTGACAAGCCCCAGCGTTTCAGGAGTTTCGAACGGTTCGGAGTTTATACCCGCTCGTTTTTCGAAGCCTCTGCTTGGGTTCATTACGTCGCTACGCCGCCTGATTGCGGCGGTGGCTATACAGCGTGAAAGCGAACGACGCCCGTGTTAAGTGCTCCGCACTTAACACGGACGTCACACTGCAGACCAATCTCACACTTTTCGAGTGCATGGGTTGGGGCCCAAATGTGGCCGGTGGCTTTTTCTCTTCATGCCTTCTTAGGGTAAAATAAAAAGTTTACGTTCACCACTTCTAGTATCATCCCTCCTTCTCTAGCCGCCGTGTGACAGTGGCTTCTTGTAGAACATAACTTCTATGTTGAATACTGTAGCGACCGATACCAGACAACGAAACTTCGGAGCCTTACGTGCTGCTTCTCAAGTGTATTTCGTGCGGATCGTGGAATCGCCCCAAAGCGCCCAGCAACCATTTCCACCGGGTCAGAGAGCTCCTGGGAAGCCAAGCAAGCGTCTTTCCTCGAAACACGGGGTCGAATGCTTAGAAAACACCGAGAATACTGCAAAACAACGAAAAGGAATCCGCCCCTCTGGCGAGCCTGACAGTCAAGGTCGGCACCCCTCTCCGCTTCCTTCGCCGTAACCGGAACGTGGACCCACTTTTGCAGACCCCGGCGAACCCTGGACCGACGGCCTGGAGACACTGAGCCTGCGCTGTGATTGGTTCGTGTGTTTCCAGTGAAAGGCCCCGGAGGGCCCAATGACAGGGGCCCTGGTTACTCGCTGCCCGTGCTGTGGTTTGTTCGCGCAGTTACAGCCAGAGACGCCGTAGAATGACTTGAAACTTTATTTAAGGCCGTGCAGGCCCATTGTTTGGCACTCGACCCTGTATCCTGACCATGTAACCCTACCTGTATATAAACCTTCTTGCTTCTCCTTGTGACCTTGGCCCCTCAATCCTGGTCTGATGCAGTGAGCCTCCGAGACCCCGGACCCCGGCTACGACAATACCCACCCGCCTTCATCGTCGCGCGCCAGTGCCACACCTTCGTGCCGCGGCTATAACTCCACCGCCACCGCCTCATGAACCGAACATCCACGATTCTCACGTGAATCGTGTAATATACACGACAACTTTTAAGCGCGGAGCACTTCGGTGGCCCGGCGTGTCATCGCAGCCCTCCCTGGGCCACGGTATCCAGCCACTGGAGTCAGGCGGCGTCACTCACCCGAACAGATTCTTCAAAAAAATCCCCTGATAACGATCGAACCTGAGTCCCTCGCGTTACGAAGCCGATGTCAATCCCAATGCGCCACAGAGGCATACGTTACCAGTACGCAAGGTGCTGGGGGTGATCTTTGCGCTGCGTCGTTGCCATGGATTCTACCGTTGCAAGGACTGCGAGGAAGAAGATCCAGCTCAGAGCGGCAACGCATGGGGTCCCGCATCGAACTCTGTTTTCAGCACCATCGTATTTTTTTCCATTAGAATAGTACCTTCAGCTGTATAAAGTGTCGCTCCATCGTTTAATAACCAGTTTCATCGCCATCGGAGAACCCGGACACCTGAAATCGGCATTTGAAGAACGGCTAGGACTGCCATGGCGGCTGCGACTGCAATCTCAAGAAGGCGTCCGACTACGTTGACCACGACGCCATATTCGAAGAACTTGCGGCGACAAAATGCAGACCGATTATGTATAACTACGTAAAGGCATTCCTTCAAGAAAGAATTCTTACGATAGCGATAGGGGATCACAAAACAGGACCAATACCTCATCCACAGAGGGGAATTCCACATGGAGCGGTGCTATCCCCAACTCTCTTCACATTAGCGACACTCAAGATCCATAGGGCACTATCGCAAGTGGAAGACATTAAACACTTCATATGTGCAGCTGACGTTACTATATGGAGCACAACTGGATCACCTGGACACATCCAAACGCAACTACAGGAAGCACTCAATCGAGCACAACAAGCAGCCACAACAATAGGACTACCATGCTCCGCAGAAAAAACAGAACTGCTAACACTAGCCAACAGACGGTGGAAACATGCTCCCATTAACGTAACCCTGCACGGCAACAATGTTCCAACTCCATCCACTATCAAAGTACTGGGACACTACTTCCAAAAAGATGGAGGGGGACAAGCCACAACCAACCAGATACTAAAGCAAGGGGAGCAGGTTCTTCAACTTATGAAGCGGATCTCCAACAAGAAAAGGGGACTTAAGGAGGATGACCTGCTGAGACTGCACGAGGCCCTCGTCATATCCGGAATAAGATACGTTGCCCCATACACCAATTTTACCAGGAAGCAGCTTAAAAATAGACACCCTAATCCGCAAAGCCGTCAAGATATCTTTAGGTCTCCCTATCAGTGCGAGCAACACAGTCCTTGACAAAAAGTGGCAACAGTAACCGTGGACGAAATAGTCGCTGTTCACAAACACAACCAATTGACAAGACTGAACCAAACCACAGCCGGTCGACAACTCCTGGAGTCTCTAGGATACAGGGCAAGCCAAGCGGCCCCTTCTATTGCCAAAATACACCCACGAGACTGGCAAAAAATCAAGGTGGCCCACATACCGAATAATATGGATCCAATCCGGCACACAGAAAGAAGATCCATTAGAGCAAATTACTTTAATAAGAAACCAAAGAGGGAGCTGGACCAAATGCACGCCTACACAGACGCGGCAGGAGCCATTAACACATGGGCAGTAGCATATTGCAACATACTCAACCGATCTTACACTGAGAGCAACATGCACTTCCAGAAGGTAGAAGAATCAAGATCTACGCAATTGGAAAAGCGATATCTCACATCGGTCAACTAACCTGTCCCCTACATATATACACAGATAGCAAGAAAGCCTGCAGAATTATAGCATCAGGACACACCCACCAAATCGCCGCACATCTATTTCGATATATCCAGGGCACTGTGAAGATATATTGGATTCCGAGTCACGCTGGCGTACTGGGTAATGAGAAAGCAAATGAACTCGCCCGAGAAGCGCACTACCGGGCTCCCAGGAACGGCGGCAAAACTCCCAGTGAAACCGAATCAAGCCCACGACAGCTTCACCTGAAAGACTACAGGAGAGCCAGGCAGCAGTTACCGCAGCCGCACCCACAACTAGAAAGACACCAACAGACTACATTCAGACAAGCACAAGCCGGTACACTACACACACCTGCTAGACTACACCTCATGCAAAGTAGAAAGACAGATCCACCCCCATTATGCCGCACCTGTAATGTGATCGCCAACCAACAACCCATATTATGGGAGTGCCCCATTTATGCACACATTAGACGACACTGCACTATAGAGTGGCTGGACATCTAGAAGACCAAAGATGGGCAACGTGGCCTGGTGGACTTCATCGAGAAGGCCATCAGTGGGAGCCTGCACGGAGGCACCCAGACTCCATGAAGCTCTCCGACAGAGACATTGCCCCTCTTTTGGTTAAAAATAAAATTCTCTCTCTCTCTCTCTCTCTCTCTCTCTCTCTCTCTCCGAGCAAGGTGGATACCATCATTCACGAAAATACGCTGGACTTCGACAAACTGAGCGGATGCACTATCCCGCAGCCACGCCCGTGAAAACAAATGCTGAGCGATCGACGGCGAGCAAAACAACTCCACCAACAAGCCGCACAAGCGCCAGGTAAGCCTCACGGCTCCCCTCGCGCTCCGCCTGTTCCCAAACTACCAGAATCCGATTACAAAAATCATCTACCGGCCACAAGACGCGTTGCGCTTAGCAGCTTACAGTGATCGTCAGATCACCGCGGGGATACAGACAACCAGCAGGATACCAGAAGGCAGCTTTACCCAACACATCGTGAGCCAAGTGCAAGCAGTGCAAAATTTGATTGTCACCAGCACTTCCAATGATAAATATGCGGAAAGTCTTAGCGAAGTCACCTCATTTCAACTCGGCGCAACAACGTATAACATCCTGCCCTACATAAACCCCTTTCCAGGCACCGTCCGTGGAGTGATACACTGCCTGCATGTAGGTACGACTACCGAACAACTAACTGCCCTTCCTCCGGATCCAGGATAGTGCAAATCCGAATGCTCGGAAAGTCCACCTCCGCTGTTGTGACGTTTGAAGGACCTCATGTGCCTTTTTACATTCGTGCGCATGGACTTCATACCCGCTGCCGACCGTACCGCCGATCTATCCAGTGCTGCACGCTGTGTAGTGATATCTGACACCGATGAGACGTCTGCCCGACGTCATAAGTGTCCGTATGTGCCCAGCGTCACGAGCGTGACCCACCCGCAGAACACGCATGCACCCCGAAGTGCAAACTGTGCGGCCTCGACCATCCAACGGCAAGCAGGGAGTGCCGTAAGAAACTCCGCCCGCCGCCGCCACCTTTGCACGTACGGGAACGGTTCTCTCGGACATTGCCAGTGTACCAACGGCATCCCAAGACCAGCCGCCAGCACTCCAAAGGGCGCCTCAGCAGCAAGTGAAAGCCCCCACTTTGCGACAGCATTGCAAGCCGCATCAAGTAAGCTGGTCCTCAGTGGTCGCTCCTACAGCCGCACCCCCAGAAGATTTTCCCGCGCTGCCTGCACAACAAGCCTCAAAGCAAGGTAATCATCCCCGCATACAATAACTCGAAGCAGAAAACGAACAGCTGAAGAAGCAGCTAGATGCGCAAACGGCTCGCACTGAAAAACTCGAACGCCGTATTCAAGAGCTGTTAACACATCTGGAAGCTCTTACGAAGGCACCGACGCAAAAATCTGCAACAGACCTGCCCACTCCACAGCCAGCGCAACAGGCGCCATCGCTCCCTACTTGGGAAATATGGGGAAGCTGGAAAAACTAATCCACGACTCTGGAAGGAAAATGGGCAGCCGCATGATGGCTTTGCAGAAACGCTTGGAGGCCAACGAAGCAGTCTAAAGAAAGAGTCTCAAAAACCAAATGCCCCAAACCTCTAGCAACCCGCCCAGCACAATTCTGTCTGATGCTGATTGGGAGTCAGGCTAAAATGGGGTACCATAAGGGCACCCCTATTCGACCAACGGTTGTATGGCAGTGGAATTGTCGGTCGTATCGAAGTAAACAAAGCTCGCTATCTCATTTCGTACTGCTATATTCACCGACAGTCATCGCGCTTCAAGAGACAAACACCGAACAAGTGAAACTCCGGGGTTACCAAACGTACGCTACTGATAAGAGAGCGAGGACAGTGATCCTGGTTCAAGCAAGCCAAACAGCACAGATGCATACCCTACCAACAGACGTGGATTATACATTTGTCGAGATCATCCCGGACAAAAGATACAAGCCAGCATCTTCATTCTGAATATTTACAGTCCCCCATCATCATCCCTAGGTAAAATCGATCAACTTTTCAAGACGGTTAAGCAGCGCGCCAATGGACATGCCTTGATAATCGTCGATGATATTAATGCTCACCATACTACGTGGGGGTATCAAAGAGACAATACGAAAGTGCAGAAATTATACGAAGTGATTTCTAATAGCAATTTTCATCTGTGTAACAACATAGATACCCCAACCAGAATTGGCAACAGTGTCTCTCGCGACACGACCCCGGTCCTTACGCTGACCCATGGCATCAAAGATCCAATTTGGGAATGCCTAGACGAAGCCCTCGGCCGCGATCATTGCATCATCCAGCTGCAGCTACCCCATCACAAACCCCGATCCTCGAAAATAGGCACAGCTCGCATCACAGACTGGCAAAAATTACGCGAAACGGCACCAGCCTGCACTATTCCAAGCAACAGAAGAATGCACAGCACAAATGCTTGCAGCCACCCAAAAACATACGAAGGAAATTACGCCGACCGAAGATTGCCCGGCTGTAGACCCGCACTAACTACACCTTTGGGAAGCCCGAAGAGGACTAACCAAACGGTGGAAAAAACGTTGAACCAACAGGAAGATTCGGGTCCGTATAGGTCGGCTAACGAAAGAAGCAGCTGAATATGCAAAACAACTCAGACAGCAAAATTGGTCCCAATTTTGCACAACACTACAAGGTACACTCGGCACTCGTCGTACGTGGCACCTACTGAGGTCTTTAATGGGAAACAGAGAGAGTAAAATGGCAACAACACATCAACTCAAAAGATTACGGCGAGCCGGCCTAGTTGGAACTGATTCATTTTGAAGGTAATAGCGCACAGAAACAGGGGACAAAGAAAGGAACACACGGACAAGCGCCTACACGGACACGTAGGCGCTTGTCCGTGTGTTCCTTTCTTTGTCCCCGTTTCTGTGCGCTATTACCTTCAAAAGATTAATACATAACTACCAAGGCACAGACGAAGACCTCATCGAGGAATTGAAGAAACCGTGGGAGAATACAAGCAAAACTGCACCGCTCCCTACGGCACCGTACACGGGCGCTCCTAAGCCATAAATGGACGCCCCTTTCAGCTTCGTCGAAATAGAGTCAGCAGCACACCATTTAACCCGAAATACAACGCCAGGAAATGACAAAATTCCCAACAAATTACTCCGGAATCTGGATACACAAGCATAAGAGGTTCTTCTAAAAAACATCAACGAACAATGGACGACCGGCAATCTCCCTTCTTCATTGAAGCATACAGACATCACACTAATACCCAAACCCGGAAAACCGCTCGCTCCCGGCAACCTACGGCCCATCTCCCTCACATCATGTGTAGGATAGGTACTGGAACACATGGTGCACAATCGCCTTTCTCCTTATATCGAAGATGGTAGACACTTCCCAGGCATTATGTACGGATTTCGGCCACACTTATCCACGCAAGATGTCCAGCTGCAACTGAAAGAAGAGATCATTGATCGCCTCACTAATACCCACAAGAGATGCGTTTTAACCCTGGACATCAAGGGCGCGTTTGATAACATCAGTCATAAGGCCATCCTCTAAGGTCTAGTCTCCATTGATTGTGGACAGCGCATGTACGACTACGTCGCAGCCTTTCTAACCGACCGTATGGCAACAATTGGCATCAGACACCTCCGCTCAACAAAATTCAATACAATTTTCCGAGAGAGAGAGAACAAACTTTATTTCCGCAGGACCTAAGTCCAGGTCCTAATTTCAAAGTTCAATTCACCGGATCCACGTAGTACTCCAGAATGTCCGTGCGGATCCGGTGCACGTGTTTGTAGAGAGCTTCCTGGGCAGCCTGGATGTTTACTGTCGGCGGGGGGACAACCAGAGCTCCCAGGAGGTGATGGAGGCGAGGGATGGGTCAAGTGATGGCGGGGTGCAGTCCCAATAAGAATGAGGGATGAATGGGTAGGAAGAACAGGTGGGACAGGAAGGATGACCAGGGCGCCGATAGATGCGGTGAAGAATGTGATGGGAGGGGAGTGAAGAGGTTTGAGCTTGCCGAATGAGGCACGCAGCCTCACGAGTTAGACGGGAACTGGGGGTTGGGTACTGGGTGCGTGATAGGCGTTGGGCGTGTAATTGGTAACGGCGGGAAGCGCGGTGTTGAATACGAACAGTCGGCGGGTGGTACAAGGTTGGCCAGGACATGGGCGGACCCGGGAAAGGTACTCGGGTGAGCGCGTTTGCTAAGGCGTTTCCGCACATGCCAGCGTGGCCAGGAACCCAAACCAATGTGAAGCGGGGCCGAGGATTCGATGCAAGTATCGGAGTGACGAATTCAGTAGTGTGTGGGTGAGTCTCATGGTGAGCGAAATTGCGAAGGGCTGACTGACAGTCGGAGAAGATATATACTGGCGTGCTGGTAGGAACAGTGAGAGTAGCGTGCTCTATTGCAAGGGCAATGGCGTATTCTTCGAGAGAGGTCGAACCCGGTGGGGAAAGAAAGGAAAGCGTGGCAGTGTCTAAAGAAGGGAGTTGGAGAAATGAAGCCGTGCCCTTTGAGTTTGAGGGGATG